>NC_137174.1:53840200-55040200 GCF_951804945.1 Podarcis cretensis | reverse complement strand
TGATGGACATCTTCCCTAACCAATGGAACTCTCCTCCTAACCAGGAAGTGGCTTCTAAAAGGGTTTCTGCCATTTCTGATTCATGCTTCCAGGCCTGCTAGAAGAATTAAGTTGCTAATTAGTAGCTACGCAACCTAAGCCCATTTCTTCTGGAGGCAATTTGCTTTTCATTTAGTTTAATTTCTAAAGAAATAATGTGTTATCTCCGTTGTTTATATGTCAGAGGGAGAAATTATGGCCAAGAAATTAAATAATAAATAATCCAATTATCCCTTATAGAATTGCAGGTTCTTTTCTATTTTCTTTATATATATTTTTGGTATGAAAAGGAAAGAAAGAGGACATCCTAATCTCTTTACACAGAGGCTGTTGGTTTGCTGCTACCCACACATAAAAAAGGGATATGAGTTACACTGAAGAAAAGGAATAACCTCTCTGCAAAAGTCAGTGTTATTTTCTGAGTGTAAATTTCTCTTCTAAGCTCTGCTAGGAAATGTGTTTTATCTGAAACACCAACACAATAATGTAAAGCCACATCCTATTTTGCAATGCACGTTCATTTTTCCTAATGACTCCCAGCACTCAATATGGTGAGGTATATTGTAAAAACGACAGTGCCTCAAAATGGGCTTGAAAGGGTTATGAATTACAAAGTTTGGCATGACATAGATCAGAGATCCAAAAACTGAGCAGTCTGCTTGTTGGTTGATGTCCAAAACCAACCTGCTGGGATAACATTAATAGGAGTTGCATGATCCCTAGGTCATTTCCATAGCACAAACTGCTACTGGGAGATCCCTGGTGTAACCTGGTCCTGTCTTTAACAATATATTTTCCCAGAATACATCTAAAAGAAGGCAAGGGTGATTCCTGTTAAACTTGTAGGGAGTTCTACAGGGCAGGGCCTGGCATGCTAAAGGCTTGGACCTCAGTGAAGGCTAAGTTAAAGGGTGAAGAGAACCACCAGAAGTGCCCCATCAGAAGATCTCAGTGATCATGGGGCACAGACTGGGCCTCGTCCGCTCTTCCTGCTATCACAAGGTAGTTACTGTCATTGCTTTGATCAGAAATCAGGCAGAGGCATCTTCTGAGGGCCTTTTGATCCTAACATGCCCTAGCATGTTAGGTCAGGGGATAAATAGTGAGAGGCACACATTGGGAGTGTGGACTGTATGGAACATAGGTGGTGAACTGTTGTTCTTAAAAACACGGTTAAAATTAATGTTAACAGTTAGGTTTTGAAAGTAAAATGTTACACAATTACCCTTGGCTATGAGAGCGAAAGAGAGAAAACAGTGATTTAAAAATCCTTTTAAAATTAATAGTCAAATCCTCAGATAAGAATGTGTGCATTAATATTACATCACAGGGAATATTTCAGATTTGGAGCATTTGAGTCATTACACTCAGACTGAGCTTCGCAACGTCAATATCACTGTGGCTTTATATGATGCAGAAATGAGCAGGTGTTGCAAATCCAGTTCAGGCATGTGTGTTTTCAGTTCCAGTTCAGGGGCCCAGCCTTTTCTTGAACCAAGTAAGTGAGAATCTTAAAACAGCACCATTCTCAAAGAATTGAATTCCACAAAATGTACGAAAATTGTGCAAGAACTGCAGAAAAAAATCCATATCAACAATGTGGTAGGAAAGATCGATTCCCAGTTGAACTGGTTTATTTTAACTCATTTGGTTCATAAACATGGATATGAGAAATGACATGTGAACCTGGAGGTTACATTTTCTTAATTACTCCATCGTGCCTGGTAAATATTTCATGAGCAGCTGTGATAAAATATTGATTCTGATTTTGCAATTAATCTATATTGTGCAGAAATGTTCCTCTAGTTTTCAATAATTTAGCTCATTCAATCAGTGTTCCTTTCCTTTCCACATGGTGAAGGTGAAACTCACATTTCTTAATAGATAATAAAATGTTCAGTTTCTGGCATCAGTTTTAATTCATTTAATTACACATCACAGCAGACAATTCTGCATATTTTTACTCCTCTTCCCCCAAATATTTGGAAGGAAATATTCAAACCTGTGAAATAGTGTAACTACACTTTCCATCAAGAGTTAGTATGATTCTTCCTAGATCTGCCCCCCCCCCCCCCGTGCTAATTCAATATTTAGATTCCACTCTTTACTTACCACCTGGTTTTGTGACATTTGTGGTGGATGTGGTTATTCTGGACTTCCAGAATACCCATATTCCTCTTCCTCAGCCTTCATTTTGGTTTTAAGATCATTTCTTCTCCCTCCCATGGTTCATAAAACCTTTTCATCCAAAGGTTTGGAACAGGCAGATGAGTGAGACTGAGTGCCAGGCAATTCTGCCCCAACCAACCTTAATGGCTGGAAATATAGTCTTGGACTGCCCTTTGCAAAGCAGACTCCGCAAACAGATACTGAGCAAGATGTTGAACCTACAACCCATGGCTTCAAGAGAAAGCCAAATGAGGTTCCTGTTAGCAGATAGGGACACGGACGTTACTGTCTAAGTGGCTTCCTTTTTAATCTCCATCTTACCCGAAAGGGTTCTTAATGAATCATCCCTCTAGGGCTGGGATTTCCAGCAGGTCAATCGCAATCTACAGTGGTGCCCTGCAAGACAAATGCCTCACAAGACGAAAAACCCGCTAGACAAAAGGGTTTTCCGTTTTTGAGGCGCTTCGCAAGACGAATTTCCCTATGGGCTTGCTTTGCTTTCCCCCCCTTTTTCTAAGCCGCTAAGCCGCTAATAGCCGCTTAGCCGCTAATAGCCTTTAATAGCCGCTAAGCCGCTAATAGCGCTAATCCGCTAAGCCACTAATAGGGTTGCTTCGCAAGACAAAAAAAACGCTAGACGAAGAGACTCGCGGAACGGATTCTTTTCATCTTGCGAGGCACCACTGTACTGGTCGATCGCAGGACGTCCCTGGTTGATCCTGGTTGATCGCGTGATCCGGATCAATTGTCTCTCTCCCCCCCCCCAAGCTCAACAACTTTGGTCAATGCAATGGGTAGATCACTGCCAGTTTTTTTTAGTGGGAGTAGATTGCAGTCTCTTGGAAGTTGGACACCCCTTATCTAGAGAATAGACAGGGTGAAGCAGAACAATTGAGTGCCTTGTGACCCTCGATAGCCTCACTCCTTTCCCTTTCAAATTTATCCCAGTGATTTGAAATGTCTTAACTTGTAATGCCAATAAAGGTATTTGTATTGTATTGTATTGTATTGTGTTAATCCAGGACTGCTGGGACAGACTTGGTCACATCTGCCTCGTAGAAAATGCAAGTGACCTCCCCTTGACCCTTTTCCACTTTTGCAGCAAGGGAAAGAACTACGGTCACACACACATCCATTTATAAAAGCTTGTGTTTTGGAGGATGCAAAGGGGTTGGGAAAGACTACAGTCCATGACTGTAAATCTAACCTCACTTGCCTGGTCAACAGGGCTTATTTCTTGGGTAGACATGTTTAGGATTGCACTACAAGAACCTTTTATTCAAATATGTGCATGCTGACGATAGGCAGTATGGGTGGGAGGGAGGAGTGGTGTGGCCAAGAGGGGGATGCAAAAAATAGCAATTGTCAAACTACAACCATTGGTGTATTTACCTTGAAACAAGATTTTTGTGGGACATTGCAATGAAAAATCTGACATGGTGTGAATACATAGTTGAAACTCGCTAAAAGGCTGCTTTCTGAATCCACCCTCAGTTAAAGGATCTCAATGAATCCCAAGAACAAGTTTTACAAACTCCCTTTAGCACTCATATTATAAGGGCAAGTGGATAGCAAACTTTCTACATCGCTGACCATTGGCTGTGCTGCCTATAGCAGGTGGAAATATTTGTCCAGGAACAAGTGGAGGCTACTGTGCTGTCTACTGCCTCTCTGGTGTCTTTTGCATTTCAGGAAAGCAAAATCAGGTTTAGAACATTGTAGTCCTTGCAATTTTCCCTTGAAGATAAGGAAGCTTTCTAAAACGATGGATGTGAGGGGAAAGAAATAAGAGCTGCATGTAGACAGAAGAGGGAAAGGGAATTAGAATTTTCAATTTCATTGAAGGAAAATAATGTTGACCTCCATTTACTGAGTAGCGATTGTACTGAATACCTATTGCTCATGAAACCAGTGACATCTCTCCATATGTAAGGGTAAGTAATAATGGGGCACTGATTTGTGTCATTGACCTCAGCTCCTCCATCAAGTCATTGAGTAGATTGCCTGTTAACACCATAAATTATAGGCCACAGGCACATAAGTGCCTTAATTGTATTGTAATAACTATGAAATGGCTGTTAGGATGTTACATCCTTGGGCGTGACTGGTCAAAGCCTAATGATTGTACTGGCTGCCTAAAGGTCCAACAGATGACATGTCAATTAGCCCAAGCCAACCTATTGTTTCTGTGCCAACATTTCTCAGGTGAATCGAGAAGCAGTGAGGACAGATTGTTTTTCATAGTGTCCCCAGGAAAAAAGCAAGTCAGCAGAGACTTTTAGCTACTGCATATTCACAAAGCAAACTTGTGTACCAGTCCTACTGAATGAATAAATGCCTAAAGTCAAATTCACATCCTTATGTATTTCACATCACAACTGCCATTATCATTCAGAACACAGCTGATGCTGATTCTTCCCAACATGGGGATTCCCGGGATAAAAAGAAAATGTTTAAAATCAGTAGATTTGGGACAAGAAGATAAGTTGGTAATGAATTGGCATTAATGCAAACTATTTGTCACAAGATCACTCACAAGAATCCATATGCCATTCTTCATATGAGTTTGTGGCTTATGCAAATAATATCCCCAATTAATGTTTCATTTGTTTGGTATGCCATTTTCTCTCCACTTTCTCTTTGATATTTGAGGCTTCCATTAGATAGGATAGGATAATTAAAGAATAATTAGGAAAATTAGTGGCATAGGCCAGGATAATTAAAGCACCAACATGTAATTTTACTCCCCTTGGTTTTGCAAAGAAAAACCAAAATGTCTGATAATGAACTGGACATATATTGATTTTCCTGCATCAGAACTAATGAAATATCAAAGTAGCTTAATTAGAACTCAAACATGAATGTACAGACATCTTTATTTACATTTCTTCAAAGTTTTTCTTCCTGTGAATATTTGCATAAAATCTGCTATTTGTATCAAATTCAGCTTCCACAACTGAGACTTGTTTGTATAAATGCTCTGCTTCTAGGTTCCTGGTACTTTGGACCTCATAGAAAGCTGTTGCTTGGCAACAGTGAATTGCCAACAAGGGAAGACTTGCCTCCATCATGGTCTAAGTGAGATGCAGCTGCTCAAACCTCTCCTTGTCTCAGAGCCTCAGATTTTGGTGGGAAGTGGTGCTTGGTATGTTGCCAGGGAAGAACAAGAACCTTAGTAACCCTGTTTCCAAATGGACACCATGTAAATTTTGTTCCTGTATCAGATATGAGTGAGATGGTAGATGGTAGAGCATGCAATTTTACCACCCACAACATGGGTTTGTGCCCCACATTGAGCAAAAGCTTCCTGCATTGCAGGGGGATGGTCTAGGTGACCCTTCTGGTCCCTTCCACTTCTACAATTCTATGATTCTATGATAACAAATGAGGAGAGGAGAGAGATAAACCACCCTCCCTTTTTATCAGTACCTGAACCAGAACTGCAGCAGGGGGGTAACTTGGAGAATAGTAAGACAGGTAGCTGGGGAGAGGCTGCAGACTTGTGGAAGTGAAAGACTGGAGACTTGCTGGAAAGTAAGGTTTGGAGGGAAGTGGATGAGTTTGAGGAAAGAACTGGATTCTTGTCTGGCTTTGATTATTAGCTGAGCATGAATCTGAAAGAAAAGAAGACTGAATGGTGATATGATATTCACCTTCAGATATCTAAAGGGCTGTCAAATGGGAGATGGAGCAAGCTTGTTTTCTCCAACTATAGACGATAGAACCCGAACAACCAGTTTCAAATTACAAGAAATTATATTCTGATTTAACAGTAGGAAGAACTTTCTGATGGTGAGAGCTGTTCCACAGTGGAATGGATTACCTTGGACAGTGGTAGACTCTGCATCATTGGAGGTTTTTAAGCAGAAGTTGGATAGCCACCTGTCTGGGATTCCTGCATTGCAGGCGGTAGGATCAGAAAACAATTGAGGTCCCTTCCAATTCTACAATTCTATGAGTCTGTGATAGGGCATACAGAATGTTCACCTTGTACTTAAAATCAGATTTATGTGTTGCTGATATTTGTTGTCTGAACCGAGGAATTATTTCTGGTACCTAAATTTAGATGTGCACAGCAGCATCCAGAGCTGATCTACTCCTCCACAAATAGTGTATTTGGATCTGTAGTGTTCCCCCGTAGGTTTTCTTGCAAAGAAAAGGAATTCTGTGTATGCAGGTTTCATACTTTGTGGCAAGGATCCTTCCTGGACTGTGGCATGTTTAGTGTCAGCAAGCAAATAAGGTTAAAATTATATATTTCTGTTGAATAGATACTGGTATGATAAATGAAGAAAAGAATTGTGTCTATGAACATTTGCAATGGCGCAGATACTAAACCGTATTATAATCTCATCTTTTTCATTTCTTTGCTATCCTTCATTGGTACCAATTTGAGAGGGACCCAACTACCGAAATGTGATCACATTTCAGTTCTTTACCTTCCTGTGTTCTCTTTCTCACACACATACGTGTGTGTTCTTGTATAATTGCTTCAGATCCTTTTAATGAATGCAGAACTTTAATATACTGCTATAATTACTTTGATGTAAATGTCTAAAAACACAGCTAGTCTGTCTTCTGCGGTGTTTAAATGTAGCCAAAGCACTTACTTCTCCAGTAAATCTTCAGCCTGTCTAAGGAAAACAGCTTTTAAAATAGCAAGCGGGGAGAAAAGGTCAGTGCTATTCTTACAATCTTGTCTGCAAAGTAGTATTATAAAAATAATTGCATTCCTAGCTAATCAAAGCTGTGTTTAGTAGTGCTAAGGCTGTAAGCATAATATATTCAGCATCAGTCAGGTATTCAAATCTTTTACATTTAAGAAAATGGATTTTGAATGGCCTGCTTTTCTTATTCTAGTTCTGTCCATGAAAAACATGAATGTAGGAAGTTGCCTTATATTGAGTCAGACCAATGCTCCATTTAGTTCAGTTTTGTGTCTGCAGTATTTTATGTGTGGACTTTCAGGCCCTAACTGGAGATGTTGGGGGATGAACCTGGGACCATCTGCATGCAAAGCAGGTGAACTCCCATTGAACTTCCCATGTACAAAGAACACAATTACACCTCAAGGGATGGGTGAATCTGTCAATTTCAGTTTCTTATTTTTTTCCCCAATCTTATTGTCAGTCCTCTGCATTTCCACATCACATTTGTGATTAAAAAAAAAAAAAGTTCGCATGAAAACCCATCAGCATATTATTGCAAATTGCAAAGATACATATTTGTATGAATTTTCCCCCAAAGCATTTCCCAGTAATATAATGTATTTTTATACATTTGTTTTACTAAAGTACACATTTATATGCACATTTTAGCATAGTATATTCTTTTCTGTACACATCACTTAACTAAAGAACTGCAGGAATGGTTTCAGAAAGTGTGAATTGGGTATGCTTGCCTTTAAATGTGAACTGAATCAAATTTCTCCCCGATTCCTAGTGGGGTTCAAAATCTCTGATAATCAAAGGTTACCAAATACTCTAAACTGGAAGGACCCAGATTTTAGCTGTTTGCTCCAATGTCCATTTTGGATGAGGTCCCTCAATAAGCCAAGATGCGAGGGTGTTCCTATCCCCATAATGAGTGAATGAATAGTGGGGAAAGGGGATTATCCTCACTGGCCAGGCCTGCTGAAAACACTACATGTTCAGTATTATTGTAAAATGGGTCTTAAGTACATACAGCTGTATATACATAGAGGCATCTAGGATAATCCTACTCAAGTCTTCAAGCAACATGGGGGAATTATTTTGGGGTCACTGAAGCATGTGCATCAGCCCTGCATCCAATGTCCTCATCCCATGTTCACCTCCTCAACCTTCCTGCATTGAATAGAGGGTATGAAGGTGGCTTCTAAGCAGGTTTGAATGAATGAATATGCTTATAAGCATCTTCACAACTGGGAAACCTACTAATGCAGGATTTCTGATCATGTGGAGAATTCAAACTGTGTTCAGCCAAAAACAATTAGAAGTCTGTTTAGGCCTTCATGCTCAGTATGCGATAATCTCCTGTGGAATTGTTGGGGCAGGGCTTCCACACATGACCCTGCTGCCTTTTTCACCCTAAGAGCTTCAAGAGGGTGGATGTGTTAGTAACAGGTGAGTGCAGCCAGCCAGTGAGGGTAATCTTACATTTATTTAGTAAGGTGTGAGGATGAGGGGAGGAACTGTAGCTCTGCTTTGTATGGAGAAGGCCCCAGGGTTAATCCACAGCATTTCTAGGTCGGGCTGGGAATGCCCCCATCTTAAACCCTGGACAGCCCCTGCCAGGAAGTGTACATGATACTCAGCTTGGTGGACCAACCATCTGACACAGTATAAGGCAGCTTCCTATGTTTTACATGGATGTTCTCTGGATTCAGCTGAGGCTTTCCAGCAGTGAATCAAAGCTTTTCCTTTTCTTTTTTGCTACCTTACTTCCTGCATTTCATACTATTTTATCAAAGTGAAAGGGATGGCAGAGAAAGCTCCATCCCTCTATCTCTGTCATAGCAAGGATTAAGGACCATTGATGCTTTTCTGCACACTCACTTCAGCATGGCTAGATCTGGGGAACAATGGAAATAAATGGAGATAATAACAAAACCCCAAACCAATTTCTATCCTTATTTTAACTTGTCACATGGAGTATGGATATGATGCCGGTAATCATCAATCAACATCAGCTTGTATAGAAGTAGTTCATTGGTATTGTTAGAAATCACCATAGAATTTATGAAAAGGGTGATTCTGAAGCAATAAGAAATGACTGCTGATTCTGATGAAGGAGTGGCCAAATACTATTCAGGGCGATATCAGAGGAGAGATCAGCAGTTCTTTTTTATTTCATACTATAAAACAAATGTATGCTGGCAATTTGCATTCCTCGCCATGGCTGTCACTCTTTTGGGAAATGTCCCGGTAGACACATTGCCTTTCTGAATGAGATGCTATTCAAAAGCTCCCACATGATTGTATCTCTATGCAAGCTGCCCTGAGAACTTTGCTATAGGGCGAAGTGTGTGTGTGTGTGTGTGTGTGTGTGCATGAAAGTATGGGCTCAACTCAGTTTATTTGGTAAAAAAATAAATAGTGACATGGGTTGGTGTATATGAATTAACATGGGGACAAATCCCACTCCTATTTTTTGGAAGGGACATTCATCCCCAATGAAAGTGTGGGAGCAATTTTCTCTTCCTTTCAGTGCCAGGAGTGCCAACTTGAACAAAATATTGGGGGGCACACACACACACCATTTGAATGCCAATCTCCATCAACTCTGGGGGAACCAGCCTCCTCAAAAAAAAATAAAAAAAAAATTGGAAGGACTGTAGGGACCTCAGCCCCAAGGAGTTGGCTTCTATGTTCACTGCACACTTCCTGCTGGGAGCGTGCCTATGAACACTCTGCCCAGCCTCTAGCCAGGAAAAGGGAAGCTACAGCCCTTTATATCCTTCATAGTTCCAGAGAAGATATGATAGGGTTGCCATATTTAAAAAAGTGAAAATCCAGACAGAAAAGTTATTGAACTTTATTATTATGCTTTTTTTGTTTTGCCCAAAGTTGTTGCGCTTTGTTTTAGAGTTATTTTAGTTTTAGAGCTATTTTTCAGGAAATTCACCAAAATCTACACTTCAACCTGGACACTGTTTCCAATGGCCAAATCCCAGCAATGCCCGCAAAATATGGATCGCAAAGTACCTACTCCAATTAGGAGGCTCTACAGAGCTGTGTATGTCATCTATAACTGAACCTGGCCACTTTCACCCTCTCCTTCAGCTGAATTCTGGGATTAAGCATATGAAATATATAAATAGCTTGGAAATGAATGAATAAGAAAAGGGATGGGATGAAAAGCATTAGCAGAGTTGTAAGGCAGCGCATGAGAATTCAAGCACATATTTCTTTCCTGAGCTCCATACATCTTAAATTATTGAAAACCAGTCTGTAGAGTTTGAAAACAGAAATGTATTAATATTTATACCCCTAGCTTTTGGCCCTAATGACATGCACAAGCATCACCCCATGGCCAATTGGCTGAAAGTCAAGGTAGTGGAAAGTTCAGTGCATTTGGCTGTTGTTAACTTGGATGCCATTCAGAAGAAATTTCCAGTTCTGCCATTTGTGTCTATTCCTTGTTGGCTATAAGCAGCCGTTTCACAATGACACAGATCACCCAAAACTTATTTTACATTTCTCCCATATATCTGGAGGATTACAGGAAAATTTGAGCAGATTGTTGCCACACTGAAAAGTTTAGCTACTGTGTTCGATAGAGATTGGCTCCAATTTTAAAAGGTTTGTATAGAAGAGCAAAATGAACGTTTGTAATCAATCCTGGTTTTCTGGTTGGCATATGAAGTCAACCAAGCTGTAACTCAAAACTCTCATTTCACATGCTCTATCTGTGTCTAAATATTTATTATCTATAGAATAGACTAATACACGACTCAGCAGTTCATTTCTCTGTTGTTTGCACTGTGGCAGAGTATCATGAGCAGTACTGGTGGTCTGATCTTAGATATTCATTAGCATGGAAATCATTACTATATATGTATATCTTCTGATAGACATCAACAGATGTCAGCAAACCTATTTCCTCCCATAATGAAAGCAACACTTGCCATGTATATGTATGTGATATATATAAAATGTATTTGTGTATTTGATGTCTATAAGCAGGTTGCTGGTATTCCTCATGCTAAGGTCCTCCCTGCCGAATATTAACCAATTTGGAGTGTTCCATATTTTTTCCATCTAAAAGTTCATTCCCCCCCAGTAATTTCCCAAGAATTTTTGCTTGCATACGGGGAAAGTATTGATGTGATATACTTGATGGATTGGACAAGTATATTCCTTAATATGTATTTCTTCCTTCTTTCCAGTGTGAGAATGGAAGCTGAAATAAATGTGTCCCTCAAAATATCTCCAACAATTTTTTAGCACATATCTTCTGAATATTTTCTGTGTTAGTGAATATCCAGTGAATATTTCATAGTTCTATGCAATGCTTTTCCAGAAGCAGTCAACATTTTTACAAGATTATATTCATGCAGCTCTATGAAGCATGCATTAGCAGTCAGCATTTGCTTTCATTACTTCACCATCTCTGAAAGCCAAGATTCAATAGCTGTGAACATTTTATTTATTTAAATATTCTTCTTCCTCCTCTTCCTCCTCCTCCAGGGTGGAGTTCACAAAACATTAAAACAACAGTACATGAAAATATAGTGTCTACACTAATCCACACAATTGGCAGTCCATTATGTAACAAATCTGATGGTATCTTAAATGTATCAACATTGCCCAGAATCATGAGAGAAGTGTATGATTAGGATTAAATTTGCCTGGCAAGAATATTTTTTCTTTCTATAATTTTGAAGTCAATGATTCTGAAGTAGTTCACAACCAAGTACCAATTTAAAGGTAAAGGTAAAGGTACCCCTGCCCGTACAGGCCAGTCTTAACAGACTCTAGGGTTGTGCGCTCATCTCACTCTATAGGCCGGGAGCCAGCGCTGTCCGGAGACACTTCTGGGTCACGTGGCAAGCGTGACAAGCTGCATCTGGCGAGCCAGCGCAGCACACGGAACGCCATTTACCTTCCCGCTAGTAAGCGGTCCCTATTTATCTACTTGCACCCGGAGGTGCTTTCGAACTGCTAGGTTGGCAGGCACTGGGACCGAACGACGGGAGCGCACCCCGCCGTGGGGATTCAAACCGCCGACCATGCGATTGGCAAGTCCAAGGCGCTGAGGTTTAACGCACAGCACCACCCGCGTCCCACAAGTACCAATTTAGTAAATCATAAAGACAGTTGTGTGGTTCACGCAACATGGCAATGCTTTACCAGGGTCTATGGACGCAGGTGGCGAAGGGACGCAGGTGGCGCTGTGGGTTAAAGCCTCAGCGCCTAGGACTTGCCGATCGAAAGGTCGGCGGTTCGAATCCCTGCGGCGGGGTGCGCTCCCGCTGCTCGGTCCCAGCGCCTGCCAACCTAGCAGTTCGAAAGCACCTCCGGGTGCAAGTAGATAAATAGGGACCGCTTATCAGCGGGAAGGTAAACGGCGTTTCCGTGTGCGGCTCTGACTTGCCAGAGCAGCGATGTCACGCTGGCCACGTGACCCGGAAGTGTCTCCGGACAGCGCTGGCCCCTGGCCTCTTAAGTGAGATGGGCGCACAACCCCAGAGTCTGTCAAGACTGGCCCGTACGGGCAGGGGTACCTTTACCTTTTACCTTTATGGAGGCTCCCGGAGAGGAGCTTGAAACCATCTTGCTCCTACCCACTCTTTTTTGCTCTCATCCCACACTGAAGTAAACCAGTTTGGACTTAGCATGTTGTCATAACCTGGGGGTTCAGAGTTAAGCACTCTTTTCACTAACCACAAAGTCTATTGGCTGCGAGCATACCTCTCTGAGAGCCCACATGTTCACATGGTCCCGGTAAACCGTAGCTTAGATTACAGTGGTGTGCAGACCAGTGTAGAGTAGCAGATAGGGATGGGAGATGAATTCATTTGCAAAAATGTGTGGATTAGGCAAGGATGCATGCCAAACTCTGTATATTAGGAGAAATTCCCACTGAAATGCTGATGAATTTTTATGTGGACTTCTTTATAAAACAATCCACCAACTGATGTGGAAATGCAAAGGACTGAATTTAAGATTGGAAGACTTAGGACTGAGAGAAACTGACACTGATAGATTTATTCATCACTACTGACATAGGCAAATAAAACAACAGAGTATTTGGTATTAACAGTTTTTCTATCCTGAGCTGTACATTTTTCTTCCTTTCTTTGGTTACCCATGTTCATTCTGGTTAAAACAAAAAAAGCACTATGTGATTATTCCTGTGGTAAACCTTCACCTCAGTTTGGTTAGACATGGTAACCTTAAAGACTCCCTCCCATTACACATTTCACACAGCATTTAGCAAAGTTTCCATTTAACATTCTAAACAAGAAAACTGTGTATTAATTCTTCTTTTTATTTCAAAAGCCATTTGGCACATTTAAAATCTAATTTATTAAACTGCACAATGGAATTATTATACAGCTCCAATTAAAATTTACTGGCTGTTGTGGGAGAGAAAAAATGTCTTACAGATAATTACTTTATTTTAATAGATTTTTCTTCCAGCAAGAATGAGCTCAAATAACCTGGCATTTTATTTTGCTGATGTTGGATCCTTCTAAGAATAATGTGCTATCATCAAATGGGTTTTCTCCATTGTGGATTGCAGTTGTTTTCCTGCATTTGGCTTTTCTGAGAGAGAGAGAGAGAGAGAGAGAGAGAGAGAGAGCTCTCAAAGCTGCACTTCTAGGATTCCTGAGCCACCTCACAGTTGCCATATCGTAGCTCCTTTACTTATTCTCACTATCATGTGCCTTCACTAATCATCAGTTTCATCACATAGGCAAATATGATTGGCCACATAGCATTATGAGATCATTTTCTTAATTCTGTTTGGTGATATCTCTTCCACAGCTGATCCAGAAAACAGACAGAAGATGCAGTCATGGGAATAATGAATGGCACAAAACAGGATAAAAAGATTAATGTTTGCACAGGGGATTGTGCCTTCTTTTACAATGTCCTCTATATTATAAACTTAAATTTCTTAGGATTTTTTTTTTAATGAGACTCTGGAGACAGGAGCTGTCACTATCTGTCTGCCCTTATATGTTAGTGTTGGTCAGATGGCCCTCAGAACTGTGGAATGGTAGAATTTGGGTGAGTTGTGAAGGCTAGGGAATTTTGGAATTGAAGGAATAATGGATCACAAACAGAAATAGACACCCAAATACTCACACACCTGATGATGATACACAAAAGATTCTGATTTCAGGAAATGAATCAGATTGTGAACTCAGTAAAATGAGAAGGGGTTGCAGTTCAAACTTGGCACATAATTGTGGGAAGTAGCAGAACTCTGTTTGTTTTAAAACACAAATCTAAAGCAAGTGGATTCATCTTCCCCCCACCCCAAATCACTTGTGTGCAGATGAACATCTATTCTGAAAACTCTAGGTATTGGTTGGCTAATTTATATAAAATACATAAAGGCAGGGAGAAGTGGTCTGAGAAAACCCTCATCTCTGCTCATGCTTAACTGATTTCTCTGAAACTGTACAAGAGAGGCTGTAAAATATAAATTATCTCAAGCAGATTTACAACATTCTCTGGGAATGTATCACCATGTGCCATGGAGCTTAAATGTGCTGAGAGACGCTGAAAGTGAGGGGCAAGCAGAAATCACAGGAATTGAATCAAAGAGGCTCAATCAATTTTCAGTTCAAATGTTTCAGTGTTACGTAATCTGAAACATGGAGAGACGGTTGACCCATACATTAAGTTTCAGAAACTCTTCTGATACATGGTAGGACACAGTGATGAAAGAAGAACTCCTTCACAGCAAGTGATAAGTCAGAGGCTCTGTCATGGATCCAATGTATCTCTCTTGTTCTTTAACCTAGCACCTCCAGGCATGACTAGAAAGCCAGCTTCTCATACTCCTCCGTCAGCAGGTCTTGATCCTTTTAGTAGAAATCAGGCAACTTGCAATCTGAAGATATGATTTGCAATTTGAGGAGTTGTGTTGAGATAGGCTTTGGCTGACAGACTGTAGAGATAAAATTTTTGTTAAAATGCCATACAGATGACATTTTAAAGAAAGGTAAGATCTATGCTGAAACCTATTTTCCTCATGAGCAAACATTTCCATTGATGATGGTGGATTTGTGGAGTCATGTCATAGGGAGAACAGATGGAGAACTAGGCTCTTTGAGATCATAGAATCATAGAATTGTATAGTTGGAATGTAACCCAAGTGTCACCTATGCAATGCCCACTCTCAACTAAAGCAAAGAATCATAGAATTGTAGTCTATTCCACTGTTGAACAGCTCTTACCATCAGAAAGTTCTGCTTGAATCCATGACAGATGGCTATCTAACTTCTGCTTAAAAACCTCCAATGAAGGAGAGTCCACCACCTGCTAAGGGAGTCCGTTACCCTGCCAAACAGCGCTTACTGTCAGAAAGTTCTTCCTCGTGTTTAGTCAGAATCCCCTTCCTTGTAACTTGAAGCCATTGGTTCAAGTTCTACCCTCCAGAGCAGGAGAAAACAAGCTTGCTCCATCTTCCATAGGAAATCACTGTAGATATTTCAAGATGGCTATCATATCTCCTCTCAGTCTCCTCTTTTCCCGGATAAACATACCCAACTCACTCAACAGTTCCTCATAAGGCTTGATTTCCAGACCCTTGATCATCTTGGTCGCTCTCCTCTGCACACATTCCAGCTTATCAATATTCTTCTTAAATTGTGATGCCCAGAATTGGACACAGTGCTCCAAGTGTGGTCTGACGAAGGCTATACTTCAGTTGATGCAGCATAGAATAGCCTTAGCTTTTTTTTTGCTGCTGCTGCTGCATCACACATGTTGACTCATGTTAAGCTCGTGGTCTACTAAGACCCCAAGATCATTTTCACAGGTACTACAGGCAAGTCTAGTGTCCCCCATCTTATATTTGTGTAGCTGGTTCTTCCTGCCTGTGCAGAACCTTACATGTGTCCCTACTGAAATTCATTTGCTCAGTTTGAGCCCAGTTCTTCAATCTAAAATCAAGATACACTATGTTTACACCATTACCCTGTTCCACCAAGCTTGTAACAATATCAAAAAAAAAGAAAAGAAAAGAAAAGAAAAGAAAAGAAAAGAAAAGAAAAGGGATTCATCTAGCATGGCTTGTTTTTGAGAAACCCATGCTGTGTTTTAATAATCATTACATCTTTTCCTAAGTGAACACAGATGGACTGTTAATTATATCTATACTGGGGCCTTTGCTGTTTTCAGTGTCAAGCTGACCAATTAGTAGTTACCTGGATCTTTTACCTGAGTTTTTCCCCCCTATGTGAAGATGGGTACAAAAAGAGAAAAAAGAAGATGTTGCAGGACTACAACTCCCATAATTTCTGCCTATGTTGGCTGGGACTGATGGGAGTTGGAGACCTCCCATCATTGGGAGGGCCACAGATTCCTCATCCCTGGGTTAATGACTGATGAAAAGCTGAGAAGGTAGCATCCAAGTTGGTTGTGTTTGAGAACATTTTCATTTTAAAGCATCTTGCTTGTTAAAAATGTGATATTAAGAATAACCCCCAGTTCTGTCTCATTACCTGTAAAAGCTATCGCTTATGTGAATCTACAATTTAATTATTCAATGAACTTCATATCTAGATGGCATTGTGGTTCCGCTTCTATTTGTTCATTGCTGGGAATTAACCACATTTCATTAAACCGTTCACTAAACAATCACTTCAACGTATCTTTCCAATCTGTCATAACAGTACTCCAGGCAGAAGTTATTACATTCATTTGTGGATTGGGTTTTTTCTGTCTTTCCTATTTATACACCACATAATATATGTCTAAGAAGCTCTGGGAGCTTTTGGGTGGGATATAAATAAACAAATAAGTAAAAACCAATATGGAAAACTAAGTACCCATACAGTATCATGATTTTGACAGGATCTAATACTGTAATAAAGCAGATGTGAATTCATATTTATTTATATTTGTAAACATATTATTCGCATGTGTTTTTACATCATTCAGTCCTCAGAGAAGCAGAAAATTGCAGGAATGGCAAAATTCACCCATAAAGGAATATAAAAGACTGTGTAGAGAACAGGAAAGGTCACCTTTTCTCTTAAGTACCCATTGAATTTGGACCCTCCTTTCAGATACTGGTGACCAAACTGCATCCCAAAATGGCAAACCAGAAGTTAACTGCCCCACAACCTCCTGTTAATAAACCAGCTTTCAAAACAGATTGATTCATCCTGGAGGTGCTCTTGAATATGATTAGAGGGGACCGGTTGGTGGAAGGAATTCAGGTCGGAGCGAAACAGTACAAACTTAAGGCTTTTGCAGATGACCTAGTTTTGACCCTACAGGAGCCAGAATCTAGTACGAAAAGGGCATTACAATTGATTCAAGAGTTTGGTCGGGTGGCGGAATTTAAATTAAATAAACAAAAAACTATGGTATTGGGGAAAAATTTGACAGCTTCAGAGTCAGAAAGGTTTCAGAAAGAGACAGAGTTAAACATGGTCAAAAAAGTAAAATATCTAGGGGTGAACATAACAGCAAAGAATCTGAGTTTATTTAAGGACAATTATGAAAAGTGCTGGTCAGAAATTAAGAGGGATTTAGAAAGTTGGTCAAGACTGAAACTTTCCTTGTTGGGCCGAATTGCTGCTATAAAAATGAATGTATTGCCAAGGATGCTGTTTCTTTTTCAGACTTTACAGATTGTGGATAAAATGGAGTGTTTCGGGAGGTGGCAAAGAGACATTTCTAAATTTGTCTGGCAGGGCAAAAAGCCCAGAATTAAGTTTAAAATATTAACTGATGCTAAAGAAAGAGGGGGGTTTGCCCTGCCAGACTTAAGGTTGTATTATGAATCAGCAGCTTTTTGCTGGTTGAAAGATTGGCTGCTTCTTGAAAACACTGATGTTTTAGACTTGGAAGGATTTAACAATGCTTTTGGATGGCATGCATATCTGTGGTATGACAAGGTTAAAATTCATAAGAATTTCAAGAACCATATTGTAAGGAAAGCAGTGTTTAATGTCTGGACAAAATATAAAGACTTATTAGAAAACAAGACCCCAAGGTGGTTATCACCTATAGAAGCTAAGGCTTTGAAAAGACCCAATATGGAGGTCAAATGGCCGAAATATTGGGAAATATTAGAAAGAGATGGAGACAATTGGAGATTGCAGAGTTTGGAGAAACTAAAAGACAAAGTGTGAGATTGGTTACATTACGCTCAGATTAAAGAGGCTTTTAAATTGGATAAAAAGTTAGGATTCCAGGTGGAAAAATCGAAATTGGAAACAGAATTGTTAGAACCTAAGACTAAGTTACTTTCAAGAATGTATAACTTGCTGTTGAGGTGGAATACACAGGATGAAACGGTTAAATCAGCTATGATAAAATGGGCACAGGATATTGGGTATAATATCATGTTTGCTGACTGGGAAAAGTTATGGACCACCGGTATGAAGTTTACGGCATGTAATGCCTTGAAAGAAAATATTATGAAAATGATATATAGGTGGTACATGACCCCAGTCAAGCTAGCAAAAATATATCACCTGTCAGATAATAAGTGTTGGAAATGTAAGGAAACTGAAGGAACGTTCTTTCACCTCTGGTGGACTTGCCCCAGGGTTAAGGCCTTCTGGGAAATGATATATAATGAGCTGAAAAAGGTATTTAAGTATACCTTCCTTAAGAAACCAGAGGCCTTCCTTCTGGGCATTGTCGGCCAGAGGGTGTTAAAGAAGGACCGAACATTATTTATGTATGCAACAACAGCAGCAAGGATACTTGTTGCCAAATATTGGAAAACTCAAGATTTGCTGACGCTAGTAGAATGGCAGATGCAACTGATGGACTATAAGGAGCTAGCGGAAATGACCGGCAGAATCCGAGACCTGGGAGAGGAAGCAGTGGAAGAGGATTGGAAGAAATTCAAGGACTATCTTCAAAAACATTGTAAATTACATGAGTGTTAAGAAGGATGAGAGATTTGAAAATAACAGGGCACCATAAAGTTAGCTGAAAAGATTATGAAAATGAGTGAATTTCATGAGAAAGATATACTTTGAATAAATACTATGTTAAAACAAGGTATTTAAGATTTAGATAAAAATATTCAAAGCTAGGGATAAAATATTTGAAATGTGTACAATAAGAATGGAAACAAGGTGATAAGTTGCTGGCTAAAGTTCTATAAGTGGGACGCAGGTGGCGCTGTGGGTTAAAGCCTCAGCGCCTAGGACTTGCCGATCGAAAGGTCGCGGTTCGAATCCCTGCGGCGGGGTGCGCTCCCGCTGCTCGGTCTCAGCGCCTGCCAACCTAGCAGTTCGAAAGCACCTCCGGGTGCAAGTAGATAAATAGGGACCGCTTACCAGCGGGAAGGTAAACGGTGTTTCCATGTGCGGCTCTGGCTTGCCAGAGCAGCGATGTCACGCTGGCCACGTGACCCGGAAGTGTCTCCGGACAGCGCTGGCCCCTGGCCTCTTAAGTGAGATGGGCGCACAACCCCAGAGTCTGTCAAGACTGGCCCGTATGGGCAGGGGTACCTTTACCTTTACCTTAAAGTTCTATAAATTTGGAACGTAGGAGCGAGAGATGTGAGGAAGTCCAAAAAAAGAGAAAAAAACGAAGAAAAGATGGTTGTTATAAGATGTAAAATTTTATGTTTGTTTCTTTTTGGTTTGTTTTCTGTTTATTCTGGCTTGTTTTCTGTTTTCTTTTTTCTATTGTATTAATAAAACTCTTAATAAAATTTTTTTTTAAAAAAAACAACAAAACAGATTGATTCAAAACACATAATTGGTTTTTCTCCATGGGATATTTATTTTCTTGCAGATTTGTTTGCTGAAATTACTTCAAGGCTAGTTCTGTTGCTTGGATACTCTATACTGGTTCAATCTGAGCACTACACAAATGTACACTGTTATCATAGATTAGGATAAAGTATGGTTGACTGGATCACCTACTAATGTGATTAGATTCCTAGGTCCTTTTATCTACTACAAGTCAGCACCGCAAAATACTAAATATATTTCTGCAAATGAAAGATGTTGTGCACTTGTCAGTCCAAACACTCTTGTACTAAGTTACAGATTAAAAGGTGTGCACCCCCATTTACTTTGGGGCTGGATAAGCATCACCAATGCACAGCTGACCGACATGTCTACATCTTATTACAGGCTAGAGGACTACTAGCAGCTTGCCAGTGTGCAACTAAAAGAAGGGTCTAAATTAGAGTTCTGCCAACATTTGTCCTCAAATTTCTCAAAAGTTCCCACCCCTTGCATACCCTCAGGTTTCCATACCCTCCAACATCCATACTCCCATGCAAGTCGGAAAGTCCATGTCATGGGATTTTCGTTAAGTGCTGACACCCAGGAATGCTGAAGAGTGAAGACTACTAGAGAGCCCTAGTCTAATCCACAGAAATGCATGGGCATAGCAGAAATCATCTTGATGCTGGGCTCAGTCGGGCTGGTATGGAGTCTTTCTGCCTCAAGACATTGGTACTTTTGAGAGTAGATACAGTCTCCTCTCAGACTGTGCTTTGTTGAAGTGATAGCAACCATAAATGTATACATATAATGCTAGAGCTTCATCTGCATGTTCTCCACCAATTTTATCCATATATATCTTTTTAAATATCTATTATTTCCTAGTAGGGAATGTTTGAATCATTGTGGAAAAAATAATATTTGTAATAATAGCACCATTAGCAGTGTGTTCATAGGATTGCAGCATTGTTATTTGTTGATTTCAGTTTTGATGGACCATGATAAGCTACTACTTGAAACCCTACCAATATATGGCTCAGAAAATTATTAAGAACTATGGGGGGGGGGGGGAATGACCCTGACATTTAAATGAATATACTGGAAAGTTTTCTTTTTTAAAAAAATCCAATTAACTTCTGCTGCTCTGTTCTTCTAATTGACACTTGACATTTACCTCCTAGGGTCAGCTCCTTTATTGACAGGATATGATGATGTGGTTGATAGGAAGCATCAACAAGTGACATGAGCTTCTGTATTTAATGCCTACCAAGCCCTTTACACTTTCTCCATGGCTTACAATAGGATCCAATAGGTGCCTTATCAACGTTGGGCTAACGTGCTTTTCTTAGTAATGGGATAGAGCTATTAAAAAATTGAAATCATCTTTAAAGTGTAGTCATATGGTATAATTTTAAAAAGCTGCATAATAAAATGCTTTCATTAAAGGAATAATGACACACTTGAAAAATGAGAAGTGCTTTATTTGTGCTATCATTTCGGTGAATTCACTTGCTTTCTCTCCCTTCTACCCCAGCTCTCTGCCAGTGAGTCTGACTCCTATTGGAGAGGACTATTGAAGGAGCAAATACTTTTGCCCATGCAGAGCTTCCTAGTTATTAAGATCTTGGGATTAGGCCCTTCCCGTTGTGCCATAGCCTGCTGAAGTACATGTGATGCCTATTCTGTAGAAACATTTCCCTGCTAAAATAAGATATGGTAAGCACTGATTCAATTGCATTGTCAGTGTCTCCTGGATACGCATTGGTGGGTTGCAAGTTCTGAGCAACTAATGTTGTTACTGTTTGTATTATTGTGATGTGGCTTTACCTGCCTTGTTTTAATGTGTTGTTTTATTGTGTTACTGTCATTAGTTCCCATGGGATTTGTATAAAGAGTGCTATAAAAAATACATTAAGTGAATGAACTAGCAAAAGTGAAGTGCATTTGGATCCTGTTTTTTAGATGTGGTGGCAGATTGCCTTTACAGATAGCAACATGGTGAAAATGGAAGTTGTTTGAAAGGTTTTCGTTAAGTTGAGGGATTTTTGAGTTAATGGATGATGTGCTATTTAGTAGCATAGGGTCTCAACAGGGAGAAATTCACATAGATTTTTCTAAGAGATCTTAACCTTCTCTTTGTTGTTAAAATAACATGTGAAGCTATCTGATATCACATCACACCACTGGGAAGTTCAAGGAAGTGCAGAGAAATAAAACTAAATTGACCAATCCTTCTATGTTGCCAGAAACACAAAAGAATCTTGCCCTTCCCTTTCAGATGTATTGGGGTTGACAAAACCTGAAAGGAGATGGAGTTTGCGGCATCACTGCACTTCATTGCATGCACACCTGGGCAGCAAAGATGAAGTGAAGAGGGGTTTTCATTGTAATCATAGTAGTTCAGTGATAGTGGTGAAGTAAATGGTAACTGGTGGTAAGATCTACGCAGAAGCGGTGGAAACTGAATGTCCTGTGGACTTTCTTTGTTTGCTTGGAGATGTTGGTCACAGGGAAAGAAATCAGGATGAGTCCTTAATAATCAGGTCATCTGGAAGTGACTGCACAATCATTTTGATGTGGGGCTTTCAGGGTTAGGAACCTGGTCATTCCAAAACATCTGTTTTACATGAAAAGTTAATCAATAACAAAAAGAAATAAAAGATGTTTGGGCAACCTTCTTCGTGTAATCACTTAATCAGACAGATATTTATGTACTGCATTACTTGTGTTACAACAGGAGCAACTCAGCAGGAAAGTAACTCTTTGTTAAAATAAATAACATTAACTATGCATGTAGATCTTGGTTAAATCTTTGAAACATAATATAGAAAGACATCTTAATGGTTATAGTTTAGCTTGCACATAAAAACCAATTACTAAACCAGCACCTTTAATTTCTTATTTAAAAGGAAATTAAATCTAGCTATAAATAAAACATACATTGGCAGAGTTTTTAGTGGTAGGAATAACATTTTTATGTGAATTCAATGCATATATGAGTGCATTTTGCTTTCTCACCTGAACATATTCAGGTATTATTACTTTCAAATAACTTGCAGTTTTTAATGTGCCTTGCATGGTCCTTATTCCTTTTTTACAAAAAGGGAAGGCAAAAATCACATCACATATTGACTTGAACAGGTTCAGTAGCCATTACCAATCCTAATAGAATTCTGTAGGGATTTTTGCAGTGGGGGGTTTAGGGGTAGCTGAGAGAAAATTCTTAGCAACCTTGCCAAACTATAATTTTCAGGTTGCTTGGGGGGAAACTAACATAATTATACTTATCCAAGACCAGTGCTTTTTTCTGGGGTGACGCATACCCCTAAACATGTGAATCTAAGTTTGGCCTCGTTGGGGGCAGTATTTCAATATGAGCAGGAAAGTGAGAGTACCCCTAAACATTTTTTTTTTAGGGGGGGAAAGCACTGTCCAATACCAATAAACATTTGTAGTATAGATTGCCATAAATACATATCCAAAGCTGGACTAATTTGACAGAACAAAAAAAATTCCTTCCAGTAGCACCTTAAAGACCAACTAAGTTAGTTCTTGGTATGAGCTTTCATGTGCATGCACACTTCTTCAGATACACAAAAGCTCATACCAAGAACTAACTTAGTTGGTCTTTAAGGTGCTACTGGAAGGAATTTTTTTTGTTTTGACTATGGCAGACCAACACGGCTACCTATCTGTAATTTGACAGAGCATCTGAGAATTGCAACAAAAAGAAGTGAGATAGGATGCCATTTTAGTATTTATTGTTGAATAGTTAAAAAGTGACAAGTCCCCCAGGTCAGATAGCATTCATGTGAGAATTCTTAAATAGTTTAAAAGTGAAATGGCCCAAGCTTTAACTTTGTTGTTACTTAGTCGTTTAGTCATGTCTGACTCTTCATGACCCCATGGACCAGAGCACGCCAAGCACTCCTGTCTTCCACTGCCTCCCGCAGTTTGGTCAGACTCATGCTGGTAGCTTCGAGAACACTGTCCAACCATCTTGTCCTCTGTCATCCCCTTCTCCTTGTGCCCTCAGTCTCTCCCAACGTCAGGGTCTTTTCCAGGGAGTCTTCTCTTCTCATGAGTTGGCCAAAGTATTGGACCCTCAGCTTCAGGATCTGTCCTTCCAGTGAGCACTCAGGGCTGATTTCCTTCAGAATGAATAGGTTTGATCTTCTTGCAGTCCATGGGACTCTCAAGAGTCTCCTCCAGCACCATAATTCAAAAACATTGTGGTAATATGAATCAATCAATTTTATTGTTTGTGGCTAATGACCATTACAATACAATGTGAACCCAAATCACACAGCTGCAATATGGTAATATTTTATCACCATGCAATAAGCTCTCATATAGTAAGCTCTCACGTTACAAGAACAAGTGTTTGTGTTTTATATGTATATGGAGATCCACCAATGTCTGCATGGCACCTGTTTGGACAAGCCTTACCTTTTGGTCTAGAATGCAGTGCTCAGATTGTAGAGCTGCCTACTGCAACCTTGCTGTAACAACTGCACTGGTTTCTAATTACCAGGCCCAGTTCAAAACATTGCTGATGAAAGTCTTTCACAATTATTAAGATCTACCACAGAGGTCATTTTTCATGTCGAAATGACCACTGAAATACATCTGCTTGGGACCAAGGACAGGACCTTTTCAGTTGCGTCTCCAGACTTTGCAACTACCTTCCAAGGGAAGTCCACAAGATACTTTCTTTAATTCCTTTCACCACCTTGTAAATACCACCCTTCTTAGCAGTGCTATTTTTCTAGAAAAAGAGGTGCCAGAACTCACAATGAATGCCTCCCTTCTTCTCTTAGAATGGCAATGGCGCCCAACTGAGAGGTGCTGGAACTGAGTTCTGGTGAGTTCTAGCTGAAAAAAATCCCTGCTTTTTGTTGGGTATTTTAAATGTGTCTGTTGTTTCCCCAGGGACGCGGGTGGCGCTGTGGGTAAAATCTCAGTGCCTAGGACTTGCTGATCATAAGGTCGGCGGTTTCAATCCCCCCGGCGGGGTGAGCTCCCGTCGTTCGGTCCCAGCTCCTGCCCACCTAGCAGTTCGAAAGCACCCCTAAGTGCAAGTAGATAAATAGGTACCGCTTTATAGCGGGAAGGTAAACGGCGTTTCCGTGTGCGGCACTGGTGCTGGCTCGCCAGTGCAGCTTTGTCACGCTGGCCACGTGACCCCGAAGTGTCTTCGGACAGCGCCGGCTCCTGGCCTCTTGAGCGAGATGAGCACGCAACCCTAGAGTCGGTCACGACTGGCCCGTACGGGCAGGGGTACCTTTACCTTTACCTATTGTTTCCCCAGAGTGGGGAACTCACAGCCTTCCAGACGCTGCTGGACTAGAAATCCCATCATCCCTGATTATTGGCCATGTTGGCTGTAGCTCATGCGAGCTGGAATTCAACCACATCTGGAGGACCACAGGTTCAGTGCCTGTTTCCCTGCTGCTTTTAGTTTTGTGTAGTTTTTAATCATAATTAATCATAATCGCACACAAATAGTGAGGATTGGGCCTGTTACATCTACCTCTCTGAAGCTCAGCACTAGCTCCCCACAGAGTCCCTACCTGTACTCGTTGTATACATATGACTGCATTTCATCTGATCCATCCACTGCAATTGTTAAGTTTGCAGATGATACCACCATAATGGGTCAAATTACAAGTGGAGATGAATCAGCGTATAGGGAGGAGGTTCAAAAAGTCTCCACATGGTGCCTAGAGAACAACTTGCACCTAAATATCAGCAAGACAAAGGAGATGGTGTTGGACTTTTGGAGGAAGAGAGAGGAACTAGCCCCATTGTATATCAGGGATGTGTGTGTGGAGAGAGTCTCTTCCTTTAAATTCCCGGTAGTTTACCTTAGTGATGACCTCACTTGGAAAATCAATACAACCTAGGTAGTTAGGAAGGCCCAACAGAGATCCATTTCCTCAGGGTCTTGCAAAAGAACAATATCAAACAAAAATTGATGATCTCCTTCTACCAGGCCACAATAGAAAGTGTCCTTTCATACTGTATAACAGTGTGATACGCTGGTTTGACAGCCACGGAAGGAAGTCCCTACAGAGGGGGGCAAATACAGTACATGACATCATGGGCTATCCTTGGAGTTCGCTAGATGATATCACGGGATACCGCTGCCTCAGGAGAGTGAGGAAAATTCTTAGGAACGACTCACAACCTGGCCAGCATTTCTTTAATCTCCTACCTTCGGGCAGGAGATACAGAAGTATAGTCAGCCGTACCAACAGGTTAAAGAACAATTTATATCGGTAGGCTGGTGGGCTGCTGAATGGAAAAAAAATAGTGGTGTAATTGACTTCTGACAAGCACACAGAGCGCGAACAAGACTGAGTGTATGGGGGGGGGGCTCGTTTAATTCCACTGCACACAGGTGGTATAGTGACAATAAAGGTTTATTATTATTTATTTTATTTATTATTATTTATTTGTTCTAATTCATTATCATTATTGTGTGCCTTGATATCTTTCAGAGGTAATGTGAAATAAAAAAAATTTCAGATATGCAAACCATTTGAATAGTCACAATTTTTCCTGGTTATCCTCACATTCACTCAAACCTCTTGGGTGCTGAGATTGACAGAAGGGACCCTCTTGGAAGTTCTTTCGTTCTGAGAGGCTCACGGTGGCAGCAGCCTGGAGAAAGCCATTCACTGTGGCAGCCCCCAAGCTGTGAAACCTTCATTATATAGCTTCCAGATGATGGTGACACACCTCTTTACCCTGGCTTTTTGACACTTGAAGTATATATGTTTAAAGGTAAAGGTACCCCTGACCGTTAGGTCCAGTTGTGGACGACTCTGGGGTTGCGGCACTCATCTTGCTTTACTGGCTGAGGGAGCTGACATCTGTTCACAGACAGCTTCCGGGTCATGTGGCCAGCATGACTAAGCTGCTTCTGGCAAACCAGAGCAGCACACAGAAATGCTGTTTACCTTCCTGCTGGAGCGGTACCTATTTATTTATCTATTTATCTACTTGCACTTTGACGTGCTTTCAAACTGCTAGGTGGGCAGGAGCTGGGACCCAACAACAGGGACCCATTGCGGGGATTTGAACTGTCAACCTTCTGATCAGCAAGCCCTAGGCTCAGTGATTTAGACCACAGCACCACCCGCGTCTAGGACCCACCATATTTTTATGATTGCAAGTTGTTTACAACTGGTGTTAATGTTGTTTTAAGGTTGTAACCCACCCTGGGACCCTGGGTTGAAGAGTGAGGGACAAATAAATAATTAAATGTGCCCTCAACATATGAGAATTTACTCTTTCTTTCTTTCTTTCTTTCTTTCTTTCTTTCAAAAGATAAACCAGAGGCAATGTGCTGATAGCATGTTACATTTCAGATTGATTTTTCATGTTTCTCAGCTACTATTCACCAGCCCCCGTTCCAATCCAGACGCCAGACAAATAAGAGCAGCTCACAAAACAAACTGACAGGAAGATGGAAATAATATGTTTTTAAATATGAGTGACCAGATTCTTCGCCGCCAGCCCTAACGCATGGAAGGCTTGTTATAGAGTACCTCCTTTAATCATTTCCGACAGATTCTTTCCTCCTCTCTTTTCTGTCTAACCAGTGGGAGGATAGAAGAGCTCTCTTCTGATTGTTAGTCAGAGTGATGGACAGTTGAATTATTTATATTGTTTGCCACCGGCTCCCTAATCCTTATTTGTAATCCTTATTTGTCAAAGTCTGAAAGCAAGAAGAGCCTGTTCCCACACTCCTGCTCCATTAAAAGTTCAGATTGCTTCTGCTTAAGTTCAGCAGGTACTCAAAAGCCACACACATTCCATGTGTAGTAAGTCAAACTTGCAAATGGGGGCATGGGAAAATTGGAACACTGGAAGCAAGTAAATATTTGAACCCCACAAGGCTTGGCAAACAAATAAACAAAAAAAGGAATCCTAGACTCTTCTGTCATAGATACATTGACATGCTACATACATTGAAGAAGTCTATGTTGAAGAGCTAGCATCCTAATCTCAAAACAGAGGAAAGCAAAAACATGTATATCTTTCAAAAACAGGAACGGGAGACCTATGACCCTCGTGGTACTGTGAGAACTCCCATCTTTCACTACACATTTTTGTGAACAGGAACATTGGCCATGCTGGGAAGGGATGATGGGAATTGCAGCTCAACATCACCGGGAGGGTCACAGATTCTGCCATATATATATATATATATATATATATAATAATGTTTATTCAAATTTTAAAGGTTACAAAAGAAATCAACAAAGGAAAACAAAACAATACATAAAAATAAATCACATCCAAAAAAAAGAGCGAAAACAGATAAAAAAGAAAAAAGATTTTTTTAAAAAAAATACATACAATCAAAAAGAAGAAAGAAAAAAAACAAATCAAACCTTTACATATTTTTCTTTCTTTAACTTATTTCCTTGACTTCCTCGCACCTCCCCTCTTTATATTCTAGTTCAGATAGGTATTTCAGCAAATCCTTCATCTTTGTTTTTATCCTAATAATTTATCTTAATATACTGTAATTTTTCATTCTCTCTTTCACCAATTATCCATGCATTTTTACTTTGTTTAATCTTATTTCTCATTCAAACTAATATATTTGAACTTATTCTCTTAAGACGTTTCCCCTAGGGTTATAAAAATTTCATTCCACGATTTTTCCAGTTTCCATTTAAAAAAAAAATCATTAAACTCGACATATACATTTTAAATTCCCAATTTTCTTCCACCGTCCCCCCTCCCCGGTCTCGGCCCCTACTCACAGTTCCATCAACCTCCAGCAGTCCATCAACCTGGAGATCTCAAATCCGAGGCTCTTAACTCTTCTTCATGTCCCGTCTGCCGATCTTCTTGATAATCTTTGGTATTAAAAAACAGCTCTCGGGGGGGGGGGGGGGCTCCAACCCAACGGTGGTCATATTCCTTCTTATCAGGTCTGCCAGATTTCCATATTTAAAGATGGGGCCCATAAAGTATTCCAAGCCTTGCTTCACACTTCTTCCAAATCCAAAGGCCACAAATACTCCAATCTCCCCCTGGCTCAAATTCATATCCTGAAAGTCATTTGATCCCCATATAAGGTGATCTCTCGACCTTTCATTTTCCAAATCAAGCCAGGCTCCCATCTCCAAAACCTGGCTTCTCTTAATTACAGTCATATAAGGCCTCAATTTACAATCCTCCATTTGCCTCTGTAGGGTTGAGGCTCCCCCTTGCTTCACTTTCACAACAACTCTTTCCTTCTCTAGTTCTTCAATACGTTCCATCAAAAGGGATTCCTGTGCCGGATTCTTGTCAACTTCTTTGCTGATGCCCATTTTTAGTCCCAAAATATCAGCACTGGTAGCCATGGCATCTATCTGTTCATGCAGCTTTCCCAGGAGATAAAATGTCCTATTCAATACAGACGCCACTTCCTTCTCAACAGACATCCTTGAAGTGTTCAAGGTCAAAACTGTTTTCTCAGGGCCTTTATTTTTAGAGCCAATTTCCCAGCTGCATTCTTGTAACAATGTCCCAAAACTCCCTCTAGAGGGAAACAGTCTCCATTTATCAATCCTTCCAGCACAGTCCCAAAAGTAAATCAGTAACAAATCAGTAACAATTCTAGTTACCTTTCCTTCTTTTTAAGTGCAGAAGCGGACAATAGAAACAAAGTCTCTTTTGTATCTTGTATCTTGACAGCTAGCTGTCAAAATTATCTGTTCACCGTCAATGGGCTCCTTGTGGACCGCTCCGAGGTTTAGAGACGTGGCGCTTCAATTCCTAAATTTTCTCCTTCTCCTGCAGGGTTCCCCTGCTTCCAAAGGAGGTATTAATATTATTTTCAATCGATGGAGTTTTAATCCTTTACGTAGGGCTTTCCAAGACCTTAGTTAACAAGTTCTTTGCTTCAATCTATTTACAAAAAGGGAAGGTGGCCTTCCTGTTTAGACCTTCCCCGTTCAATGCCAAATTAATTTCTTTTAAAAGTCCAATTTCCCGATCTACTCACGGGTTGTTGTTTAAAATCCAATTGTCCACAAGAAAAAGTCAGCGCTCTCCGGCAACAGCTGTGCGGCTTCACTCCGTAAAATTAGCGGCCGATTCAAAACACCGCGCCGCTCACCCCACATCGCTTCGGATCCCCAAAAAAGGGGTTTCCCTGCGAGTAGGGGGGGCACTCCTGGTGTCAGCCGAATCCCACGTTCCCAGGCTTCCTCCGCCTGGGATTTTTAAGGGGTCTCCGCCTTCGCTGCGGCGGCAAGACCCAGATTTCACGGAGTGGGTTCCCCTCAGTCAGGGGAAATCCGCCATTGCCGATGGCGCTAACCTGGAAGTCCAGGTTCTGCCTAATATACATGCCGTGTTCCTCAAATTCTGTCACACCCAAATGTGACAAAGAACTAAAATCCGTGTGCATGCATGCACAGGTGTGCAGTTAGAGGCAGGCTTGATTCTTAGGAAGTGAGAGTAGCTCAGTTGAGCATGATACTCTTGATCTCAAGATCATGGGTTTGAGCCCCACGCTGGGCAAAATATTCTTGCATTGCAAGAAGTTGGACTAGACAACCCTCAGGGTCCTTTCCAACTCTACAATTCCATGACTGAGGTTTCCAGCAGCATGAAGAAAGTTTAGTCCTCATCCCAGTGATGTTTCTCAGTGAATCCTCTACTTTATCCTATATAAATAAATGGCTGCTATGACTATAAAGAAAACTAAAGTGAGGCACTTGAGGGCAATACTCTGGTGGGGGCAAAAGAAGACAGAGTTGCATGATCTATTGCAGTTGTTAGTCTAGCTTTCATGAACTGGTACTCCATGAGCTACTGGCTTTGCGAATACCCTGCTTTTCATAATAAGAAGTATCTGATTAGCATATGTTATTAGCCATTTTGCAGGTCACTGTTGCAAAGAACAGGGTTCAAGCTTTCACTATCACCCTCTCTGACAGTGCAGTTCTATGAGTGTTTGCTTAGAAGTAAGACCTGGGTCTGAGTTTCCCGTAAGTATTTATGGTACTACAGTCTTAGGCATCTGCACAGACAGATGCAAAGGATAAGGTAGGAAAAATCTGGGCACTTCTTCCAAGTAGCTTGGGTGAAAGCCAACAAAGGCAGTGACGAAGAACTGAGTGTTTTAAAAATAGAAGGCAAAAATTAATTAATTTGGGTAGTGTCTTGAACAAGGCTAAGGTAGAAGCTTTCAGAAATCACTGGAAAATAACCTTTGTGTAAAAAAGCAACCCTCTAATACAGATGATCTCATTACAGCAAGAATATTCCTCTAACGTTTTCTTTCTCCTCCTTTCTTTAAATTGTCTCTAAATCTGTGATTTGAAAAAGAAAACAGGTGGTGATTAATGCAGACATGTTTCTCTTCATAATTTGCATGCCATGTACTTACAGTGTGTCTTGTATCACCACTTGGGTACAAATAATTGTGTGAGAAACAATTCATAGAAACAAAGTATTCACTTAATAATGGAATACAGAAATGTACTCATCTACCATGGAAAGAATTTATGTCGCAATCCTGCTTGCCTACGCACAGTGTCTCTAAAAATTATGTTCTTTTCTTCTTCAATTAACCCACGGCACAAATCTTGCCTGAACTTACAACACTACCCTTCAGAGATCAGTAATAGACTGATCAAGAAGAGTCAGCCAAAGATCGTATCCTTGCCTCTGTAGAATAATGTATTCTGATCTGCAGAAGAACAGACTTCAAAAAATTGTATTTTTAAAGACACCCACATAGAACTTAGATTTCCTGTAGCTAAATGAATTACGGATGGCCACCATTAGGACCAGCATTTAACACGCAGGCCCATGAAGCTCAGGGAAGTGAGGAAAACTTATTAAGTATTAGTTTTCAGGACATAGTCTCAATAGGGGGGTTAGGAAAGGAGGGCTGATACAGGCAGAAAGGGTGATGGCAGTAAAATTGCTGGCACAGGTATCTCCATTGGTATTCTACACATGAACTGAGGGATTATAGGTAGACTTGTATTGATTCCAGTGGTGATTTTACAATACAAAGCTCCTCAAAAGGGACCAAAGGGTGGTGGTGGCCAGGATAAAACTGAGGGGAGTCAAAGTTAGATCTATAGACTGCACCCAATTCTTTGTTTTCAAAGGCCCTGTTCAAACAATAAAACCAGTTGGAGGAAAGTCAGGAATTGCTGGGTAGACTGCATCTTTGAGAGAGAGCTGGCACTCTTTCAGGATGGAACAGTCTAGAGCAGAATAACAATGTGGAAGACAAAGACAAAGGGAAATAAGAAGCTACAAAAGTGCAAGTGTCTTGTGATACACACACACACCAGCTTTAAGATAGGATGATCAAAAGAAAATGAGAGGTGGAGAGCTGAATCATTCCCCACAGGCTCTTCCTCAAAATTCCCCTGCTGCTTTTCCCCTATGGAAAGTGGAGTGAATTTCCCTCTATTGAGGGAGAAAAGAGCTTTCGGAGAAAAGATGAACCAACCTTTTGCTTTTCTCCAACTCCCAACCTCAGCCTCATGAGGATGATTTTCATTTTTTTTAAGCAATTGAGAGAAAGTCACGTGCACTTGCGTATATAATGGCTAGTTTGTTCCGTGATGCATACCCCTTCCCTGATGCATATGAACTTCTCAGTATATATATAACTTGGATATAATGTATACCAACAGTGGGTCCTGATACAGACTGAGCAAGACAAAGTGGTGTAGTGCAAACTCTACTGTGGTGACATTGCCCCGAAGAAGAGAATATACAGGTCTACTAATCAGAAGGTATGTTGCAAACTATGCAATCATTAATTGCATTTGAGCCCAGGTTCCTTTTGAGAAAAGAAATAATGACATTAGAACATGGAGACTTCTGTACAAAGAAACCCCCCATAGCCTTCCTCTTACAATATGTTTTTAGCCTGGATGGAGTGCAATTTCCTTAACACATTAAATTAATTAATCAGATCCATCCCTGGAAGCCAAGCTTCCATTGCTGTATTTAACCATCAGTGATTTCACGGAATACTAAATAGCCCTTCAATTCTGTTACTTTAATGGCCATTAAATAACAAAAGTGGAAGAAAGGCGATCATGGCCATCTAACTATTTTTAATTAAAATAAAATGAAGAAGTAGTTGTAATTTACTCTCCACCTTTGACGGGAAACAGATAGTAAAGTTTATAGCAGGCACGACTGACCGTATTCCAGCTTTTAATTAAAACTTTAGTAGTTTGAGTTAGAGATGAGCACACAGAGCACTGAAGAAGTTTCGGAACATACAGATCAGCTCTTATCTAGAAAATGTTATTTATTATAACCTAAAGGTGTAAGAGTCACCTCTTTGTTTTTCTGTCCTTAATATAATATGAACACTGAAGTCCAACCAGTATGACTGCAGGCAATATGCATACTGTTTTTATATTGCCACTAGTACCACTAGTGGGTGTTACTTTATGTAAATGTGTTGTTCCAGAACTTAGAACTTTGTGTTGTGAATCTCAGAGGATACATCCAACCCTAGAGTCTGTAAAGAATGTTGGTTGGGAAAGAAAATATATGGGATACAAAAAGAATTCCTTGGATGATTAAGATCTAAGTTTGGGGCAATTACTCTTTGGTGAGAGAAACCCAGCAGAGATTTAAAATTATAAAACATAAAGTAAAGCGTGGAAATATAGGCTGTTAGATCTTTAATGTATGCCCTTCCAAAGTTCCTTCCCAAGTCCCCTTAGCATAGAAAACCCCCCACATTTTTGATGTTAAAAATTCTTTACTTACAGACTCTTCAAAGGTCAGATTCATGTGCTTTTCCAAAACATAATTCAGAAAACACAGGCAGCAAAATTTAGGTTAGGTCCAAAGTGGTGAAAGTTCCTAAATTATTTGTATAGGAACACAATAATGGCTTTGTAGAAAAGACCATGCTTGAAACAACCAGCTCAGACCTCTTTTCACACCAGAGTTCACATGGTAGACTGAGGGAACAATAGGCTTGTCTTCCTTTGTCTCAAGCTGAGCAGGAGTGACCTGCAACCTACAGCCTACAACCTATAGCATTAACCCCTTCATGCATTAATTAGACTAAATATTTCAGTTATATAAGGCTGGTTATCCTACACAGAATCCATATACCTCCACTTCTTCACCCACCCATGTATATAAATCCATACAAATCCATCCATCCCTAGTGTTTATATGTATATCTGTCTGATTCCAAATTATTACATGCTTATTAATGATTGCTTTCACTGTTCATATTCTTCACCTGCCATCTTTTTCCAATTCAGCTTGGCAGAGGACAAGGTAACTTGGCTGACTTATTTTTCCCTACTTTGATCTTTAGCCTCTACCTTTCAGCTGTGATGTTTATAATCAGAGACAACTTATTTGCTTGTGTTTCAATTCACTGTCATTCTTGGTAATGGTACTGAAACCTCATAATGATTAATGGGTATTGTTAACCCTCCCTGCTGATCTGCCTCTTGTGAATCTTACTCTAATTAGGGGTTGGCTTCATAGCGGATGTCATTGCTGTGAGATGGGCTGGAAAAGGACAAAGGTCAGCCACTGCCGACTTTATTATTTATACGGCTTCCAACGTAGTAGAACAGTACAGTCAGTATGTGGCTTAAATAATAAACTTCGCTGTGCTTGTTTCTCAATATAATCTGGCTGGAGGTTTTTTTTGTGTGTGATTAGAGCACCACTTGCCCCATGCTTCCCACAAGGAATTCAAAAGTCCCATTGAATACCAATTGTTCATCAAGAGAGAGTCTTAATTATGTTTATCATATGCAGAAGTTCCTTGACATTGCAAGGGCTGGAGGGCTGGATGGCAATACGATAGGCCACCCATTCCTCATAACGAGGAAGGAGGAGGAATTTGCTTTAAATTGATTAATAATGTATATTAGTACAGTGGTACATTGATTGTCAAACTTAATCATTTCCAGGAGTACATTCAATTCCCAGTTCTATTTGAAAACCAAGGCGTGGCTTCCAGTTGGCTGCAGGAGCTTCCTGAACTCAATTGGAAGCCACGGAAGCTGTGTCAGACGTTCTGCTTCCAAAAAAAATTCACAAACCAGAACACTTGTTTCCAAGTTTGTGGCATTCGGGAGGCAATTTGTTCAGGAGCTAAGCCGTTCGACAACCAAGGTACCACTGTATAGCATAATAATGAATATAGTATGCAATAATTGTTCATATTTTTAGCAGAGAAGAGGGCATGCTTCTCATAAAGATTAATATGCAAGATGGGAATTAGGGCAGAGTAGAATCAAAGGGTGCTAGCCAACAAAACAGCCCTGCTAGTACAGCAAGTTTTATCTGTGCAGTGAACCTCCTTTCCCTTTCTTCTCCCTATGTTTCCTGCAGATCTGCTCCAGAGGGTTGGGGGAACCCTTTGAACAAATTTAGAGATCACACATGGTGTGTGGGGAGAGGGGTGTGTGTGGAAGTTCCATTGTACTACTAAACCTCTTTACACTAGCAGATCCATTTAGACGGATACCGCTCCATATGGATAATTTCAACACTGATATTTTCATAAAAATTTGATCCCTACCCATAACATCCTTGTCTGTTGAGTGCATATTTTCACATGCAGTGGAAGATGGGGAAATAGAGCTCTGTAATGCCCTGTAAGGATGCTCTGCTGATTAATTTAATTAAATCACATTCATCTCTTGAACAATTTATTTTATTCAAATGCCTTTATTAAGTCAGAGAAACTAGCCTGCCACTGCCATCTTTTCAGCACCAGGCAGAGGTGTCTTAATTCTCACAGGTATTCTTGTTAGGTGTTCTTTTGGATGAACACTTTTGGTATTTCTCTGCTTGTATTGCTTTAATGAACTTTCTGTTTATATTGTATTTTTGTGCTTCATTGTCTTGTAAATTAATTCAGCACCCAATTTGGGTGTGTGAAGCAGTATATAAAATTCAATAAAATAAACATAACAAATTAATTAAACAAAACCCTGGAGCATTGGAAGATTTTAAGCTTTAACTGTACTGTGGGTAGTGTACATGAGGAATGAAGCTTCTTGATTCAGCACACCCTCCAGATGTCAGTGGACTGCAACTTCCATCATCTCTGACAGTTGGCCATGCTAGCTGGGGCTTATGGGGATATGGAAGGCCCCATGTGAGTTACCTCTGAGCTAGAATGTTATCAAGAGGAAGAGGCTGACATTAAGGAACTTCTGGGCATGTTCTTATACAGCTGCTGAATAAGCTTCAAAATACATGGGCTTGTATATCATTTTATGTGTTTAAGACTCTCCTCCCTGCAAGAGAGGGGAGTGGTTGTGGGCGGGAGCCCGAGCTCCGCCCCTAGCAGGGGGCATTAGCCCCCTGCCATCACCTCACCTGGCTGGCGCCCACGCCCCTCAGCGGGCATCCAACCAGGTGCCTGAGGGGGGCGTGTTCAGCAGCCTTTTGCTGCGGCGGCAGCCTTCGCCCGGCCTCATTCTTCGTCCTCTCACCACGAGTCACCCACCCTCCACTCCCTTTTAGTTAGGGCTTAGGTGACTGGCCTTGCTATGGACCTTAGGTTGGTCGCCCTGGTTGACTAGGGGGCCTGGTAGGAGTTTTTCCATTTGGCATTAGGCCTTTTTGGTTTTTTCGCCTACCTCGTAGCAATCGTCACAACTTTTTGTGGTATTGGTGGGTAGGTTAGGCATTGGAATAATGTGTTGTGCTGTGTCGAAGAGCTAGGTGTGGCCATCGCCTATGCCTTCAATTTTTAGGGGTATTCCGTTAAAGGAATCTGGCGGTCGTGTATTCTGTCCGATGCCTGCTTGGTGGGAGGCCATGGCACGACCCTCGGTGACATTAGGGGTGAGCCTATAGTTGGATCGGCATCAACTGGCTCCACCTACTGGTGAATAAACCCACTTGTTCAAATCCAATGCCTAAGCCAATACCTTTTCACTACTGTAATCAATAAAGTTGTGGCCTTTCCTTGCCCATTAACCTTATATCACGTGTCCGTGTGTATTCTTTCCACATTGCGGGGGTCGGGTCCTCGAACCACAACGTCATTTTATAATTCATGACAGAGAAGACCTTCTAGGAGAGAAGATACTCAATTTGTAATATGTCCAAGCAGTATGGGCTGAATAATGTTGCATTCCAAACCAGGCAATTAATTACAATATTTCATAACATAATTAGTCATTCCGTTACTTCCTGTTGTCTGGCCAAACTACATAGTATAATCCCCTCCCTACAAAAAGTGTAATTCTATCATTTGGCAAGTCTACAGAGATTTCATTAATGAGACATCTTCAGACTGCTGTCAGTAGTCTCCCCCACCCTCAAACTCATTGCAGGCTAGAAGGAAATGCGAGTGAAGTGTTTCAGCCAGGAAATTCAATCTGTACCTGTACCTGTACCTGTAGCTTTGGAAAGCAGCCCAATCTGTTTCAGAACCACCCTGTATCTTTCAAATTCAACTCATTATTCAAAACCAAATTAGATTTGTTAAAAAATGAAGCTCTTCTCTCACCTTTCACTATAATGGGGAATCTAAAATAGGTTATAATTTGTTTTGTTTTCAAAGAAGTGGATGGAATTTGCAGGCATAGAAGTCCCTTCTGGATGGATTAAACCTGTCAAAACTGTAGGTAGATACACTCAGGGTTTCTTGTATAGGGCACATTTAAAGGTTCATTTTTCAAAGAAAAGGAAAGGTCTCTTTCATTTTCTGTCAGAAATGAATGCAATTTACAGGCATGGTCACTCCTTCTAGAGGGACAAAGCCTGCCAAATTTAAGAATGATAGTTGCAATGGTTGTCCTGCAAGGACAGACTTTACCATATTGAGTTTGGTAAGAATCATAGGAGGATGGAAAAAATAGTATGGGTCTCCAAGGAAGACCGAGGTGGGTGAAATACCCCTTAGCAAGGTCCTTTATATCCCAAGGGTCATGGTGGGCTTCTCTCTTCCAGAGAGGTTTTTTGGGATCTCTCAATCCCTAGGAGTGAGAGATATCCCAATTGATCTGCACTGGGGAAGGGGTGGTGAAAAAGAGTATGAAATCCCAAGAAAGACTGGGTTAGGGACCCTGTTACCCCTGCCTCACAGATTTAAGGGACACATGAGGATGTGAAGAAGAGGTTCTTCACAGGCAAGAGAGAGCCATCTATTGACTTGTATAATGGAAAGGGTAGTGGGGGAGAGCACAGATCCACTTGAAAAACAAGCTCTATTTAGTTCAATTTTCCTCCATCCCCCTTCACTGTGATCAGAGTGCACTGCCAAAATAATTCACAGGGCTTAAAACATAGACCTGCCAATCAAAACAAATGGTTCCCCATCTCTACACCCACTTGAAGTTGGAGAATTTCCCTGTCAGCTTTGGTTTTGCTTTTTTAAAAAATGTAGTACTCACTTTGTCCATAGAACAACTCGAGACTTCAGGGAGTCCATGATTCATTAAAATGAAATGTCATTTTAATGGCACAATCCAACTTGGGCATGCAAAAACCTCACCCAAACCCATGTTCACCTTGAAACTATGAAAGTGCACAGGGCTGATGCACACCCCTAGGAATGAGTCTGAAAACCTTTTCTTTGCCAAAGAAAAGCAGCTTCAGGAAAGGAAAATTTGTAATAAAGAAGCAATGGGGTGAGGGAGTGTTACAGAGGGCCTACTGTTTCTCCATGCTGAAGCTTCTCTCCCATGAGCTTTCCTTCTAGAGAGTTCAGTGGTAGGGTGGGAGCTTAAATCCCACCAATTTCTAGGGAACTTATCGTAACTTTGCTTATCTTCCTTTTGATTGCACCAATCAATTACAGTGGTACCTCATGTTACATATGCTTCAGGTTACATATGCTTCAGGTTACAGACTCCACGAACCCAGAAATAGTGCTTCAGGTTAAAAACTTTGCTTCAGGATGAGAACAGAAATCGTGCTCCGGTGGTGCAGCAACAGCAGGAGACCCCATTAGCTAAAGTGGTGCTTCGGGTTAAGAACAGTTTCAGGTTAAGCACAGACCTCCGGAATGAATTAAGTACTTAACTGTTTTTGTAATGAAATACCACTGTATTTGTAATGAAATTTTCATAGATGCAACAAGATCTGAATGTGGTATTAATGAAAATTAAAACAAATATGTCTCAACTATTTTAATTTCATATTAATTGCAGAATTGGACATGTTTCATGTGGATTTTTTTAAATGCAGAATTCTAATGCACACAACAACTATTCCATATTAGCCTTGATAACAAGGCACACTCTACTCTATCATAGGTCAAGACCCGAGATAAGGACAATAGCAAAGTGGCAACAATATCAATTTCCCAATAAATAGGTCAGGGAAAATTTTGTTTCCAGGCTTACTACAACAGCTCAACTTTCCATTTGTTTTTAATGTCTTTGTATATACTCTAATTGGATTTTTAAGAAACAGATCATACAGTAGCAAATATGAAGGATATAAATAGTGCTGCACTGGAGAAGCAATTTGTTTCCTGTAAGGTCCTTAATGATTTATCAATCACCTGAATCCTTATGATCTGAAAATCACGGCATGCTTTCTTAATTTGTCGTGAAGTTGGCACAAAACATGCAGAAAGGCCGAGGCATCCTGTGCTCTCTGTGCACAAATGAATCTGTACCGTTAATTATATGCAAATCAGCTTCACTAACAAGTCTCTAAATAACTCAGCCTTGGATTCATTGCCCAGGGAGTTAGAATACTTTTCTCAGGGAATTAGACAAGGGATATTAATCAAAACACCTCGTAAGCCAAAATGAGCTTACTAGGTAGTTGACCTTTGTACTTTCAGAGAGTGGGATAAATATAACAGACAACAAAAGTACTTTATTAGAAAATGAATTTTGGAAAAGATACTTACTTAGTATTTTAAGTTAGCTTCTCCACTCTCTATAATTGCAGAGGTATGTTTGAAAAAAATAAAAGATGCATGATAAATTCTAGAGGAATTGCAGGTTAGCCTCTTGTAATGAAGAATCAAAGGTCACCTTCAAGACTGATAGATGGGCTTCTGGGGGCTTTAGTCCAGTTAGCCATCAGACATACATCGATGCACACCTGCTGAAGACCTTCCTCTTTCTACAAAACTGTTAAGTAGAGCTTCATTCCAGTTTGCATGTGCACTGGATGTGTTTTTAGATGTGTTTTATCACTTGTGCTTGCTGCCCAGGGCTCCTTTGGGAGGAAGGGTGGGATATTAAGTAAGTAAGTAAGTAAGTAAGTAAGTAAGTAAGTAAATGATAGTCCATACATTTTATGATGTTTTGGCTTAACAGATGCTCAGCATAACACCTTCTGTTTGTTTGTTTATTTCCAGGCATGTGGCAAAAACCAAAGTTGCCTCTGGTTCTGGACAAGCCACAAAACATGGCTGATAGTCTACATTTTGCATTCATAACTTTTGCAACCCTGGGATATATATTTAAGACAGGTTCTCCTCTTCCCAAGTCATGCTGGAGAACCACAATAGTAATAATTATGCATAAACGCAGACATAAGAAAATATTGACAGGGCTCAGTTATGTGTAAGAGGATTGTAAATTAAGAAACAATAAGGCATTATATTTTTGTTTGTGTCTGTCACAGTTCGTCTTCCATTTTCCTGATGGACATTGTTGGAATACAACTGTAGGAAATCCCAGATTCATGCAACTTTTTGTAATGTGTTTTGAGGTTTCATAAGGCTGCCCCCTCCTTTTGCACTACACAGGGACATTTGGGATAATGAGAAAGATGCAGAGAGTTGATTAGTATGGTAGTTTTCCTCCCATGATAAAACATTCTGTTCTTGGTCTATTTGAAACATTTCAGAGTGTAATTCAGCCTGCTATTTTCCATTTCGAACCTCTTCAATCAGCCTCTCTTTCTAGCTTCCTTTCTGCCATTGATTTATTTCAATTAAGGATCGTATGTTCAAGTACCATAATTGCCCCTTGTCACTATTAATTCCCATCCCATCAAATTTATAAATGAATCCAGAGTCCATAATGAGAAGTTCAGAAGTGCTAGCTCCTCTCCCAATGAGCCAAATGATGGTGGAGAATTTTGGAAGTAGAAGACTCAACAAGCTTAAGGGGAAACAGAAGGAATGCAAAAATATTGCCTTGGATATGGAGGTATAATTGCTGAACAAAATACATTCATTTAGGCAAAGACAGCATTGAATCAGTGGAAGATTTTCTGAATGCTTGTCTGTGCTCCAGGAGCAGGCCGAACTAGAGGACAGTTGACCATGTTGCAAACAGCTGTAAAATTCTGCTTGAACTATTTATGCCATATGTGGGTAGTGTGGTGCTGTTATTAGTGTCAGACTAGGACTTGGGGGACCAGGGCTCATATCCCCACCTGGCCATGAAGCTCATCTTGGGTCAGTCACTGCCTCTCAGCCTAACCTACCATGCAGGGTTGCTATGAAGATTAAATGAGGAGGGAGAGAACCATGTATGCCACCTAAAACATACTGGGGAAAAAGATGGGGTCAATGTAAATAGATAGCTGAAACAATAGATTCAATGTATCAGTTTTATGGTTACTTGTATATAAACCATTACTTTTGTAATCTTCCGATTAGCTGATAGCACAGCTAGGCATGATTTACTGTAGAGCAATGGCCTTTGGAAATTCTTAGCACTATTTGTGGGAGAACAATTTTGCAGAAACCACAGGGAGAGGAGAAATTCTCCAGCAGTTTTCAGGGGTGGAACTCACAACAGCAGTAACACACATATTTCTTTCCTTGTCTCTTTCTTTCCACCCCCCACCCCTGCCCAAATCCTGTCACTGCAATTAGCTACAAGAGAAACTGCATTGCCAACCTGGGTGCCATTTTTCATCTTCCACAATCCCCTGGACCTAGAGTCTCAGTCTCTCTCTCTCTCTCTCTCTCTCTGTGTGTGTGTGTGCGCGTAGTAGTAGTAGTAGTAGTAGTAGGAACAAATAAGTATGAAGAATTTTTGAAGAATATTTCATGAAATGGATGGGAAAGGTTTTTTTTAGTCCAGGAAAAATGTTCTCTGACAATTTTTGGCTCTCACCTGATCTATTGTGCAAGTGTTGTTTGGCTTATCTTATTTTACCATCCAACTATCTTATTATCTTAGTCATTATCATCCGGTAAGATAGGTAAGTGTTTTGCTTCAGATTAAAGGACCAACTCAAGGAAGGTAATCCATATCGTGTTGCACAAATCTGGTTGTGTGAATTAGCATAAGAGCATGTGGTTATCTTTTTTAAAAAATATATATAAACAAATGACTGTTTTTAGATTTATAAGCTATGGTATAGCAAGGGAAGTTGATATGATTGAATGATCTGCTGTTTTCCAGTGATAATCTGGAAGAGTCATTTGAGGCCACGAAGGAAGACTACAGTTTATATTTCACTAGATAATGGTATGAAGAAATATTCATTTTATATATTTGTTATATGTATGTCACTGACCTCTTTTCCTTAGTCTTATGATTTGTGTCTGCATTCCTTTGTCACATAAGACAGTATATATTTTTATTTTCCTCAGTAACTATGAGCATTGTTTTCATACTCTTATATTTCAAGGTGAGTCTTTTTGTATGCTGTGAATGCTCAGCTACTCCTTTCTAGAGTTTCCATCTTTCAAAAAGTTGCTGACTTGCCTAAGATCCCAGGAAAAACACCACCTTTCGGAAATCCCCCCCCCCCGCCCCATTCCTCCTATGGCAGTCCTACTTCAGCCAGCACATTCCTTCTCTTAGAATACAGCACACATTATCATTGAAGGCTCATGCCTGTTTTCCTACAAAACCCTTGCTTTGCTCTTGAAATTCTCTCCAGTTTCCCAGATGCAACCCTGTTTAAGGGTTGGGAACACTCACACAAAACCCACCCACAATGTCCTTAGGAGCACCAGCTTCTATTGAAATCTTCACATAATTAACACAAAGATCTGAAGAGGGCTTTTAAGCAAGTTTGATTGAGAGTTTCTAAGTAAGTTCACGCGCAGTAGGCACCCTGTCACTATCCTGGTTTAACCATTCTCATCTTCAGGCTGTGGGATAACCAACCTCATATAACCAAAATGCTTAAGCAGTGGGTGTCTTGCTACTGAGTGCCTGCAAATCCCCTTTTAGTTCAACCACGTGCCCTACACCATATATGATGTCCAGTAAAAGGGAGGTGGCTGTAGCTTGGCCAGTTTGGCCTGGTTGGTCAAATACAGATCCTGATGGACCAAATTTGGCCGATGATCTGGAGATAAACCATCACTGTTCACTTCTAACCCTTGGGCAGGAGAAGTAGAGATAAAGTTTCCTTCTATTTCCATTAAGCACTGTGGTTTTTTTAAACAAAAACTTCATAGCATGTTTCAAGCTCAAAATGTGTGATCCATCTCTATTTCATATCCATGTGGTATAAGCCACCAAAAGCAGCTACTGCCTTCAAATGCAAATCAAGATGTACTAACACAACGCTTCAAATTAGCAAACACTCGCATTCCTTGATACCTGGTTATTAGGAACTGTTGTACTAGACTTAACTAATTTATTGTCCCTGGCAGTAGTCCACCTTGGTTTATCTACCAATTGCCTTTATTATCTCTTCTAATTATATGGAAGCATCCTGCTTGTGAGTGTCTGCTTTGATAAATATGCACCGAGACAATACGAGACTTATTTTTTCATGGTTGGAATTATTAATCTTTAACTCTAAGAGATAGAAGTGGGCACCATATATATCATACATAATGAGTTTCAGAAAGATTGTGTCAGTGTTTATGGATATCAGGGTGGTTTTATTTTTAATTAAATGGCTTCATTTTTACATTGAAAATGTAAGTGCGAGGTTAGATGAACTGAAAACCTAATACATTATATCATCACAGGTACAAATTGATATTATTATGTAGCTGACACCATTATGAAGGGATATTTTAGGGGTGTGGAACTGCTCTTTCCGGTCAAAATAATGAGGCAAATGGAGATGATTCGGGGTGATTTTACTCTCCCAAAGTTCAGTTGCAATGTCGACAAAGCCCCAAGTCAGATCAGGACTCCCAGAAAGCTCTCTGCTGCTCTGTCTCTCCCCCACCCTCGGCCGTACTCTCTACTTATCTGTGCACTGTGTCCCTGGTTTCCCATCTTTGTGTTTTTCTACTTTTGGTTCACAGATTTTGCAATAAATGCAATTGTCTAAATCCTGCCTGTCTAAAAAGAATTAAAGAACTCTGGATGGGTTTTTTTGTTAAAACCAAGAATTAGAGGGTTTGGAGATGTTGTTTTTAACTTAAAACCTTCACATATATATTTTTTTAAAGGTGTGTTGCTCAGCTTGAGAAGAGGATCCCAGAGCCATTCCATTGGCAGCCTCACTATTGGAAGATGTTCCTTCCCAACATCAGGAAAGCAAAGCCAGTCCATATGAAGGTGCTATTTTAAATAAAAAATTCCAAGCAAGAATCTGCATTAGGTCACCTCTTAACTATTTTGAAGACAGTACATGAGACAAACCCCAGACTCCCTACTGCAACTGATATGGATTTTGGAGTTTTAGTTGGTAGAACAAAGGTAATGCCTAATTATGGATTATGATGGAAAGTAAAACTCTTTTAAAAAAGGTAAAGGTACCCCTGCCCGTACGGGCCAGTCTTGACAGACTCTGGGGTTGTGCGCCCATCTCACTTAAGAGGCCAGGGGCCAGCGCTGTCCGGAGACACTTCCAGGTCACGTGGCCAGCGTGACATCGCTGCTCTGGCGAGCCAGAGCCGCACACGGAAACGCCGTTTACCTTCCCGCTGGTAAGCGGTCCCTATTTATCTACTTGCACCCGGAGGTGCTTTCGAACTGCTAGGTTGGCAGGTGCTGGGACCGAGCAGCGGGAGCGCACCCCGCCGCAGGGATTCGAACCGCTGACCTTTCGATCGGCAAGCCCTAGGCGCTGAGGCTTTAACCCACAGCGCCACCTGCGTCCCATAAAAAAAAAACTCTTTTACTTCCCCCATAAAATCACCTAAGTCTGCAATTTCAAAGACTTAATCCACTCTGGAGAATTCCTGTGCCTGCAAATTTCATCTATTCCTGGAAAAAGGGAGGTGTTATAGCTGGATAATCATATAATTCCCCTTAAGAATAAAAAAGGAGTGCAGAGCTTTGTATAACACAGAGTGGATCAAAAACAGAATCCCAGATTGCAGTGGACACATCGCAGAGTAACTCAGAAGCAGACTGTATTATTATTATTATTATTATTATTATTATTATTATTATTATTAGTGTTATTAATATTATTATTATTAAAGAAAGGATAGAAGGTCATGCACACAACTAGTATATTTAGTTAAAAATGTTTGTTTGCTATCATGATATGAATAGTTATGACAACAGTGAGACCAAGGAGGAGATCTTGTCTTCTGGGCAGCCCAGGTCCTCCATACACACTGCCCAGGCTTGTGCCCTGGGGAGGTCACTTTGGTGCTGCTAACACAGCAGTTTGACTTCACTCCTGAAGGCATACTCTATTGTTTCTTGAGACAGGCAGATGCCAACAAAAAGAACCTTAAACACACAAAGTAGTTTCACCAGGTAGATTTTCCCCATTGATTTATTTCTGAGTAAACATGAACAGGAGACCTCTATTAGACTATTTAATGGAGGGATTTAATTATTCCTATAATTTGTAGGTAAGATTTTTTATTATCTCCATATAGTTGCAGGAGGAGAAGGCTATTCTCTAAGAAGCAGGATGTGTTCATACCTGAGCATTTTTCAGCTGACCTCTTCCTCAGCTGAAATCCTACACATAATAATCTGAGCCAGTACCAGTACAATCCCAGTCAGTGGGGTATACTTCTATGTAAACATTTATAGGATTACACTGCAATTATCATATATTTCTTAATTATTCAGACCCTGGATTACCCAGTTATATTTCAGAACATAGTGTCTTGTATAGCTGTTTAAGTCAAAATTTGCCTATATGTGACATTCTGTCTTCATAACTTGATATTTAAAATTATTGCCTCACTAGGTTTCCAAATTCTGGTTTTTTTTTTCTCTTCAAAAGGGCAGGTTAACTGATATATTTAAAAAAATGTAATGCATATTCAAGGATGGAATATTTTTGGCAGCTTTCTTAACTAGGTTTCTCTTCACTTTGCATTTAATAAAGCTGTTATTGTCACAGCCTGCTTTTGACTTCCATTTTCATTCATCCATATGCTATCTTCGTTTTAATAATGAGAGGCAGTAAAATAAATCTCTGACATTAGATGCCCCCAGCCAGCAAGTATCCTTCCAGCTTCTTGACCTTCTCAGTCACTGAAAAATCTACATGATTTTGTAACCTACAGCCCACTGTGAAATCCCCTCCCCTACCAAGATACAACACATTAAAATGAGACATGGAAAATCATTCAAACTACAGGAAAGCAGGGGGACCACGGAAAATTAGCACACACACCTGATACTCTCCAAATGTAGTCCTAGCTTTCCACACACAATTTGACAATGCAAATCATATCCTGTCCATTCAATTCCAGTTTCCTAACCTCTCCAGCTGTGCTCCATTTATTGTTAATGTTTTAAAAGAAATGAGGTAGTCTGCATTATCTCCAACCTATATAAGCAAGCACACCTAATGTACAAAATCAGAATTATGTTACCAGAATGCCATTTGCATTTCCTCCTCTGTTCACCTCCCTCCCTTTCCCCAGTGATGTGCTCTTTATCAAACGTCAATATGAATAATTTTTCAGCTGCAGTTGTGCATAAAAGATCAGAGCCTCATCAATAACACCTAAGTTTGTGTGTGTGAAGGTGGAAGAGGGCAGGCACAAAAGCATGGAAGATTTAATTTTCAGATCACATGAATTTCTATCGCTTCCAAGGGACAAAACCAGGCGCAATCTGTAATTTGTATCTGCTGTGCTTATTTCAGATACCTTTGTGTTACAAAGCTTGGTTTCAAAAATAAATAAAAAGACTGGAGCAAACTCCAGGGAATCTTTCCAAGAGGTGTATTTCTTTCTGCAGAGTCAATTTCAGACATAAAACCAAGAGATATTGATCATCTTCAACTAAATGAACTTTCAGATTTATTCAGAGCTATAAACGATGCTGTGATAAACAGGAAAATGATATATGGATTGACCTTGCATAAAGAATTGTGTTAAGCAAGAAAATTTTTTCCTGCCATAAGGGAGAACAAGCCTTCCCATTGGTACTTTGGAACCTATAGTCATGAAATAACAAAATATGTAAACCCAGTTCAAGACTCCTGGTATGGGCTATGATGTAAATCTCAGCAAAGTCACTGACAAAACTCCTTTGAGCACAGCGCGCTAGGAACTTCTTTTTGCAAACCTCCTTTTAAAAAGGAATTGCTTGAAAGCTTGCTCAAAAGTTACTCTGACCACAGGTCAGTGTATGCACTAGTTGATTTATAAGCTCAACTGCTGGGTGCGCAGGTTAAGCTTATAGGTACATAAGTACACAGACAGTACACTCGCTGAACGTTACATACGAATAACTGTTCAAGTGTATAGGCCAGCTATTGCGTACAGTGGTACCTTGGGTTACAGATGCTTCAGGTTAAAAACGCTTCAGGTTACAGACTCTGCTAACCCGGTAGTAGTACTCAGGTTAAGAACTTTGCTTCAGGATGAGAACAGAAATCGCACGTCGGCAGTGCAGCGGCAGCAGGAGGCCCCATTAGCTAAAGTGGTACCTCAGGTTAAGAACAGTTTCAGGTTAAGAACAGACCTCCGAACAAATTCAGTTCTTAACCAGAGGTACCACTGTATATAGGTACACAGGCGGTTATATTCATTGAACATAACATGTGAACACTCTTTGAATAATGCCAGATTGCACGTATCATGTATCTATATCTAGCAATTAGCTATGGGAACACGGAATGATATGCTGTACACACAGATTTTAAACCCACAAGACTACCCCACTTGCTTTAATGGAGGCAGCAGATAGACATGTAGGAAGATGCTTTATAATATTGGGTCAGACCACTTAGCTCCATTTTACAACATATTATCTACAGTGCGAATTCTACACTGACAGTAACTCCACAGCGCTTCAGATAAAGGACTTCTCTAGCCCTGCTTGGAGACCGACAGATCATAGAATTGTAGTGTTGGAAGGGAGCCTGAAGGTCATCAGCCTAGTCCAATCCACTTCAATGCAGGAATCTCAACACGCAGTCCCTTATCCAATCTGAAAGCATGCTGGATCCTGCTAAGCTTGAGTTCTGCCATTGTGCTACAATCCTCCACCAAAGTATCCACGTGTCCTTTCTATGGGCCCAAACTAACAAAATGAATTTCAATAGGAACAAATGTCAGGTTCTACACTAAGGCCAGCTGCACAAATATAAGAACCAGCTGCACAAATATAAGATGGGGGACACCCGGCTTACCAGTAGTACACGTGAAAAGGATCTAGGGATCTTAGTATACCACAAGCTTAACAAGAGGCAATAGTGTGATGATGATGATGATGATGAAGAAGAAGAAACTGATGCTAGGCTGTATCAACAGAAGTATAGTGTCCAGATCAAGGGAAGCAATAATACTGTTCTATTCCGCCTTAGTCAGACCTCACCTGGAGTACTGTGTCCAGTTCTGGGCACCATAATTTAACAAGGATGGAACTTGAAACTGGAACATGTGCAGACGAGGGTGACCAAGATGACACAGGGTCTGGAAACTGAGTCTTATGAGGAATGGTTGAAGGGGCTGGGCACATTGAACCTGGAGAAGAGGAGACTGAGAGGAGCCATCTTCAAATATATCAAGGGTTGTCACATGGAAGATGGAGCAAGTTTGTTCTCTCCTACTCCAGAGGGTAGGACTCAAACCAATGACTCCAAGTTACAAGAAAGGAGAATCCAGGAAGAACCTTCTGATGGTAAGAGCTGTTCAACAGTGGAAAGGATTCCCTTTGAAGGTGGTGTGCTCTCCACTGGAGGTTTGTAAGCAGAGGTTGGATGGTTATCTGTCATGGATGCTTTAGCTGAGATTCATGCACTGCAGGGGGTGGAAGTAGATGACCTTTGTGATCCCTTCCAACTCCACAATTCTATGATACTAATATTTTGCATATGTATGTGCATATCAAGCCTCTGGAAACCATGTAACTTCCTTTTAAACATCTTTTTAATTAATATGCTAATTCCCTTTTTGATACACTAACATTTGAGATTTATCTTCATTTTTCTTAATTGCATGAAGTGTCAAATTCCAGAGTGCACCCAAGTTCAATGTCAAATGTTCTTAAAAATCAGTTTCCGTGTCTCATGTGAAACTTGCAGGCTTGCATGTACACCACACACTTCATGACAGTTCTATAGACTATATATAGGATCTTTCGAGACACTACAGGTGATTGGTTCTGAATGAGTCTGAAATTTACAATTCCACATTTATAATTTTGTGTACTATCACATTGGGCAAGGATTAATAAGCACAAAAGCAGAAGCTGTGGACATTCAATAATAGAATTTTAATGTTTTAATACAAGTAGCAACCTCTTCACTGAAAAATGCCCTTCACAAACTTTGACTTGTCTTCATCAGACAGTGAGTGCATTGCAAACTTGTGTCTATAATGAATGATTCACTAAGTTATTCTCCTTCCTCCCCTCTTCTTTTCTATTCTGAGATGCATCTTCAATTTGATATACCATGAATGATGTTTTACAGGACCCTGGAGACTCATTTCATTTAATACTGATCTATCAAAGTTGCAAGCAAAGGGAACCAAAGCAGAAAGAATCAGTGCTAGACTATGACATCCATGTGCTTTTCTGATTGTCTGTCTTCAGCAGAGATCAAAGGCGCATTAGCCATAAGCATCTGTATTCATTTGACAGGGAGAGGTCAACACAGGAATATCTTATATATAAAAGAGGAAATGATCGCAATGAACTAGAATTTGAATTCCATTGATATTCTCCAGCTCAAGCTGACACACTCTTAAATGTTGACCAAAAGGTCCCAATGGAACTGCCATTGCAGCAGCAGCAGCACCTCTTGTGAGCCTTGAACCAACTGCTGCATCTTTGTACTTGAGTTCTTTTCTCACTGCCTTTCTTTCTCTGTTTTTCTTCACCACAACTAAATGCCAAAGCTCTTTGGCACTGTGGACAGACAAGTCTGTAAGTTATTCTGCTGAGAAAAGCTGTTCTTGCTTAAATTAGTGAAAAGATGTTGTATGAAACAAGTTGACCACTGTGATAACAGAAAGCTGTACTATATGGGCCAATAGGGCTCTTTTTATGTTCTTGTGTACACCCCAAAGATCTGGCAATTTACACTTTTATTGCTAGTTTCTTTTATGTATATAGGTGGAAACTGGAATCTGTCCCAGCAACAGAAATAATTCTGAACATGAGTGTATAGGACCAGTTCAATTTCATGGTTCAGGCTCAGTCCATTTGTTCCTCTAGCCAGTAGTCTGAAATTTCAGAATTCGGCTGGTCAAAAGGTATCTTTTCCCAGATACACAACTCAGTACACAACCAATTTTCCAACCAGCCTCTGCTGTTGCCATGATAAAGATCCCATCAGCTCTTCTGCCACAAAATCCTAGAGCCTGATTAGCAAGTCAAATATGTTAATATGGTATTTGGAGAAAATTTCCTTTGAATTTCAAGAAATCAAAGTAAAAGATGTGATTTAATTTACATTTAATCAATTTTAAAGTATTTGAGGATTCTTTTCAAGGCATGAACACTCCATGCCCCCCACACTTTTGAGAAAGTCTAAATGGTCTCCCATCTACACATCTATTTCTGGTGTACACTTACTTGACTTGAGCCTTATGTCTAGTTGAACTGTCTAAAATTATTAAAGAAAAGAGATGTGATGTGATGCGATGCAATATTTATTTATTTTTTTGTTTATCTACCTACCTACCTATCCATTGATTGCCACTGTCACCACTGGAATAAAAATGATGCTAGTGAATGAGATTAAAATGTCATAGTTTTTGTTAATAAGAGATCTGCAATGAGCAGATAACGTCCGATCTAGAAGGATGGGCAGCCTGATTGGAGCCAGCTGGTGTTAAGCTCCATTTTGTCCCCCATCAGGGGCAGAACTATCCAGCTCAGGTACAATTCAGCCACCTGGCTGAGTTGTGTCTCTCCCCACTTGCTCACAAACAGTAAGCCAAGGGGGGACCATGGACCTTTCTGCCCCCACTGACCTGTGCTTTGTAAGGAAGGTTGTAAGGAAGGTTGTAAGGTTGTAAGGAAGCCCAGCAACCACCCCTTTGCCACTTTCCCTCAAACCATCCAAAAATGTTGTGAGTTGGGTGCTGCAGGAGCCTCAAAGTGCCTGCTGTTAAATGTAGCATACCTGTTATTTTCTGCCTGCACCTGCCACCAGCTAAGACCAATAGCAACATATTAGCTACTGTAAATCCAGCAAACCTTTAATGAAGACGGTATGGAGTTGGCAAAAAACAAGGCAGAGAGTGAACCACAAGACCAATCAGAGAACATCTAAAAGATTCCTACTCAGTACTCCAAAGGAGCAGAATTATATAGAAACTACAAGGCAGACAAAAATGCACCATTCTTATCAATAATATTTCCCCTCCCAGATGAAAAGGAAGAAAGTACATCAACGTGGGGTTAATCCTGAAAATAGCAAGGTCTAGCAGTTACATAACAAGCTCCAAAAGAGCCTGGTTCTGACTCTTCCTCTCCTTTTCCTTTCTTTTGTGCCAATCAGGAATACATTCTTTTGAAGTCTGTTAATTCACACCAGAAGCCAGCAGGTATAAGCGAGAAATGACTAGCTCATGGGAGTGGAACAGTTACTTCCGATACAGATCTGTCATTTAGGGGAGATGAAAGGTTGCTGCTCAGTAAGGGCTCCTTTTAAGGATTTCAAAGATTTGATTGATCTATAGCCTTCTCCTCACCAGCTGTGCCTAGCAACACTAGAAGTTTCCTTTCACTTTCAGGGACTGGGTATAAATATCCTGCTTTCTTTCAAACATATGTCAATGTCCATACCAATGGGAGCTGTAAGTTAGTTAAGGCCATCATGGTGAAGACTAATTCAAGCTTTACTGTGCTGGTGACTTTACACTTTTTGTTGACTTTACACTTTTCATTAAAGAAACCCACCTTTGGAATTGCAGATCTCCCTCCAGTTCTTCCAGTGTGTTCCAACTGCTGTCATACAGCCCATCTATTTGTCCTTTATGTTGACTTTCCATCTGTTAGCCACCATCATTAAATTGAATTGGCGCACCACCGGCTATTGAGGCAAAAGCAATGTAGGTAGAAGGAGTGTAAGTCACCATAAGATCACCATAAATCTGATGTAATGTTCCTATAAATAGCAACTACCAGGTATTATGCTCGACATTCTGTCATTACTGGTTGATTATTTTTGCAAGAAGGATAGTCCAGACTTTCAACCAGTGGAAGCACTGGAGTACAGTGTAATCATCACACAAAGGAAGGTTTGCCTTGGTTCTTAATAAGCTAATTCTGGTCCACAAACATTTCATGCTGCAGAAGACATTTTAGAGCTGGTTCTCGTCATGCACAGTGAGGTCCAAAGATGTGCCTAGGGCCTAGTAAATGTTTCTGCAAAGGCCACTGGCCATGTGAAACAAATGGCACCAAATTATTAAGTGGGAGTTCATCTACCACCATGATGTACCTGCCACTTTCACCTGCCGCTGGCACACCACAATTTGATGGCCAATTACATCGGGAGCCAATAAGAGCCTGGAAAGATCTCTTAACACAGATAATTAAACCAGGTAACCAGGGCAGACTGAACTCTTCTCTGAACTCTGACTATTATAGGTCAGAAAACCAATCTCATCCAAGAATTTCTGGAATTTTGGCCACTCGATTATACCTCCATCACTGACAAATTTGAAATCAACCTATCAACAGCCTAGAAGGCAGATCCTCGTCCAAACTTTCATTTTCATGTCTGCTAGAAGCATATTTAAGCTTGACTGAGGAATTCCACCAGAAACTGGGAAGTGGTGGTGTTTAGTCACCTAGAAGTTTATTTATAGAATTTATATACCACCTACATTAAAAAGAAATCTTAAAGTGGTTTACATGAAATATTAAAAAATAAACGTAAATTCAAAGAAGAATAGAACAATAATATTCAGCCAATACTTTTTAAAAGCTAAGTGAAAGCAGAATAAAACTATATACCATGGGTATAACTGAGTCATACACACAAAAACACATAATTAAGAACCAGGAATCAGAGTCTAGGTAAGTTTGGGTAAACATATATTCCTTTATGATGTTTTAAAGATAGGTACTGTCTCTGTCCATCAAACCACCTAGGAGAGGGCATTCTAAAAGGTTGGTGTTACCACCGAGAAAGCCCACTTCTGCGTTGTCACCAAATGAAAATCTGCTGGTCAAGAAATGACCAGCAGAGTCTCCTCAGAAGATATTAAAGCTAATTTTGTTATATACTGTAAAGCAGTGATGGCCAAACTTGGCCCTCCAGCTGTTTTGGGACTACAATTCCCGTCATCCCTAGCTAACAGGACCAGTGCTCAGGGATGATGGGAATTGTAGTTCCAAAACAGCTGGAGGGCCAAGTTCAGCCATCACTGCTGTAAAGGCATTCTGATAGATACTAGGGTCTGCCTTCTGCCCATTTCCATAATAAAACAAATATTTCGGGAAGAGTCATGCAAATGAGGAAATTCTAATTTGGGGTGGAGGTGGGGAAAGACATTCTTCCTGGTCACAAATTTTTCACTGTTTGAGGTACCATTGAAGTTATTTACATTGGCATGCTCCATGATGGAATTTTGCTGCTTTTTGTTCTTTTTGAGTTCTAAATCATCAATAAGAAGATGGCACCCACTGTGACACAAACCGGAAGGCTCTCTAACTCACAGGTTGCTTTGGCCAAACACAGTAGCAAGCTTATTATCAGCATAACTTCTGCTTGTTCATTGTTCACCTATCAACATCCACCTGTCTTCAAATTCAGTACTAAGGCATCAGCTTGCAGATGCTATATGACATCCCCCTCCTAATTCTCCCTTTCTCTCTGGTTCTCATTTTCCCCTTAGTTTCAATGCATAGTGTACTCTAACTCAGTGTCAATGCCTGTTGTCAGTGTCATCCCAAAGCAAAATTGCTGTCTTAACTTGTGTGGATGTAAGTGACAGATGTTGCAGATCAGTCACCGGGAACAGACAACAAGAGTGCCTGGGATCATTATAGTACATGAATCTTTAGAAGTAATTATAGGTGGCAACAACTGAGATGACGACTGGGTCCCTCCGGTCTGGTCCGTAGCTCACGGATAAAAACAACTGCTAGAGACATTTCCCTACAGGAATGCTCTGCCAGCTTCAGTATCCTGCTGCTGTTTGGTGTGATGTTCTAATGTGCATATTAAGTAGGAGACATTCTAGCATTGCTTTCTCTAGTTAGCATAACATAACTTATTGGGATCTGCAGAAATACACAAAATCATCAGGTGGAAATATTATTTTCTGCAATAAAACAAGCAAATCACCTCTTTGCTGAAACATTCACTGACACATTCAGGGTTTCATTCTCAGATACTGTTAGAAAACACACATCACTTTTAGGAGGTATGAAATTGCTTTAAGCTATCATAGACACTTCATGTTAAAAGCCTCCAATTCTTTTCTTCATAGAAAACATGAGTTCTGGTCCATCTCATGTTTTTCTTGTCTCATAAACTGTAGAGGATAGATCATACTATATATCAGGCATGTCCAACAGGCTGATCGCTGGGTGTCCCCGATCGACCGTGCCCCCCCAAAAAGCTCAAAAACTTTGGTTCTCCCCCCTACCCTAAAAAAGCTCAACAACTTTGGTAAATTCAATGCGTAGATCACTGCCAGTTTTTTTATAGTGAGAGTAGATCGCAGTCTCTGGGAAGCTGGACCAGTGTGGTGTAGTGGTTAAGAGCGGTAGATTCATAATCTGGGGAACCGGGTTCGCGTCTCTGCTCCTCCACATGCAGCTGCTGGGTGACCTTGGGCTAGCCACACTTCTCTGAAGTCTCTCAGCCCCACTCACCCCACAGAGTGGTTGTTGTGGGGGAGGAAGGGATAGGAGAATGTTAGCCGCTTTGAGACTCCTTCGGGTAGTGATAAAGCGGGATATCAAATCCAAACTCTTCTTCTTCTTCTTCTATATACAATCTTCAGTTTTGCTGAACATATGAAAACGTGGAATACTGTGATGACTGTGATGCTAGATTTCTAGTGAATCTAGCAACTTGCATCTATATAGTTCCATATGTTGGTTGGATATAAGAATAGGAACTATTTCCTGGATTGTGTGGGAAGCAGAACCATAGCAGAATAAGGGAGATGTGAGGAGGACAATAAAAAAATAAGTTTAGGTTTGACATAGGAAACAGTCAAAAACTTGCTAATTGTTGCTGATAGGTTAGCTCAAACTAGTCAAGAAAAAAGTGACATTCAGATTCATCTATAAGTCATGCTCCTTTTAAATCATGTCCATTTCTCTTATAGTTTCACTTGTTCAAATGCTAACCAACAGAAGGATATTCAGGGTTGGAGTGAGGCACCAATCTGATGATGTAGGCTATTTCCTTAGATCAGCATCTTAGAGCAAATGAGATGCAGGAACATAATACAAAACTGACTCAGCACATGCCTTATTTGCCCACCAAAGCCAACAGCTCTGGAGAATGGCCACTGGGGTAGGTCTCCTTCAATATGTCACAAGTTAGATTGAAGTAGGCCCAAACAAGGGGAGGGGGCAGCTGGAACACTTGCCCTGGGCCTCGAAGGGCTAAGCTGGATGGTGGGGGGACACACACCAGGGACTGGCTGCTTTATTGTTTGAGTTTATAACTTTAGTCTAACAAGACTCCTGCCCTGGGCCTCAGACAAGCTGTGCATGGGTCTGTACTGAAGAGAGAAGACTCAAGCAGTTATAGCAACTGTTCTTAGGCTCTGAGTTTGAGTAGAACTTGCCCATATTAGTGTATGAGGCAGTGGAAAATTTATATCTGCAATTTCAGCCCAGGAAGTATCAGTTAAAAGTTGTTAACAATCATTGCAGATCATTTAATCCTGTTCAACAAAACTGTTGTCTTCCCTCATTCCTAGATCAAAGTACAAACAGTAATTCAGAAAATATTGCCCTCCTGAACATGCTATCTTACCTTTTCATGAGACAAGCATGCTGGTAAAAATTGAGGAGGTTTTGCACATCCCTGTTTTGTGTTTCTTTTATACCCCCCCCCCCCTTGGGGTTTCCTGACTGTTCCTGTTAGAATGATTGATCATGTTTTATCAGCAATGATTTCAGAGTATAACACTGAAAGGCTACTCTTATGATAGGGAAGGACTTCAAATTACCTGTTATAAAGTTTCACATCTGGACAGGTTTTTCAGAAAAGTTATAACTTTCAGTTTCTCATAGGCCTTGATCAAATGGCTTTGCTGTTTATTTGTATTTTCTCTGAAAAATCTAACTGTAAGGGGGGAAATGTTGCAAGTATATCCCTTATGGTAAACCCTTTTTCAGTAAGGAAGAGAGAGGACAGAGCTATTTAACTGCCAATAGCCACTCCAAAGAAACCAGGCTAGAAGACAGCATAGGCAGCATGGGAAACTGTATCACTTGAAGAAGAATAGAGAGAAAAAGGAAGTATCCTAATCAAAAGCTGAACGGGCAGAAAGGCAAAAAGGATTCAGTCTTCTTACCAAAAAATGATGTGCAATAAGAACTTGGATACAGAGAAAGCTGAAATGACAACAAACTTACGCAAGCAAGAAGGAAAGGCAGACGAATTGTAGAAGAAACCTTTACTTATTTACAAGAGAATAAATAATTTAAGTGATGATTAAGGGAATAAGCAAAGCAAGGAATAAGCAATGCAAGCAAAGGCTGAAATAGTCTCTTTTTGCAGTGGGGACATGGTTGTACTAGGTGCATATGTGTGAGAGTCAAGAGAAAGGGCAGGGTATTGAGAGTGCTGACTATTCTGTACGTGATTGCTGGAGTCAATCGCCCAGGGCAGACACAGCTATGTAGCAGGGTGAAGCTACCTATTTGAGGCAGCACTGTGAATGAGGAAGGCAGTAATTGATAGTAGCAAACAAGATTAGTTGTTTCCCAAACCTGGATCTCTGGCTGTTTTTGGAGTGCAGTTCCCATCATCCCTGACCACTGGTCCTGCTAGTTAGGGATGATGGAAGTTGCGGTCCAAAAACAGCTGGAGAACCAAGTTTGGGAAACCCTGGTCTAAGCATCCAACAAATTATAGGAACAATAAGAGTGAGGAATGGCATCATCAAGAATGCTTGGTAGTCATACACAAGAGGCATGGGGCACAATAAAAGTGAATCCTGTGACTGCTTCAAGGTTGGAAAGATCAACACCACCATCCACTACTCAATGGTCTGAACATCTTACTGCCCTTTCTATATTAGAACATATACCTTATAATTAACAGTCTTGTTTTGACATCTATTTGGACAGAGGAACTGTTTGTATTAATATATGTTCAAATTAGGATTGATATTATTGTTAATATGACCTGCCATTGCTGCCATCAATGAGCTTTAATACTACATTTTCTTTAACAGCTAACAAGCTCAGGTGCCATTTTTGTTAGGATATTTCCGTTCCACCTTAAAAGGGAGCAGGATGTTTGTGTCACAGCCTGCGTATTTCCTGTTCACAGGATGTTTCTGTTGTGTCTTTGCTTTCGTTTCTCTCTCTGCGCCTGAACATCGAAGCAGGCAGTCATGTTTTTTCTTTGTTCTGACCAACACTGAATAAAATTGTAAATAATGCTCTCCTGAGTGCATCTTTCGCTGTGCATTATCTGCTGATAGAGCGTGCATCAGCTCTGGAATGTGGCAAGCTATTTCTGGAGCTCATGTCGCTAATTGATTGATACTGCGTTTCTACGGGAGGTCGATGGACGTCCGGAGACAGCGTGGGGGCATGATGGCTTTTGTCTCCCTGGCAGTATCCCAACAATTTTATGGGCTCTCCTTTTCTCTCTTTTGAGAGGTATTTATGGTTGAGAGCACTGTCACACTGCAGTGGAACACTATCAAGTCACAGGCAGGGTTTTGTAGAGAATTTTTCAGGGTCTGTGTATGGTTCGCTCAGTCCTGGAACCAACCTTGTGCTTTCCAGATGTTTTGGACTACAATTCCTCACTAGCCCAAGTCAGTCCAGCCATTTGCAGAGACCAGTTTGCTGAAGGCTGAACTAGCTACTCCAGTCTGTCAACATTTGCATATGTTGTCCAGGTCCACTAGGTTTCATTTTATTGTACTATTTTTTTCCTTAAGTGAGGCTCTGGCTCTAGTTAGATTATTATATATTATAAAATGCATAGCATTAGATGCCCTTTGGTTCTGGGTGGATCCCACCTTCATCCTAGACATTTGTTCCTTGAATTTTCACACGCTTCTGAAGGGCCAAACTTCTATTGGACCCTCATACCTACGGGACCGCCTCTCCTGGTATGCCCCGTAGAGGACCTTAAAGTCCATAAATAGCAACACTCTAGAGGTCCCAGGCCCTAAGGAAGTCAGATTAGCCACAACCAGGGCCAGGGCCTTTTCAACACTGCCTCCAGCCTGGTGGAACGCTCTGTCTCATGAGAGTTGTTCTGCCTGGCCTTTGGCTTGAAATCAGCCTGATCCCCTCCCCCCTCTTTCCTTTTCCTTCTGTGAAATAGTCCCCTATTTGGAGACTTCCCTGGCTTTTTTTCTGGCCCACCTAGGACCAGTTTGGATAGTTGGCCTTGGTGAAGATTTGATGTCCCCCCCAAAAAAAACAGTTTTGATTCTGGGCTTCCATCGAAATGAGGCTGCATTTTAAATTGTATTTTAATCAATTGTTTTTATACCTGATGTTAGCCGCCCTGAGCCCAGACCTGGCCAGGGAGGGCGGGGTATAAATAAAATTTTATTATCATTATTATTATTATTTCATCACAGCACCATGTTTCCCATTTTCTACTACACTGGGCCGATGGTAGAAGAGACCACTAAGTGCCTTAGAAGCCACACAACATGTTCCTGCTGCTAGACTAAAACAAGATTCATTTGCCATGTGATTACAGCATTTGATGCACTGGGCTACTTCTCACTTTATATCAGTTTACAGTATTTTGTCTGTCAATTTCGGGGCAAGATTCTGTAACTATCTATGCTCATCCCTTGAAAACAGCCCATCTTGTTGCATTGCAAATCAGCTCCAGACTTCCATTTTGTCTTAGCAGAGCCCCTTGGACTGCGAGTCATAAATAATTCCACCATTCCCAAACATCAGAATGCCATGAATTATGAGCTTTTCATCAAGGATCAATAGAAACAGAGGGTGTCTAGATAAGCACATTTCATAATTACTGCTTAGTACTGCATAAATCAATTTAGTGACGCACTTCAGAAAAGTTTTTCAAAATCTTCTTTTTTGTGTAAGATTTATAAGAGTAATGGTGTCTCAGTGGAAGATTCCATCCCATCTCCTTTTTAATATAGCCTTTTAAGGAAGTTTAATTTCAGCTTCAAAAGGAGTTATATTAAAGATCAATCCTGTAGAATCCTATCTGACACGTTTATGTTTCATTATTGTTTTTTTTTTTTAGCCAAAGGAAATGAATCAATCATTTGGTATACTTTTCAATTCATCATCTTCTTGTTCTGTAGCATCTCCTTGAAATAATCAGAAGTCTCTGGCAGTAAGTTAATGAACAGGCACTTAAGGATTCCTTTCTTTCAGTCAAATACTCCAGGTAATGAGGTTGAAATTGATTGCATGATATGAGTTACGCGGGATCCTTCTCTGGCATTAATCTAATAAACTCTCAAGCTTTGTATTAAAAATGCATTTGAACTTTCTGGTAATGCAATTACAAAAAGGATATGAAAATGTAGCATTTTATATGTAAAGTATATTTGCTGATGTCTTAATTTTTTTACAGCAAGATCCCAAGGGCTGGGGATATGCTGATGGATTGATATAATGATTTAAGCAGCAATAGACCTATAATAAAAACCAAAGTGTCCTTGCAGTTTTCCCTTCTTTCTCCATGATCTGGATTTTCCTAATTCTCTTCTGCTGTAGTGTTTCATTTTGTCTTAAGATGTGGCTCTTTCATCTTAAGAATTAAAAGATTACCTTAAGAATTACAAGTTTGCACATGTCTCTAATGCAGAATTGTTATTGTTTTATTATCTGTGGACAGTTAGTTGTTGTAGATTTATAGAATTTTAGGGATGGAAGGGACCCTGAGGGTCATCTAATCCACCCCCACCCCCCGCAATGCAGAAATATCCACTAAAGCATCCCTGTGAGAGATGGCCTTCCAACCTCTGCTTTAAAACCTCCTATGAAGGAGAGCCCAGTCCCCTCTGAGGAAGTTTAGCTCTTATCAAAACAACAAAGCACTGGTTTCTAAAATTATTTTCTTTCTTTTTCTTCTTAAAAACATCTATATCATCCTATCCTCTCCAAAGAACTCAGTGCAACAAGGTACTCAGGGTTTCAAAATTTCTTCTCGAAACTGAGCATTGCTCTCTCTCTCTCTCTCTCTCTCTCACACACACACACACACACACAACCTAGACCTTCAAATGGCACAAGGGACATTCAAAACATATTGATAAGCAGAAAAACAAATAAATAAGGAGTAATAATGAAAAATTAAACATAAGTTCACCAGTATTAGGCTATAAAGAAGGCAAATAAGATTTTGAAACAAACACAACCAAAAAGAAGAAGATAAACAAGAATTACATCAAGGGTGAATCTTCTTATACCTACCCATGTGTTCCTCACAGATCTCATTATGCCAAGCATCAGAACATTATAATGGCACATTTCTGATAACCAAAGGTGTTCCAACAAGGACTGTACTGCCATACTATTTTCCTAGGGGTTGCAACTTCATAAGCTCTAGAAATGCTTTTCTGGTATGCTGGTCTCTATATAATAGACTTTTCATTCCTTGCTTTGGTGGGTGAGAAGGTGGGGGTGGTGATTGAACTAATGTTCCAACTATGGCAGCTTGGCTTTTGTTCCTAGCAAATTCAGTAGCGACAATTTCAGGCGAATCGGAAGATTTGTGTTAAGCCTTGACCACTAAATCGATGTTTGCCACTTGCAATATCCCTCAAACCTACAATAAACTGTCTTCTGAGGGAAAACTGATGCTAGCTGATTTGTTTCTTGTTGGCCCGATTGCATTTCAGCTTTATTGATCCATCCATGCATGGCTGGTTTCTTTCGTCTGGGGCCATTAGTTTAACTCTCAGTATCTGGGGCCATGCCTCTGTTTTAGGATAAGTATTACAGGGCATCTACTCAATAAATGGGGCACAAGCCAGCCACTGTTAAGGACAATTAAGCCCTATTGGTTTCAGAGAGGTGGCGAGTTTATAGAGCATTCCTCCTGATTTGTTTTCAACAAAATTTGTGGGGCGGCTAGTCAACATTAATGGCTGGATCTAGACACACCAAAGAAGCGTTTCAGTTAAAAGTGTTGTAAATTTAAACAGGGAAAACAGGTAGAGAAAAAGGGGACTCCACACCGCCATCTGGTGGCACAATGTCATAACGCATATAAATTGCTTTTTCTTTACCCATCTAGCTGAGTCCAGTTGACTGTCTAATGAGCATTCATGTTCAAAGTATGTTGTGTCAAGAATCATGTTTCAGAAAAGGGAACCTGAATACAGTAGTACCTCAGGTTACATACGCTTCAGGTTACATACGCTTCAGGTTACAGACTCCACTAACCCAGAAATAGTACCTCGGGTTAAGAACTTTGCTTCAGGATGAGAACAGAAATCATGCTCCAGCGGTGCAGCAGCAGCAGGAGGCCCCATTAGCTAAAGTGGTGCTTCAGGTTAAGAACAGTTTCAGGTTAAGAACGGACCTCCAAAATGAATTAAGTTCTTAACCCGAGGTACCACTGTATTCAAGGAAATAGAGCAACTCCCCTATGAGAGAAGATTACAGCATTTGGTCCACAAATAGGAAGCCTTCCTCTTCCTTTTTATCCATCCAACATCCTTCTCTCCTACATGTTCACAACATTCTCACTCTATTGCCCAACCCCAGAAACCAGGACCAAATCTATGCTTTGCCTGCAAAATCCTGCATCTATGAATATGTCCTTTTAGCCTCCCACAGTCAGGAAAGTAATCCAGCATTCAACCTCTTCCACAAACAGAGGCAAAGACTGGAAACCGAAACTAAATATGTTGCCTGCAGCTGCATCTAATTCAGCCTGCTGTTCCTTGAATATTTTAGCAAGCCTTATCGTGTCCTTCCACTCTTTCCATATTTAGCAGTGCTGATGGATCTTTGGAAAAGTGATGGTCTGAAAAAAAAAAAGCCCAGAAAAGTACAGAAAATGTATACACTTTCTTGAAGCTTTTCTCAGCAGTGTGAGGGAAATGGCCATAGCTCCCTGGTGGAGCATCCGCAGAGCATCTACAGGTTCAACATTTCCAAGTAGGGCAGGGAGAGTTTGGGGGGTGGGAAATGAATTTTCTTGAATTTTTTAGGCTGGAGTTAGCTTTTCTAAGTTTCAGGTGTGAGGTGGTTGGTTGGGGTTGTTCCCCCCCACACACACACACACAAAATGCAGTTACCATATGACTCTCTTTGCTGCCTTCCAGCTGTGCTTCCTTCCTTGGTCTGTTCCTGATTCACACATACTTGGCACCTACTTGCTAACCAACACATCTGTCTGGTTAGTTACTGTGGAATGGACTGTTGGTATGATGCTTCCTACACCAGGCATTTCTTATGTTGTTAGGAGGAGCCTTTGGAGTCAAGCACCCTCCCTTTCTCTGCTGATGTGAAACTCACACTCTTTGTTCTCAAAGGAACCTCGTAGAAACAAAACTCTGAAGATGCAAAAAAAATAATCTCATTTGAGGCTGGCAGCAGCTAACACAATTTGGAATACTTGAAATAGCAACTCAAATTAAATGTAATGCTTAAAGGATTTCCCAATTGCTTTACTGTATAAACACCATAAATAAGCAAATCATATTAGCCTTTAACATAATTAGTTGAACACTTGAGTGTCAAGATAAAAAACCATTCCTGCCCCCCCTTTTGTGTATCTCTCTGTGTGTAGAAAGCAAGATGTATGAAGATTGAAATGCTAATCCATTTGCATGAATTTCTAAAGAATTAAAACTGTTTCTCAACTAATTTGTGTAAGTGCTGGCAGGGAAGAGTGAGATGGCACTGCTTTCTTCCATAGCAGGAAGAACAAACCCTAAGGCAGAAATTTAACCTCAAAGGACTTCACCTGACAAACCTAGAAGGCATTCAAGGAACAGAAATGCATCTGGGATCATATCAAATCCTTCTCCATGCATCCTTCAGATTCCAAATGGATTGGTGTAAATTGTCTCAGACTAAAACCAGGCAGCAGCTGGTTGCATTGTATACAGCGTGGACCAACATTCTGCTGCAGAACTGATAGGTGATTGACAAAGGGACCTTAAGACATTCAAAAGAGTAACACAGGCCCAGTAATAATGGAATGAAAGCAGCATGAAATGAAGGTCAAGGAGTGGGAAACCTGCACCTTTCCAGATGTCACTGGATTTCAGTTCCCATCATCCCTGAATACTGGCCAGGCCAGCAGGGGCTGATGGGAGTTGGAGGCCAAGAATGCCCGCCTGGAAGGCCATAGATTCCCAACCCCTAAGAACCTAATCATAGGTTCCTTAAAGGAGCTAAGGGCTTCAGCTATATTGTTTACTAGCTGTTGGTATGTGAGCAGGTGTGAGAATTAAAACCTCATTATCTGTATTTCTGAATTAAGAAATATTCATTCCAGAAATCAGATTGCTGTATGCAACTCCAGAAGAAGTGACAGGCAACCCTTGGAGGGGTGTTCACTTTGCTTATTGTACATGAATATTACTAAAATTTATAATATGCTGCCATCTCTACTGACAGCTGCTGCATGTATTTTTTTTAATACACCATTTATATATATAAAAAAGCAGGTTTTATTTCCTCCCTCTCTTTCATTACCTACATTTGTACCTTCCTTACGGGTATTTGAATGGTTACCAATGAGAACATTAGACCATGTCATTTCAATTGGAGAAATTCCTAGACACAAAACAATTCCCTCCCCTCTATATCTGAATTAAAATTTTACACAATGGTTTTCACAAACCATGAAATTGCCTTAACAGTAAGCATTACTGATTGAAATTACACACTTGTCAAAATGCTCCTAATTAGTCATTACTTGCTGAAACAGGCAGTTTATTCTTGTCTGTGATGAGAATAATTTTTCATTAGGGGCTGATGGCTGGGATGTGATGTGAGGTTATGGCTTTCTTCTGATAGCTCTGAGTTCTAAAAGACATGCCACAAAATGATCCAAATGCTGATTAAAAATCATCCTCAGGCTATAGCCTTAATGCCACTTACCCTGGGGCAAACCCAATTAAGTCAAAAGATTTTACTGGAGTAAGCCTGACTAATATTGTAACCAGTACCTCTTTTAGTTTTCCATTAGCCTAAGCAAAATATAATAAGTACAGCATGATCCTAAGCATGCTTGTTCAGATGTAACTTGCACTGAGTTCAATGGGACTTACTCTCTGGTCCAGCAGTGAGCAACTGGTCCCCAGATGTTTCTGCACTACAAGCCCCATCACCCTTGGACCCTAACTGTTGACCATGCTGTCTAGGAGTCAAACAACATTTGGAGGACCACAGGTTCCTCACTGTTGCTGTAGTTAGTGTGTTTAAGGTCGAAGCCTGAAATTATAGTTGCTCTGATTCTGGCTCTGCTCTAATGTCAATTCTGGATTTTATTTGCCATGTATGAGGTGAACAAGGGTACAATTTGATTCTAGTTGCACATGATTGGATAATTAGCATCATAGCTTGTGATCTTCCATCATGGGAATAATTAGTGTTGAGGGAGGAGCAAGTGGTTCTAGCTTTAATGCTTCCACCCCAGACAGAAAGGGATAGTAATGGAGCTCTCCATCTTGAACTGCTCACAGGTAGACCATCCCATCATGGTTCTTTGAGGCCAGAGGAGCAGTCCATTGAGTCAGACATCAACAGGCCATAAGACTACCACCACTTTTATTCACACCAAATCATGAAAGGTATTCTTGTGAGAAAGTAAGAGATAAAAGTGTGCTGTTACTGCATGATGATTTGTGCTGAACTGTCCTCATGAGAACATATTATTATTTTCTTCTTCTTCGCCCTTAATTTTGACAATCAAACAAAGCTTAACCCCTGCCTCCAAGCAAGCAAGAGGCATCACAGTCCAGGACACATTCTGGCCAAAAGCACCTGGCAAGGACAGATGTAGTCTGGAGAGAGAAGGCATGCCTTGATAAGAATCCAATGGTTGGGTAGTTGGGTCTGAAAGGTTGCTTTCACCCTCCTGTTCCTGAGATTTCTTACTTTGCTTACCTTTCTTAAAATACTGCTTCCCTATCTCATCACATACCATGGGTGCCAACTTGAATAAAATATTGGGGTGGGAAGCCAGGTAAACCCCACCCCACATAATCAGTCATAAGACTTGCCACACACACTCCATTTCAATGGCAATGCCTATCAGCTGCGGTGGGCAGTCCCCTCAAATATTGTATGGGGGGGGGGAGTTGGCTCCTATGTCACATGCCTACAAGCCCTTTCAGAAAACTTTTATTCTCCATCCACTTAACCAAACCCCAGCTTTTCCTTTTACTAAGTTCCAAATCTCTTATCCCTTTTGTGAATCTTACCCTACTCAGTCTCTACCATTTAACAGCCCATGTCAGCAAGGGATTCCTGGGGTCATCATTTGAACTTAAGATTGGAAAAATGAGAAACTGAGAGAAATGAAATTGACAGATTCTTCTATCCATAATGGCAACCAGGAGCTTAGCTATGCTTGCAGAATGCAGGCTGGAGATATATAGATAAATAGATGTTTAGATATTTAGATATATTGTAAAGTAAAATTTCTTCTGCAACATGAACTCCAAATTAATAAAAGCACCATAATAAAATAAGACTGTCCTTTTTTTTTTTGCAGCAACTTCCCTTGCAAGACTTTTCCCATTTGACAATGCTTCCATTTACACAACATGACTTACTGAGATTTGTTTGTTTTCATCTGTAGTCTTTGTATTTCATTCTTTTCCAGTCCCTATTTTCCTCTCTGAAGTATTGCCACAGGGAATCAGTAGAATTGCTATCAAATGGTTTTTCTCTTGTTTCAGGGTCAGATTTTAATGAATGAAGTCATTAAATAAAATAACAACAGCATTAATTAAAGTTATGCACATGCCTGCTGCACACCTTTTGTCAAGAGCTGTTCGCTGTAGAGTTTAAGAAGTGGCATTGCTGCTGTCATTTTCAATCATGAGAAACAGCGTGTTTATAACCTCTGCAACTGACTTCCATCATTTGATAAAGAGACTGTTACATGAGGCAGGATTGATAACCCCCCTCCCTTTTAATAAAGACTTGGCACCAAAACATATTACATTGTTTATATGCCTTCCTCAAATACCTGAGCAATATCCTCAAGATGCAGTCTTGCTTTCCCGATGTTCTTTTTATAGCCTTAATTACTTAAGGATTGTGTACTTAATTACTGTAGGATTACTTTCTGACCCATATTTGAAAAGATACATGTTCAAATCATATTTCTGTAAGCTGCCATCATCCGTAATATGCAGGCGTACTGGCTGGTGCCTTGTATGAAATATCCTGAAAGGCAACATCATTCAACCTAAGAATACAAATGCACGGCACCATAAAGCCTGTCTGGCTAATCAAGACTGACTAATTTTTAACATATTGCTGGTAATGGGTTTTTTCCAAGGAAAATGTTGGTAATCACAAAACGTTCATCTATTCCATGTTTTTGCTGCAATGGTGGAAGATAGTAGGAAGGCAATATCTATATGTTTTGCCAATAAGAGATACCAGTGCTTCTCCCCACCCCCGGTAGCAGGGAGGACTGCCAGTTGTTGTTTTTAATCAACATCATGTTTCTATCTTTTTATAGGATGATTTAGTGGGCCTTACTATTGTGTAAACATGCATAAGACTGCACTGTTAATGTCTATAGAGCAGAAGTGGAAAGGAAGTGTTTGTGTGTGAGTTACATAAAAGGCATATTCCTTGCCTGGGATGCAGAACAAGGCCAGTGGGTGAAGATTCAGAACAATGCTGAGCAGTGCTGCTGCTTGGTGAGGCAACTGTGGCCTTTTGCTTGTGTGCTCCACAGCGGTGGTTTCCCAAGAATGACATTGCAATTCCTTGGCACATTTTCCCCAACTTAACTAACAAACTCTGCTTCTTGTTTGCTGACCTGCATCTGATTCTAGCCCTGGCATCTACTCAACGACACACTCCACTCTTGCCCCTGCTAATTGCTTCCCATTCCACCCCTCAGCTTTGTGCCCTACACTACTTTCTATGGAAACACACAAAACCTCTTCCCTAGGCCCATTGCCAATCTGCCAGAGCCTCACCCCACCTAGGACTCTTTGGCTAGAGCGGCAGCTGCACTCTGACCTCCCAGGAAGGAGGCATCAGTGGGGTAGGGATCCTGAGGCATGGGGGCACTGACATGGCACTTTCTTCCTGGTAGCAGTATTGTACTGCTCCTTTTCCCTCACCTTCAGTTATTTCTCACCAGAGAAAGGGGAGGGGGGTCAAGGAGAAGCAGGGCAATGTTGGCTGAAAATGACTTCAAGGACTGGGTATGGGGGTGGGCTGGAGGGAGGGGGTGGCCTGGGGTGAGTGTAGAAATGTCAATGGCTTCCATGTCATCTAACTTTCAAAAAAATTAATTTTTTGGTCATGTGTCAGGCTCTTTAGACATATGCATGAAAACATAATATGACCACTGTTGGATCAGACCAAGTACAGTTCGTCATGCTGTATTCAGCAGTATCCAGACAGCTGCTTTTCATAATGCAACATGCAGAACAAGAAGGCAACCCTCCCCCCTCAACCCATGTGCTTCCCAGCAATTGGTATTCTGTGCTATATTGACTCAATAAACAGAGGTTCTGTTTAATCATTGTGGCTAATAACCATTGATGGTGCTATCCATCACTTTGCCTGATCTCCTGTTAAAGCTATCCATGCCAGTGTCCATTGCCACAGCTTATACAATTAATTTAGCATGGTATAAAGGTGCACTTCTTCTTGTCTGTCCTGAATCTCCTGCCAGACACTTTCACCAGATGACTCTGAGTACTTGTCTTATAAAAACTTCTATCTCTCCATTGCCATCACATAGTTTTACTAACTTTTATAATTCCCCCTCCATTGTCACAAGAGGCCCCCAAATCTTTGCGTTTCCCAATCCCTTGATCATTTTGTGGGAATTTTTCTGTACCTTTTCCAGCTCTACAATACCCTTTTAGATACTGTGCAGCCCGAAGTGTATTCAGTATTCCACATGCAGCTACACCATAGATTTATGAAAAGACTTGCAGATGACGGTTCTTCTTTTCAGTCCTTTTCCTAGCAATCAGTAGCATGGCATTTCCACTACTGTTGTACTGTACAGGGACACCTTCCTTCTTCTATCAGCTAGAATGTAACTTTTTCTGGGGCTGGGATATTGAGCACAGCACTATGGATGTGCCTCTTGTCAGGCTTTTTTTTTTTTTTTTGCATTTTCTTTAGCTGTCTTCCAACGAAGTGTTGTGACCTATATATAGATGATCAGCTTGTCCATTTATATAAGTTCTAAGTATCAGCACCTCTCTCTCTCTCTCTCTCTCTCTCTCTCTCTATATATATATATATATATTCCAAAACAAAAAACAAAAACCCACACCAAACACTGAGAGAGATTACATGTCGATTTTGCTTTCAGGTCTTTGTAAAGTCTGTAAAAAGTTGGGGAAAACATATGATTTCCCTCCTTCCTTCCTCCCTCCCTCCCTCCCTTCCTTTTTTGAAGGGCCGGACCAGAACAGAAATATTCTTCTTTCTTTTTTTTAAATAAAATTTTTATTAATTTCCAAATTTTTTAACGTAAACAAAAACAACATAAAAACAAACACAAAAACTCATATTTTCTTAACCTTATTTCCATAACCCTCTTTTCCCGGACTTCCCCATACCTTTCCCTTTTTGCATCCTTAATTTTAAACCATTATTCAGCAACCCTTCTTAACCAATTAAATGTAAATTCATTCTCTTTTTCAATTCCACCCTAAAATTAAACACAATTTTCCGCTGCAATTCTACGTCTTCTTTTCCCTCAGCATTTTAGCACTCCTCAATTTTATAATAGTTCTTAAGATACATCTTAAATTTCTTCCAATCTTCTTCCACAGTCTCTTTCTCTTGGTCGCGGATTCTGCCGGTCATTTCTGCCAGTCCCATAAAGTCAATCACTTTCGCCTGCCATTCCTCCAGCGTGGGTAGCTCTTGTGTCTTCCAATACTTTGCTAGAAGAATCCTTGCTGCCGTAGTAGCGTACAAAAAGAAATTCTTATCCTTCTTCGGCACCAACTGGCCGACCATACCCAAGAGAAATGCCTCTGGTTTCTTGTTAAAGGTGCACTTAAGCACTTTCTTAATTTCATTGTAAATCATTTCCCAGAAGGCCTTAATCTTTGGGCAGGTCCACCAAAGGTGGAAAAAGGTACCTTCAGTCTCTTTACATTTCCAACATTTGTTATTGGGCAGATGATAAATCTTCGCAAGCTTGACTGGGGTCATGTACCACCTGTAAATCATTTTCATAATGTTTTCTCGTAAGGCATTACATGCCGTAAATTTAATACCTGTGGTCCATAACTGCTCCCAGTCAGCAAACATAATGTCATGACCTATGTCCTGTGCCCATTTAACCATAGCAGACTTCACTGTCTCCTCTAATGTATTCCACTTCAACAACAAGTTATACATTCTTGATAAATTCTTAGTATTGGGTTCTAACAGTTCTGTTTCTAGTTTCGATTTCTCCACCTGGAAACCAATTTTCCTGTCTTGTTTGTAGGCCTCCATTATTTGAAAATAATGGAGCCAATCTCGTACCTTGGACTTTATTTTCTCATAACTTTGTAATTTAAATTCACCACCTTCTTGTTCTAAAATTTCAGAATATTTCGGCCAATTAGTTCTCATATTAAGTTTCTTTACCTCCTTGGCCTCCATAGGTGAGAGCCACCTGGGAGTTTTATTTTCCAATAAATCTTTGTACCGTATCCAAACATTATATAGTGCTTTCCTGACAATGTGATTTTTAAAACCCTTATACACTTTAACCTTGTCATACCAGATATATGCATGCCATAGAACAGAAATATTCAACCTTTCCAAACCAAGTACAGTGGTACCTCAGGTTAAGAACTTAATTCATTCTGGAGGTCCATTCTTAACCTGAAACTGTTCTTAACCTGAAGCACCAGTTTAGCTAAGGGGGCCTCCTGCTGCTGCCGTGCCGCTGGAGCACGATTTCTGTTCTCATCCTGAAGCAAAGTTCTTAACCTGAGGTACTGTTTCTGGGTTAGAGCAGTCTGTAACCTGAAGCGTATGTAACCTGAAGTGTCTGTAACCCGAGGTACCACTGTATGCATTTGGGGGACCTACCCACACACCCACACCATATCTTTGCATGGTGGTACATAAGAACAAAAAATGAGCCTGTTGGATTGGGCTAATGGCCCATCTAGTCGAACATGCCTTTCTCACTGTGGCTGCTGGGATGCCAGTGGCCCTGAAAACAGGACCTGAGCACAACAGCACTCTCCCCTTTGGCAGTTCTCAGCAACTGGTCTTCAGAGGTATAATGCTTCTGACAGTGGAGGTAGAACATAGCCATTGTGGCTAGCCTTTGTCTTCCATGAATTTGTCTAATCCTACTTTAAAGCCATCCAAGTCGGTGGCCATCACTGCCTCTGATGGGAATGGGTTCTGGAGCTTAACTATGCACTGTATAAGTCAGACAGTGAGCCTGTAGTGGGACCCATCTCAACAGCTGAAGACCAATGGAAGATATTAAAGATATTAGATAAAACTAGGAGCAAACTGGACATAACAGTGCCAGAGGCCTGTTTCTGCACGTGTCCTTCCCACTAAAGTGAACATAAGAGTCTTCTTTAATAGTAAAGTAAATATATTGAAGACGATTTTTGCCCTATTCATGTTTTACCTCCCTTCAGTCCAAGCACTTTTCTTTGTTCTTGACTTACTATCCAAGCCAGGGAGGGAGAAACTGAAATGTTGTCACTCCCTCTCTTATGCATAAATAGTACGGACATGTGAATGATGACCCAGTTATATCTAGCTTGTCCCTTAAAAGAACTTTGTGCATCATAAGAAAAGGTGGAAAATAACAAGCAGCAATCTTACTCAATGGATTCAGGTAATTACTGCCCAGAGGACATGGTTAATTGGGCAGTCTATAAATGCCCAAAAGAAGTGAATAGATTACAAATAATAGGCTATTTTCTTTGATATATACACCCATCCGAGGCATATAAAATCCAGGCAAAGTACACTGTGCTGCATCTTCCTATGCAAATAGTGTGAGATTACTTCAGTGATTCAGGCCACTAACTTATATCAGGCTTGCATGAACTGTAAATATGTCAAAAGTTACAGTTCCGCTTTGCTGGATGTTGGCTCAGTTTGCAAAGATCACTGTTACTTTGAATCGGTTGGAATTTTCAATGCCATGCTTGCAAATTATGTCCACTTTCACTTTTACTTCTGCAAAGCACCGCAAGAAAATGGCTGGGATCTCCAGAAGGCTACCAACTTAGTGTGTGTGTGTACAAAATGGCCACAATCCTACGCATGTTTATTCAGCAGTATGCCACACTGTGTTCAAAGGGGCTAAGTCCTTAGTCAATATAATTGCAGCTTGTGCCATTCCTTCGTTGAACATCTTTTTCATGTGTCATAGTGTGACTTATGGATCTGAGCATGCCTACATTACAGAGGGTTGGACCCCTCGGGTACTGTCCAGCTCTACAATTCTGTTATTCTATTATTACTATGATTGTCTTCGTGCTGCAGCAGGTCTTTTAAAGAGATTTGTGGCAGCATAGAAAAAAAGCACCCTGATCTGCTAGCTACTTAATCCAAGTGTCTTGCCACAGGAAAACAGCTATCACATCAATCAATCTAGTCTATTATTGGTGTTCATTCTCACCTATAGACATAATATCTGCTGCTTTATGTTTGACTACTTCCAGCAGGCAGGCCAGAAGTTCATTAGTTTTACCCAATGCTTATGCCAAACCTCTTTATATCTGTGGTTAGAAATTGTGGCCTGATTTGACCCTAAATGTATGTTGGACTGTTCTGATTATTTACTATTCTTAAAACAGGTCAGTGGGTGTGGGAATGCAAGCATAAGTGTAGGGTGTGTTTATAGATGATAGATACAAGCGTTCTGTGCCGTATGTGTACAATTGTTTCTTCTTCTGTGTAAAATTCTTGTTTTATTTTCATCTAAATAGAAATAGCACCCTTCATAGAAATAATAATAATATAGTGGTACCTCGGGTTACATACGCTTCAGGTTACAAACTCCACTTACCCAGAAATAGTACCTCGGGTTAAGAACTTTGCTTCAAGATGAGAACAGAAATCGTGCTCTGGCGGCGCGGCAGCAGCAGGAAGCCCCATTAGCTAAAGTGGTGCTTCAGGTTAAGAACAGTTTCAGGTTAAGAACGGACCTCCGGAACGAATTAAGTACTTAACCCGAGGTACCACTGTAATAATAATAATAATAATAATAATAATAATAATAATATTTTTTTTTACATCCAGCCCTCCCAGCCAAAGCCAGGCTCAGAGCGGCTAACAACAATAAAAATAGCACAGTTTACATAAAATCACAATCAATTAATTAAAATACATTCTAAAATCAATTCAGAATCAAATTAATGGCAACCGTTGGGCTAGAGTTCTATGTTAGTCAAGTTGTGTGGCAAAGCAAATTTGAGGAGACAGAGGAATGCTTTAGCATTCTCCTTTCATGTATGGCACAAAGCAATATCAAATGCAGTTCTGTGGTACCACCACTTAACTTTCAAGGTTTCTTTTGATGCTATAAACTACCTCAGTCTGTGGTTCCAGAATATACTATACTAGGAAAGAAACTGGGAGGACAAGACTTTATAATATACTGTCCTTCGTGCATTTAACATTTGATGTATGCAGAAAGCTAATCAATCTTAGCCTCTCTCCCATTCTTAAGAAACGTCTCCTCACATCACTGTTTTGTACCTTGTGTGTGTCTTAAGATACAATCTATTCTCATTTGCTTGTTTTTCTTGTGTTTGTTTCCATTTCGCCTTGCTTAAAATAAGAAAGAAGTGTGTGGTTTAACCATTCAAATTCTGGCATGCTCTTTGTTGACAAAGCCTTTAACAGAATAAGAATGTGACAAACCTACTCTATCTTGGATTTTTAAAACAGCAAGTTTTATAGATATAACACAGTGATGTAGTGTGGGGGGCTGTGGCCCTGGATGAATTTTTTGAGCCCCCCCCCAAAAAAAACAGGCCCCCTCATCAGAGCCTGAATCAGCCCAACAGCACCAGTCACAGCTCCACTCCTGACGCAAGGTTGGAGAAAGGAGAAGCGCAGGAATGATGCTGCCTACTCTCTTCAGCTGTGGCATGCTGGCTGTAGCAGCTCCACTCCAGGTCAGGCTTGCCCCAGTGGCACAGCAGGCTCCCTCCATGTCCCACCCCAGGTGGTGCTAGCCTGTGCTCTGCCACTGATATAACATAGCTAGATTCTCAAAACCAATTAAAAACAAAGATAAAACCAACAGAACTTTAAAAATAAGTATAGTGATACCTGTAGTTGTGGACGGGATCCGTTCCAGAGCTCCGGTCGGATCCCGAGGTTTTCGCAACTGGAGGTGCCTGTCCTGCGCATGCACACTGCGTGGTAGAGTGCTTCCATGCATGCACGTGCAGCGAAACCCAGAAAGATACTTCCGGGTTTGCCGCATGTGTATCCCGAAGTATATGTAACCAGAGGTGCTCGTAAGTAGAGGTACCACTGTAGAGCTAACCAAATCAGTTGTTTGGATTTGGATGGAGGTTTAGCCCAGAGTTCCATTTATCATATTATCTCATTATTGGAAGATCTGATTCCCATGGCCATTTTAAACCATTTGAGTTTCCACACCTTTCGCTATGTCTACATAAAAGTAGAAATAAAAGTGAGAGTTAGAGAACATCTGTTCATCTGGAATGCCAAGATAAATCCTTGAGTATAGAATTCACCTTCAAACAAGTGTGCTGGCAGAGAATACACCTATCCAGCTAAAAAAATAAAAATAAGTTCATATGATTTGTAACACTCCTATTGATCAGAGGAGAAGTATTCAATTGTTGGCATATATCCAGGTGTCTGCCTAATTATTATCAACAAACAATGGAGAAGTGGAATGACTGGCCACGTTCTGGGCAGCAGCAAAGAAAACTGCACAACAGCTGAAGATGTCTCAGCAATGGATCACAGTCCTTTAACCAGGCTGAACTTGCAAATTCCATTTGATGTAATGAATGGCTGTGAGAGATGGTTAGAAAAAGATACAAGAACCTCATTTTTTGGGGGAGAAATGTTTGAAGAGCATTCTGCATTTTAGACGTAATTGAGCAGTTTTATGACAGCTGGATACTTGGGAGGGTGGGGAAGGAAATCTGATTATGGCACAGGGAAATACAATAGAGAGAGGGCATGTCCAAAGTACGGTAGGTTGCATATTGAGTATGCAATGAAGGCTAATAAGATAGGAATAGGGAGTGGGAGTTGTGGGTGGACAGGATAGAGAGAGAAAGTGAGAGGTGCTCTTTTCTTTTTCTTTTTTAAATAATTTTTTATTAGATTTTTCCACCATAATAACACAAACCACAAAGCAGATTAATACACAAAAACAGAAAAGGAAAACGAGAAGAGAGAGAGAAAAAAAAAGAAAAAGAAAAAAAAGGAAGGGGAAAAAAGGGGGGAACAATAAACAAATAGACAATAATAACAAACTTAATTCTTCACAAATCCAACTTTTTAAACATCTTGATTGACTTCCTCAAATCCCTCCCTTCTGAGTTTTCTTGTAATTTAAAAGTAACAGTTTTCCAATATCATTATTAAACTAAAACAATTTCCAATTATAGTCATCTTATTCACTTTTCTTGACATTCTGAATCCAATCTATTTAATTATAACTTAATTTGTCCTAGGCCTATTTGTTTCTTTCAAGTAATTTCTAATTTTTTATATTACAATATTTGTTCAAATAGTCCTTGAATTTCCTCCAGTCCTCTTGAAGCTCCTCTTCTTTCTGGTTGCGGATTCTTCCAGTCAGGTCAGCTAGCTCCGAAAAGTCCATCATCTTCATCTGCCAATCTTCCACTGTTGGTAGTTCTTGTGTTTTCCATTTTTTAGCAAGTAATATTCGAGCGGCCATTGTGGCATACAAAAATAATTTAACATCTTTCTTGGACAATTCTACACCTGTTATTCCAAGGAGAAAGGCCTCTGGTTTCTTAATAAATGTATATTTCAACATTTTTTCAGTTCATTATAAATCTTCTCTCAGAAGTCTTTCACCTTAGGACAAGTCCACCACATATGGAAAAAAGTACCTTCTTTTTCTTTACATTTCCAACAAAGATTATCACTTTTGTGATAAATCTTTGCTAATTTTACAGGGGTCAAGTACCATCTATACATAATCTTCATAATGTTTTCCTTTAACATCGTACATGCAGTGAACTTAACCCCTTTCCTCCATAGCCTCTCCCAGTCCTCCATCATTATATTATGTCCCACATCCCTTACCCAATCAATCATGACCAATTTAACTTGTTCATCCTTTGTATGCCACTCCAACAACAAACTGTACATTTTAGACATATTCTTATCATTAGTATCTAACAACTCCGTTTCCAATTTGGTTTTTTCTGTTGCAAAACTATTTCTCTTATCCATCTTATATAATTCGTTAATTTGATAATATTGCAACCAATTCACTTTATCTTTAATTTGTTCAAATGGTTTTAATTTAAACCCTTCCTGATTCTCTAACAACAAATCTGAATACCTCAACCATTTGTTTTCCATATTTAACTTTTTTTGAGCCTGTGCTTCCATTGGTGAAATCCATTTTAGTGTTTTTCTTACTAAGAGATCTTTGTATCTAGACCATACATTGTATAATGCCTTTCTAATTACATGATTCTTAAAACCCCTGTGGGCCTTTACCTTATCATACCATAGATATGCATGCCATCCAAATCGATTATCCAGTCCCTCCAAGTCTAACACATCATCATTCTCTAATTGAATCCAATCCTTGATCCAGCAGAATGCAGCAGCTTCAAAGTCTATCTTCAAATCTGGCAGGGAAAAGCCCCCTCTTTCTTTTATATCTGTAAGTAATTTATATTTAATTCTAGGTTTTTTCCCCTGCCAGATAAATTTAGACAATACCTTCTGCCATTCTTTAAAACATTTGACATTATCAGTGATTGGTAAAACTTGAAATAAGAACAACATCTTCGGCAATACATTCATCTTAACCACCGATATTCGGCCCATCAATGAGAGTTTTAGATTTGACCATACCTCAAGATCTGTCTTGATTTCATTCCATAATTTTTCATAGTTATCTTTGTAAAGATTCAAGTTCTTTACCGATAAATTCACACCCAAATATTTAACTTTTTTCACCGAAACAATACCTGTCCTTTCAAAAAGGTTTTTTCTTTCCTCATTATCTAAGTTTTTTTCTAAAACTTTGGTTTTGCTCTTGTTTAATTTAAATCCTGCTACCTGCCCAAACTCTTGAATCAGCTCCAGTGCTTTCACTGCACTGGTTTCTGGATCTTGTAAAGTTAAAACCAAATAATCAGCAAAGGCTTTTAATTTATATTGCTTGGATCCTACTACAATGCCTTTAACCTCCTCCTCTTTCCTCAACATGTTTAACAAAACCTCCAGAACAGAAATGAATAGCAGAGGGGAAAGCGGCACCCGTGCCTGGTTCCTTTCTCAATTCTGATTTCCTCTGAGACCACATTATTAACTATGATTTTTGCTTTTTGTTCAAAATAGATCACATTAATACCATTTAAAAATTCCTGGCCAACCTCAATTCTTTCTAGATTTTTCACCATAAACAACCAAGAAACATTATCAAGGGCCTTTTCAGCATCAATAAACATTAACATTGCTTTACAATTTCTTTTCGCTTCCAACCTTTCTATTATATCAATTATATTTCTTATGTTATCTTTCATATGTCTCCCAGGCAGAAATCCGGCCTGGTCCTTATGTATATAATTTGATAGAACCTTTTTTAATCTATTGGCCAAAATGTTTGCGAAGATTTTATAGTCCACATTAAGTGATGAGATTGGTCTATAATTTTTTACATCGGATCTATCTTGATCTGTTTTTGGAATCGGAGTGATAAATGCATCTTTCCAGGTTTCGGGAGCTTTGTCCCCTCTTGGAATCTTATTACACACATCTGCCAACGGTTGAATTAGCCAATCTTTCAATATTTTATAATATTTTGCAGAAAGACCATCCGGTCCCGGGGCTTTGCCTAACTGCATCTTATTTATTGCCATCTCAACCTCCTGTCTTGTAATCATGCCATTTAGTAGGAACCTTTTATCCTCGGGAATTTTCTGCATTTCATTCGCCACAAGAAATTGCTCAATTTTATCCTTATCTTCTTTACCTTTTTATACAGCTGTTTAAAGTATTTCTGAAAACATTTTCTTATATCTGCAGGGTTTTCCATAGATTTTCCATCCGATACAATGTTTGTAATAGAACTTTGCTTCTGTCTCTTTTTTAATTGCCAAGCCAACAATTTTCCACATTTATTTGCAGATTCAAAATTTCTCTGTTTCATCATTTTAATTTTCCATTCTATTTCCTGGTTAATAATTTGAGAAAATTGAATCTGCAATGCTTTAATTTCTTTTGGAATCTGTTGACTCTTTGGCATTAATCTTAAACTTTTCTCTTTTTCTTTTATTTGAGACAGAATTTTCTCTTTTTTCTCATTCTGTATCTTTTTCCTTATTGAGTTCTGTTGTATGAGGAAACCTCTCATTACTGCCTTACTTGCATCCCAAATGACTCTTGTTTCAAAAGAGAGAGGTGCTCTTTTCTCTTCTTTGTAGAGTCCATTAGCAGCAGAGTTTCAGAAATATGTACAGATGCATCAAATATGCCTTCTTTCCTAAGGAAAATAAACAAATGATCATAAACAAACTGGAGACCTCAAAGAGGATGGGCACAAATTGAGAATTCATTATTAGGAACAAAATGTGGAGGAATCAGAAACAGGAAGATTCCACAGAGAAAGAACAACCATCTTAAACCAGAGAATGTTGAATAGTGGGAAAGTGAAAGCATATCATTTTTGCTCATAATAAATACTTTCAAATGTGTTTTGTTTTTGAGGATAGCAAAAATTGCATCTGGACTACAGAAACATAATGAGCTGAGGAGATGATTACTTGGAAAATCTTGCTGAAAGTCTGTCCACATTTGCATTAAAGAAGATTAACAAACCTTAGTGGCTTGTCTAATCCAGTTATTGAACCAGGTGGGTATAGCAAAATCCAGATTCAAAGAAACAAAAAATCACAGTGTAGGATGAAGCCTTAAGGCCATCTGTTCCAACCTACCCCACTCCCACTGCTCACTGAAGGAGATCCAGAGTTGCCTAATATGCAAAAAGTTTTCTGCAGCTAATTTAATAAAAGTCAGCATAGGTCCTAAAATAAAGTAGTATAAGTCAGATGGGTCAGTGCAAATAAGTTGAGTTGTGCTCAGCTGAATAAGATATAACCAATGGCTATGTGTAAGTTTGGCTTGCTTCTTTAAATTCTTCCCAGGGAACTAATTTTGTCAACTTGCCCTTTACAGCAATGGCAGTGTAGAATAACTGATTAGACTGCAGCAATCTGTTTGGGATGGAAGTTTGACAGCATTTCTCTTAAGTCTCCCTCTTAACAACAGAATCAGTACATCCACAAAGTATAAAATCATTTTCAGGTATCTCCCCTCTTATCTTTCCTAGCTAGGATTGAAATAGTAGTGTGCTCCTAGATACAGAAGTAAAAATACAGGCTAGGAGCTTGGTGAGGATTCACTTGCATTCAGAAACTGAGATAAAACAAATAAATGCTTATAGCATGATGAGAAATGACCAGCTAAGTTTTTGAATAGGTGCTCACATAGCTTACAACCTTTGGCCTTTTTCGTGAAGGTGCTACAAATCTATCCCATAACACAAGAATGTGGAATTTGCAGTGCTCCAGAGTTTGGTGGACTACAACTCCCATCATCCCTGACTATTGACCATACAGACCAAGGCTGATGAGAATTGGAGTCCATGAACATCTGGAAAACCAGAGGCTATGCAACCCTGCCATCCCTGGGATGCTTTATTCTGTGAAGGTAGTCCTGAATCAAAATGAATGAAAGAGTTTTAGTCTCATTGCTCCCTATCCAGTGACTGCAGACAGTCTTAAGATTTATGAAAACAGAGAAAGAAACAACTTGCCCATCCCCTTTGCTCCATTTGTCTAGACAGTCATCACACATCCTACTTAATGATGTGGTTGAAAAAGTCATGGAGTTGGAAATTCACCTATCTCCATTGTTAAGATCTCATTGACAGATTCTTTTCCAGTATTTCAAGCATTCAGAGAAAAACTTGCACTGGTGGAAATTGGTTGGTTTTGCTCAACTGTTTTTCTAGTTGGAGAGTATTCACTGCTACAAAAACTAGGTAAGTTTTGCAAAATAAAAATAAAAATGGATGCCTCTTGTTTGCTTTCCTATACCTCGGTGCTCCTGAAGAAAAAATTCAGGTGTCATGAAACTGCATGGTCAAACTTCATAAACAGAAGAATATAATTTTCCATGTCTCAAGGTCCTGATGTAAAGTCAACGTATTCTGAACTTTACATGTGGTCCTAATGCCAAAATCAAGATAAACTTATAGTAGTCAACTCATGTGTCTATCAGTCATGAACATCTAGCTTCTTAGACATGTAAATTTGTTTTCACGATGGCTTGGAAGTAATGGTATCGACATTGACTTCTATCTATTTCTGCTGTGTGTATCACATCACTAATAAACAAATAAGAAACTTTAAAAGGAAAGCCCTTCTTTCAGGGGATTTAATTACTAGATAGAGTCTTATATGGAACCTGATAAATCAATAGTCTTAGTGGCAACATTTTAGAGATGCCACATTGCCTCCTCATTTAAGAAACATATCACATCTTGCTAGTCAGCTTTCACAGTACCATCAATTTATTTCAGTTTAGGAGGTTGGATGTGTAATATTTGCAACTTTACTGCACAAAAAAGCACCCAAATACCTCTTGTTATTTTTGCATTGATTTCTTAGTGCTCTGAACTTACATGCTTTCATAAGTGAACCTTATGATCAGCTATATCATGACAATTTACAAATTTAAATCAAAAGAAAAACTAAAAGGTCAACTGATCAATTAAGAAAATCAGAAAAAGGACAGAAATCTAAATTATTATTGCATGATTCAGCAATCATGTGCTGCTTTTGCACTGATATATTTAATGAAGCACGCAATAATAATTTATTTTTTTCTGATTTGTCCATTTTTCTTCATTGACTTACTGTGCCTGACCTAAGAAGTGCTCTTTGACCATTGCTAGCAATGTTTCTTCTCAAATATTAGATTACATTACATTCCCTTCCCAGTGAAAATACCCAGCCAGGCTTTCTGAGAACTAGTTTTTATTCTTTTTTTTTAATTTGTGAGATGAACTGCTGCTAGTATTTGTCATATTCTGAATTTTTGTTTTATCACTGAATATTTTATGATGTTTGCTTCTTCTTTTTGTAAATTGCTTCAAGGACACTTATCAGCAAAATGTAAACAGAGGCCAATGAAATGTTTCATATCAAAGATCATTTTCCAAATCTTTAAAATATTCAAAAGTGAATATTATGAAATAAATAGTCCTATGATTTCAGGTATAAAGAAAACTAGCTATACTCCATCATGTGTACCAGATGTGAATTCACTGAAAAGATTGACTTAATTTTGCTTTTTTAAAAGATGTACAAAATCTGGCTAAGAGAGAGAGAGCATGACGAGAAATTACATTGCAATTTCCCCACAATTGCATATATTAAGGTAATCAACAAAGTTACTTCTAAAGCTAGGAGTATCAGGTCCACGTTTTGCAGTCCTGAGATCCTGTCTAGGAGCTAATGGCACTTTCTCTTCATAACATAGATGAGCCTGGTTATTTCTGTCAGGTCCCAGCACTTTTACCTATTGTTCTCAACAGTATTATTCATTCTACGGCTTTCTACAGCTATATAATGCATTCTTCAGAAATCATTTTGGAAAGATAGCGGTTTGATTAGGGCGATGCATTTGAAATGGCAAAGGTCCCTCTACCTCATCTAAAAGAAAGGGACAGAGTTGACAGATGTGCATGACGATAATGGGAAAAAGCAGCGCACTTACAAGGCCTTTCTAAACCTCTAGTATATACCTCCCTCCCTTGCTTTCTTTTGGTATAGATGAGAGAGTAGATACAAATAAGTAAATATAGAAATAAATTTGCCCTTGATTGACAAACTTAGTTTCCAATTAGTTATTTGCTTATTATCCTCTTGGTTGAACTTGCAACATTGTTGGTGCTTGCAAAATATAAAGGATAAATTCTGCAGCCTACAATTTAAGATCTCCTCTCAAACAGCCTTTCCCAACCAGACTGCCTCCTGATGTTGTTGTACTGCAGTTCCCATCAGCCCCAGCCAGTGCTCAGGGATGATAGAAGTGACAGCCCAAAACATTTGGAAGGCACCAGGTTGTAGAGTCACAGCACCAGCTGCTAAGGAAAGCAGGACTGGTTGTCCCCAAGTATTTTGGACATCCCAGAAAGGTTGTGATTTCTGTGGAGAATCTAAGCCCAAAGCAAAACAGAACCTTGCAGGTCCCATCTCTCAATGGTGGAGACCTTTCACCATTGAATTCCATCCAAAGTTTTGGAAAAGGACTCATGCATCTCAGAACAGATTAATACCAACTCTTTGCATTCTGGGAAGTGGGGGGAAAATGTGGAAGCCATCCAGTTTTGTTTCTGGTCAGAAAAGAGTGTTATATTGGAACTGAGACCTCACCACGACCTTATAGATACATTTGGTGCCAGGGAAAATAAGAATATTGAAAGAAATAAAGTCTCTTAAGATACATCATTGAGTCCTGGGAGGAAAGCAAGCAACAAGCTCTCTGGCTGGTTCTGCTTTCATATGTGCAATGTTTAATCCATTGTTTATTTATATTAAGTGACATAAAAAGAATTATTTCTCTTCTCACAACAGAGATTTGGGGAAATGTTTCATGAATGGTTAAATGTCCTCTACCTATCCTGCAGCTGTGCAGGAACTTATAGCACTTAAACTTCATGCTTGTTGCATATGTAACTGTATATTCTTACTGTGTGCTCTCCCCCACTTGACTGGGAAATATTTCTCACTCTGTCTCTCTTTTAATAGTCTTGGCTACAGGGCATAAATATAAGGTAATCACTATGCAGTACATGTTGACAAGATAGCTTCCTAGTAAATTGCCACAGAGGAGGTGGTGGCGGCTATTTACATATTTAAAGGGCAGGTACATGGCAATATCTTTCTCCTAGATTGTGTCTGATACAACATCGTAATTACTTTGAGACCATAAACTCCTCAGGGCATTTGCCTGTTGTGTGTTTACTTGCTATAGAGTAAAGGGAAAAGGGATGCTACATTAAAAGAAAAGAAAATAACAATTTTGCAGAAAAAACTTTCCGTTCCAGACTGCCCCCCAACTTTATCCCAACTGCCAATTAAAATTTAGGTATGAAATGTTATTGGAAGCTACAGAAGGGCATTGTTTCCAAAAGTCATGGGATTATTTTTATTTTGTTGGCTTGTTACAGTCCTCTAAATATTGAAGGAAGATTTTTGTAGAATGTTTCTAAATTGAGGGCCATGTTAATGTAAGTGAAAGCAACAAAATAATGACTACCATGAGAAAATGGTAACGGATAGATGAAAACACAGCCTTCCCAGGTGTGTGTTACTTATTGGCTGAGTAATTGTACAGTTGTTACAGGCAGGGTCAGTCCATGATATTTTGCTGCCAGAAGCAGAATATCAAGTGACACTTCTTCCCCAGCTTCCCCAGTCTTCTCTCATATATTGCCATGGCCGTGATAGAACACACCATTAAAGTAATTTGTTATGCACCTGATAGCATTCTTTCAGATTCCACACTTGAAATCGTTCCAAATGCATGTTACTGTATTAGTTCTCAAGGCAGTCCAACAGTTCCTAGAATGGAAGAAGAATGGGACAAACCCTACACAGTACTAGTCTTCTCCAACTCAGTGCCCTCCAGCTGTTTTAGGCTACAACTACCATTAGCCCCAACCAGGATGGCCAGTGATCAGAGTTGATAGGACCTGAAGTCCAAAACACCTGGAGGGCCCCAGGCTGGTCTATACGTATACAGCTCTATACATGCAGGGATCTTTGTGACCAGTAGACATGACAGTGTGGCCAGTGGGTGCTTTCATGCTATACCATGATGTCTGTGTGAATGGCTCATTTGAACACCAATTATTTCTTCAAATGTATATATGCTCCTATCCAGGTTTGGTTTTATTGGACGAAAGATCAATGGAGTCTGTGGTGTCTTGAGGCTATATGATTTTCGTTACACATATATACAATGTGAGCATAGAATGGAAGGGCTCATAACATTAACCCCCCATTAGGTTCCCAGGAAGATTTCCAAGCCATAGCTTGAGTTCCTGAGCAAGACAAATTGTTGCATCTCCAGCTTCTGGCAGGAGCCAAAACTCTCTCACACATAGCCCCCATGGCCTAGGATGGTGTGGCATACAGCCAAGTGATGAAGGTGTAGAAATGCCTACCAGGTTGCTGCAGAAGACCTTTCCTTGGTCATCACTATGGCAAGTGGCTCACAGTGTGGTGCAGAGGACTGGCACTCACAGCAAAAAAAAATGTGGGTGCCCAGGCCCACAGGGTCCCCGAGAGATGGCACCAGTGTTGCAGTACCCTCTTACATATACATAATCTGATCATTTCTTCACATGATATAATAATTTGACTGGAATTTTAAAGCTAGACTATAACAGACCATGGAGATCTGTTATTGGATCTCTGGTCTCTTTAAATTGAAGCAAGCATGAGCCACCCAGAAGGCTTCATACATTCAGAAAGGGCTACTGTGCCAGCAAATTTTATCCAATTATGTCAAAAAGTAAAAGCAAGTTCAGATTCGGATCCAAGGAAAAACAGATCATGCCTTACGGTCCAACTAAAATTGCCCCACTTGCTGAAGCAGTTTCCTAAGCATTTCCCGCCTTTGGTGAACATCCTTAAAAAAATATTATCATGGCACCATGATGTTTTTCAAGACAGAGTGAGATTGTGTGTGCGTGCGCTCAATATGTGTCCAGTGTAATAGCCTATGACTAAGGCACAGTTTTAATAAACCCAGCAATGCATTTGCTTTTCCATAACACAACAGATTGAGTTCATGACTTCTGGGCAATTCACGAAAAGACTTAGAAACAGATGAATTTGGGAAAATCTCCATCTCAGAAAATAGATACACAGTTAATAAAAACAAAAGGCCAAGTATCTTGTAATATAAGGAGGTAACAGGATGCATGACATTGGATGCAAACACTGTTATTAAAGCAGGAGGAATGTTCTGAACAGCATCCTTTAGAATAATGATTTTTGGTGAAATGTAGCAGATGGGATAAGATAAACTAAGAAGCATGTAACTGCATAATATAAAGGGCATTTGGGTCTCTTTTTTGCAATAAGAAAGAAAATCTCTTCATATCCAGTCATTTCCAAGAGACTGGTCCATATAGCACATATTATATAGCTGTACAAAGATAAAGCTGAGTGTGTCTTAGCAAAGATGCAAAGGGAATAATCCCAGATGCCTCAACTGAGTAGTATGAACAGTAAAAGCAGTTGTGACAGCTACATCTCCCCCTACCCTCTAAAACCAAGGTGAGTCAGACCTCAGGTTCATCCTATTTCCATGTCATAAATATGTAGTGAGTCCTGCACATTGTGGGCTTGATCTTATGTGGACAGAGTATCGCCACAGAATTGGAATGTAAGGGAAGTGGGAGCAAGCTGCATCATAATGGAGGTGCAGCTCCTGCCAGGATAATGCTACTGAACTCTTTGCGAGGGCTGTACTTTCATTTATGAATTTATACAGATGCATAGATGGTGACATACTTTCATCTCTTTTCCATCTACTGTTAACTTAAATATATTTTAGAAGTTTTTAATTACTTGTTTTTAACTGTGCTTTTTGATAATTGTAATAGAAACGTAGAAATGTAGAGTTGGAGTGTAGAGGGTCATCTGGTCTAACCTTCTGCAATGCTGGATTCTCAACTAAAAAGCATCCATAACAGATGGCCATATAAACCACCTGGAAGTGTTATTATAATCAAGTGGTTTATATAAATTGGAGGGAAATACAACCACTTCCTTCCTTAGTTTGCTTATAACTTGGAGCCTTCAGAATGATCTTCAACTCTGCCAGTGAGGTGCACATAGCTTCATGCACGTTAAACTTTTCTAAGCTTTTCTGGCTAGGCACAGTTCTTAAGAAGCATAAGAAAATAATGGATATTGAAAAACAATTACTTTGGGGGACAGATGATCTGTCTAAAATGAAGCCTTCAATAGTGGAGGATGATAGTTTTAAAAGGGCACCTGGATGAACTGCAGGCCATTATATGCTATTCCAATAGGCGAAGAAAGTAGACTAGGCAAATTTTAGATGCTTCACTGTAGCAGAAGAAGGAAGTCAATTGAGTCATTTCCATCTTCACAGTGTAGAAAGGGCAGATCATTCAGGAAAGACAAGTATGATTTCCCATTGAAGGGCTCACGTTTGGCAGTTTAAGAAGCCAAGCAGAAAAGATTTTGCTCTTTCCCTGAATTACGGCAGCAATATTGGCCAACATCATAAGCTGGATTTAGCACCTCAGTCAGGAATAGAGTTCTGGTTTGCATTGATATTAAGTATTTGTGTCAGAGGCTTTCTTTAATATCCATTCACATGCAAGGCATGGTTTTCCCCCCACAATATAATTTTTTTTGTTCTCTTTGGTCATCTTTATATGTATGTTCTCATGGCCATCATTGAAAGAAATATTACTAGGAAAAATAGCTCATTCTGGAAGGTTGAATGATAAACAGAAGAAAATGTCAGCTTTTCTAGGTATGATGTGAGCATAAGGGAAAATGATCTTTTAACTGGCTGCTAGTAACATGGCCCCCAGTTTCTCAACCTATCCTAATATGTCAATGTAACAATTATATAAAATTTAAAAATAGCCATGGAAGAATTCCCCTTTTCCCCAGCTGGGTAATACCATAGGCCTAATGGATCTGCACCCTTCCTTCCCTGTTCAGTTAACACAGGTCTTGAAAGACCTACATTGGCTCCCAGTACATTTCTGAGCACAATTCAAAGTGTTGGTGTTGACCTTTAAAACCCTAAACAGCCTCGGCCCAATATACCTGATGGAGCGTCTCCACCCCCATTGTTCTGCCTGGACACTGAGAAGTAAAGCTACAGGGAACCAGGCAGAGGGCCTTCTCAGTAGTGGCGGTAGTCAAAGAGATAAACAACTACCTGACATTTAGAAGACATCTGAAGGCAGCGCTGTTCAGGGAATCATCATCATCATCATCATCATTTATTATGTATACCCCGCCCATCTGGCTGGGCTTCCCCAGCCACTCTGGGCGGCTTCCAAAAGAATATTAAAATACTATAATACATCAAACATTAAAAGCTTCCCGAAACAGGGCTGCCTTCAGATGTCTTCTAAAAGCCTGGTAGTTGTTGTTCTCTTTGACATCTGGTGGGAGGGTGTTCCACAGGGAAGGCACCACTACCGAGAAGGCCCTCTGCCTGGTTCCCTGTAACTTGGCTTCTCGCAGTGAGGGAACCACCAGAAGGCCCTCGGTGCTGGACCTCAGTGTCCGGGTAGAACGATGGGGGTGGAGACGCTCCTTCAGATATACTGGACCAAGGCCGTTTAATGTGGGAAGTTTTTAATGTGTGACATTTTAATGTACAGTGGTACCTTGGGTTAAGTACTTAATTCGTTCCAGAGGTCCATACTTAACCTGAAACTGTTCTTAACCTGAAGCACCACTAATGGGGCCTCCTGCTGCTGCCGCACCGGCGGAGCCCGATTTCTGTTCTTATCCTGAAGCAAAGTTCTTAACCTGAAGCACTATTTCTGGCTTAGTGGATTGTGTAACCTGAAGCGTATGTAACCAGAAGTACCACTGTATTTTTAATCTTTGTTGGAAGCCACCCAGAGTGGCTGGGGAAACCCAGCCAGATGGGTGGGGTACAAATAAATTATTATTGTTGTTATATCATCATCATCATCATCATCATCATGTCCAACCTCCTGCAATGCAGGAAGTACGCCCCCTCTTTCCAGAGCTTAGAAGAATGCATGGCCAAGAAACAAAGTCTGCTTTCCTCCCCCTCCACCCCAATCAAGTTGGATCACAATAAGGGGGTGGTTGGACAAACCTCTCCACGCTGTGAGGGTCCTTTTGAGCACTCACCAGGTCAGCTAATATACGCCCCCTCACCTGCTCGCACTCTGTGCTACCTGTGACAACAACAGACTCATCAAATTATTATCCAGTCCCATCAGATATCTTTTATGGAGTAGGCAGAAAAGAAGGTGCACTCACAGTCAATTAGAGAAAGACCCAAAACCTTTCTACACAGCCCCAAAAGGTGACTGGAGATTCCCATAACATATAAAGAGATGGGTGGCTAGTTGGTAAAGAAACTGAACTTATCAGACATTTATCAGACATTTCCCCAACCCACCCCTGCCACACACATACAGGGTCATTTACTATCAACTGCTGTGTGGCAAAGATTCCAGGAGACAGAGGCAAGTGAAGCCCCCCTCGTAAACTGCCTTGTCATATTCCGAAAGACAGAAGATAAATAATTGAAAATAAATAAATAAATAATTTGGGAGTGATGAACTAGATTTTGATGCCAGGCCAAATCCTTATCTGCACCCACTGGGGACAAATTTGGCAGGCGGGTGGGGGTGCCCACCTAGCAACCGCCGGCTGTCACAATGCCCACATGGTGCCTTTCTAAGCATTCCACAAACTGGACAATCAGCTAGTTGTCAAGTCTCTCAGAGGCCATTACTAAGTGCTCTGCAAGACCCCCACTTCAGAATCCTTGTGGAGTGCTGTGCAAGGCCCGACCATCCCATGTCCCTCAGTTCTTGACAAGTAATTTGCACAAGGCAGGTTTCCCCTATCAACTGGTGGGCAGTGCCAGCAGATGCTTGCTGGCTAAGCCAGTCCATTACCTGCCCAACACCTGAGATGATATGTCACATCAGTTATAGGGCATGTGGACATGACTGGTCCAAAATGATTTGCAAGATGAAGGTCCCCCACCCTTATAAAACAAATTTACGTGGGCATATTGCTCCTATGAAAGTAGTAAAACTCATATTCCTCATTCTGGTGGAAAATGGAGCAAATCAGCACCCACATTAGTGCAGTGTTGGAGCTAAATTCTAACAAAATTATTTCACTTGCTGCATTACTCATAGTTCTCTGTTTCATGTTAAACAGCTAGTTTTTCTTATTCATTACAGTGGTACTTCGGGTTAAGAACTTAATTTGTTCTGGAGGTCCATTCTTAACCTGAAACTGTTCTCACCTGAGGTACCACTTTAGCTAATGGGGCCTCCTGCTGCTGCCACGCCGCCACTGTGCGATTTTTGTTCTCATCCTGAAGCAAAGTTCTGAACCCGAGGTACTATTTCTGGGTTAGCAGAGTCTGTAACCTTAAGCGTCTGTAACCCAAGGTACCACTGTACTAACACTGAACACATCCAATGTCCCTTAAGGATGAACCAGAAAGGGTGGGGGCAGGCAAGGTTAATATCTCCTTTTTAGCTCAAATTTAAGTGTAGTTCAGAGAGGCAGCACTGAACTGACTACTTCATATTGTGGAAGCAACATATATTTACAGAAAATGAAATCCTGATTGCAGCATTATTTGAATCATGTCGAAGTGTTCCACATGAACCAGGAGAGCCTCTCTTGATTTACTCTGCACTGTTACTGCACATTATTTATTTTTCCCTGTGCTAATGGCATGTCATCAGTCATCAGAGCTGTAATCAGATTTTGCAGAAGGCCATGGGCATCATTTTCAATCATTTACCATGTGCCAACTTGCCTTGCTTTCCTTCTCAACTGCCAAGAATATTGCTAAAGGACATCATTTACCCCACCATTCTCTGTTGATGTTGTTTTTGTTTTAACCAATTTATAATTGCTACCCTTCTGTTCTTCTAGCAGTGCTTTAGATGATCTGGGCTACCTAACTATTGTAAGATTTGTTTATGCATAGAGGAAACACAAGCCTTTCCTGATAGTATTAAGGTAATCTTAAATATTTATGGGTTTTCTGTGAGTTGGAAAGTATTGTGTGCAAAGCCATTCTGCTGAAGTGAAAACAAATAATCAAATCTGTATTTGCTTCCATAATAACACAGGCAGCTGACTTACCCTGAGTCAGACTGCTGGTCCATCTAGCTCCTTATTCTCTAAACTGACTAACAGTTGTCCTTCAGACCTCCAGACAGGGGACATTTTCAGCCCTATCTTGGGACACTGCGATTGAACCTGGGTCCTCCGGTATGCAAAACAGATATACTACCACCGAGCTACAGCTCTTCCCTGCAGCTACTTGCTTGACCCTGAAATGTAACACTAACCCTGTTATATTCTGTCCACTTTCCTCTTTACTAGTTGAGTTATTGTTTTTTCTTTTGTAAAATGTATATATTGCTTGGCTGTAGAAGGGGGGGGGACGGTTTACAAAAATGATAGAGCAATAACTTATCCATACAAATGCTCTAAAGAGGTAGAACTGTTGACTGGGTGATCAGTCAAGAGAAACCATGGCACTGTATCTCTGGGTGTTGAATTTATATCAAAAAGTCATTCCCTGTAGAGCTTACTGCAAGCCTTTTCAGCAGCACTTAGGTACGGGTACAAGACTGCAGCTAACAAACACACAAACACACACTACAGATTTACAATAGATACAGTTGCTGTACAATTATATTCAGTGCATGCTATTTTAGACATGCTATTCAGTGCATGCAATTTTAGACAAATTGCTATTGTCTCAGAGGCTCTTTAATATGTGTGGGGATGAATGAGCATTGTGCCATTGCAGGTGGAAGTGCAGATATTCTGCTGGCATGCGTGGAATACTGAACATACACTTCCGAGTGTTTTGTTACTCAAATGTGTAGTAATGTATGAGCTACTGCTATAAATGTGATCAAGGGAAATAAGTCAAAATGGACTTGGCTTCCAACAGAGAAGCATGCTGAGCTCCATTCATAACAAATCAGATGACAAATCAGGCTCTTACTATTATTCATAGAATTCTCCATTCCATCTAGCCAATAAATACATAGTTTAGATTGCCATGTTTCTCTTTAGTGCTGTGGTGTCCTCACTCATAACCCAACATGTTAAAATCATTCTGCCATGAAATAGCTAGTCTATAAACCACCATGTCTTTCTTATTTATTTATTTATTTATTTATTTATTTATTTATTTTTTTACTGCATTTGTATCCCACCTTTCCCCCAAGGGAAGCTTGGCCACTATGAAAATAAGATGCTGGACTAGATGGGCTAGTCTTACTTTCTAAGCTCAATGTTGAGTACATAGTTATAGCCCGTTAATTTAATCCTCATGGCAACCCTAAGATGTACATTACACTGACAGATACTGACGGGCCCCAGATCACCCAGTGATTTCATAGCTTCATGGGAAATTAAACCCAAAGCTTCCCTGACCCTAATCTCGCACATTAATGACTTTGCTAACTGGCTATCATATAGATCATTCTTTAGTTTTGAAAATAATGGGATGGGCATGCAGATATAATTTCACAGGAGGGGTAGAATCAATCTAAATATCAGAGGCAAGCAAATAAGATGTGGAGTGAAAGCAGCGTGTCATGAACAGAAACAATGGGAAGAAACTGGGCTATAGGCAGAAAGCTACAAATACTACTCAGATAGGTGTTTGCAGGCTTTAGACTTACAGGATCCACTTAGAAACCTGAGACTCATCGAGTAGGACCAGGTGCAGGAGCCATAACACTTAAAATCAAATAATTATGAGCCCAGGGATCTGTTTTGAGTACCAGTACTGAACAGACTTCACACTTCTTCCATACAGAAGTCCACTCCTGGTTCTGCCCTCAAGCTTTCCTCATGTTAGGAATGTAATTTAGGGCAGAGGGAAGTGATTTCGTTTGTTGCCAATGTTAAATAATCAGGAACCAGAAATCCTTGCTGATCTTCTAAACATCATCCAGATATCACCTGGTAGATCTCAATCTACCTTCTCTTCATGCCTGATGTATACTGTATAAACATTTAGCCAAAGCTGCCTGAATGTTTACAAGATTTTCTCTCTATATATAATCATGGCATTTGCAAGCAGTCTTGCAATGAGAAAAGTTAACAGGAAGGAACTACACCACAATTTCCCATGATTGTGTCAGCACTTCTTCTATGAAAATTGCTGTACACAAAATGGCATCATGCTTCTCTGTGTGGATGAGAGCCTGGGAAAGATTGGAACAAACATTTAAACCTATCGGAAAGTATTTTGTGAATTAGAGTGCTAGACAGGTATCTACTCCTACTCTAAAAAAATAAATGGTTGGTCACATGACTTTTTCAGGATGGGCAAATGTAACAAAGCCTATTGTGTGCAACTAGGCAGGCATAATCTGCTCTGGCTCCTGTGCCTGTTAATTTAATCCATTTTGATAAAAAGTGGGAGGTGTTATAACTCTCTATTATAATACATGGGAAAAGATAGAGCTTCCTTTTCTACAGAGTGGCATGGCACCCCCAAAACAGATCAAAGTGAGGAGAGTACAACTGTCTCAGAATCAGGTCAGATCTTTGAAAAAACACAGATGCCTATCCCAGGAATTTTTTAGGGCCCTTGCACCCCCCCTCTCTTGTAAAGTAATAATTTCAAGGTTCTGTGGAGCAGCTGCTGGGATCAGCATTACATTTCATGTTCCAGGTTGTGACTGCAGCCACAATACAGTAGTCCTAGCCACAAAAGTCCCGATCTTCCCTCATCACAATCTTTCTATGCTCTGCAAGGATTGCTTTGAGCTGCAACAATAGAATTCATTACTTGGTCTCAATTTCTAGGAACATCATTCATTTCCCCCTTGTTACTCACTCTTCAGTCACAAGAGCTAAAGGAAGGTGCCTTGATCTCAAAAGAAGGACAATGGTGTAATACGTTTCCCATCAGCAGCAGGAAGAAAGGTTGCAACCTGCTTTGTGCTGAATTCAATTAGGCATCGAAGAGAAAGAGAGAGAGAGAGAGGGAGTCAGTATCTGTATTAACTCATAGAAATACTGCAGCCTTTCAAGTTTCAGTGGAGCCTGTCTCTGCCTGAGAGGATCTTTAACTAATCATGAACCTGATATATATCAAGCATCTTCCTCTAAGTGGTGGGAGATCTGTTCCCCTTTAATATGCTGAGCGGGACCTTAAAATACTTCATGGGGGTTAGTGGAAATCTCTGAAAGATTCCATCTGAGAAATAATTTGTGACTTTGTATAATTTTCTCCATTTGCCAGCATGGAATCCACACTACTTTGTACTCTGCAGGAGGCTGTCCCTCTTGTTTATTGACATGCAAAAGAGCTCTCTGAAGCCAAGGAACTCTTCTTCAGGCTTATTTAGGCATGAAATTAAGGGAAGCTAAGCCAAACTCTCTATGGGTATAGTAAATACGCAAAGATCTGAAGGCTAACATATAGGGCTGAGGTTTAAACCATGCTTCTAAATGCAAACGTTCTTAGCACTGGTAATATTTGAGATTTTTTTATTTTAAAAGAAACCCTTCCTGGCCACAGCATACTGATGGAGATCAGGATCTTAAGTTAAACTGAAATTGACCGACTAGACTTCTCTGGTGTCCAGGTATGAGGTTATACAGCAAAGGCAAGAGAATGTGGAATTCAGGTGAAACACTGGGTTTCGGATTTCTTCCATGATTTTACTCAAAAATAAGTGCAAGGTCATATTAGTTCATGGGTATACATTTGCCTTCAAGTATACCTTTGCAGAATCACCAAATATCAGCCAAGGAGGTGACTATTTAGAACTTCAAGGGAGATGTCAAGCTGGAATGAGATGTGCAATATTAAAATCCATCTGGACAGCCTTAAATAGGTACCGCTCTGGCAGGAAGGTAAACGGCATTTCCATGCGCTGCTCTGGTTCGCCAGAAGCAGCTTAGTCATGCTGGCCACATGACCCAGAAGCTGTAGGCTGGCTCCATCAGCCAGTAAAGCAAGATGAGCTCCGCAACCCCAGAGTTGTCCACAACTGGACCTAATGGTCAGGGGTCCCTTTACCTTTACCACATGCATCAGAATGGTAAAACACTGCAAACATGGGCAAGGAAACATTTCCACTCCTGTAACACAGCTTTGTACATGCAAAAAGAAAAAGAAGAGAGGCAGCTGAAGGATGCCTAGGGATGTTAGATTTGGTTTGAAAGTACTGGGATTCTATACATAAAAGTTTAACTCTAAAGCACTGCTGGTGGAAAGAAGATAGGAAAATAGCCACTAGCACTGTTCTGCAACTGTTTAGACAAGTGTTCTCACAGAACTGTGATTGATAGGTTCTAGACAGTTCTCATTCATTCTTTAGATATACCATTCCCTTTTCTTACATAACAATCAAATGTCAGGCGAGAAACAGCTTTTCAGAAGGTGCCTTCACATGCCCATTCCATCTATCAGTATAGTTTTCATGATGAAACAAGACAGATTTCTGTTAAAGATAGAAATAACTGTTCAAAACAGATTCAGCTTCGTATATGAATAGAAAGCAAGAATATGCGTTAGATTTGGATGAATCTTGAATCTTGGGGTGCCTCACATGTCTTTTTTTTGGCTTGTCAGATGTAAATAGAGATGGGAGGGCCTGGGAAAAAACCCAGAAAATTGAAAAGGAAAAGGAAAAAAAGGTGTGTGTCCCCCCAATTTTTCAATTTTTTCCCCGGGCCTTCCCATCTCTAGATATAAAGCAGTATATCTACAAGGTGGCATAATTCAAAGCAGGTACCTGCAATAGTGTGTGGGACCTCAATGATCCAGACCTTACTCCCCCCCCAAAAAAAACAACACCACACCCCCATTCTGCAGGCAAGGGTCTACTGAAACTAATAGTAATAATTCTGAGCTTACCATAATGCTATAAATGAAGGTGCAATGAACTGGAAAAGATGAGGGCTAGGATGTGAAGGGAGAGGTCCGTTGTGACTGGAAAGTCAAGCTTGTAATAAGAGGGAATGACTGTTCTCCAGTTCCAGTGATGCATCAGCTTTGTAATAGTGAAATTCAGGAAGATGCCAGGAATGGATGAGGGTGAGGGGTGAGAGAGTTCCCTTGTGGTATGGCTGCCAGTTGGAGATACAATACTCAGACTCTTGGCTTAATTATTGCCACATACTTTATTCCAAAAATCATAACAATGCCCAAACAAAGATCAGGTTACAAGGTTCACAGATCAGAGCTCTACGGTTCCTGACTAGACAGAATCTAACAAGTTGTCCCAGCGCTTCATATGCCCCTTGAGCTCCATTTTTTTAAGTCTGCTGGGCCTACTCACACCATTGCCACATCCTTGTCGATGGAGGTGGAGTTGCCACAGTCACATCCAGCCCCAGAAACCTCCCTAGAAGGTAAAGGTAAAGGGACCCCTGACCATTAGGTCCAGTTGTGGCCGACTCTGGGGTTGCGGTGCTCATCTCGCTTTACTGGGTCATGTGGCCAGCATGACTAAGCCACTTCTGGTGAACCAGAGCAACACATTTACCTTCCCGCCGGAGCAGTACCTATTTATCTACTTGCACTTTTGACGTGCTTTCGAACTGCTAAGTTGGCAGGAGCAGGGACCGAGCAACGGGAGCTCACCCCGTCGCAGGGATTCGAACCACCCACCTTCTGATCAGCAAGTCCTAGGCTCTGTGGTTTAACCGCCCTCAACTCTTGGGACAGAAAATGATGCTGAGGCAGGACCTTCACTGAACAACCCACTCATACCCTCCAATATTTCGAGAGGGTAAATAGGGACACACACCCCAGCACCATCCTCTCCCCCCCCCCCGGTTGCCCATGCACCTGCTTGCACAATTCCTACACCTGCTCACTCACCACCACTGGAAAGAACCGCCTTGGAAGGTAGTGTACTCTCCTTCTTTGGAGGTTTTTAAGCAGAAGTTGGATGGCCATCTGTCATGGATGCTTTAACTCAGATTCTTGCATTGCAGGGGGTTGGACTAGATGACCCTTGGAGACCCTTCCAACTCTCCAATTCTATGATTCAATTCCACAGTCCAGTTTCATTCCTCCTCCCCTTTTAACCAGCCCTGCCAAGATGTCTCTGGGGGCTCACGATCCTCTGTGATTGACAAGTGTACTTTGTAATCAGAGAAAACTATTTTGTGTGAGAAATTAATCCATTTTATTACTTCCCACTGTAAAATCAACTTTAAAGTTCCTAACACAAAGCCCTATTCAGCTGCCATTTGTCAGGCTTGTTACCCAGGAACTTCTCTGTCATGTCTACAAGTTTCAGAGCTCTCCCATCATTTGTTCCCTGACCATTTTAACCAGAACTATCAAGGATTGAACATGGGACCTTCTGCGTGCAAAGCATGTCCCACTGAGCTCTGGTATCTCTCCATCAGTTTAAACACAGTTCTGTAGAAGTGGCAGATATCAAGACTGCCATCTGCTCCTGTGAATGAACAATGCTGGCACTTTCTGTGTTTCTAATATACCAGATTGTACCCATCAGTCAAAATCAAAAGGGCAAATATTTGTAAGAAAAAATATATAATTCAAGGGCTTAAAAGTGCTGCTTGCTCATTTGTGGCAGCCTCCTTCCATCTGTTCCAATGGCGCAACACTGTGCAGAAATTTGAGACACAAGATATGCCAGCTAATGAGTGTGAGCTGGAGGTGGCTCCTTACTAGAGGGAAATGCCCTATTAAGCTGGTGTCATGTATATTTTCTTTGAGTGATATGTGAAACACCTTTTAAATTTATAGTTGTAATCCAGTAAGCAACTGTGTGAAAGTAACTTATATATGCGACTTTAACACCTTATTTTTTTCTACAAGAACTCTTCTTCTGAGGATATACCCCAAGATGGTTACCACTTTTCAAAAAAACAAGTGAATGTCTTCTCACTTGTACTACATGGAGTCATATAATGTATTGGAGAGGGGGGAAATCACCATATGAGCATGACCTCAACAAATTTGTAAGTAAAAAATGTTTATTGAAGTGATTTTAACACATCTGAAATGAATATCTAGAAATATACCAACCACTGAAATGACTTCACACTTTGATTTTTAATATTTTATATTACACATTCAGATTGTTAATTTCTTAATGCTGATCATTTTCTTGTTAGAACTGAAAAAATAAAAGTTAAAAGAGGAAAGAACATGAAGACTTGTTTATTTTCCAGCTGCTGTTGGCTCCTGTATATGTCTACTCAGAAGTAATTGCTACTGAGTTCAGTGGGCCTTAATCCCAGGTAAGTGTGTACAGAGGGTTGAAGTCATAGGTCACTTCCAGACTGCCACTGTCTTGTGCATGGGATATAGTTGCATACTGGCAAATTCAGGTTGTGCAGTTGAAGTGGATTTGGTGCTCTTGCATCACAAACCTGCTTCCAAAATCAGACTTTTGTGGCAAAGAAAAGTGATGGGGAAACACTCCTGAAAGTTTGGAACAGCAATTGCTTGATGCGACATCATATAACAACCCTTTAAATACATCCAAATGAATGTTCAATAAACAGAGGGTGTCATATAGCCTCCCTGTAAACTTGGTGGAAACAAATCAAGATGAACGCTCAATTAATAAGACATCTGGAATTGCCCAGACTGTAAGTTTTCCTTCTTCTCTCCCAAGTCCATTTTAATGTGTTTTTAAATAGGTATAGCACCAGGTCATTTTATTGTATCATTTTTATAATATTTTGATCAGAAATGCATGGGCTGCTACGTAATGAGATAATTAATATCTGCAGCAGCTTTCAGAATGTTAATTGTCTTTGTCTCAAGAATGAAATTTGAGCACTAAGTCAAGGCTGGCAATGAAGGACACAAAAGTCACAAAAGCAACACTGGCAGCTTCTTGACTCACCATTCAAGGTTTCTGATCCCAAGTATTTATTTATTCCATGCATTGTATATGTATCTCACATTTCTCCTACACAACTCAAGGATCCCAGCCAGGTGCTGACCACACATAGACTTCAGCAAGGTTGTTGCATTTTGTGCCTTCAGACGGTTTCCTACATGTGCCAGATACAAAAAAATAACTTTGTTGACATGACATTGAGCAAATTCTTTAGTTGCCGTTGAAATGTAACCACCTGTGAAATGAAACACAGCCATTGCTGAAGCATAGGAACATAATGGGTAGAATGAAACATAGTACTAAGGACATTGTTCCATCACTGAAAGCATTTCTCCCTCCAACATACTGTCCTCCCAACCCTCCAGAGTAAATTTAGGGACAACATGGGGTTGTTCAGGAGTAGGGGGGGGGGGGAGAAAGCCCCATTGCACTCGTAGGAGTCCTTGCACTGGATTCTGCTAGAAGAACAGGTTAGCTGAATCCATCCGAACATATGAAGTTGCCATATATTGCCAGACATTTTCTCAAACTAGCAGGAACTCTCCATGGTCATTGCATAGCTGCCCATAGTTTACAGAGCTGTCCATGGTCCAAACAGTGATTCCCCCGCCACCCGCCCCAGCCTGTGCTGTGTTCCTTTTAAGCACAAATGCCAGAGACTGACTCTAGGATGGACCTTCTGCATGCTAAGCATGTATGCGACCACTGAGCTATGGACCTCTCTTCTAGAAGCAGGTGGTCACTCCTCATTAGTTCATGAGGGAAAGGACTGTTGATGGCTAATAGCCTCGATGGCTATGCTCTACCTACAGAGTTGGAGGCAGCAATGCTTCTGAATGCCAGTTGCTGGAAACCGCAGGAGGGCAAGGTGCTGTTGCACTCATGTCATGCTCCCTGGTTTCCCACAGGTTTCTGGTTGGCCACTGGAATAACAGGATGCTGGACTAGATGGGGCAATGGCCTGATCCACCAGACTAGTCTTATGTTATTATGTACAGAATAAAAATTATTATTGCCACCTATTCAGTACCATGGGAAGCAGAATTCAGTTTTCCAAATGGATGTTTTTAATTCACTGGGTCCCCCAGTTGAACAAAAGTCAGTTTATAAAGAGAAGGAATTGTATTTTTTCCTGCTTCTGTGATGTTTCAGAGGTTAACACTCTAATTTCTGTAAAAACAAGCTTTGTGCCGTTTCCTAGGCAGTGTCAGCAAAAGGTTCACCCCAATACTTTGAAGTCTTTTAACTGGAAAGTACCAGTGAAAAGAATTAATAGTCTTCTAGAAATTGTCATCTTCAAGTTGATCCTCCAACCTTTCAGCCCTTTCCCATGAGTTTCAATTTTGCCTCTTGGGAGACTTGGTAGATGAAGAATCTTCAGGTTCCACCTCCTCTTTGTTACAACAAAGGTCTAATTGCCATGAAAAGGCATCCACTATGATCCTCTCTTCTCTGTGGAGATGACCTCTCCTTGTTCCTATTCCATCAGCAAGGAAGTAATTCCAAACACTGGCAGATTCAATGACAACTGGCCAGCTCACTCTGCTACATCCCCAGAATCTTATCTCTGGCAGTAAAGGAGACAAGAGCCTAGCACCCTGTCAACAGACTCTGTGTAAAACGAAGAAGGGTTTAATCAAAATGACACTAGCATTCTCCCTTAGCATAGCCATTTCTTCATTGCAAAGCAATCAGTTTTGACTTGGTGTGTGGCAACCATCCACAGGCTTCAGTGTACAAGAAGCAGGCAAATGCTGGAATGGTGCCACACAGCATGCACTGCAGTGGCTTTAAGGTTCTTTACTGAATCTAAACCATGGGTAGGCAAACTAAGGCCTGGGGGCCAGATCCAGGCCAATTGCCTTCTAAATCCAGCCTGCGGACGGTCTGGGAATCAGCCTGTTTTTACATGAGTAGAATGTTTCATTTTATTTAAAATGCACCTCTGGGTTATTTGTGGGGCATTGGAATTCTTTCATTTTTTTCTTCTTGTTCAAAATATAGTCTCCCCCCCCCCCCAAGATCTGAGGGACAGTGGACCAGCCCCCAGCTGAAAAAGTTTGCTGATCTAAACTGAAGCCTGCCTAATAATTTCCCTGGCTCCAAGAGTATGATGCCCTTGGCTAGTATAACTCTGGGGGAGTTCTCCCCACCTCTTAATTGGGGCTAACCCTGCCATTAGGAAGAGTGAGGCAGCTACCTCAGGAGGCAGATGTTGGTGAGCAAAGAGCATTGGAGTATGGAACTGTGCGTGAGAGACACATGGGTTGCACTGTGTCCTCTAAGCTACCCTGCTGCCCTCAGCTGCAGTGGAGAATGATGTCCTGCTGACAATGTTGAAGTAAGATACAACCACCAGTTTGGCTGGTTTCTCTGCATGGAACTGGAGGGAGGTAGATACAAACAGATTCCCTTGGTACTGAAAAGACCCTGAGAAAAGACGAAATGATCCTCTCTGGGGTGATGGTTTCCATTACTGGGCTGCCACCACCAAAACAACTACCTCCCTAGTAGCCATCCAATGATATATCAGATAACCAGGTCATTAAAAGCTTCACAGAACAAAGGTATGGTAATAACTGGTTTGTCCTACAGCTATCAAGAGGGCAATAGGTCCAGACAGTTCTTGGACCTCATTCAGTTATTGTTATTATGCGGGGCTTTCACTGACCTGGCTGAGATGTGCATGAACCTGCTCCTTTTTCTTCTCCTCCAACATGGTTACAAGTAGGTAGCAGCATCTACTTTCATTTCCAACTAATGGCAGATTGTTTTGTTGTCCAACCCAGGAGCTGCAATTAATTTTAACTGAACAAGTCAGGATGAGAAACCACAGCTTGAAGTTGACTTGTTGCTGCAAACCATTGTTTAAGCTAACCACAGTTCATCCCACTTCAGATAAAATGTCTCACTGCAGTTAGTTGAAAATGAAAGTGAATGCTTCTCATCTCCTCCTGGTGATCAAGCAAGAGGGGAAAGCAGTCAGAGGAAGTACACAAACCTAAGGTTCACTTATGTGGCATTAGTCCTTGCCCAATTGCAGCCAGGGTCCTGCAATATTCCAGAGAAAGGAAAGCTAGGGGTTCATGTGCACAGCTGCCTGGCTATGAGAAAGCCGGTTGCTTAATTTTTTGCTTGTTTGTTGTCGAGCTTGCCACTTCGAAATTAATGAAGTGGAAAGTGAAGTTTCATTTTAATATATTTCTCATTATCATTGTAACAATGCAAACAAAAACAACAATGGAGTTAACAGATAAATTGATTCATGACAGCAAAATAATCAAATAGATAAATGGAAGGGTTTGGAGGGGTTGCTTCAGCAATTTACTTGTTGTTTTGTAAGCAGTATGCAACGACTTTCAAATTTCTTGAAACAATGAAAGTGGAGATGAAATAGTGAAAAAGGATTCAGGTGATGTCTGTGTGAGAGAGAGAAAAGCAAGGAGGACAAGAAAAAGCCTCTGTTGTGGGGTGTCTGTGTAAAAAGTTTTAGTTGCATTATGCACCAATTGTAGCAAATAGTATGTATTGTTTTCCTATTGGTTATCTATATACACTCAGGAAAAAAATGCATGCAGTTTGCCGAGACACTCAGCCCGCTAACACCTGAGTGATGTAGCTGACTTCTGTTTGTGTAATAAACATCAACACAGTGAATAATGCTTCATCCAGCCCTGACTCCGAGGGCTGCCAGTGATTACTCTTGGCATCCTTCATGCTTTCTCTGATTGCAGCAATTCCACAAAGTCACCTCAGACCCCAAGCACAAAATGGAGGCAAGAGTAATGCTGTGGTGGTAATTCATGGGCCCTTCTTGACCTCCCATGGGGCAAATAGATTTTTTAAAATCATCATCGTGTATCCTTTAAATAAACTGTAGCTGTGCTTGAGTTTTGTTTAGCCAACATCTTGGTAATATCGGGTTGGTTTGCTTGCGGGCTTAATTTTCATCAGACTGCCAAAGGTGGTGAGCCTCCTTTTCTCCCTTTTCTCTGTGTCATGATTTTAGCTGTCACAAAACTAGTCAGACTCAGTGCCACTTCACATACAATTTTTACCAACTGAAAATAGATACTTGGGCTGCATGTGAGGTAACAGATCCTAGACTGAAACAGAAACGAGGAATACTCTTGAGCACCCATTAGACTCAACAACACTAGCACTTTTGATCTCCCCTTGATGTAAACATTACACTGACCATGTGAGTGGTCCAGGGCATTTATCTCAGCAAACGTAAAATTAATAATGAAAGATCAAGTTTATAAGAAATAATAGACAATCCTCAAATCCGAGCCAGTTCCTTGCACATACATTTTAGCATTCTTTAGCTCTACTGCCCTATTCCTAGAAATCTCTTTTCAGAGTTTAGTTATCCTTTGTTTTTCTGAAAAAGAATGGGGGTAAAGAGCGAGAGAGAGAGAGACAGTTATCCTAGAAAGAATAACTCTTAGGCTGTGCAGCACAGGAATTATTCCTCTATCATGAAACAGTTCATATTTTGGCGGTTGTTAAGCTGATTCATTTTGTTCTTGCCATTCTTGTTGATATTCAAACAATTTTTCATGGTTTCCCTGCAAACATAATCCTCTTTTTGTGTGGGTCTTTCAGAAAAGCAATTTACTTTTTCTAATTGGTTTATCAAATGGGGAGCCATCTACCTGCATAGAACAGGCTCATTATGAAATTAAAACATTTGCCAGCTTTCCAACCCGGCTTATATAGTTTTCAATTAACTCCTTTCATCTTTTTCCCAGTCAAAATCTTTGGCCCATGATGTGAGTCATTGTGGAGATCAAGGTAATAAAGACAAGCTGTGGCTGTCCCCAGAGTAATGGATTAGAGATGCTGAGCTCTCTTTGCAGCCTCTTTCCACAAAGATGCACCAAGGGGATGAAGGGGAAATTAATGCTACAGGCCTAGGAAAAGACTGATGGAAACTGTGTGCCCTTTCCTGCCTGTTTCCTCGTCTGCTGATGGAGGTCAAGACGAAAGACTGATAAGGAAAACATGGTAGTGCTATTTGTAGCATCCTAGTGAAAAGCCTCTAAGTATGTCTAATTCAAAGAGTTGCAGAGATATTGATGGACAGCAGAGGATCACAACCCGCTTAGGTGGTCGACACATTTGACACAGGGGGCAAACTGAAAATATATGTGCCAGAGAAGGTCACTTATTAGCATATTTTATTTCTAGCCAGCTAATGATCTTTGCATGTGCATAATCAATTTCATTTTGGGAGTGGAGGGAGGAATAGTCAAATTCCTTTTTACATTCTGTATTTTACTCTTTGTGTTCCAGTCAGATGAGAAAACAAAAATCCTGGTTTCCCTGGTCCCAAACATCAGAAGACTTAAAGGTCTGTGCTATAAATCATTATGCAGGAAATTATAGTTATTTTTTAATTTCTCTAGGAAAGAAATATCAGAATGGGGGAGAGATCAACAACATGAGGTTGGAACAATATTTTTGCAAAATTTATTCAGACCCCATGAGGAACATGCCATATATCAAAACATCAGACCATAGCTCATCATTGTCTGCTGATTGACAGTCATCCAGGAATCGAGACAGGAAGTTTATATCCCTACCTTGTGATGCCAGGGATTTAACATGGGTCATTTTATTTATTTATTGTTTATTTAAGTTATTTCATAAAATCTATACACTGCTTGATTGTAAAAAACAACAATGACCGCTCCCCGCTTAAAACGGGGGGCGCCCTTTGCGTGGACGCGCGCAGCCCTAGATCTGGAGCGGCCCCATCAGCATAGGCTTGGCTTTGCCTTCCCTCAGGTGGGATACCTGGAGGTCTCCGCCTACCTCAGTCAGTTGTCCAATCCCACCTGGGGGAAGCATTGCCAAGGAGACCAGGCCAGGTAGGGGAGGGATTACCTGCACACACAATAGAGGGAGGATCTTACCTGGGAATCCTCACTTGGCTCCAGATCTTCTCCCACCCTACCCACCCTCAGTTAATGTCTTCTTTTGCAGGTTAACTTTTCTTCACAGGTTTTGCAGGTTAACTTTTCTTCACAGGTATGCGGGCGCTGCTACGTTAAGGTCGCTGTTAAAGGGCTGGAAAGGAATTTCCCTGCACTGGCAGGTTTCGCCTTTCCCGTAGCAAAACGTTAAAACTTTGGCGGTATCAGGCCTTGGGCGGAATCCATCTTCCTCTTTGCAGCGGCGATACCAGGGTTCACCGTTAAAGGGGTTTCTGAAGGGAGGCTTTGACCGTACGCCGAAAGGTCGTCATTGCTCTCCCCGGCGGCGGCATAACGGGGGCGGCTATCTCTGCTTGAACATATGTTCTCCACCCCCCCGCACACACACTGGATAACCCTGAAGCTCCCTAGGTCCCCAGCTGGGGACTGGGGGGGGGGGGGAGAACGCCCAATGCCTGAGCCAAGGTCTACCCACATTTGAAATTTAATAAAGTTGTGGGCAATTTAATCCCATAGCATGTTCTCTTGAGTCATTATTCCACATGACGGGGGGGGGGACCGCTCGGGATCTGGGGACGCCGCCTGTCCACGCAAAAACACCTCAAAGCAGTTTACTAAAACAATAAAACAGAGAGAAATCTGCAACCATACTTTGATACATACAAAAATTAAAATACTAAAAGAGTTTTAAATTACCTCATGCAAAGTATGTGGTCTACCACTGAACTACGACTCTAAGACCGTATCCCACTAGTGTCCCGAAAGAACCAGAACATCCCATTTTTTTATCACAAGAGAATGGCAGCCATTTTGGGCACTGTGATATCACAAAATTTTGTGTTGTGTCGTCCCCCCCCCCCCCCCCGGCAAAAAAAAAAGTGATTTCACACAGAGCCCCAAAATGCGTATTTTGGGCATCAGACCCAGAAAACGCATTGGTTTTTTTCAGGGGAGGAAAGCCTAGGTGCCCAAGGCAACAGACCTGTATCCACTTTCCTGGTAGTAATCTCTATTGTACTTGATCAACCTTAGTATTATGTAGGCATGAATAGAATTGTTCTGTCAAGGTTGCTTTGAAACTGGAATGGATGGATCAATTTATTACCATTTCAATCCATCCTGTTTTATTCAATATCATGTATACTCCACATTTGCATTTAAAATTTTCTGCTTTTTCATATACATCTCCCCTAAGATCCACAAATTTGTATAATTCCCACCCCTTAAAATAAACATTTATTTGCATTTTTAAGCCAAAACTGCATCAGAATTCTGATAAGCGTACACTCCTAAGGATAACTGAATTCTGATCTGTCTGTTAGTCTGGGAAGTGCAAATTCAGCTGGCTTGCTTTGAAATGCAGACCAAACAACACTTGCCTCCATCCTCTTTGAAATGCTTTTAAAAGGAACTACAGAAAATCAACATCCATCTATTCTCTTCTGTCTGATTTCTTTTGTAGGATAAACGTTGTGGATTTTTAAGGTATGTTAACATCAATGGTATGCCAACATTGGGTTTGAAGTTGTCTAATTAAAAAAGATATTGATGCCTACAGTAATCCCCTTTGTTTAGCATTCAAAGGGAAAATTCTCACTGTCTTCAGTGATAAACCAATTAGGTCTCATCTAGGTAAATGAATAAAATAGGAAGCACCACAGACAGCTGAGGTGTGAATTAGCTGTTCGCCCCTCCCAAAAAGGATCACATAATTACAGTGGAGTCTGTAAATTATCAGCTATATATGCTACTACGGAATAATTAAAAGGCAAAGTGAATGTTTGTAATTAGTAACAGGAAAGAATAGAAAATCACATAGGAAATGCCATATTGTTACACGCCGTACATAGTGTTAGTCTATACCTGTAGCTGGATGCTGTAGGGGATATCAGATCAAATATTCACAATATCTGCTTACTGGATGAAAATATTATACTTGCAGCTGTGAATAAGTGTGAAAAAATAGCAGCAGGTTTTTGACTCTCACAGAATGCTGCACTAAAAAAGTGATGCCTTCTTACAAAAAAGGTATTTCAAATTTAAACATTTTCCCACTTAAGTGGGAAGGATACTTGAAGACTCCTTTAAAGGAAGTTGTGGGGTATATATATATAAACCCAGAGCTAAAAGGGACCCTGAGAATCATCTAGTCCCTGTGCAGATATCCCTTGTGGGGGTCAAACCTCAGCACCACACTCTAACCAACTGAGCTATCCAGCAGGTAATCATAGAAATGAAATAGACTTGTGCAGTAATCTCTCTGCACCAGGGCTCCTATGCTCAGACATGGGCAGGGGTTCAGGCTAAATTGCCAGTTTACAAAAAGTGGAGGGAGAGAGAATAAATGTACAGGAAAAAATGTACAGGGTCACTCAGAGTAAACCTAAATTAACAAACCTAAGTTCATCACATTCCTTAATTTTAGTGGGTCTGTGCTGAGTAGGGCTACCATTGGATGTATCCGTAGCAAGTAGATAAGAGCATTTACCAAAGGCGTCAAGAAAAACATATCCAGAGCAAGGGTTCCCGCCTCCTCTCAGCAAAGGAGTTGCTCAGTCTAAATCAGAATCCTGCCCCCAACAGGAAGGACGCCAGAACCCTGCTTTTCTCCTCATGCCCTCCTGCAGTTCTCTGAGCTTCTCCCAACTCCTCCTGTGAGGACTGACTGGTTGGCCTGTCTCTTCCCCAGAAGACACAGACTCTGGCTTATCTGATGGTTGCCTGGCAACGCTTTGGTCAACTTCCAACTCTTCCTCTCTTTGTGAGCTAATGGCTTCTTCCCTGGGAAGGAGGGGCCCTGGGCTGTCCTGTCTGCAATCTAACAGTTCTCCCTCATCTGCAGAGCCAGCCTCTTGTTCACTCAGCTCAAATTCCAAGTCTGAACCCACTGTGCCCGGGGGGGGGGGGGGCAGGTTTCTGACTCTGCTGTTGTCACTAAAGCTTGTAAAACTCACACCACATCTGGGCCAATCATCTATTGCAAAGCCAGTGGGGAAAAAGATGACCCCAGTAGCCAATTCCAGGATCACCCCCAAAAAAATTCTACTTGGCTCCCGAAGGGTAACCAGCTAATCCAGCTGTGACAAAGGGATGGGTGTGTTGCCTTGCTAAGCAAAGAGTCTCTTCCCACATGGCCTGGCCCCATGGATATGTAAGAGGGCAGCTGAAATCTCCCAAGGTGTTTCATTATGGCACTAAGGGGGTCGGTAGGACAATATCTATGCTTAATTTCACAAGGTCAGAGAGGAATACTGTGAGCTTTCAACATGATTTGTTTTCTCCGTGCCTGAATATGACATATCAGGCAGATGAACCATTGTTTGACCTAGCAGTAATGGTTCTTTCTTGTGTACTTGTGGCTTTATAAAAGTCTGAGATAAATTGAACAAAGCACTAAGTTCAGATGCTATTGGATTTGTCAAAGCTGCTTTTGGCAGGAAGTCAAAAGTTGTTTTATAGGACATCCTGTATACGATTAGTCTAGATAGACTGGAAAGCAACTGACCTCCTACTTCAGAGGAACGATTGAAGTTAGATATAGAGGGATGCACATGCAGCTACAGAGCAGCAACAGATAATTTTCTCCAAGCTCACCATTCTTGTGATTAACTCCCAGATAGGCTTCAGAATACCTTTGTGCTTTGATTAAAGTAGTTCTATTTATTATTATTTAATTTTGCAGCCCATCCTGAGATCTCCAGGTAGGGAACAATAAAAAACTGAAATCATTTGTAATAAGTAAACCACCAGATGCTGCAGATCAGCCCCAAATTATTAAAAATCACCAGAGGCTTGGGTGAACAGCCATGTTATAAGCTGGTGACTAAACAATAGCAAACTTGGGGCCTGGCAAATTTCAGAGGGGAGGAAATTTCATAAACAAGGTGCCACTACAAAGGAGGTGCTTTCTCATGTCACCACACAGAGCATAACACCTAGCAGTGGGCAGTTAGGAAGATGCAGGCAGGACTATACTGGGAGATACACTGCTTCAAGCAATTAAGCCTGACATTGTTTAGGGCTTTAAATTCATTTGCAATGCCTTGAATTCAAAAGAGGGTGCAATTCTTTAAGAGCCAGTGTTATGTGGCTCTGCCTTGCTGCTCCACTCAGTAGCCAGTCAGCTGCAGTTCGCACTAGCTGAAGTTTCTGCATCATCTTCCAGGGCATCCCCACATACAGTATGGGATATATGCTGCTTTTCTTTTCTTTTTTTAAATAATTTTTATTAACCGGCCAATCAAATCAAATTAAATCACACCACATAAATTCCGAATTACAAAGCCGAATTTTAAATTTTGTTGGGGGGACCCATATTTCAAGATCCAAAGGGGGATTCTGATCATCTTCTTGCTACTGCGTTAATGTCCAAATCAATCCAAATCAGTCCAAACAGAGTTCATAATTCTATCCAGTCTTATCTTGCTGTTTCCACATCACATCTTGTTCATATATTTTCTCTTTTTTCTTTATGATCTCTTCTGATAGTCTCCTTAAACCGATAAACACCAATAATAATCCTGAGTGAATTTTCCGTTCTTCCAATCCTCAAATCAAGATGGTTTCCATATATCATCACCTTCATAGATAACATCGCTCTTTGATCTCGTAAAACTGTCTCTCTTAAGTCCCTCTGAGGAGTTTCACCCACAAGATATAAACAGCTCTATTTCTCTCTTTCTCCTCCCAGACTCAAGACCTCCGACAGAACTTCCCAATATGGCGACGGCATTTTTAACTGCGTCATTCCAAAGCTCTTATACATTCCACGCTCTTCTTAAAACATGCTTTGGTTCGAAAGTTTATCTCCACACAGCCTTAAATCCACAGCTTAAGTCCTTAAAACGACAATTCTGACTCGTGAGGGGAGGGGATTCTTCTTTAATCACATAAGGAAAGAAAGGAAAGTTTTTCCCCCTCCCCATCAGTCATTTGCCATACCGTATCTTGGCGTATCTTCTCATGTTTTATTCTTGTCTTGTTTTGTCAGAGATCTCTTCTGTTAGCAGTCTTTACTCCCCCTCCTTCCTTGAAATATGTGCATTCCTTCATCCAAATTGTTTCTTTTGAAGTTCTTGCAGCTAGTGGCGCGGATCAGGGATGGCGTCCAGGAGTGCCGGAATCCCACAGGAGGGCTTTGTGCCTAGTGCCCCCATCCCCACAAATTCGGGGGTGGTATAGGGCACAGCAGGCAGGGGCAGTCCCCCCCACCATCCTGGGGGGGGTAGGGAGGCTAATTACTTCCATCATAGCCTCCAAATTACCTCGTGTGGGTCAGAGAGATGTCATTGTCAGCCATCTTCCGATGCGCCCCCTAGTGGCCCCCCTATATATGCTGCTTTTCAGGGTAAAGCGGTACCCAAGCTACTTACAAAAGAACATTAAAATGATAAAACAATTTTCAAACTACAAGAGTTGATTCTTTTTTAAAAAAAAAAAATCACCTGTTTAAAACAGTTTAAAGCCCAACTAACTGCACTTTCTAATGTTGTTGTTTAGTCGTTTAGTCGTGTCCGACTCTTCGTGACCCCATGGACCAGAGAACGCCAGGCACTCCTGTCCTCCACTGCCCCCCGCAGCTTGGTCAGACTCATGCTGGTAACCTCGAAAACACTATCCAACCATCTCGTCCTCTGTCGCCCCCTTCTCCTTGTGCCCTCCATCTTTCCCAACATCAGGGTCTTCTAATGCAGTTATATTAGACAGTTCCAAAGATGCGGGGGCCACTATTGAAAAGGCTTGCCAGAGCCCAATACAATTAAAGTTGAAGTGTTCTGATCCACACGTTAGTCTGGAATGTGTGTTTCAGATCAGTGCATATTAGAAATAATGAATTCTGCAAGCTCTCCTGCTAAAGACACCTTGTGCTTGTTAACTCTGCAACCACCAGTTCATCTTACCCTGCTTGCACTCTTGTGCTGGTGCTGCTCTACTAGCAAAAGGGTTACATTGGCAGAAGGCACCATTGTTAGACCAGACACCAGGGGGGCCAACTTGAATAAAATATTATGGGGGCCCAGGTAAGCCCCACCCCCCATAAACAATCACATGGTGCAGTGCACACACACATACCAGACCTCCGGATATAGGGCGGTACCGGTATATAAATTCAATAAATAAATAAATTTCAATTGGAATGCCCATCAACTTTGTGGGGTCCCGGCCCCCTCAAATATTTTATTGTGGGGGCTGAAGCCCCCGCAGCCCCTAGGAATTGGATCCTATGACAGAAATGACATGTCTACTCAATCTTTTAGCACAGGTCAAAGTAGATCAATCCATTCTTTAAGGGATACAGTGACTCGTCTGAAAGTGCTCAGCTTTGACTAGATTGTGCTTTGTAGAGCTAATGTTGAAAATGTATCCAAATTCTAGACATTCCAAATTCTAGAAATGCACCATGGGTGACTGAACCTTGCTCAGATGAACTTTTTTTCCTTACTTGCAAGTAAGTTGGGGCTCTTCTGCTAGACTCCAAAGCTCATTCGCTTTCTTTTTCTTTCTTTTTCTTTCTTTCTTTCTTGTTGCCCTTGAAACTAAACTTCAAAGTACTGGCGAACAAAGACAGCATGGAAAAGGAGGTTACAGTCAAACACATTATCCTAACCTCAATGTGACTATTGACAATGGCAAATTAGTTCCTGGTGATAAGTTAGATTAAGCAAAGACCACAATAAAGCACAAATCAATAGTTTTATGAATTAGGTATTCTGAGTCAGCAACGTCACATAAGACAATGCATCCAGCAGCATGGCATTCTTTGATAACACATCACACATAATTTGAATCTATCCTTGTTGTATTGTTGTACTGAAGCAATTTCTTCTGTATACTGTTGGAGTGAAAACTGCATCTACTGTTTTTATACTCTGTTTTCTCTTTTCACATTTTTAAAAATCCCACATTTTAATTCAACATCCCTCCCCTGATCTGCAGAGTGAGTGTAGAGATGACATTCAGTCCAGCCATATCAGGAGAGGTGGGACACTTAGGGCCACACACAGCCACACATAGAAATTATATACATATATATAGACACACACTGTGTGTGTGCGCGTGCGTGCGTGCGTCCCCTCATGCACAGCTCCATGATTGGTCAGAGGGCTAGGAGTTCCCAGTGCAGCCCAGGGAGTCTCGGGTTGCCATATGTCTAGAAATTCCCGGACAGATCCAGAATACTGTTGTCTTAAGCAGTGTCTGGACGGAAATTGCCTAGGTGTTCAGGAAAAGCTGACAGTGCCATTTTTGACAATTTTACTTTAGAAAAGCTCCAAAACGTTCATTCTTCTTCTTCTTCTTCTTTTTTGCAATTTTGCCCCAAAAGCTCAACAACTCTTGCTGAAATATGGCAACCCTAAAGACTGTACTCAATCTTTGCCCTGTATATGTGATTGGTCTTTACCTGGCTCTGCAAGGCCATGACAGAGGCCAGTGGTACTCTGAAATCTGTGCCCCGAAATCAGATATTTGTTGATTTATTATTTATTTCATAAAATGTATACACTCCTTGGTTGTGGCGGGGGGGGGACCCTCAAAGTGGCTTATTTTAGTACCCAGTTGTATTAGGATGATGTGGTTTATCTTTCTCAAAAGGGTCTGCTTCATCTGTTTAAGATCTGCGGAGGGTTTGCATACCTGTCATGAACACATCTGCCCCAAGTAGGGAAACCCAGCATGAGTCAGTAAGCAATCCTCCTCCCCCCTCTCTCTGACACAGAATGAAATGTGGATAAGGAGTCATCAGAGAATGGGAGGGTGACAAGTCAGCTCCAGCAAGAAGTACAGGCAGACTTAGAAAGCAGGCAAAATAGCATTTCCTCACTGGAAGAGGGGGCAATTAATCATCTGAGCCCAAGGAGTCGTCATATGGCAAAGGTATTAGGCAGGAAGCAAACCCAGAAATGTAAGGGTCACAGGTTCAGGATATTCTGCAGAACCAGGAAGTATTATTCAGAAGGGTCAACTGATTCATAAGCAATGGATGTTCAGTTAGACATCCAAGGCTAATTGTTTGTATTGCAATAAATATTCCAGCTAATTATGACTTGCATGCTGTGTTATCAAGACAGCAGCCTGAACTCCGGACAATACCCTCCCTGTCTGCAGGTGGAGGAGTTCAGCAGAAGTGGCTAGGGTGGGCTGCCCCACTGCACCAAGAACACTGTCTCCAGAATCGCCAGTCTTTTATGGTTCCCACACTTATCTGTTGGGTTGTTGCCGTGCTGTAAATCCTCAGTCTGGATTAATAAAACACTTGGCTACACATGTCTCTACAAGTGCTTGTGTGAAAGAGTGCACACATTTTGATTTGTACAGGTCAGCTATTGTGTACAAAATCGGATGGATTGTACACTCAGTGTATGGCATGTGTGAGCACTGTTAGTGTGACCCTTCCATCCAAGTTTCTGTGTCATGCCATGCCATCATTCTGGTGGGGGGCAAAGAACTGCCAAAATCTGGTGCCAAGAGTAGGGAAAGTGGAGTGAGACAACTTGAATCCCGGGATATTCCATTTCCTCCACATTTCCCCCATTCATTTTGTACAAACTCAATGAAAAATCTGGAAATCTAAAGTAAGACAGAGAGAAAAGTCGTCCATGAAGACTGATCTACTTTATGATTGCAAATATGTTTTGTGAAATCCTGTTCTCTTGCCTCAATCCCCTGACGTGCCTTTTACATAAAATGCAGATGAAGCCAGCATCTTTATCTGTTTTAATTTTGATCAGGCACACTGAGACCTCCTGACCTTTCCTGTTCTGCCACAGGAAGAGTGACTGTGAATGTGATAGAACATATTATACAAACCAAGCAGCATTAATTCTGATGGGATGATTAAATGCACCAAGGTGTGCTAATGAGCTCTGCTCAACAAGAACAGAAAAGAGAAAGTAGGAGACAGAAAAGTTTCACTTCCCCACCAAACCCAACATGTTTTATAATTTTACCCCCTCTGGGGTTCCCCTGAGCATTCTCTACTTATAATAGTCACTTTGAAAACAAGACATTCATTGCAGCAGGAGAGATGTAACCCCTACCTCCATTTTTTTAAATAAAAAATTGCCAATGTTGAACAATTGAACTACTTTGATGCTGTTTTAGTGCCCTTTATCATCCAACTTTCTGCCTTCTTTTTTGTCTTCATTTTTGCTCTGGCAACCCTTAGATTGCAGGATGAACTAATCTTTTAATTGCACTGTTTTTAGAATGTTTTAACTGAAACTGCTTTTTTAAAAAAAGAAAAGAAAAGAACTCATTTATAACACTTTAAAAAAGTGGATGTGTTTGCTGCCCTGGGATCCTTTGGGAGGGTGTCTGGGACATAAATTCAATAAATAAATAGATCTGTAGCTTCATTTGCTTCACCTGAATCAGGCTGGCAAGCCACATGCTTCTATATGTGAACAAAATTGTTGTTTGCTTTACAATCAGATTAAATGGTGGAATGGGAAATGACACTGAGGCAGACTGAGAAGGCAAAAATGGTGTGTAGAGCAGCACTGAATCCTCATGAATGTGTCTCCTATAAATGGGAGGGCACTGGATATCAAAAATTGGAGGTCACCTTCAACACTCATGGAAAAGAACACAAACTGAGATAAGAGAGAGAGAGTGATATGTAAGAGCGAGAATTTATGTTATATGTAAGATTTATGTATCGCAGGGGGTGGACTAGAGGACCCTCAGCGTCCCTCTTCCGACTCTACATTTCTATGATTCTACGATTCTCTGTGGAAAGGTAATGGGACCTGTCCCTGATAACATGTGCACCTCCAATGCACTGCAATTGTGATCACTGCAACAAGGTGACTTGATTTCTTTGAGTGCCTCCAAAAATACATAGGCAGCACCTCTTTGTAGATGTTCTCCTCATAGATATCTGACAATCAATAGGCAAAGAAAGCTAGGCGGGGAGGGAGGAGTTGTCCTAGTCACACACAGGGAAGGAGCAGCCACTGGCTGGCTTTCTGCAATGATTTCTCTCACTGCCTAATTTTTGCTAGCAACTGAGAGTGGAGGGAAAAGAGAAAATTCACCGCTGTGAATGGAGGAAGCTGGAGATAAACAACATATGAATGAGCAGCCAGCAGCTCCTTCATCAGTGTGCTTGTCTGTGATCACCTCCAGCTTCCTTTGCCTGTTGCCTGAGAGCCTCCCAAGTTCTTAGCAGGCAAAGCCCAGCCACTCCTCATGTGGTGAGGATAATCCACCTCCCAACGTTAAGACATACATGTTGGCACCTCAGTAGTGAATTCCAATCAAGTGGAGAGAAAATAAAGTTTGTCCCAGATACAGGAACAAAATAATTGGAGTCTTAGGCACCTTTCTTTAAAAAGATAGTAACCATTGCTTTTGGATATTAACAAGTACAGACTACGAAGTACTGAGACCAAATGCCAGCTGTCATATGACAAATGTTTACACCTGAAAAGATGGATTATTTACTTTAATATATATAGAGAGAAGTACTTCTATGCCAACATACATATACTGCAAAATCAGGATAGTGTACAGCAATAAAACATAAAATTAAAATCCTAAAATCAATTCTGAAAATAGGTAGCCAGTCGAAAAAGCTTCGGACAACTGCATAGGCATGTCAGCATAAAAAGGTTTTCAAGAGACACCTGAAAGTCAAAAGCTAAGATATCTATGGAAATCTGTGGAAAATACCAGATTTCAAATTGAGACTAGTTAGGCCTCTGTAACACGGGTTGCAATTGCCAGTGAATGAACTGGAAAGTAAGGGCACAGACATTTCTTAAGGACTGTGATATAGATTCTGTGTTTTGTAACTGAAAGTCAAATGCTGCATATGGTTGTCACATGTTGAATACTGCTGTCAAATGCTGAATTTTTAACATTCAGTTGTATTCAGTATACAGAAGCTTGACATTAAAATCCATAAAAGAGAATTTTGAGAATGTGTTACCAATTATGGATAAAAAATGATTTCAGTTCTACACATATGCAGGGTCCAAGGTGAGAGAAGATGCTTTACCTAAGCCTAGAGGTCCAAAGGGGCCCAGTCTGAGCTGATAGTCTATTAGCCTAAGGATCTTTGTTCAGCCCAGTGGCCGCATGCCAGTAGTGGATGTCGCCAGAGGCAAAAAAAGAATGTGCAATAGATGCAACATTTACCTTTGTACGGTAGTCTGTATTGCAGCTGTGCAAATGTCAGAGGTTTCTATGTACACATTATTCCACCATCCAAGCAAGCAGAAAGTCTTATGATAGCTCAAAAACATATTTTAGCCAGGCAAAGAGGGTGCAGGGCAGGGCCAGAGGTCTGTGGCCTGAGGAGCAGATACAGCCTGGGAGAGTCCTGAGGACCAGGTATGGCCCTCGGGCCTTCGGTTCCCCACTTCTCCTTCAATCAATATACAAATTTCAAAGTTGATTCTAATTCTTTTTCATCTACACATCCAAGCACCTTGAGATAAGGATTGGGTTGTGCCCTGGTAAAAGGTCCAAGTAAAGGACAGCTTTGAACTTTGATGTTCCTTCTTGAAAGTCAGTCTTTCTTGTTCCACACCATCCCTGTTTAATCTATCAATGTGCTTCCTGCCAGCAGCAACCACTTCCAAAAGAATATCCCTAATATATCATTGCCTTATGGTGCATAATTTTTAGATTATGTCTTTTAATTTTCTCAATGATGGCCAGTAGGTAGGACTAAATCAATTTTAACAAGACCCTCCTTAATTTTAAAAGCTGCAATTACAGCACCGTGAACTCATTTCTTTTCCAGGAAGAAGGAGGGGTTTCTCAGTCTTACCTCTTAGTCTCTAATCTTCTAATAGTGTCATAATTACTGCTGTAATTTTACTCTTCTTCAAGAGTAATTGTCTCTTTCCCCCCTAACCTATCATCAATAGCCCATGTTGCGTATAATTTGTAAAGGATGGTGGAATTATCATGATATCATTCTGTATGGGTGACAAAATATCAGGTTTACAGCTGTGAACTGCCTTCCAGTCTATATCAGCAGCTAACATGCTAAGGTTGTGTTTATAGAGGACTTAGACTATATGCCAATTAGATAGCAGGGTAGGTTTGTGGGAGCTGCAAAATAACTTTGTAATAATAATAATAATAATAATTTATTATTTGTACCCCACCCATCTGGCTGGGTTTCCCCAGCCACTCTGGGCGGCTTCCATAAAAACCAAAAATACACTAAAATATCACAGATTAAAAACTTCCCTGAACAGGGCTGCCTTAAGATGTCTTCTGAATGTCAGGTAGTTATTTATCGCTTTGACATCTGATGGGAGGGCATTCCACAGGGCAGGCGCCACTACCGAGAAGGCCCTCTGCCTGGTTCCCTGTAGCTTTGCTTCTCGCAATGAGGGAACCGCCAGAAGGCCCTCGGCGCTGGACCTCAGCGTCCGGGCAAAACGATGGGGGTGGAGATGCTCCTTCGGGTATACTGGGCCAAGGCCGTTTAGGGCTTTAAAGGTCAACACCAGCACTTTGAATTGTGCTCGGAAACGTAGGTCAGGATGCAACCTGTCATGCAGGGTGGGTGTTGATGGGACAGCTCCCCATTCCACCTGCCAAAAATCAGTGTTCTGGGGCTGAGCATCTAGCCCAACCCAGACCTGATTGTTAGGCCAGATCCAGGATGATATAGCCAAAGCAGACTTTTGCCTGCGCTGCCCTGCTTTCCTTGCCAGTCAATGTGGCTGACAACACCGTCACCCTATCGTACTCTGCTACTGTTTGGCTGGGATTTAGAGTGCTCTGTAGGCTACCATGGCTTCATCACAGTGCATTGAAATAACTTTATGAACACATGAGAAGCCACTTGTCTACAAAGCATGTAATGCTTAATTATTTGAGCGTAATTCCTCATAGTCAGCTTAGGCTCTGATTGTCTTTACTGGAAAATAAATGTAATGTTCATGTGGCTGTGCCATAGAGCTGCCATGGATTTTAATAAGCCATTGAGTGTTGCACTCCTTTAAAAACTGGCCAAGTCAAATATCTAGTTACTGTGGTAGAGCCTTTTGCATAAGACAAGTGTCCCCAAGCCTTTGTGTCTGGTCACTGATGCTTGTCTGTGCCTCACAACCATCGATCCAGTCTTTCAGCTACACTGAGTTCAATTAGCTCTTAGATTATCGTCTAGACTTCCACTCCACTCTCATTATATTATGCTAGAATCTGAGCCTTGCTATATCAGTTGTCTTAATCAAGATATCTCTGTGCCCAAAGCCTTTCCCACCTTTCCCATTCCATTGAATACTAGTGAGGGCTCATCATTGAGCCTACCTAGTAGCAGTGAAGGCAGCAAAGAAGGCATGCTTCGCTGTCTCCATTGCATCCTCATTGTGCTTTTCTGGCAGAGCTTTTCCGGGTAGTGAAGGGGCTCTGGAAGTCTGTTCCAAACAAGTTGGCAGAACTGTCAGTAGCTCACTGTGACTTGTTTGAAAATAATTTTGAGGATAAAAATCCACTTACTGGGATCTTGGCTCCACTGTTACAGCAGATGAATCTCAAGGGGTGGCCAGGGGACTGTCTAGTCTTGTTGTGTTGGATGAGATTCAGTTAGCAAGGCTTGAGGATGTGAACAAAGTGCTTGGAGCAGTCAAGGCAACTACTTGCACTCTGGACTCTTGCCCCTCTTGGCTGATAAAAAATAGCAGGGAAGGGACAGTTGGCTAGGCCAGGGAGGTGACTAATTTCCCCATGCAAGAGGGGATGATTCCTGCCTGCTTGAAGGAGGCAGTAGTACAATCACTCCTCAAGAATTCCCCCTAGATTCAAGAAATCTAAGTAACTACTAGCCAGTGGCCAATCTTCTTGGGCAAGGTTCTTTGTGAGATCTCTAAGAGCATGAAAGATCTCACTGGAAATCAGCACCAGTGCCAGTGCCACTTCTCTGTCAGTAAAGAAACATAACATTAAATGTAATAAAACTGTAATTTAATCGTCATATAAAAAAATTGCAAAGCACAGTTCCTGATGGCAATAACATATCATATTACTAATAACCTTCTATATTGTCGTAAAATCCAAGGATTGTCAAGTCCAAAGATTGTCAAGTCCAACAATTACAAAGTACAGTTCCTGTTGGCAATGCCATTTCATACGGATATCTTCCTTCTGTATCGTCCTATGTCTTAAAAGTGTAACAAACGAAACTTCCTTCTGCACAGTCCTATGTCTTGAGAGTGTAACAAATGGAACTACTTAGTAACAACAAGACAGCTGATGATAGACCAGTTCTCAGGATACACCCTTGTTTCGCCCATTGGCCTTCTTCAGACAAGGTTTCCAGGAGATTTTTCAGTAGGTTTTTCAGCCGAAAGTAGTCCACAGGAATGCAGGAGTTGCCAGTCAGAGACGCTACATATCAATGACCATTGAAACTAATCTATATAGGAGCAACCTCTGCACTGGGGCAGGTGCATGCAATTAGAATTAAACATTTTTAAAGAGACAGCCAGTTACTTGTGTGTTGTGGTGTTCTAAACATGATTTATATAATGAGGCAATTGTGGTGTGTTAAGTTGTGGGTCGTCTGGGCTTCAGCAGTGGCATCATCGACTGGCAGTTGTTGATAGGCTTGGGCAAGGTCCAGCTTAGCGAAGAGCTTACATGGTGTGTGTTGACTTCTCTGTCGGTGGCAGAGGTGGTGAGGCAGGTGCTACGAAGATGGCAGTGGCAGGGCAGCACTTCCCATTTCACTTCAAGTGTCAAAAAGGGATGTGTTGGCCCTAATCTGTGTTCACTTGAAAGTGAGTAGAACCCTCCTTGTTATAAAGGAGACCTTTCCTTTCCTTTGCAGTGCAGGAATAATGGCTTTAAGGCACATGGGGAGAGATACATATGAGGGCTGTGGTGTGGGGCTTGAGTATGCACCCCTGCTTCTAAACACCATACTGTGTATTCATAATCATGGCTGAGCTATTCTAGCTATGCTCCTCTTAAATTGAATCTGTGTTGTATGTTGAGCGTAGAAAGGAAATAGCCAGAAAATTTGGAAATGCAATGCAAAGACATAAAATATTTAATACAGTACGAAGCCTAAAGCGAGTCAAGAGACTTTCATTATAAAAGTGCTGAAGTTTCTTGAGACTACATAAGCTACTCTATTGCTCATGAATTTTTTTTTTTGCTTTAGTTAACACTTCTCAGAGCCGATGAGTGTTGGAAAGATCTCATGGAGCTACTGTTTTCTATTTTCTCATTTCATGGTTGATGTGCTGATCTTCCACGGTTACTATTTTTGTTTTAAATGAAAACATCATATTTGAAGAATACAGTCATGACACTAGTCTATATTAAAATGAAGAAATGCCAATATAATATAGGCTATGAAAGAAGCTACTAAAATAACAAACACTATAACATAGTGCCAACAGCTGTGTTTGAAAACTCCACCATTTCAGCGAAGGAAGGAAGAACATCAGAATTCTCTTATTGCTCCGAGTCAGACAAGAGAATGAATTCAGTGTAAAAGCTTTTCTAGGGATCAGGGTGTATTGCATGATAACCTCATCTTTCTGACTAAGATGTTTCTTTGTTAGCCTGACTCTTTCTCTCAAGATAGAGTCTAGTGATGGAAGAGAGACAGAGTCCCATCTGCCAAGCCCCACTGTACATATGAGTTCTAAAAGCTAGTTAGGGTTAATATGGCAGATATATGAATCAGTAGAATCGCAGCAGCTTCAATATATGCGTGCATGTATCTGTGAAAAGAACTACAGGCCTGCAAATGGATTCCCTACAGAAGCTGATTTAGGGGAATGCAACCAGTTCACCCACACTGGGCACCAAGCCAAGAGGGCTCTGCAAGGGGCGTCACAACAAGGATATTGAATGGAAGGCAAGAGATGGGGGCAATGAATTTTGGCATTGAAGAGTGCACCTCTGAAATTTGAAGGCCCAAAGTCTGCTGCTGTTCCCTACATAAGTGCTGGCAGACTTCCCTGGGTACATGCAAGTAGAGACAGATGAAACCTGTGTTTCAAACAGCCATCTAAATGGTCAGCAGCAAATTCAGACATTGAATTTGCCTGTGTGTGTGCTGATCTGGAAAAGCCTGGAACTACTTATGTCAACAATATATGTATTGTATGAATGGTTGATTAGTTGTCAGGGTTTTCAGCTTTGGTTTTTGCTAACTGGGAGTATCGAAGAGACCATAATATTTCTTGTTGCTAAGAATCAGCAAAACATCCTACAAAAAGTATACATTAGAATATATAATAAACTTGATGAGGGTTTTAGTAGCCTGAGACTAAATGTGTTTTAGGCAACAAAATCTGACACTTAAAAAAAGTGTTTAGGATGCAACAAGGATCTTTCTTCTTTTTTACAACAGCATAAGCCTATAAATATGGGACGCGGGTGGCGCTGTGGGTAAAACCTAGGACTTGCCGATCACATGGTCAGAGGTTCGAATCCCTGCAGCGGGGTGCGCTCCCGTTGCTCGGTCCCAGCGCCTGCCAACCTAGCAGTTTGAAAGCACCCCCGGGTGCAAGTAGATAAATAGGGACCGCTTACTAGCGGGAAGGTAAACGGCATTTCCGTGTGCTGCTCTGGTGCCAGTTCACCGGAGCAGCTTCGTCATGCTGGCCACGTGACCTGGAAGTGTCTGCGGACAGCGCTGGCTCCTGGCCTCTAGAGTGAGATGAACGCACAACCCTAGAGTCTGTCAAGACTGGCCCGTACGGGCAGGGGTACCTTTACCTTTACCTTTAAGCCTATAAATGTGTACAGTGGTACCTCGGGTTACAGACGCTTCAGGTTACAGATTCCGCTAACCCAGAAATAGTACCTCGGGTTAAGAACTTTGCTTCAGGATGAGAACAGAAATCGTGTAGCAGTGGCGTGGCAGCAGCAGGAGGCCCATTAGCTAAAGTGGTGCTTCAGGTTAAGAACAGTTTCAGGTTAAGAACGGACCTCTGGAACAAATTAAGTTCTTAACCTGAGGTACCACTGTACTTGGAAGTAAGCCCCATTTCGTTCCATGCAACGTATCCACAAGTCACTGTGTACAGGTTGCAACTTAAGAGGGCTAAAATTGTACTGTACAATTTTCTATTGTAACAACTTCAAAGTAAGTAGATTGTGCTGAAATATGTGGGCCGTGGATTGCCTACCCCTGCCTTCATAAAACATAGAGTTTACTCAGGAAACAATTGATACTTTTTCAGTGCCCAATTCAAAGCTTAAAGAATGTTGACTTTGAGCTCATGTCATATTAAAGCACAAAGGAAACAATTTTCCCACTAAAGGCTAGAGGGTCAAATTTAGCCAGGGTTCCATAAGTCACAGTGACACTTAACTGATAGCTCCCATTAGTTCACAGAGGGAAGAAATCATCAATGTTTGAGCCTTCCGGGTTGAAAGAAAAGCTTTCCCACTGTGAAATGGTGGGCAGCAATTAGGCGGATACTGTGTTGCATGCTCACCCTTGGAGAGATTTGATTCTTTCTATAGGACAGAGTTAATGTCTTCAATGCCAGAAGGCAACATTGGGACAGGAGGAAGAGAACATATTAGCTTGGGATCAGCAGCACCATAGAGATTAAAATAATTCTTCAGAGACTGAACAATGCTTTGCTCAAATGAAAAGGGCTTCTTTTCTACTTGCTATGAAGCAAACTGTTACAGCCAGGGTGGGGAACCTGTGGTCTTCCAGATGTTGCTGGCCTACAATTCTTATCATCCCTGACCATTAGCTATACTAGCTGTGGAGTCCAATGACATCTGAGCTTCTCAGCCTCACCTTCCTGTGTGGTTCCTACAGGGTGGTTGTGGCTTGATCCATAGAGACTAGAAAGAACCAAGAGGTGATCTGCTCATCAGGTTTGCTGTTGGGAGAAGACTCTTAGGGGCCCCATGTTTTCCCAATCATTTTGAGTTCTTTTGGCCTCAAAAGAGGCAAGTTGGAGGATATAGTCAGTCCCACAATCTTCCAAAATCCGTACCTCTAAATATGTCCTGGTGTGTCCTGATGCAGAGGTGGAATGAACTCCTCTAGATATTTCACCCCATTCATAGTTGGAAAACTTGGTGGGGTATTTATGAGGGAAATTGGGCTATGTTTTACTTTTTCCTCCTGAGCTGGATTGCCAAAAGAAGATTTTACAATAGGCAACATGGCCAGTTCTCTTTTCAGAGCAGAGTCGCTGCATCATCATAATCATTAGGCATGTCTTGAGTCTCCATTAATTAAAGAATCTTTGACTTGTATAACCTTCATTTTTAAAAAAAAATTCACACCCCACTTTTCTCTTAGTCCATCCAAATTCACATAAAAATGATAAATTTACCGTTCACTTTTTTTGTATATTGGAAACAGCTGGTCACACCAGATGCCTTCAAATTCAACAGTTATTTATCTAAAGCTATAGAACATGAAGCAAAAGTCTTTGACTTACAAGTGTAGCATTAAAAAACTGAATAATGTCCAGGTTAATTATTGTCTTGGCTAGAGTTGTCCAGGCTTCTTGAAGCTTTGCAACTTCTCAGTCTTTGCATCCAAAGGTGAAAGCATTTCTCTCACATGACCTGCTAGACTGAGGCTTCCAAAGCTTACTTCTTAAAGAAGCAATACACAACCTTCATCCAGGTCAATTATACTCAAAGTGGTAATCCATAGACCAGTGCTGGTCCATGAGCCAGCCACAGCTGCCAGTTTGTGGAGCCTCCACCAAAGCCCAGGTTGCCGAAGGGGTGCTTCAGGGACAAAATGTGGTACTGGTCTTTGGCACACTGGGGGGCGGGCAATCCAGGCTATGGTTAGTTTATAATGGTACAATTGGATTTCCTAGGACCCATGCCAGGAGGTGAGGCAGAGACTCTAGCCTTTAAACCTCCTTCAATGAAAATTATAAAGCAAATTGGGCAATGAAGCATCTAAGTGATTTCTATGAGATGTGCCGGTTTGGCTGCTCCTGCCTTTCAATATTTTTAGCCAATGAGTGAAGCAAGAATATCAGTTTATGAAGGAATTGTTTGAACACCAGGCTGCAGGAACACCCAGGATCCTAAAAAGCTGCTGCTTTCATTTTTTTTTTAAAAAAATAATATTTATTGAAATTTCAAAAAAGGTTACAAAGGTAAGAAAAAAAATTAAAAAGTACAAAATACAGAAAAAATAAACACAATTAAAAGTAAGTCCATCATTCCATAACTTATCTTTCATTTACTTGTTTCGCTGACCTCCCCACACCTCCCTTTTTTGTATTCCAGTTCAATTGGTTAACTCAGCAAATCCTTTCCCTCTTTATCTTAATCCCTTATCTTAATATATTATAACTTTACTTTCTCGCCTGTTAAAAATCCATTTTCACCTACTCCTTTTCTAGCGTTACTGCTAAGAACCACTTAACTTCATTCTGACATCATTCTAACATTCATTAATTTTACAATATTTCTGTAAGTAGTCTTTAAATTTCTTCCAATCTTCTTCTACCGACTCTTCTCCCTGGTCTCGGATTCTGCCAGTCATTTCCGCCAATTCCATATATTCCATCACCTTCATCTGCCATTCTTCCAGGGTGGGTAAATCTTGTGTCTTCCAATACTTTGCAATAAGAATTCTTGCTGCTGTTGTAGCATACATAAAAAAAGTTCTATCCTTCTTTAACACCAATTGGCCAACCATGCCCAGGAGAAAGGCCTCTGGTTTCTTCAGAAAAGTATATTTAAATACTTTTTTCATTTCATTATAGATCATCTCCCAGAAGGCCTTAATCCTTGGGCACGTCCACCAAAGGTGAAAGAATGTACCTTCATTTTCTTTACATTTCCAACATTTATTATTGGGCAAATGATAGATTTTTGCAAGCTTGACTGGTGTCATGTACCACCTGTATATCATTTTCATAATATTCTCTCATAAGGCATTAAATGCCGTAAATTTCATACCTGTGGTCCACAACTGTTCCCAGTCAGCAAACATAATGTTATGTCCAACATCCTGTGCCCATTTTATCATAGCAGATTTCACCGTTTCATCTTGAGTATTCCATTTCAACAGCAAGTTATACATTCTTGACAAAGTCTTAGTTTTGGGATCTAACAGTTCTGTTTCTAATTTTGATTTTTCCACCTGGAAACCAATTTTCTTGTCCAGATTGTAAGCCTCCCTTATTTGATAATAATGAAGCCAATCTCGCACTTTATCTTTTAGTTTCTCAAAACTCTGCAATTTCAATTTATCTCCTTGTTCCAAAATCTCCCAATATTTCGGCCATTTGGCCTCCATATTGAGCTTTTTCAGAGCCTTCGCTTCCATTGGTGATGACCACCTTGGGGTTTTATTTTCAAGTAAGTCTTTATATCTTATCCAGACATTGAACAATGCTTTCCTGACAATATGGTTTTTTAATGCTTTATGTGCTTTAACCTTATCATACCACAAATATGCATGCCACCCAAATACATTATTGAAACCTTCTAAATCCAAAATGTCTGTGTTCTCAAGAAGCAGCCATTCTTTTAGCCAGCAAAATGCTGCTGATTCATAGTAAAGTTTAAGGTCTGGCAGGGCAAATCCACCTCTTTCCTTTGCATCAGTTAATATTTTAAATTTTATTCTGGGCTTCTTGCCCTGCCAGACAAATTTAGAAATATCTCTCTGCCACCTCTTGAAACAATCCACTTTGTCCAAAATTTGCAATGATTGAAACAAAAACAACATTCTTGGCAATACATTCATTTTTATAGCAACGATATGGCCTAGCAAGGAAAGCTTCAAATTTGACCATATTTCTAGATCCTTTTTCACTTCTGACCAACATTTTTCGTAGTTGTCCTTAAATAAATTTAAATTCTTAGCGGTCATATTAACCCCTAGGTATTTTACTTTCTTAGCCAATATTAAACCTGTCTCCTTCTGAAACCTCTCTTTCTCAATCGGTGTTAATTTTTTCTCGAGAACCTTAGTTTTTAACTTGTTCAACTTAAATCCTGCAACTTGACCAAATTCTTGAATCAATTCCAATACTCTTTTAGTGCTAGATTCTGGCTCCTGTAATGTCAATACTAAGTCATCTGCAAATGCTTTCAATTTGTACTGTTTGGCTCCGACCCGTATACCCTTAACCAATTAGTCCCTTCTGATCATATTTAGCAGAACCTCCAGGACCGAAATAAAAAGCAATGGGGAAATTGGGCAACCTTGTCGTGTCCCTTTCTCTATCTTAAATTCCACTGTTACCACATTATTTACAATTAGTTTAGCCTTTTGTTCGGATGCTGCTTTCATCCTTAGTGCAGGTTTCTTTCCTGGTTCTGCCTCATTGCTGGTCCTTGGAATCTCTGCAGCTCACCCTATATTTCTTCTTAGCAACCTGGATAAAACTTTACTGTGGTGGGTTCATCTAAGATCAGGTATTCCTTAAAAAAAAAAAAAATACTACTACACAGTAGGTGTTGGGTGGATGTACAAAAAGACAACAACACTGCCCCCAAAATCTAATGCAAAGAGGCTTATGCATGTCTACAGCTGTGTAGGAGGTGATGTCCAGACATTTTTAAAGTTTTCACTGCATAGTTAACTTATAGAGCAGTCATGCTCTCTATTGAAAAACGTGTCTGTTTCCTCATTCACACTAACAATTGTGTAAGGTCATTTTTATGGAAATAAGTAATTTCCTGGCATCAGAAATGTGATAGATGAGAAGCAAGGAGAGGTTCCAAGTATAAACTAGGCTGGATTAAATGCCTTCTAACCACAACTTCATTTCAGTCCAGGGAATCAGGCAAAGCCAACTAATTAGAAAGTCACTAACGTTTTGATTAGCATCTCTGCTTGCCTAAAACAGACCACACCACTTGTTCTTGCATAGTTGAAACAAATGGAATGTAACATGAGTACACTTGTGTTGTCAATTATCTGCCTAATAGGCTTATAATTGAAACCACCATAATCATGTTGATTTCCTAATAAGCAATGAATGAGATAAAGTAACAAAGATTGCCCTTGTGGATTTATCCTATTGCTTTTATTGTAAATAACCAAAGTTCTCTCTTTAGAATTCTCAAGATCTATGGGAAAACTAAAAATAAGCCTCCACATCTAAATACATCTGAGATTTGCAAAGGATTTGATTATTTGTTCAAGAAATACTGAAATGCACTGGAGATACCACTGAAACTCACTACAACGGGGGGGGATTAGACGTTCACAATGATTTCCTTGAACTGAAGAATTGGCTGAACAATAAATATAAGAACTTAAATTTAAACGTCACACCAATTATAAAAAGGAAGGAAGGAAGGAAGGAAGGAAGGAAGGAAGGAAGGAAGGAAAGGCCCCAGTATATGATGCAACAATGTGTTCCCAGAATGATTTGGAGGTTATTTATCTATTTGTTTCATTATTTATCAGCTGTTTTTCTGCCTGCAAATACCCAACAATTTTTAGTCAAAAACAAGTTAAATAATATCTTTAAGGCTACACTAACAAAAGCATTTCACCCTAAACCAGTGTTCCCCAAGCTTTGGTCTCCAGCTGTTTTTGGATGACAACTCCCATCATCCCTATCTAGCAAGACCAGTGATCAAGGGTGATGTAGTCCAGAAACAGCTGGAGACCAAAGCTTGGGAAACATTGCCCCAAACCCAACACCACTGGCTGGATCCCATTTGGTATGCATTCTAGGGGTTGCTAACTCAGTGCCTCCGGACACCAGGACACCCACAAAGACTTTCACTGGTGCCACCGGGTAGGTGCCCCAGACTCTGAGCTTTCTTTCTTTCTTTGCTTTAAAAAAATGAAGACTCTAGCCCTCCCAAAAAGTGATGGGGAAAAATGTTCCAAGCAATTTCTGTGAAATGGGAGCAAGTGTGGCATGACCACTTTGCATATTTTCTTAGTACAGATGAATTCTCCCTGTTGCTATAAGATAGCAGCAGCATCCGTGTATGTATGTAAAATCGGTATCATGTGATGTCTACAATCGAGACCAGAACGGCATAGCTGGCTACTCATGGAAACCCTTAGCTGCCTCTCTAATTTTAGGTTCTGCCATGCTCCCCTTGGCACTCATTTTGTATTATGGCATGCCACCTCATCCCCCCATAGCAGCTATTTTATGGGCAATACCCCCAGCACACTCTCTAAATTTGAAACATGCCCACTTTTCCAAAAAGATTGGAAATTCCTGCTTTCAACTGTTCAATAATTATCTTGGTAAACTGAGGGGTGCAGGGCAGTAAAATAAAACCTGATAAGCTAGGAAAGGGCAAATAGAAGGGAGCTTTTCCCATATATTTTGGACGGCACTGATTGCCTCTTGGACAGGTTTCTTTTCTGTGGTTGCAGTGCCAATTATGGCTGCTTAATCAGGACTACATTGCACATTTAAGTACGTATATACATATGTATTTACTATTGCATTTAGATCCCACATTTTTCTCTGAGGTGCTGAAGGTGGCATACATATTTCTCCCCATCTTTAGTTAATTGCCACAACAGCTCTTTGAGGTAGGTTAGGTTGTGACTGACAGAAGGTCAGTTTCGTGACCAAGAGGGGGTTTCAATCCTAATCAGAGACTCTGACCACCATACAACACTGCCTCTCATTATGTAATCTGGTTCACTATATGATCCCTGACTGGATGGGATCATCATGTGACAATTCAAACAGGAAGTAGATAAGAAAGGGGCAATGATACAGAAGAAGCAGTAGCGAGTGGAAAGGATAAGAAAACGTGGACATTTTCACAATTTCTGTTGTGGGGAGATAGTTTTAATTGGTAGGGAAATAATTTTATAACTCCCATCCTGCAATACTTTTTTAGACAATGTAGAAACAGAAGAACATTCAAGTGTTTTTGCAAAGTCACTGCATACATTTCACCAACAGTATATAAAGTTTCTCTCAACATTTCTAATATGCTTTGTTTCTCGTTCAAACTTCATTTCAGGTTTAATTTAATGACAACTTGAGGGTGTGTCAAACTCCCTGAGGAAATTCCTAAGTATAAACACAAACTCTTCCAGCTTACTTTTAAATCCTTAACACTTGGTTCTGGTAAGATAATCACTACTTAGTTTATAATTGGGGAAATGCCTCAAAACTCACACGAGAAAAAGTTGAAAGCTGGACAAAAGCTGTGTGGAGGGATGTGCTGGCAGTTTTCACTTAAAAAGCTGTCAAAAAGAAAATAATATCTGTTCTCGTCCACTGAACACAGAATATACCTTGGGTGGATGGGTGTTTAGTTCTTGTTAAAACCTGAGGTAGTAAGAAGGGGAAAGGAACAGAAGTGCAATGAAGGCAAAATCTCCTGGCTTGATGGTAGCATGGGAGTGCTACACCCAAGAAAGGCAGTATCTCCTTCATAATATTACACAATATTATTTATTCATTCATGTGCAGGCATTTCCATATGGCTCAAGAAATAAAATTCCAGAGTGGTGTACATTTTAAGAACTGAAAGCATATTCAGAATAAAACACTGGTGGCGGGGGGGAGGGGCAGTAAAGCATATTCAGTACAATGAACAACATAGCCAGAGGTGCCTAGTTGCACCCAACATTGGGGGGAGAGAAGGGGGGTGAGGCTTTTAATCTCAGCGTTGTGGGTTCTAGCCCCACGCATGGCAAAATAAATTCCTGCCGAATGACCCTTGTAGTCCCTTCCAACTCTCAGTTCTATGACTCTAATGGTTTATTTTGTCCCTTGCTACAACAGATCCAAACAATGCTGGACTAAAATGCTGAGCAATTATTGATCCGTTGAAAAGCTAAGAGACACTGCAGTATGTGATGCTGAAGCTCTCTCACCATTTTATAAAAATTGCTATAATAATCAAATAGTTCTTATTTTTGTCATTATGAGGTCTTTCCCCGTGACACCACATTCTGGAAGCAGATTGCCCTCATCAGAATAATATTATACTTAGGGCACTGAATAAGAAGAGGGTTTTCTTTCTCTCTCTTGCAATCCAGAACAAAAATGAATCAGCTGCAGATATTTTTTTTAAAGGCCAGAAGGATTGTAACGTTGACATTAAAAATAGCTGGATCTCCGAGCCTGCGCCCACCCATTTCATCTGCCCTTAACGCTTATCCATGATTACTTAACAAATGAGACTTTTTGTTGCCAGATCACAGTTCAGATTTATATCCCTTAAAATCCAGCCTTTCTACTATGGTGTACTTGTGATACTCTCCTCCATGCCTGCAGCAATATAGAATTAAGCAATATACAACTATGGATAAGCCAATAGAATGATTGTATTGCAATACCCAACAAAAGTAGGAAAAAGTACAGCATTTGTGAAATTTAGTGCAGGCTTTTCTCCCTCTAACAGAGATATTAAAAAGTCACAGCTTGGTTCTGGTTGGTATTAGATTGCTGGAGATTATATATATATATATATATATATATATATATATATATATATATATATAAAAATTACCAGCAGATACATTTTACTTTTTCCAAACTCTGGCATGCATTTTAGAACACCACTTGGATAATGGAAACCTGTTCCTTTTTTCTTTGGGCTTCTCTGGAGGTTGAGAGCCAGGAGGGGTAAGTGTGGTGGGGAGATACCATAGAACCTTATGACAACAGGGGGAGGGCTGGAGCACAGTAATGTCAGAGCTGTGTGGGTGCACTGGTATATAAGCCAGTGCTGTGTGATTGCATCTCACATTAGCCCAGAAAGTCCAGAGCAAGTCAGTGTGTTTCAGATATCACAAAGATGAAATTCCTCAAGCATTTGTGCATGCAGCCGAACAACTGACCCCCTCCAGCAGTTAGGGAAATGAGATGGAATGAAAGGCAATGAGAGCAGTCACAATGATCTATGAAAACTGAATTTTGGGGAGAGGAAGGGGAGGCCTCTTCAAAGCGATGTTATGTATCGGAGAGGATAGAAGCAGTGTAAGCATACTTTATTATTTAATGCAAGCCACCTTTCTGATTTGGAATGGAAATCACTAATGGGGAATTCAGAATACCAGCTTTCTGTGGCCATGAGCCATCTATGTGCATCCATGGACAAACAATGATCTGTCAGAATAACTTATCTTATTGAACAGTTGGGAGGAGAAAGGAAGAATATTTGTAACACTTGAGTCCTAGGGGTAGGGCAGCAAACACAAACATAAATAAACCATGTAAATACCGTTGAATCAAACTCAATCTACCTATAGGTGATGAAGTCTGTTTAGGAGTGAGTGTTGCATATCTCATGAATGTCTTATTTTTTCTATTGATGAAATACTTTCTGGAAGACACAAGAGGTTTTTCCCCCCAACCTTGGATCAAATGCAGCAACAATATTGTACATTTTCTTCCCTGGGAATTCAGATCTTTGGTCTAAATAATGGATCTGAGGAAGTCATATATTTCTCATGTCTTGCTGGTGATTTCAGAGAAGGTCTCTTCTGATTAACATTCCAACTAATCTTAATGGCATGTAAAAATATTGAAATAGGCCTAAAAGATGCCAGAGAGAGAAAGATAAGAGTCACAGAGGACTATACTGAAGATCTCAGGCACATTGCTAGGTAACACATTCTTCTCTGTTTTTCTTTTTTGCTTTAATATTCAGAAGTCAATATGTACCATTGCAAGATGGATATGTATAATTACTGTAGATTTCAGAAGCTTAAAAAGCCAGAGCCAGATAGCAAAAATTAGATTTTAATGAACAATTCAACGGGAGGCATTTATGAAGTGGTATCTTGAGGATATCATAATGATTTAGAAATAAGGCAAATTAGATGAGTCCAAAAAACGAAAGGATGGGGAGCAGAGGAAAGAGTTGGCAGCAGGGGGAATAGCAAGATCGAGAGGAGATTAAAATAACTTCAAACATAAGCAGAATAGGGGAAATAAGACTTTGAAATTAGTTTTAAAATCTTAATATGCCTTTTAATATTGCAAAATATGTTTAAATGGTATTGTTAGCAAATCTGGTTTGGGTGCAGAAGCAAGGATTCCAATAGCAATCAAAGGGATTTGGGAAGAAAAATAAAGTTATAGTGTTTATGAGGCTGCTGTATCTTGCTGCAGTGGGCCCTAGGAAATGAGGCATGCTTTGACTTTTCTGCCCTTCTCCTAAAAGAGCGTCACAGTCTGTCTCTTGGTCCTCTCCCTTTCACCTAATATTCCCATTCCTTGGATCTCCTCACCTTGGGAGGAAGGTTTACCAAACTCTTTGTTCTCTCACTTCCACCCTGTGACGAATCTAATCTGCAAACTCCAAGCATAGACCAAATGGTATTAGCAAGCCATCTTTGTTTTCTATACAAATAAGTTAGAAACTCTTACCATTTTGAAACTATGTAATACTGCATGTCTTTTATTGCTGCTGTGTGGAAAAGCACATGAATCTGACCTTTGAATAGTTTGTAAGTAAGCCATTTTTTAACTTAACAAACATGTGGTCTCTTTCTATGCAAAGGGGAGTGGGGAAGTTTGGAAGCTACTTAGAAGGGGATATTTTAAAAGGTCTAACAGCCTATATTTCCACACTTTACTTTGCTGCATGTTTTGTGATTTTAAATCTCTACTGAGGCTCTCTCCCCAAAGAGTACTTGCCCCACACCTGGATCTAGGCCTCCAGGGAATTCTTTTATTCTACCATATCTATTTTTTCCTCTAACCAAATTACAACTAGATAGATGATAGATGATAGATAGATAGACAGACAGACAGACAGACAGACAGACAGACAGACAGATATTGGTCTATATATTTTGGAAATCAATACATCAATTATCATTGTTGGAGAGGACGAAACAATCTATCTTGTCCAACACCCTTTTTCTCACAGTGGTCAACCCAAAGCCTAGGACAAGTCCACAATCAGGACATGAGGATGGCAGCAACTGATTTTCAGGCGCATGTTGTCTCTGATCTTGAGAGCATCCAGAAGTTACTGTATGAATATAAATCTCATTGACTTCTATGGGGCTTGCTTTCAAGTGAGCACAGTCATAACTTCTACAGAACAATTCTGTGTGGTTTTATTGGATCTGACAGCTATTTTGTCATCTGCTTTTCTAAGCCTTTTAGCAAAATATATAGCTGTGGAAGTTATTCAGATGATAGTTAGTGACACCCTCTCTCCAACATGACTGTTAAATAAACTCTGAAATTACAGAAAGGCTTAAAAAATACCTCTAGCTATTTTATGCTGATGATTATGCCAAAGTACTTCACTCGGGAGTCCTACACCATTATGATAGCTTGAAATTACTGGGATCAATTAACTGCATGAGACAGACTTACTATACAATGCAGAAATCTGTTGTTATAGCTACAAGGAAATATAAACATGGAAACAAGGCCTTGCTCCAGAACTCACTCTGTATTTATGTCCTGCCTATGTTTTCTTCCCAGAATGCTTTTTGTGAAGCCATATGTTGCCATGCTATGGTCATCCATGAATTATCAATCCCATTTGATCTGTCCCCATCCCCTCCCCCCTTTCATGTTTCTTGTCCTTTTATGCTTCCTCTTGGGGACATAATGCATGTGTATGGTTTTTTCATTAAGAAATGAAAGCAAGCTGACTAAGGAAACATGCTGGGCTTGAGATAAGAGGGAAGAGAAGGGAGGAGTAAACATGTGCGAGGGAGAGAAGCTTTCATTTTTATTGGCAGGTCTAGTTTTCTTTTTTCTTTTTTTAATTTTTTTATTGCATTTTAACATACATACATACCACAAACATACAAGTTACAAAATACATAACCAAAAAGGTAAGAAAAGAAAAAAGAAAAAAAAGAAAGAGAGAAAGAAAATTAAAGTTAAGAACGAAAAAACAAAACATAAAGTACATAAAACATAGACAACTCAACTTACATTGGCTTAACAGTAACACTGATTGGCTTCCCTTTATTTCGATTTCGGAAAAAGTTATCTTATTTGTCTATCTGCAGTATCTTTTCATAAAAAGAAAATTTTTCATAGTAAGCGTTATGTCATACCTACTGTGATTTTTACATATACATATATATTTATAATCAACATTTTAATTTCCCTTTATCTCTGTTTCCATGTATATCCTGAATTTATTCCATTCATTATTAAATTTTGTACTTTTTTGGTTCCTTATTTTCTGTGTCAATTTTGCCAGTTGTAAATAATTGAATAATTTAGATTGCCACTCTTTTATCGTTGGGGTCTTTGATGTTTTCCAATACTGTGCTATGAGGATTCTGGCGGCCACTGTTGCATATTGAAAAAAAGTTTTATCTTCCTTTTTAATTTCTTCACCAATTATCCCCAACAGGAAGGCTTCTGGTTTTTTACTAAAGGTGTATTTAAAGATTTTTTTTTATTCATTATAGATAGATTCCCAAAATTTTTTGAGTATCCCACACGACCACCACATATGAATGAAATTACCCTCCTTTCTCTTGCATTTCCAACACATTTTATCACCTGTTTTGTAAATTTTTTCCAGTTTTACAGGTGTTATATACCATCTGTACATCATCTTGTACATGTTTTCCTTAAGTGTTGTACATGCCGAAAAGCTCATGCCTTTACACCATAGTGCCTTCCACCTGTCAAACTCTATGTTATATCCTAAATCCACTGCCCACTTCACCATTACCTCCTTTACTTCCTCATCTTTGGTGTCCCACTCAAGTAGCTGGTTGTACATTTTTGATAATAGTTTTGTTTTGCCTTCTATTATTTCGATCTGGAATCTGGATTTCTTGTCACTTATTCCAATCTTTTTATCTTCCGTCCACATAGAGTTAATTTGGTGATATTGGATCCAACCAGTCAACTTATTTTTTATTTCTTCATATGGTCTAGTCTTCCACCCGAACTCTGTTTTGGTCAATAGAGCTTCATATGTCCATCTTTTCCCCTCGATGTTTGACTTCTTTATTGTAAGGATATCAATTGGTGATAACCACCAGGGGTTTTCTGTTCCAACAATTTTTTATTCCTTTCCCAGACTTCTAGCAGTGGCCCCCTAAAAATATGGTTAGAAAAACCTTTGTGTACCCTTCCCTTGTCCCGCCATAAGTAGGCATGCCAACCAAATCTCAAATTAAATCCCTCTAGGTCTAACAAATCTGTTTTTAATGAGAATCCATTCTTTTACCCAGCAGAGGCATGCCGCCTCATAATATAGCTTTAAATTTGGAACTGCGAGTCCACCCCTGTCTTTTTGATCTGTGAGCAGTTTGAATTTAATTCTTGGTCTTTTCCCTTGCCAGATGAATTTGGATAGTAGTCTCTGCCAGTCTTTGAATAGTGAGGTTCCCCTGATTATCGGTATATTTTGGAATAAGAAAAGTAGTTTTGGTAATAGGTTCATTTTAATCGCTGCCATTCTCCCCAACCAAGAGAGTTGTATTCTGTTCCACGTATCCAAATCCTTTGTTATTTCTTTCCATGTGTTCTTATAATTATTTTCGATCAGATTTATATTCTTCATAGTTAACCAGATTCCAAGATATTTTACTTTTTTGGCTGTTTTAATCCCAGTTTGAATTTCAAGGTCGTTTTTTATCTCTTTTTCCAGGTTTTTAGTCATTATTTTGGTTTTTTCTCTGTTCAATTTAAATCCAGATAATTTTCCAAATTCTTCTAGTAGCTCTAACACCTTGCCAACACTCTTTTTTGGATCTTCCAGCGACAACATAAGATCATCTGCATATGTTTTCAGTTTATATTCTTTCACTCTGATTTTTATGCCACGAATCTCTGGGGTTTTCCTTATCTTATTAGTGATTATCTCTAACTAGCAGGTCTAGTTTTCAATCACAGTGAATTATTTTCCAAGGCACAGTTATTTTTTTTTTTTTGGGGGGGGGTATACTGAAGAATATAAACAGATGTTCTTCATGTGAGTTGCCATTATCCAGTTTTGGGGAGTAACCATAGCCTAAGTGCTAGTGGTATCAGGGTGCCCTTCTTCCACAGTTGCTCTGTTTCCTAACAAAAAAATGTGGGGAATGTGACTTTTCCAGACTTTACCTTTATGAGTAAGGTAAAATCATCTAGCACAATAGTCGCTGGACCTATCAATCTCAACTTTGACAGGCGTCCTAACAAGGAGATCCTCCCTCACATCCGCAGCAATTTCTGAAATTTGTCAAGGACAATACATTCTGAAGTGTCTCATTTGCCTGCAAATTTCATCCACTTAGGCAAAATGGGGAACTATATATTGGTTCTTGGATTTATCATTGTAATCAAGGTGGGCAAATCAGAATTTATGGATTTAAAAGATCCGATTTGGACTCGAATCATGAATCAAATTAGAATGACACAAAGCGAATCCCAAACAGTTTGGGTTGCTTCCAACTGAAGTAGATACAACTGAATCTTGTGGTAACTGCACACCCCTTATTGGTTAAAGCCTAAGACTGATTCATAAGAACATGGAAAATTGTCACGACAAGCACCAACACCAACTCTCGTAGCAGCACTAGCACTAACTTGGTTCTTTTCACTAGTATGCTACTGTATTGCCCTGTAGGTGCAAATATACATATACATGCTTATCTTTTTATGTACACTCTTTGAGAGGGACATATACAGTATGAGTAACAAGCATGAGATTCAGCATGCCTATCACTCAGAATCTATAAAAGTGTATGCCGCTGATAATCCAAATCATTGTTAGCTTTTATATCAAGTGGTTGCTTCAGACAGCAGATTCTAGAGAGGCACTGTTTCCCCTGCTGCTTCAATCTCCATTCAGTGTTCTTAAATTAAAATATATAGTCTAGAATATGTGACTGTCATTTTCATTTTTGCCTCAAATGTGAAAATGTACACAGCCAGCTCTGAAGCGTATCAATGTAGGTGACAGCGAAAAATCAATGGTCCCACCCCACCCCTATTCTGCAGTAAATTGTAAGAATGGGCAAAGTCCTGCATGATAAGACATCCTGTGCTTTGTACAGAAATGCCAAACATCTAGAGATAACAAAAAGAGGCAGACTCAAGTCCATTGCTGGATAGTATATGGGAAAAATAAAATGTGCTGGTGGGAAAATTTCAAAACAATTCATTGACAAGTACAATGCCAGTCAAACACACACACATTCATGAAGTCATAGGAAAGTGATCACAAACCACAAGTGTTGACTATAGAAATATCAAAGTACATCAGTTCATAAATATAAGAATATTGCTTTGTCCAAAACAAATTCAGTTACAGTTACAGTTTGTAACTGAATAGTATTCTAGGTGATGGGATGATAGTCTGATACTTATTTATTAACTGCCGTATACTGACACAATCAATGAATTGTTAGATCTAATGTATAAATAGATCATATAGTAAAGTGTGCCTCAGGTAATTCTGTGATTTTATTTTTTTATAAACTTACATTTACTCTGTTAAAACATGTTTAAAAGTCTGTATATATAACATTGTAAGCTGCCTTGAGCAATTCTTTTTGTTGGAAATATGGCATAAATCTGTAATATATAACACTCATCTGAAAATGTTGTAGAAATGATAATCTCATATGGAACAATGATCACCATAAGAATCAACCTATAATGAATAAGTTTTAAAAGTTATTAAAATATAACTTGTACCTTTATGTTATAAGAAAATACCTTTAAAATATGTCTGAGTAAACAATTACCAGGCACGAATGTTTTCAGTTGGTTATATGTTCAGTCAAGAGAGAAAAATACTTTATGACAGTGAAAAAGGGTATCTGTGACATTATATATCTAATTTGGCTCTCATAATGATTGTTTGCATCATTTAATTGTAACGAAAATACAAAGGCTATTCAGTCTCCTTTTTATTCTCCTTCACAATCAGATATTTAATGGGGTCCAGATCCTTATTAAAATACTAGTAAAGGTAAAGGGACCCCTGACCATTAGGTCCAGTCGCAGACGACTCTGGGGTTGTGGCGCTCATCTCACTTTACTGGCCGAAGGAGCTGGCGCACAGCTTCCGGGTCATGTGGCCAGCATGACTAAGCCGCTTCTAGCAAACCAAAGCAGTGCACGGAAATGCCGTTTACCTTCCCGCCAGAGCGGTACCTATTTATCTACTTGCACTTTGACATGCTTTCGAACTGCTAGGATGGCAGGAGCAGGGACCGAGCAACGGGAGCTCACCCCGTCGCGGGGATTCGAACCACCGACCTTCTGATCGGCAAGCCCTAGGCTCTGTGGTCCCCAAATTGCTAGAAAGGGCTCTGAATCACATTGGGATGTGGGGCCTGCACAGCCTTCAAAAAAATGCAGTCAAGACCTTGCCAAAAATGTATTTTTAGGTTGTTTGTTGGGGAGTGGAGTGAAACCCTCTCAAAAGACCTTTCCTCTTTTCGTCTTGTTCTTTGAACATTTTTTTTAAATGCCACTTAACAGAAGCAGCGAACTCTCTCCCCAGCTTCCATTCAGCTGCACTTTACGGAATGCCTTATGAGTAACGCCACATCATTCCAGTGGTATAATGAGAAATGTGACCAGCTATAAGCCACGAAGAAGACAGGAGCTATAAGCCATAAGACAGGAGTGCCTGGAGTGCTCTGGTCCATGGGGTCACAAAGAGTCGGACACGACTAAACAACAACAACAATAAGCCATGAAAGTCTCCACACTTTCCACTCATCAGACTTCCTGGTGAAACCCTGTAAGGAAACTGCCCATCATTTCAGGAAAATGCCTTTCTCTAAAAGCCGCAGAAATTCAGTCTCTGTTTTGGCGGGGAAACTGAGAGGGAGATTTGGGCCCATCCTTATCAAGAATGCAAGAAACAGCTTGGTTTATAATAGCCATAGAAAAACAATGGGTGGTTCATCACCGACAATCAAAGGTGTAATGTGCACATAATGAGAACAGTTGACACCTGTGGGTCCTGTGAGTAATTGTGTGGCTTGTACACATTGTGTGTGTGTGCATGCATGTGACCCACTTTTGTTGGGTTTCCTGGTCCTCAACCATCGTCTGTTCTTTCCCATTCTCAGCCAAATCCTAGAGGCAAAGGGGTGAATATGATGCCTGGCTTGTGGAAGATTAAGACAAAACGCTTATCACCTGGAAACCAGGTGTTCTCCCTACCCACCGCCAGTGGCTGGAGTTTTACTTATTTGAGAATATATTGATCATGTGATTATATTAATCTTTTGGATTTATTATTATTTATTTACATCTGGGTGTTTTTGTTGTTGTTGTTTTGTTGTGTTGCTGGTAATTAAAGAATGCTAGCTGCTTTCAGTGCTACCTTGGCAAGTGGCGACCTTGTAAGCAAGGGCATTAGGCATTAGCTGTTAGTAATGATGACAACCCAAGTGGAATGAATTGCAAGAGGAACAGGGTGGGAAAGCAAATGTAGGAGGACTGTGTTCTGCAAAGGAGGAAGAAGGCTTAGAGGTGCTTTTCCAGTTTAAGAGAAAGCGACTGAGAGGCAGAGTAATTAAATTCATTGTGAGCCGTGTCCATCCTGCATAGCATAATAGGACTAAACCAGAAACTGTATCAGATAGCCTAACTTCCTATTGCCATGTTAATTGTCATGCTGCTGAGCTACGCAGCAACCAAATTACATTTATGCAGGATTAATTAGTACCATTCTCAATGAAGTTAATATTCAATGTAAATGAAGCAGATTAGCATGGAGTTATGTGATGGCTTATGAGAATGGAAACAGGATTTTTCATTTCTAAAATGGTGGGATTATCATAAAGTCAAATGTAATAGAAGGAAAACAAAACTGTTAGAAATTCAAATGCAAGTCTTCTATTTGGTTTTTTAACAGTACAGAAAAGACATGGATTTATAGAGGTAGGAAGACTGTTCTGTGTGGATAGATATGCACCCACTCCACATCTTCATTGGTTCTGCTGAAATTGGAGGTGATCTTTTATCCCTCTCATGCTGACCATGATGTCAACAAATCACTTTAAGTTGAATCAGGTTCCTCACAAAGCCTATTGTCACATTTTTTGTACTCCCTATTGTTTGTGTACTATATCACCCCATATACAAGGGGTGTGTGTGTGTGTGTGTGTGTGTTTATGCTCTGTTTTTCTGCTGTAGATCCATGGACTATGCAATAAAGTGAGGTAGCTTAAATGCTGCCCGCGGAGTACTGGGCAGTTTCTGGATGGTTTTATTATTGTTAAACTTTTTCAAAAATTGCCCATTGCTCTGCTTGGGAAAAAATTATCTGGAGCTCTTTAATATGCCATAGGCAGTGCTGTGGACAGCTTTACCTTGTAATGCCAATTAGAGGACATCCCCTTCCAACATGAGCAAGTGCTAGGAAAGCTAAATTGGTCAGTGTGAAGCTACTAGTGTTTTTAAAAAATTACAAGCAATACTCAGCCACCTCTTAATTATTCTATGGTAAGAAATAGATAAACCCCACCTCCATCAGATATGGAACTAATATACTTTTTGGAGCTTTAGTTTGCCTAACATGTGTTATGAAGAAAAGTGGATTCCTTTTCCTCCCCACAAAATTCTCAAAATCTGCAATTTGGCAGACTTAATCCGTTCTGGAGAGACTCCAAATGTCAACTTCTTCATCCAAAAGGGTGTGGGCATCATTTTCTTTAAATAAATAAATCCCGATAACAGTGAATGGGGAACAGAGAGCCACATTTTACACAGAGTGGCTTGGAAGCTAAATCAAGATCAAAGGATAGAGAGGACAGAGCATCTGAGGGAACATCTGATATTGTACCATTTTATGATCAGAAGTTGGCTGTACTTGCAGCTGAAACTTACTGGAAAGAATGTTGTTATTGATATCCATCTGCCTCAAGGGACAATGGAGTGTGCCTCTGAGGGTGAGTTCAAACCACTGCATTAGCATAATCAAAGTGACATCCCCAGGGGACAAGCCTGGGCTGTGTCTTTGGCTGCCCAGATGACAAGACACACGGCCTCGCTGATCTGGTCCAAAGGAAAGCAGAGCAATATATTTGGCACTAGCTTGGTTGCAAGAAGACAGCAAAGATCCCCATACTTGAGGGAAGCAGACTAGCTTAGGAAGTGCAAAGAAAGCCAGGTTCATGGCTAGGGGTGGTGGCATTTTTTTCCAATAATTGAGCTTGTGCCTCACCTGAGCCCCATTCATGAGCTTTGAAAACCATTCAAGTTTCATGCAAGTGCTAGTGAGATTTAGCAACCATCAAAAATAACAAACCAATATTCAGCTTATCAAAGTAGGTCATTATGATTGTACAATCCATTTCAATGTCAGATCTGTTGTGCTGATAAAGTGTGCATTCCCTTGAATTCTGTTTAACTGAAGTGATGTGAGTAGCCATTAACATTCATTGTTGTGTTTCTAATCCTGTCTCCTACCATGATTGTGTAATTCCTATTTAAATCAATCCTGTTTTCTCCCATAGAAGTTGGGTTAGGATCCCACCCTTCTGCATTTTGATTTGTTTTTGCAACTGGCTGATAAGCAAATATCACAGATAAATCCAGCCATCTCTGCTCTCCATTCCTCTTTACCATTTTATTGCTTGTGTGGAGACAAAATCTTACACACACACACACTTGCAGGTGCAAATAAAGACACTGCAGTACAAACCAAATGCATAACCCTCCTGGGTATACAAATAGATACTTGGTGATAGGGGGCAATGATTAACAGTAGCAGAATGGCAAATAGTGAAATCCATTATGCAAGGAATTCTCCCAGATCAAAGCCAAGTGTGTCATTTTCAAAAAACACAGGAGTGGGTGAAGCTGACATGCATTTTATGAGCCGTGGACTGAAACAAACTGAGCTTATGGAAGGACCACAATAAAAATGAATGTGCACAGGACTTTGAACCCATTGCTTACTAATGGCAGTACTTATCTCTGTCCTCCAACACCTTGCTACCACTCTCAACCCCCCCCCCCATTATCTGCCAACTCGGGTTGCCATTTCATGCTGCCTAATGGTAGGGCCAAGCACTGATCCCCACAATTTTACTGCAGTTCATGCACAAGGACCAACATGTTTACATCCAGTTCCATTTGACTCTATATATGGGCTCTAAACTTTTAAGAGTACAGATTGTGTTAGCAGTCGGTGACAGCCCCAGCCCCCAGGGATCATAAGGAAGGAATAAAGACTCTGACAACATTATATGGAGTTAAAATTAGGCCACAACTTTATTAAATTTCCAAATGTTGGACGACCTTGGCTTCATAGCAGTCAAGATTCAGATTTGAAAATAAGGGATCAGCAGCCTCAAAAATAAGGGATCAGTAGCAATCTGGGATAGCAGTGGGAAGCCGTGGGAAACGGCGCTGGAATAAGGGAATTTCCTGCAAAAAAGGGAAGGTTGACAGCTATGCTTGGCTTAGGCCTTGGGCGTGTATCCCTCCTAGCCCCCCAGCGGGGGGGGGGGGGGGCTGGGGCTCATCAGGGTAAATGGGATATGAGGGTGCTCTGCGAGACGTAAGTGTAGCAGGCAGCCAAGCCCATATCCTCACACACAGGGTAGTTCACTGGTGACCTTTCAGTGTATGGCCAGTGACACCCATATATATAACCCATTTAAGAGGGGGACCCTAGAACCCCCGCCGCAATCATCACATCTCCCCCCCACACACACATAGGGAAGAAAAGACTAAAGGATTCTACCCAAGGCCATAACTGCCAAAGTTGTGACGAATTGCTACAGGGAAGACAAAACCTGCCAATGCAGGAAAAATTCTTCCCAGTCCTTCAACAGCAACCAGTCAAAGAACATAGCAGTGCCCACTATACAGAAAGAAAAAGTTTACTTGCAAACAAGAAACATTAAACAAAGGGAGGGGAGGGAGGGTGAATCTCCAGAGCCGACTGCCTGGCTATCGTTGGCTCCACCCCCTATTTATAAATGGGGCTGGCCCCACCTCCCAGCAAGAAACTTGATTACTGAGGCTGGGCGTGAACCTCCAAAAATTAACACTGAGAGGCAATCCAGCCCCTGTTTTCCAGTAAGCTCCCTGGGAACTGTAGCACCATGAGCGATCCCGCAAAAGGCATCCACAATGTAAAGTGTGAGTGTTCATGGTGCTAATGGAGCCTGTGTGTATTGGGATGTATGAACATAGGTCATTGTTCAGACAGGACCTCAAACACATGGAAAACAGAAGCAGGGGCTTCTGTCACATATATAACTGTGTTCCATCTTGCTCAGGGCTGAGCTGTGATCTTTCCTCTTAATGTATTCCAAATATATATTTCACCAATGTCTCACTTCCCCCTCCACTCCTGGTTTGTCTGCAGCAAATCAGTCTGTTTTCATGTTTAATGCAGGCTATCCATCATCCCAGCTAGGGACACGGGTGGCGCTGTGGGTAAAACCTCAGCGCCTAGGACTTGGCGATCGCATGGTCGGCGGTTCGAATCCCCACGGCGGGGTGTGCTCCCATCGTTCGGTCCCAGTGCCTGCCAACCTAGCAGTTCAAAAGCACCCCTGGGTGCAAGTAGATAAATAGGGACCGCTTACCAGCAGGAAGGTAAATGGCATTCCGTATGCTGCGCTGGCTCGCCAGATGCAGCTTGTCACGCTGGCCATGTGACCCGGAAGTGTCTGCGGACAGCGCTGGCTCCCGGCCTATAGAGTGAGATGAGCGCACAACCCTAGAGTCTGTCAAGACTGGCCCGTACGGGCAGGGGTACCTTTACCTTTATCCATCATCCCACCATGAGTAAATTGTCTCATATTAAGGGGTAAATGTTAACTTTTAATGTATTTGTATCATTATTGTTCTCTGGGAAAGATCGAAGGCTGAAATAAACCAGTGACTGGAAATGCTGAAACTATTTTAATATCCTTTTTTTTTTTTTTTTTTTTTTTTTTACTTAACTACACCTAATAGTTTAAATAATTGGTTTGGAATTTATTTGCGAAGAAGAATGACCCACCTGATCTCCAAGAGTCAGACACCACAGACACTTAATGAGTCACAAACAAACTTTTCAAGAGAGGGGGAAACTGATACCAACAAACAGGCCCACACCCTTAATTTAACTATCTTCTCTTATTTTGATCCTCTTTGACGGAAATCATTAGGAGGCAGTCTTGATTTTGTTTGCAGATGGTAATCAAACACCCACCAGCTTCCCACATGGCAGGCATGTAATAAGCTTTGACAAAGTGAAAAGTTGTGATAAAATTGTACATATTTCTCAGCTCCTAACTTTGTTATCAAGTCTTGCTCATATTGTTTCCATAGATCTTATCTTCGTAAGCAACACATGACTTTCTAATTGCATTGAACTGTAGAAGAGTAGAAGGCAAATTGCATTCAAACATGCCATATTTCTGCCCTCATGTCATGTTGATACATAAGAAAAGTAAAGTATCTAGTGCACATAGAGACAAGGGTGGAGATTGCCTCCTGCAGCCTCAGTATGATTGATGTATTAATTTGATTTATTTAGGTGTCAATCAATGAGCTTACTTCCCCCCCCCAAAAAATATTACATATAAAATGCAATGTGAATAATTAAAATCTACAGTGAGTGATAAAAGGAAGCTAAATGAAAACAACAACAAAGTACCTTTCCTTGCAAAAGAGACAACATAAATTACTGACGGTATTAAACTGCAGTGGGCCACAATAGTCCATGGTCAGTTTATAATACAATAATAAAGCCTGGGTGAATAAAAAGGGCTGCATTTGGTGTTGAAAATACAACAGAGAAGGCACCAAGTGATACTTTTCTGGGGAGGCTTTTCCATAGCTAGGATGCCTCTACCACCATGCTGCCTTCATGCCCAGCCCACTATTGCCTCTCAAGGCATCTGTAACTCTGCCAGACTACTTCTATGTAAAGACCTCTTGTGCACCCCTTTGAGCAACCAATGCCTGCTCTTTCCCAGGCTTCTGTGAAATAGCTTTACTCCTTCTGCTGAAAGTAAGCTGTGCAGCAGAGTCCTGGGGCTGAATATGAGCAGAATGTTCAATGATGAGGTACAGGTGGCCTCATTAAATCTGCAATAATTGGTAAAGAGGCAGTGTGCCCTTAGAAACAATGAAGCTACAGAGGGTCTCCAAAAGTAAAACCTCTTCTGCAGTAACCCCATAGGCTTGAGTAAGTCACCATTTCCTTACTTCATGGGTTAATGCAGAAGAAGGGCGCCCAGAAAGATGAAATGGAGTAGATAAGGGATCTACAATCTCTTTTTTAAAAAATTTAAAATCCCCAGATCAAATTTGCTCTGAATTGGAATTATTTAATATTAATATTTATTGATTTAGCTATCTACTTGCTTATTTACTTTTTATTTCATTATCAGTTGGCTGATTGGTTGCATGGTTAAAAGTTGAAGTAGACACTAATAAAATAAAATAATGCCAATAACATATTGGCTCATGACAGTGAAAGGAATCCAAACGGAATACTCTTGTGTCTACTCTGAAGCAGCTCAATCTGCAATTCAAGGAAGGAAAATATGTAGTGCCATCTTTTGGTTAATGCAGCAGATCAGGTATTTCAGTGTCATTTTATTTATTTGAAGCATTTGTAGACTGTCCAAATTCACAGAATTCTCTTCATGGTTCACAACAGTTTGAAGCAACATACAATTAACATGTTAAAAACAATTGAACTGAAACACTGAAAATTAATCACCAAATTAAAGCATTTGACACTCGAACAACTTTAGAATTTTGTACTTGCTCCCTTCTCCGCCTTACTCCTTAAATCTTGTGAACACAAATAGAAGAGCTACATAAAGACCTGCTAACATTGAAAATGGTAACAAGGAAGGCATTGTTCAAAGGGATAGTTACATTAAGAAAGTATGTTTACTTTCAGGCTCTTGTGTGATTATTGTTTTGAAAACTTCACTTTTATTAAATCTTTCTGAACATGCTGTTCTTCTCTTCAACTCAGTTAGTCTGTACTTTAACACAACATCTTGACACTTTCATAGGAATAGGAAATAAAATGAAAAAAGAGAGAGAATTCTTCAAAGTGTCAAGATGTATTTTCCAGGCCTGTCACCTAAGAACCTTTGTGGTTCTATTCATTTATTCGGCATAATTTTTACCATTCTACACAGTTTTTGTGCTGCTCAGTAAATATTGTGCATGACTATCTATGATTCAATGTATCTTCTATACTGTCATGACTAAAGATAGCTTACGGTAATTAGACACCCAAATAAGGAAGACGTTGCCTAGTTTCCACAGTTTTGCTTCACTGTTTTTCACTGTTCAGCTACTCCCGTGATAATATGCTGTAGCTATATCCTTATAGGCAATGAAGTAATTAAAACAATATCCCAATGATTATTCCCACTGTGGAACCATAGATCACCAAGACTGTCACAGCCTTGGTAAGGCTATGTTGCATTGAAAGGCGTACAAAGAACGACTGATTCTGGGTTATGCTTTGCAAATTCTTTTTGGGGAAGATGTTGGCGTATTCTGACATATTATAGCCTGGATTAGGTTTACAGTAAAAATATTGGATTTGTTCTCAGAGCGAAGAGCCTACCCCCCATTTTGCAATAAGATTTCATTTACTTCACCTGCTTTCCATAATTCTTCTCCTTTTATGCTCCCTTTCTGTCAAACTGACATCAACTGTCTCATGTTTTTTTTCCTTCTTTTTCTTTTTCTGCATTCCCTGCCTCTAACATAGAATCATAGAGTCGCAAGAGACCATAAGGGCCATCGAGTCCAACCCCCTGCCAAACAGGAAACACCATCAGAGCACTCCTGACATATGGTTGTCAAGCCTCTGCTTAAAGACCTCCAAAGAAGGAGGCTCCACCACACTCCTTGGCAGCAAATTCCACTGTTGAACAGCTCTTACTGTCAGGAAGTTCTTCCTAATGTTTAGGTGGAATCTTCTTTCTTGTAGTTTGGATCCATTGTAGTTTGGAGTTGGCCACCTGGCAACAGCATCTCTGGGACAAATGTTTTATCCGGGGTAGCCAACATTGTGCTCTTCAGATGTTGTTGAACTCCAATTCCTATCAGCCATAGCCAGTTTGACCAAGGATGATGGATTTTGTGATCCAAAAATAACTGGAAGGCACTGGCACTGTGTTGGCTACCATTGGTTCTATCCATCCATTGGAACAGTCACCCCCTTTTATTTGTTGGAGTATAGAAAATAGAATACAGTGATTGTGGTAGTATAAATGGTTGGATGAACTAAGGAACAGAAGAGGGAGAGGTTCAAGTACAGCAAGAAGGAAGTAACACTGAAAGGTGAAACGCGTCTGTTTAAACAATGGCAGAACTCTTAGTAAACTAGGAAGAACACAGAATCAAAAATTTCAGTTTTAAACAACCAGAAAGGTTTAAGTAAAGCAGCCATGGAGAGACACAAAGAGTTTTAACAAGGAGAAATAGTGGAGATGGGTACCACACAGAGGCCGACATGAAAAACATAACACAACAGAGCCTTTTCCCCACTCCCTTCTTGCTGCATTCAAACCTTGTTTTAAACTGCCCCTCATCACTCACTGTCATTCTCTAGCACATCTTTGCCATTGTTTAAAATGGCCACTTTTCCTCTTTCAGTATTCTTTCATCCGTGCTTTACTCAAATCTCTGTCACTGTTTAAAGCCACTTTTCCCATCTCAGTGACCAGTCTGCCTCACTCCTTTGTCATGGCCAATGTTGTTTTGAAGCCTGCCTTTACTATTATTTCTTTATTTTATTTCATAAAATGTATATACCACTTGATTGCAAAAAAAATCTCAAACTGGTTTATAAAAAATAAAATAGTAAAATCAAGAAATATTTACAACCTTGCTTTAAAACACACAAAAGTTAAAATATTAAAACAGATTAAAATTACCTCAACTTTATAAGGGTCTGGTAGGCTTGTCTAAACAGGAATGCTTTTAGCGGGTGCTTCTGTACCCACAATGACTTTATGCATATCCAAAATTGTGGTGAGACACTACAAATCCTCAAATGGGACTGTGGTCTGACTATGTGCAAATTATCCAATATTCTCTTTCAAAGGTTATAGAGAAGTTAGAGCTGTTTTATTTATTCAGCCCAAAATGGATTTTCAATCCAATATTAATCACATTTACTTGGAATTAAGTCACATTGATTTCATTAATTATGCCCATTGAATATGTGTAGAACTGCTGCCTTTCATTCATAAGCAGGCTGACACAATTTTTGATTATTTTTTACTAGAATATGCACACAAATTCCTTCCTTCACATCAGGACATATGATTTCTCTTTAAATGGAAGGGATAGATGCATTTCCCAGATGTCACTGTAATAGCATTCTGTTTCCACAACTCCCTGTGGATGAAAGATCATTTCCAATCTTGAAAAAGATATTCAATTTGAAATTAGGTAAGTGCTTATTTGGCTGAAAGATATTTGACAAACACAATCTTCTTAAGGGGCTTCAGGTGAAGAATATAGCCAGTGGAATTTAATTAGCAATTGAATTCTACAGTGGCTTGCTTCCAGTTAAAGCCCGCAGGTATCTGTAATGGTAATTAAAATGTCTGGCAGTTTATAAGTATAATCACCATAAAGTAAGAGAAATGCAAAATTCTAGGAAGTGACCTAGTATCACCATATAATTTCCTTGGCACCTGCAAGCAAAATTCAAACTGTGCGTTCATAATGTTTAATTACTAGTGGTGGTATTATTTTGAAATATAACAAATTTATTTTATTTTTGTAAGGCTTGTGAAGCTATTTACTGGGCGATCATGCTTATTGGATGAAATTTCCTCTGATATGTAGGTATGCAAATTGGGATCTGGTTTATAATGAATTATTCTAGAGTTACCCCACCCATAAATGACATGGCTTACATATAAACTGAAAAGCAATAGCTCAAATGACACCTTTGCCTTGTGCCTGTGAGTAAAGGACCAGACAATTGCCCTTCAAGGATCACAACATGCAAAAGGGAATGTAATGTTGTTTTTCCTCCACTGCCATGGAAGTGGGTAAGTATGTGTGTGAAAGGTTGGTGTAGAGAGGGAGACTAGGTGACCAGTTTGCTTGGAAGTTGAGCTCTTCCAGGTCCTGCTTGCGGATTCTACTGCTAATTGTGAGCTGTCTCTTCCTCCCAGTCACCATTTTGCACTCTCCACAATTTCTTGAAACGGATGGGTGTGTATTTGTACATGTGGGACGATGGTGACCCCAACCCACAGTCTTTTTCTGGGGTCTGACAGTGGTGAGAAAATGGATGAAAAGAGGCTGTCTGTTGGGGTCTCCTGACCATTTACAGTGTCACACATGGCCCTTCCCCCAACTAGCCAGGCTAGAAAAAATAGCAGTAGCACCTTTGCTTATTAAATGTGTTTATTTAAACAGCATTGTCTCATGCTTAAGGGAAGCAATCTTTTTCCACGATTCATTTTAAAAAGATACATTCATCAAAGTTGTGCACCATTTAAATGTATTTAAATTGCTTAATTAATCTGTGGGAGCTGGGATGAGGGAAATTAGATCATCTTTATTCAGTTGACAGCCCTAGTCATTACCATTTTGATAGGATGGGATAAACAGGAACAGAAAATAATAAGCAGAACATGCAAGTCAGAGCAGTGGGAACGCCAGGCAACAGGTAACCAAAGGGAGGTGTGCTGTAAGCAAGACCATGTCAAATCACATCCCAGCAAAAGGAGGTCAAGTGTGAAGCAGACATGTGCTCCAGCAAAGCTCTCTTGTGACATCCCTAGGATATTTACAAAGTTTTCTCTCTCTGAAATTCTCACTGGCTCCTTGTCCTTTTAGCTCACTCTTCCTGAGAGAAAGAGAACCTCTTGATTTCTTGGCAGGCAAGATTTGAAATTGTACAAATCTCCTCAGGGCACCTTGTACTAGAAGAAAGCGTGCCTTTTAAATGCACAATTTTCTGTCCAGCATGAAAGCAGAAAGACGTTCAAAGATGCCAAAGTCAAAGGCTGGAGAGAGGCCTTTTAATCCCGCCACCAGGTATCTGAAGATAGCTGCAGAGTTTCATTTGTAGGCTGGAAGGTAATGCCATTTCATGCATCATCTGGTTAAAAAATAAATCTGCTGCTGCTCAAGTCCTAACTTCTCTGTCACCTCTTCTTGCAGATGATTTTCAGGCATATATATAGTGCAATTTTAGAATAAAATCTGATTCCAAAGCTTGAAATATTCACCGCTTGACTTCTCCTGTTCTATATTTGCTTGTCAGAAGCAGAATCCTTTTTTGAAAAAATAGCCTTGCCTCCTGCACACAAAACTTGCCCCACTATCTTGCATGATACACAATGTCAAAAAAGGCATTTTCAAGGGATAGACAATGTGATTGGTTCTGCTTCCTAATCCGTCAGATGTACAAAGAAATCAACAAAATTGGGCTCTCTCCCTAGTTGATAGAAGTGCTTGGATGTGCTTGTGGCTTTCTAAAGATAAGCCATAGTGGAAAGATCATATACTTCAATATTTATTAGGTTAAAATACCTACATTTATTTTGCATTAGGTAAAAAACTAGTTATCCAAGGTGTCATTAGTGTCTTAAAGTCCCTTCCAGTGGATCTGATAATGAGCAATATGCAACAGATTATTTTGGGGAAACTTACTTTCATAAAGTAGTGCTTTTAAAAACTCTTTTCCCTTGAGTCATACAACTTTCCCTAAGCAAATCACAGAATTCTAGTTCTGAAATACAAATTCGCACAGCCTCCTCCCCCCCCCCCAAGAGGCTGATTTCTTTGCTTTGAATTACCACATTCAAATGCACATCCTTCATTCTGGTGATTACAGTTAATTGCATAGGCTGTGTTTGGACTTAACACTAAGTGATGGCTTAGCATTACATGAATGAACCTAGCCTTCCTTCCAGGATTGCAAATGGCCTCCTTCACTCTTTCTCCCACATGGCCAAGAAGAGGAGTTCAGAAGTTTTTGATCCTGCATTTATTTAACCTCAGCTTTTCATTTCATCCAAATGCTGTCTGCTCGTTTAACTGTGCTCACTAGATGGGATTCGAAGGAGTCAGTCAGTTATGGGGGAGTTATTGGTCAGTTATTGGTCAAATTAATACTTGGGATCTAGATTTTTATGATTCACTGACAGGAAGCCATAGGAATCAACACAATCAATACCTATGAATTTAACTACTTCAAAACATAGCCATGACTTCACTGTGCAAACAGGCACAAAATAACATCCCTTGTAATAGCCAGGGGGTCATCAACATGGTGCCCATGAGTGCAATGGCTCTTTAGAGCACACACACACCCCAGTCACACACTGCCTCTTAAGGTCATTAGGAGGTGATGGTAGTTATCTAGAAAAGAACCCAGAGTTGATGGAAGTAGTGACACTTTCCTATTTCCTTTTTCAGCTCTATGTGCCTGTTAAGGCCCAGATAAATTCTGTTTTATCTGACTTGCTATCCAAATCCTTTGAAAGAGTAAAATGTGTGGGCATACCTTTTCTATTCCTGCCTGTTTGGAAGGGGGACTAATTCAGGGATAGGGTAGAGAAGTGATCAAAGTTTCCCGATGTCTCCATAGTCCTATAAGTTTGGTGACCCCTGCAAGAGTTCCCATCACCTTTCTTGAAAGAAGCAGTCACATGCTTTCTGACACCTGGCTGGATGAGTTTTGAATTCAATCACACTGACAATTTGGTCCCCTCCACTGGGGGGTGGGGTGGGGACCCTCAGAGAAAAGGTCTGCACAAGATCCCTTCTCTGGGGAAGCCACATCTGTGGGAATGTTCTGGGGTGCAGGAGAGGATATATTGACTAATTATATCCTTATCCAACTTGTGCTAACAAGTTCCCAAAATATCAGCAGAGTTTATAGACATTCCCCTTTAAGTTCGCAACGGTAACGTGTGCACAGGTTCGCTAGAACCTCTATAATAATTACTCTGGTAATTTCCCCTTTGTTCCCTCTTAAAATGCAAGACACGACACAGTCTTTATAAAAGTATAAAAGAGTTTACTCACGTTCTGTTCACAATATGATCCCAGAAGGTAGGCAGGCTTAAAAAAAGGTTACATGCACTTAGGAACTATCTTATAGGAAGATAGTACTGTCCTCTCTTGGCTGAGAGCCAAGAGGGCATCCTTAGATGTTCCTCATCGAAGGAAGATGGCAGAGAGAAGAGAGAGAGTGGCTGCCTGCCCTGTGCTTTTATCATTACCTGCACAGGTGAGGCCACACCCACCTCTGGTCACATGCGGAGGAAGTCCGTCCCCAGGAAGTTTACCTGCTTGCTGGACAGACATCCCTCCCCATGTTCTAACATGTACACTCTAGGAATGTTGTCATTGACTGCTCCTGTGTTTACATCCCACAACATCATCTGAAACATGGATTCCCCACCAACCAGCATAATTTTACCATAATTTTATTTATTTCTCCTAATAATAAATGGCAGCTATCTGTGATTATCAGAAAGTTGAAGGGATGCCTCTGTAATGGGAAGAAAGAGCTGTATTTCTCTCTCTTTTACACACACACACACACACACACACACACACACATTTCTAAGTACATATCTGCAAAAGTGTTACCTCTTAACAATATGAAACTGATGTCCATTATAAGTAAAGATGTCTATGCACCCATCCTTATCTGGGGGCACCAGGAGTATAAAGAGGGGAAAAAATGACAACCAAAATTAACAATCAAGGTGGCCTGTATGGAATCAGACGTGGATGACTTCTGTTGTTGATGATCTTGTGCATTGCATAGGACTACAAAGGATTTAATCCACCTGAAACTCTTCCAACCATAAAAAAATTCCTTGGGCCACAGATGACTCATCTAACATCTTGTCATAAAGTGAAATAAACAGTATTATGCATGAATGTCCTAGATGCATTATTCACCTATATGCAGTTAAGCAAAAGACAGGAAGATTGCTATCAATATGATTCATTTATTTCACCACCCTTTCCTATGGTAAGTTGATAAGAATAGCAAGAACACTGTGGCTCAGTCTGACAACATACTAGAGCAATTGCAATGACTGATTCTAAACACAGCTGAGCATTCAAAACCTCTGGGGCAGAACTGGACTGGATTATACTTAAAAGTGGAGATTGGCATATAATATGGAAAGGAACAGCTAATCATCTCACTAAAATGAGGTCTTTAGGTAAGGTTTCTTTGTATAGTTTTTTATTGAGATTCTATTGAGAAAGGTCTTTCACAATCATAAGATAGTACTATAAATAAACTACGAAAAGACCCATCTCCCCCCTTTACAGAGGTAAACAGAATCCAGATCCCACACTGCAAGACAAAGTACACTATAACGTAAGACAGTACAATATAAAATACAACAATTACAACAAACCTAATAAGTGGTTTGAATATTTAGGTGTTGTCTTCCCCTTCTGTTACCTTTCTACAATATGCAGGTTTTCTTCCTGGCAAATATGGAAGGATTTAAAAAATCACCCTAGGCTTCAGAGTGTCCACAACCATTTTATATATTGTTATGACCATCCAACCATGCTCCTGCCAACTAAGGTGCTCTGACCACCTTCTTAAGGTCATAAGAATTAGGCCAAAGATGCAACCTAGTCCACCATCCTGTTCTCAAAGTAGCTAACCTATAGGAAGCCCACAAGCAGAACATGAGAGCAAACGCATGCCCCATCCATTCTAATTTCTAGCAACTGATATTCAGAAGCCTACTGTATCTGACATGGGAGGTAATACATAGTCATCATGGCTAGTAGCCACTTATCCTCCATGAACCCTCTTTAAAGGCATCCAAGTTGGTGGCCTTTACTGCATCTTCTGATTGCAAATTCCATCCATTAACTATGCATGAAAGACCTTGTGTCAAGAGCTTGTCTAGGATGTAGGACATTCCTGAAAATATCAGTAGGGTGAAGCATTATCTCAGAGTGTAGAGTTTAGGAAGTCAAGAATATGAATTTGAATTTGGTCCCAATATACAGCCCCATCTACAATGGAGTCACCAACCACAGCCATACTGTAGTTTGTCATTTTTAGATTCTAACATTGTAAACATCAAGTTTCCTTTAGTTCCTATTTCTAACCTAGTGAGTGTCAGTGAACAGCTCCATTTCCCAACAGAAAAAGGCACTGCGTGTGTATTTTAAACTTTGTAGGCTGTTTCGTGATGATATTTTGTTCCGATCCAGAAGAAAATGCTTGTGACTATTTCTGAAGCAACATTCTTCTGCACTTTCTAATCTCAGCATATCACAAGCATTAGTCAGTTCTGCACTTTATTATTCCATTTCATGGTGAAATGCTGTGACAGTATCTCATTAGCTGAAGTGGGGAAAATAGACTTTAAAAATAAACCCTGCACCCAATAAGGATCTGTATCTACTACCTCAGGTTGTGTCATTCTGAGCAATGAGTGATTGGAGAGATGCAGGCAGTGGAGGAGACAAATTTCTTTACATTAAATTAGAGATCATCAGGCAAAGATAACATGCTCACTGGTTATGATTTATGGCTGTCAGAACTAATGCTATTGTCAGAAATACAAATGGGAAATCTCTGCATAATTAAAAAGAAAAAGCCAAATGTTCCTGACTTTCATCTTGCACTGTGTGAACTTTAAGAAGCAGTGCTGTTTAAGAACTTGAAACCACTAGTGTACTCTTATCTCTGCATTGTGTTAAAAATGAGGCAAACAGATATAGTACATTATGGAACTGGCATAACAGCATTTTGTATGACCTGCATCCATTTAACATAGAGAAAGTAGATTCTATGCGGATATAGAAAACATTTCTTAAATAAACCTCAGTATCTGTTTATACATTTTATTTATCTGCATTTCACTGCCTATTTGTACATGTCTGTAAATCCACAGCATATGTGGACGCAGTATTTGGAAAAAGAAAAAGAAAAAAGAAAAAAGAAAAGGAAGAACAGAAGAAAAACAATTGAGAACAGAGTTTCCCAGGGCTTACTGTCCCTTTCCCCAGTACAGTTTATTGTTGGAAGCTGATTCCTTCCAAAGGCTTATTAATATGATGGTGTAAGAACCTGGCAGCCCATGCTGGCTCCAACCAATGGTAAGCCATTCGTGTGAAGTCTTGATAGCCACTCAGAACCACAGATTTTTAAGTGGTTGAAACTGAAATACCTCTATTAGTGGAGTCCTCATTACTCATTACTATTTTACTCACAAAATTCCACTTGCTTCTGACTATTCTCCAGTGCACCAACAGGATCATAAGGGTGCTAAGCAAACCCATGTTCTTGAACCACACACCATGTGACATTAGTAGTAGTAGTTCCCTCTGAGCAACAGAACAGAAGCAGAAGGGCTGCATGCTCCCTGCTCATCTTTTGCAAAAGGTTGTCCGACAGAGTCACCAAAGCCAATTCTGCCCCCAAACTGGACCTGAACCCGGGTTGAAATTAGTAGAATTCTCCTCTCCCTTCACCTCATACCACCTCACAGCAATAGCAATAAAGGGAGAGACAGATATTTTTACCCAGCTGTGCTGCCAAATACACCAGTTCTTTCCAAGGATATCAGGACAAAAGGAATGAGGAGGTGGAAGGGGAACCAAAACAGTTTTATTAACAAATAAACAGCAGGCATGCAAAGCATAAAATAAAACATACCTGACAGGGGCTACCCAATCTCCTCTTCAGCTGCCTGGAGCCCCAGGTAGAGCAGCAGGAGAAAGACCCCGACCATTGGTCTCCCAGCATCAGGTCCTTTGATCTGGGTAGAAGCTCTCTGGGCCCCTCTCACCTATCACTTTTATAGCCTGCCTTGATGTAATCAAGTGCACCTGGCATTACTTATGATTAGCCCAGGACCCTGAGATGGAATTAATACAGAACGGCTGAGAGTCTCCCACTACCTGCAGCCTGGCATCCAGCCAGCACTTGCAACACAGAAGAACCCAAGAAACTCCTGACAGGTGTGTGAAACACAAGAATCCAGCAGACCTCAAACTGGGGATGTTAAAGGGAAAGGGACATGCCACCTAACTCCTCGGAATACAGTTGTCTTCTGCATTTCCACTACACCACCCTGTTACTATGTTAGAGAACACTCAGCAAGCCTATTCCTCATGTCAGGCCCTGCTGCCAGGATATCACTTACTCCATTAAGCAAGTTGCTTTCTTCCACATTAAATAGAAGGCCCTACTTTCATTCACAGAGGATATCCTGTTAGATTATTACACTGCAAATTTTTTTGTTTTTCTTAGCCAAATGGTGAATCTGGACCTCATTCACCCTCATTCATCATACAAAGGCCCTGGCCCTTCTGCAAGACGGCCCCCCAAGGCTGAACCACTGTAGCACCTGCAGTGAGGAGAGAGCTTTGTGGGGCAGGATGAGACAACTGACTTGAGTCCCTTAATGAGGCAGCTGTGTATCTTCTTGCAATGACTGGAAGATTCTGAGTTATCACAAACATTCATGGACCCAAAACCTCACAAGACCCATGATTTATCACACATGGCTTGTAATAGCTTTGATTTATTTAGAGAAAAATAACGAGAAACTGTTATTGTTTTATACATTGCCTTGTTTCATGCCCCATGTCGATTGAACTGATGGAATCTTTTATTTATTATCTCCCCAAATAAGACCTAACACAGGAAAGGTTTTGTCTGGCACCTTTTAAAGCAGCGTGTTGTGCATTCATCAAGAGATCCAACTAGAACAAAATTGCTAATGGGAATGAAATTTACAAAGCAGAAGTGAAATTAAGAAGCCCTTAATTTCACCGACTACCCTTTCACAGTGGAAACTGAGAGGTGGTTAATCACACAGCAAGAGTAGTTGAACTAACTGGAAAGCACCCCCAAAAAGGTGCAATCGGAAATTCTCATTTTTCATAGAAAAAACACACACCTTTATAATGCAACTGTAATCCAAAGTGAGCAATGGTTGCTCTCTTCTTCACTGTGATCTCGTCTTTACAGATACTGTTCCCATATTCCAGGACTATTTCACACCACATAAGTTGACCAGAAAATACCCACTTCAATAACATGACCTATGCATATGACCCTGCTATCATGCAGCCCTATTAAAATGTATTTCATGGTGTCTGACTTCATGAAGCCATCTGCTCCCCATTTTGTAGTGCAAGACAGAAAAACGTCAGCAACAAGATTTGATCTATAGATTTGGATTTGATCTATGCCAGTGGTTCCCCCAACTATTTTTTCCTCTCAAACAACTTGAAGATTGCTGGAAGTATTTGTGGACCACACAGGCATTACAATAAATACAATTCTATATAGGGAATAAAAGATGAAGGGTGGCTTAATAGTAATAGTAATAGTAATAGTAATAGTAATAGTAATAGTAATAGGCTAGTGTTGCTTTAGCACAATTCCTAGCATTAATAGCAGTCTGTGTTTCAAGTGTTTCAATTTCAAGTCATGGCTTGAAATTGATTTGGTTTCTAAATCTGCTTATATGTTAGAGTGATTAGGTAAAGGTAAAGGGACCCCTGACCATTAGGTCCAGTTGTGGCCGACTCTGGGGTTGCGGCGCTCATCTCGCTTTATTGGCCGAGGGAGCCAGCGTACAGCTTCCGGGTCATGTGGCCAGTATGACCAAGTCGCTTCTGGTGAACCAGAGCAGCGCACGGAAACGCCGTTTACCTTCCCACCAGAGTGGTACCTATTTATCTACTTGCACTTTGACGTGCTTTCGAACTGCTAGGTTGGCAGGAGCAGGGACCGAGCAATGGGAGCTCACCCCATCACGGGGATTTGAACCGCCGACCTTCTGATCGGCAAGTCCTAGGCTTTGTGGTTTAACCCACAGCGCCACCCGCATCCCTTTTGTTAGAGTGATTAAGGTAAAGGTAAAGGTACCCCTGCCCGTACGGGCCAGTCTTGACAGACTCTGGGGTTGTGCACCCATCTCACTTAAGAGGCCAGGGGCCAGCGCTGTCCGAAGACACTTCCGGGTCACGTGGCCAGCGTGACATCGCTGCTCTGGCCAGAGCCAGAGCCGCACACGGAAACGCCGTTTACCTTCCCGCTGGTAAGCGGTCCCTATTTATCTACTTGCACCCGGAGGTGCTTTCGAACTGCTAGGTTGGCAGGCGCTGGGACCGAGCAGCGGGAGCGCACCCCGCCGCAGGGATTCGAACCGCCGACCTTTCAATCGGCAAGTCCTAGGCGCTGAGGCTTTAACCCACAGCGCCACCTGCGTCCCCCTTTACATCTTAAAAAGCATTAAATACAAAGATACAGTCAGTATCATGCCTAGTTGAGCCTTCTTCTCAGTTTAGCGGTTGGACCTCCTTTTATTTTTTGCATCTCCTTTTATTTTTTAATGGGGATATTAAGTGCAATTAATTAACTTAAAAGGTACCCCTGCCCGTATGGGCCAGTCTTGACAGACTCTGGGGTTGTGTGCCCATCTCACTTAAGAGGCCAGGGGCCAGCGCTGTCCGGAGACACTTCTGGGTCACGTGGCCAGCGTGACATCGCTGCTCTGGCCAGAGCCAGAGCCAGAGCCGCACACGGAAACGCCGTTTACCTTCCTGCTAGTAAGCGGTCCCTATTTATCTACTTGCACCCGAGGGTGCTTTCGAACTGCTAGGTTGGCAGGTGCTGGGACCGAACGGCGGGAGCGCACCCCGCCGCAGGGATTCGAACCACCGACCTTTCGATCGGTAAGCCCTAGGCGCTGAGGCTTTTACCCACAGCGCCACCTGCGTCCCGTTAGAGTGATTACTGCCTGATAATTAAGGGTACAAGTCAGTTAGAAAATAAGCCATTTCAGACCCATTTATTTCAATGGGAGAGATTTAAGCATGAATGTTAATACTACAATGGAAATCAATGGGGCTTAGGCTTGATTTCACTCTAATATTTAAGCCAAATTTCTTATTTCCTCAATTTTACATTGCATGTACAAGTAAAACTTTTATTATTATTTTCGCAGTCAAGCAGTATACGATAATTGAACAAAACATCTGTGACTTTCTTTAGAGACAGAATCTGTTTAATAAATATGACTGTAAAAGCAATAAACAATAGCAATTATACATTACACTACATAGTATCCAACCAAAAGGGGGGGATTACATCAAAAAGTCATTTCAAAATTAGCAGTAGATCCAATGCTATAAGAGAGAAAAAAACATTCAAATTGACCTATAAAAATAACTTGGCTAACATTGGACTTCCATGGCCTATTAGAATTGTGAGGGTTACTATACAGTGGACATTGACTACTTTCCCAGCCACCTGAGAGTTACAGCTATAGACACATGAGTGATGCCATATCTTGTAGCAAAAGGTGCAGAGCAATTTGAGAAACCATCAGCAGCAGACATAAATCATTTAAAAGTTCCCAGTTTTTCTTCAAATGTGTTCATTTGGGACTAAAATTCAACTTCTGAGGTGAATATATATCTATGTGCAGGGCAGCCCTCAGTTACATCCCTGACATCTTTTTTCACTTAGTCACTTCGTTGACATGTCTTAGCATTATGGCTTGCTGAGCTCCAAGCAAAAATCTTGAAGTTTTTCCAGAGAAGCAACTGTTGGTGCTTACCAAGGGAGATGGTCATATGCAAGTTCTGACCATTACTATGTCTCTGTGTTCTTGTTAGTAGTAACACTTGGCTTTATTCTAAGGGGCTACAGATGAGAAAGTGACTATATAAATTTATATTGCACTTCCTTGTGGCAAGATCCCACATGGCTCACCTGCATTCATCAGCTGTATACTAAAAACACGTGGCATGGCCAAACTCAATGGTTGCTCGGGTAGGAAAGGCCTAAAACCCAGCAACATGGGATCTTGCCATATGGAAACAAGGACCCAGTCTGGCCCAAATCTACTCAAAGAGGTGCAAACTTGTGATCTGAAGCAGAGCATTCATATGAGAAGCCACAAATGTATGGTGGGGGTGTGGGGGTGGCAACTCACTTTTCATTCTCCCACCCATGCCAAAATGATTGTGTGAATTGGTCTATAAACAATTTAAGTCAAGGTACTTATATTCAAGTGGATTTGACCCCACTAAATCAAACAGAAATTCACATTCTGATCCTAAATATATGTATAGCTGTTTGAATACATCTAATGGCCTGTGCTGCAGCAGTTACATCAGCACCCTGTCATCTAGATTAAATACCTATCAGATTAAATCTCATTGGAGCAGGTTGCTTATAAATATGACTACGGTTTGCACATATGCAAATGATGGTTTGTAATATTCAGTAAGCTCCACAGAAGACAAAAGGTGAGTCATATTTTAAGATAAGGCACAGGTGAGCCATACCTGTGTCTGCTGCAGTAATCACAATACACAAAGAGCAACAAGCTGAATAATAATAACCATAAACATTTTCTTGGTATTTTCCTAACATAACTTTTCTTTTCTATTTTTACCTGCTTACAAGAAGAAACAATAAGAAAGCATAAGGATTGTGTTATACAGGAACTCACAAGAAGAAACAATAGGAAAAGATAAGAAAAGACGAACTGTATTAATATTGGAATTAGTTTCATAGGTTATATACTGTACATATGAACTGTATATGTTGCACATACTGGGCTAGGCCTTTACGTTAGGAAAGAACCAATAAAATGTTTATGGTTATTATTATTGAGCATGTTGAGCTTTGTGTATTGTGATTACTCTGTAGGGTACTGGCTCCCCCCTCCCCCAATGCCCACAAGTGTCATAGCTTAATAAATGGTAGGCTGGCCAGCAACACCAGCACAACAGGACTGAAATGCAGCAATGTATTTGTATAGGGCTTTGTGCTCTACCTCCCCATCCTCTCTCTTTGCTGGAACTGAAGGTTGAAATTCAACTAGCATCAGATTTTTAGGTTTCATTTTTTAAAGTCCTGCTATGTAATGAAGTGGTAGAAGAATGCATTGTAGGATCCTTATGGATCAGCCTATTAGTTTTTTGCAGCAGAGCAGGAATTGTGTGTGTGTGTGTTTTAAAAACAGCAGTTAGTTATAATACTTTTGTCATTATCAAGACGTTCACATATTTCAGTACTCATTCTGAAATCCATAATCTCACAGTGCACACTTAACAATTTTAAGCTATAAGAGTTCAAGCATTTGAACTGTTGAATTTTTGATGGAGTCAGAAGAACCTGCACACACAATTCATTATTTGATTCAATTTAAGCAGTCCCCCAATTAGCTGCAGACTGAATAAAGATTGCCGAAAGAGATGAAAAGGGAACCAGTCTTAGGTATGATCTGCAGCAGCCTTCCTCAGACTCAACAGAGGTTTCAGACTCTAATTTCCATCATCCCTGACCAGTGGCCGGGGGTGATAGAAGCTGTTTGCCAAAACCTCTGGATAGCACCAGCTTGGGAAAGGCTGCTTTACAGAAATCAGAGTGAACATCTGGAAGTAACTTGAATTGACTGGATTACTGACATGGATTTTTGCATGTTGGTTCAAACTGGTTTCAGATGCCTGAAAAAGATTCCATCATTGCATACAGTCACACAGAAGCCTTTGAATACCAGTGTTTGAAGGCCTCAGTTCTAATACGGAGTGGCTAGTCATTATGCCCTAACTTTATTTCCCTAATTAAAAGGAATGGCCAAAAAAATGATCCAATCCAGAGTTGTAATATGGAGCTCCCAAAATTAATTTGATACCACTGTGATAGAATTGTAGAGTTGGAAGGGACCCCAAGGATCATCTAGTCCAATATATCCTGCAATGGAGAAATCCACGTGTGTACGGTACATTCAGGAGAACTGGAGATCATGGGAACTGTACTTCCCATTATGGCCAACTTTGTACTCCCCTAATGTGTGTGAACATAAAATATATTTGAAAGCCTGCAGCCCTCGAGTTGTAAATTGCCTTATCCAGATTATTACTGGGCATCAGCACCAGTAGGTCATTGGGGAGGCAGTGCTCCAATCTGGACTTATTGGACTGTAATCAATATTGCACCAGCAGTGTTCCACTTATGCAGTGGGACTCTCATCTTCTTATGTGCCCCCAAAATCTGTTCCAGGGCATCCCCCAATTTTCTGGTGTAGATATTGAGGGTGCATGGGGTTTGGAGAGGAGAGGATGGAGGAGAGGGAGTGTTGTACACGTGGGAGACTGGAGAATGAGTGATACAAATTCAAGATCATTAGGCCACATCTGATGGACTAAATCTAGCTCCTGAAATAATTTCAGTTTAATTTGTAGCAATTGTAGCTGGACCTACTTGTGATGAGTCCCCGGTGATGTGAACAGAGCAGAGCAATGACAATGATTAATCTGAGTTCTAACATCTTTGAAACTGATAGGAGGACATGTCTTGTTCATGTAGATGAAGAGTAGTGCATATAGCATGAAGATAAGAAAGTTTCATTGCTTTATCTTTGGTAACAGATGTACCATTATCCAGCCATAGGATGGGGCAAGAAATATTATGTGAGTGGACCTTATATATACCTTGGTGTCTTTTACATCCTCAGCTTGTGGGGCTCTCTAAGAGCACATTGTAAGAGATTATTGTACTATGTGCAGCTCTAGCACTCGCACCAGGAGTTGCAAAACTATTATTCTTGAGCACGTCCTCTGCAAGCTGAAAGTGTGTTTTTTGTTTTTTAAAAGGATTTGTGCTCATGATTTATACACTAATTGCTCGATCTGTTAGGCCAGATGGAACAATGGAGCAAAATAAATGTTTGTGTACAGTATGGGAAATACTGTATGCCTGCCACAAATTGCACTCAGTTTTCTTCAAAACTATTGCTGTCAGAATAGAATAGTCAGAATGCTGGAAAAAACACGTGAAGGAACTGATGCAGATGCTAAGCAGTACTGAATCAATTTGGACTGGATAGCACCATTCCTTTTTCATTCTTGATTGCAATGGGTATGTGCAGAATGTAACTAACAACAATCAGAGAGTGAAATGTATTTTATGGTTAGATCCTTCAAAGGTCAGTCTTGGAGTAGCTAGTTCTTTATCCCATATGATATGGATGGGAAAACTGTGACTCTCTAGGTGAACTCCAGCTCCCACCATCCTTTATTGCCTGCTCTGCTGGCTAGAGCTGATGGGAGCTGAAGTCCAGGAACATCTGGGCAGCCACACTGCACTAGACAGGCATGAATCTTCATTCAACATATGTTTAGGAAAGAATTTGATTCTGCCAGTGAAAGGAACTTGAGCTGCGTCTGGACCTTGAACTGTATCTGAACAAGCTAAAAACAGCTTTAGACAAAGGAACATCACAAGACAAAAAGTAAAAGTCCAAACAGAGACATCTGAAAAACATAAACAACCCCCCTAAGAACATTGTGATGCCATCAAACTCTAGTGCAGATTTTTTGTGAGTATTTGACACTGCATTCCTATGCATGTCTACTCAGTAGAAAGCCTCATTGAGTTCAGTGGGGCTTACTTCTAAGTCCATGTGTATAGGATTGCAGGTGCAGGAATGTAGGTTGGAGTGGCAAATCCACCTACAATCTTGCAGTGCTAAAAGCATAAGTTATACCGAAAGTCAGGAACTTCCACCCCCTCCCACAAAGACCCCATGCACGTTCTTGGCCTATATTCATTATGAATCACTTACAAATTAAACCTTGATTAGAAAAGAAGAGAGAAGAGGATTAAGAGGAAGTGTTTTTTTCCTTCCTCTTTTACTCCATTAAAATAGAGCACCTGTACACTGCAGTTCCCAATATGTTATCCAAATGACATCCACATGCACAGGCTTAAAGCTAAAAACCCCTTTGTCGTCAGAAGAATCAAAAAGTCCAAAAGCAGTGATTGGTTTCCTTTTTTTCTTTTTATACATATATATATATATATCAGGGTGAAGGGGACAGAGATAGACCGGTGTCCTTGTTTCAAACATTTATACAGGTAGGGATTTCTTTTGTGCTTTGTGTCTCAGCAACTGTGGAAATACTTCCTGCGGCAGAGAAAAACAACAACAAAAGGAGAGTTAGCAAAGCGAGTAGGAGCAGAAAGTCTCTCAATATCATGTCAATTGTCTTTGGATATAATTGTTTCTTCCTAACACACCATGCACCCAGAATATCTGCTTGTCATTTAGAAGGCAGACTGTAATGTCTTGTTCCTGTACTAATGAATATGACTTAACCATGTCAAATTATGGAGTGGCAGATGAGGGAGAGGAGGAATGGGACTAGCTGTGTTCCTCTGAGAAGCAGCACAATGCTTTTAATGGCATTTGAAACGAAATACAAGGTGTCAGAGATCTGACAATCTGCCGGTGCATTTGTCTTTGTGCAGAGTGTGTTCCCACCCAGTGGCTGTCAGATGTGAACTGAATCAGTTTCATATCCAGTGGTTAATTTTTAAAGAAAGAGCACCAGAGGCTCTCATTCTGCATGTAAGCAGTACCTTCTGCCATAAAACTCCTTATCTCTGGGAATATCCAAAGCCCTCCAGCAGAACCGGTTGTCATGAAAGAGAAACAGGGAGGGCTGTGCACTAAGGATAGTGCTAACTTTCTGTCCCTCCAAGTTTTCTTGGCTACCCACAAAAACATTACCAAATGGAGAATGTCTTATCCAACCTCCATAAGGATATGTCAAACTATGTTGGCAGCACCTGTTGGCTTTATTTATTTGACACAATTATATTCTACCTATCTGTCCACAAGGGGCCCTTAACCGAAGCCTTGCGTAAAACGAGCAACTTCAGGTGACCAGCTAGAATCCTATCAAAGCCAAATAGACTCTGTGATATCTTCTCCCCCAGATTAAGAAAATTGCTCTTCTGTCTGAGTGGAGATATTCATTTACTTCTAATGATTCACTAAAAAGCAACCTTAATCCCAGACAGGTTGAGATTGGCTGTGATAACTCAGTGTGGAGTGAGAGACAACCCTCACATGCATAAGAGATGCACTCTAGCTCTTTTTAGTTGTCAGTGTCCAAAGCTGAGCCTGGCATCATGAAATGTTCTCAGGCTGAGCCCTGGTAAGCACTGGCTCGTATTAAGCCAAGGCTAGATCCAAAATAGGGTTGCCAGATATCCATGATTGCTTTGGACATAGAAGAACTGCCTGCTTTGTGCAGTGTCCTTATAGTTGAGTCTTGTGACTGGCAGCTCTGAAAGGACTCCATCTGCCCACTCGCTTCTCCATACTGATGCTTTGGTATTTGCCCTCAGCAGACAGCCCCTCCCCAGCCCCCCTTCCACTCTGCTGACCGCCAGTCTACTAATCAGCAGGTCAGCAACCCAGCACACCTGCGCCTGACGAGCGCTCCTCGTACATCTGACCGCCAGCATGCTCATCAGTAGGGCAACAGTCTATGCACTGTCTGGTCCTGGACTCTGGGCAGTCCTTGGCTGTCTGCTCACGCTCGTTGGTTGGTGTCCAGGATGTCCAGGAATTTTTCCTCCCAATAGCCTCTTGTGTACAAGAATTGGTCTTTGGAAATCTGGCAACCCTACAAATAACCCCAGCTAGAATCAGTTAGATTCATTAAAAGCACAGTACCACAAGGGCAAGGAGAGGGGGAGGAAGGGAAGCTGATTAAGAATAAAAACCACACCATTATAATAACAGAACATATTTTGCATGCATTTAATCACCAACTGTGTACTTATAAATAATCTTCTATTTACAGAATTGTCAAAATCTGCCTCTTTCCTTGGTACTGGCAGGTTTTGCTCTGTTCTTTACTCCTTACGATCCATTTAAAAGGTCATTTTCTGGATAGATTATTCCACCTCTACCTTCTCATGACTTACATTCCATACCTTTAGAATTCTTCAAGTTTGAGTGCTGAAGGCCAAGAAAGCCAAATGTACTGTTCAAGGGATATGTCAGACAAGACTTAAACTAGTGCATAGAGTCCCTTTTCTAACAATGTAGAGCTTGAAATTTAGGTGTTGGAATATAACTGAAGTCAAGTGATTCACACTTGCTGATGGAGGTGATGGACCAAACCCAAACGGTCACTCTTGCTAGGTCATTGTTTGATACTAAGGTTGAATTCAGGCATGGGGCATATTGCATTAGTTTTCCTGGTTATAATGCTAAGATATCTGTCTTGGTTTTCAATGGTCCTTTTACACCACATCGCCTGTTGTGAGATGGAACTGTGGCTTTTTGATTGATATACCAACATGTCCTGCTAAATTTAATTCATGCCAGTGGGCATGGCATGACTCAAGAGTAGATATCATTAGTTATGGTACCACCCTTTATGTTCTTATCTGCTTCTGTTCCTTCATGAGTCACCCATGACTTTGATGGGAAATAACTGCACCCCAGCATACCACACCAAATTTCATCTCACAATTCTCTGGGTTAACGTGGTCACAAATGGATTTTTCTGCAGGCAATTAACACAGAAATGAGTGCTAAACCTCCACAAGATTCAGCTAGATTTCCAGAAGGGGTTTTTGAGTATGAAAGGTGACAATAAACATGGAAATTATCAAGTGAGAAAATGTCAGGAAAATAGAATCAAGTGTTGTGTGAATGCAGCCTAATTCTGTTGAGCAGAATTTCTTTCCCTCTGACCACACATTTTCTTCTTCAGCCCCAGCCAGCATGGTCAGGGAAGAAGCAAGCTGTAGTCCAACAATATCTGGAAGACCACTGGTTTGCCACCCCAACTTCAGCTCCCCGTCTCCTCAAAAATCATCTCCATCTGTTAGTTAGGTAGACTTCTCAGAAACCAGCACCATGCTTAGCCTGACCTAACTGCATCCACAGTCCCTGCCATTCTTCTCTTTCTCATTTCCTTTTGTATAGTCTCTTGAGATGCAGCTCTATGTATAATAAGATTGCTCTTATTCATGTGCTTTTTCTCTTTCAGTTCTTCCATGTATGCACTCTCTCTGCAAGACTCCTGCTGTTATTTCTTTTGAGTGGCTTCGTGTTTTCTCATTCAATTGGCCATGAAGACTTTGGCAGCAAAGTTGGCTTTATGCTTTCCCCTTGCTCATCATCTCTTTGTCTTCTCATTCCTTGCCTTCATTTAATATTAATGCTATTTCCCTTTTCTTTCCTGTGAATTGTTGTTCAGTTGCTGTCCATCTGCTAGTCAATTCCCCTTTCTTTTCTATTGCATTTTGACTAATGGTTAATTTTTCTCCCTGGATCCCATTTTTATCTTAGCATTTGTATTGATTCTCCCAGCTGCTTCATATCTCCTCTCATTCCTGTCAGAACATTTCTGCCACTCTTGGGTCAAATATTCATAGCATTTTGCTGCTCATGTTCTGATCTTCCGATGCCCAATTCATGATTTTCTGAGTTTTTTCTCATTGTTTTGCTCATCATCGTATTAATTTTATTCTCTTCAGAATTCAGTTCAAGAATTTCTTTTGCTGTGCTTTTGAATCCATGAACCCTAGAGCTTTAAAAGTGGCTTATGAATCAACAAAGAGTTGGATGGGACTGTGCTAGTGAGAGGGGTGGAAGAAAATGCCCCATGATGACTGTAAATATGTGTTCATGCATTTGTGAAAACAGGTTCACTGAGTTACAGCAAGATTTTTCTCAATGGTCCCCCATCCCCATGAAAGATGTTGATATGAAAAGGACAAGATAGCTCTGGTATATATTAGCACTGACATTAATAGCTATACAGACACACACCCAACTGACTGAAGAGGCTTATTCTCAGGAAAGTGGGCATAGCACTACAAACCTAACTGTGATTTGAAATAATCAAGATTTGTTTGGAGTTTGGAGCAAATATTGCAGGCTGCAATGGAGATTTATAAAAGGTCTCCCAAGTTTTCTGGAACTCTTGTTACTCCCCTGATAGAACATTTGTATATGAAAGTAAATGAGAATTTCTGTTAGTTTTATAGTGCATTTTTCCATTTTAAAGCTGTTATGTTGGTATGATTGAGCTGTAATTTAAAAACTATTATGTGAACTCTGTGGTTATTACATTTGTATCAATGAAAATGGTGCAAAAAAATTTGCTCAGTTTGCTCTTGTGCAGCTGAACATATAAGGTTCTATGGTGTGGTGGTTAGAATATCATACTAGGACCTAGGAGACCATGGTTCGAATCACCACTCAGCCAAGAAGCTCCCTGGGTCACCTTGGGCCAGTCGCTGCCTTTCAGCCTAACTTACCTCTCAGGGTTATGTGAGGACAAAATGAGGAGGTACAGTGGTACCTCGTGTTACGTACTAAATCTGTTCCGGAGGTCCGTCCTTAAGCCGAAACTGCTCGTAACATGAGGCGTGCTTTCTCTAATGGCACTGCCGCGCTGCAGGAGTACGACTTCCACTCACATCCCAGGGCAAAGTTCTCAACAAGGGGCATCTACTTCCGGGTTAGCAGAGCACGCAACCCAAAGCATTCGTAAGGGGGACAGTAACACGAGGTACCACTGTATGCCACTTTGAGCTCCTTGAAGGAAAGATGGGATAGAACTGTAATTGTTGTTGTTGATGATGATGATGATGTTTGAATGGCATTCTGCTCATGCAAGAAGACTTCCCCTTCCTCTCCTCTCCCAGCATGCCCACAAAAGCATCAATTTGGATGTGGGGAGGAGTCCCTCAAACACATGAATCAAATTTTTGAGGGTGTGCAGGCAGCTGCAGGGAAGAAGAGAGGATGGAGATGTTTCCTTGTGCAAGCAGAAGTCTGGGGAAACTTATCCTACTTTATATCTGAGCATTAAAGCACAAGATCGGCATCAACTGAAAAATGGATAACCTTGCTATCCACTGATTCTGTTGTCCTTCTCTTATGTGGTTTTGTGGTCATCCTAGAAGGAAAGGGTTGGCTTTGTTGTCAAAAGTGCATTCCTGCCAGAACCCCAACCCTCATAGTTCATTGCATAGAATACAAAAGAAAATAAATGGGGGGAAGTAAAGCTGTAGCATTTCAATTTAAAACAGCCCAAGTTCATTGAAGGCAATGGCATTATTCCATTAAATTCAGCTACTGTATTTTAAATGATTTGTGCATCGTACAGAATGGCATTTAAAATACGCCTTTTTATTTGGATATCCACAACAATTGTACCATCAGGTAACGATAAAACCAGGCAGAAATGAACTTGGCGTCTTGCAACACATTTTAATTATGAAGACTTTCAGGAAACCAAGATTTCTAGAATGTAGCATTTTCAAGTTATTCATAGAATCATTTGACTGAAAAGGAAACAGAGGTCATCAAGTTTAAATCTCTGCACTGAGGGACTGTTACATATTTAACATTGTCCAACAAAATATATATAATCTAGATTATAGCGTGTAGAGGAAAGAGAGAGAGAGGTTGAGAGAGGAAAGAAAGAAAGAAAGAAAGAAAGAAAGAAAGAAAGAAAGAAAGAAAGAAAGAACATGTAGACAGGGCAGATAACTATCATGCTCAAATTGTCTATCAGGCAGGAATAGTAAATCAAAACTAGGATGCTCAATCCAGAAAGCCATATAATATTTAAGAATGAGAGGAATACAATTTAGTAAAAAAGGTAATCAGATGGTGAATAGCAACCACAATTTTCCATCTCACAATGTACAGCCCCTTGGGAAGGGGCTGTACCACGAGCTTTGTGTGCACAACGTCCCAGGTTCAATCCCTGGTGTCTCTTAGAATTTTTTGCTTTGTTTTGTTTTTAAAGCTCAGGGAGCAGGTGATGGGAAGGATCTTTTCTGATGCCAGTATGAGCAAATAATACTGGGTTATATAATCCAAGGGTCTGACTAAGTAGAAGGCATCTTCCTATATTCCTCTGAGCATGCAGCTACTTGTGGAAGGATTCCTCTTTAGCCTGTGTCCAGGTGGTGAGGGCGACTTTCTCCTGTACTGACTTGCCCAGATTTCTGCTCAGGCACAAGCATGAGGCAAGAATCTCCTTGCCACATGATCAAATGCTAGGAAGATTGGTAACTCACATGATTCTATGTGCCCTGCAATAATTTAATGTTTGGTGAACATAACCAGTTCCTGCAGAACTTTACATACATGCATCTTGTTGGCTTTCCCTTTTGGCTGAAACCCTCAGGCTGTTATCCTTGAAGACATTTCCACTGAGATCCTGCCAAAACCAACTGAGTTAACTGAGGACTGCTACCAAGTGTGTGGTCTGCAGTCTGTTGTATTAAACCAAGCCAAGGAACACAAACACTGTAGCACCAAAAAATAATTATTATCAGTTTTCTTGAAGTAGCACTGAAATCTCCCAGACCACATCAAGGCTACTCTGGATAACATTGTTAGCAAAGTACATCCTCAATCTATCTTTTCTTTCTTTCTCAACAGATAGACTACACTAATGGGAGATGGCAAAATTAAAAGTGATATGTCTCTATGCATCCTTTGCCAGACTTCCTACCTTCAATGTAGGTGGGCCATGTTAGAGTGACTATTCATGGGAAGATATTTTGAAAGCACAGCACACTTTATCTGAGGCTCTGTTGTTTCTAATGTTCTATAGGGGCTTGCCCTAAAACGTGAGATGGAATAACAATAATTAAATCTATCGTGCAGTGAAGACAAAGTGCTTTGCAATTTGTTGGGAGGCTAGCGAGGTGGAGTTTGCACTTTCCCAGTAACTATCACGCAGCTTCATAGGTAAAGTAAACTTCATGGCAGGAACTGTGAACCAGAAACTCATAAACATTTTCCTGATCACACAACTTTCTTGTTTTCATAACCCTGAACAACTGCAGAGAGAGTTATTATAGTGAAGACAAAACTTCACTGTGGATTTTCTTATTCAATAAATAGAAGAGGAGAAGTAAAGATCTTGGAGTTAGTTTAGACCAATTTAGAGAGAGATTAGCAGAGCAGTGGGAAGAGTGTTTTAGCAGAGGAGGTTGGAAGACTCAGAATAGATATAGCCAATGAGAATGCAGACTTTGACTAATTATTGGCTGCTGTAGTTTATTTACCTATGGGCTGGGTATCCAACTTCTCATCTACTAGTTGTTCTGGGGTCATCAGCTCCCTTTGAGGGACATTAGGCATGCTTTCACTTTGACTGCCTGGACTGACCATCTCTTGATCTTTCTCATTCTGCATCTGTGCATAAACATTAATGCCCGGAATCTTCCTAAAACATTAACAGAAACCATAATTGGCGTGTATGCTAAGGTGCTCTTTGCATTATGCTTTCACACCTGGCAGAAGAATGGCAGGGAAAGAAGGAAGGAGTCATACCTTTTGAATTTGTAGATTACAAATACTGCCAATCCCACAAATACCACGGAGAGCAGCATCAGCATGGCTGAACCACTGTGGCTAGGTGTGACATCTATGAGTGGGGCTGTAAAAAGTTAAAGAAAAGTTTAGAACATTAGGTCCCAAATGTTCTGATAAGGCTTTCTAACTAGAGGATGTATTTATTTATGTTTACTATGCCTTGGATTGAGAAATCGGCCCTTCTTTTTTGTTATGCGTCTTCACAGCCAATTCACAAACCTTTTCCAATAGACACAGTTGTTATTGGTCCTCCATTTGGAAACCACATCTTTGGGGATCAGTTAATGGAGGTATAAAATTATATACACACCACCAAATCAGCCTACACAGAAACTGCAAAGTAATCATCTCCCTTTTTCTGGACAGCCGCCTTTGATGTTTCCAAATTTCTCGTCCAGAGGGCTGTACTGTATTCAGCAGAAACATACAATGTCATGTGAACTGAAAATTACAGAACCTCCATGGAGCATCTAGTAGAACTTGTGCTTGCACAATCCCAATCCAAAACGCAGTAGTATCTGGACCAATCCATGCAGTGGTATGTGGTCTCAAAGGCTGACTGAGGACTGGCCCTGCCAGAAAAGCAGAATGTACTCATTCCAAATAGCTGGCAGCTTTGTCATACTGCTCTGAAAATCACTCAAAGAGAACAGCCTGTCCTCACTAAATTCCCCCTGCCTCAGTTTCTCCAAAACCATGAACAAAAGTATGCTCTTGTTAAGATGATTCTGACCTGGGCTTGGATGCTGTAGCAAACATACTAACCTACCACCAGTGCCTTTACCAATCCTAACTAGTTTGTAGAAACTGAAAATAAACTGGGAAAATATACTACTATATCCAAGGTCAAATCTTAATGCAACTCTGGCCAGATTGTGCATGCAATAGACAGGTTTCATGTAAAATTCAAATGTGGAAACATATTGCCATACATGATAAAGTTACCTGCTGAGCATGGAGGTGGCACTTTGTTTTATTTACAGATGGTTCAAGTACTTAATTTTTCACTTAGTATTTATTTGGATGGAATATCCAATGAGAAAACAAGAGGCAAATCCCCCAAATTCTCTCTGTTCCCTCTGCCTCCACATTAATGTGTTTGTGTAGAGAAGGGAAGAGAGACCTCACTACTCTGATATCTAGCACACTGTGCACCAGCACCCAAGTAGCACACAGAAAATGTAGTTGACAGGGGTTAAAAAGGCAATTCTTCCCCAGCTCAGATTAAAATTCCAACCCAGATAAGAATTTGGAGCTCAGAATGTTCATTTTGTTTTCGAGGCAAGCATTGTAAGTCCCAAGACATTTATATTCACTCTTCATTCTTTTGAATAAACATTCTAAGAATAAACTTGGTAATCTTGAATAAATGGGCTTTTGAATTTTTCTGGGTTGGGGGGGATGCATTTGGGGTGTGGTGGGGCAGAGTAGAATGTGGAATAAACCCAAATTCCCTGGTCATTCTGGATTATTTAGGCAACTGGAAATAATAAACGAAGATTTCATTTCTATCCTGTACCATTTGACTAGCTGGTTTTTTGTTCTGTTTTTAAAAGAAAGAAATCAGTCCATTGAAAAGGTGACAGCTGCCTATTTAGGGGACACTTTTAATTCAGTAGTGACAGGAGTTAGGCATTTTTTCTTCACCTCCTGTAGGTTTTTCACACTTATAAAGAGGACATGCAGATATTTGCTGTGCTGCTAATTGGATAGAGGAGCACACAGCCATGATCCCAAGAGAAGCTATTAGTAAATCTGGCTTAAGAAATGCTTTAAACAGTGACTCGTTCCTTATGCCCTTTAAAAGAATGTTGCTGCTCTCTGCATGAACTATTCCCAGAGCTCTGTGCAAAGACCCTTTCTCACACAGGCAATTGAAATTTTACCCAAAAAGAGATCCTCACACAAATAGCAGGAGCCCATTGCCTTGTGATTAAAAGTAGACTTAAACTCCAATACCCATCAGCTGCAGACAGCATGGTCCATGGTAAGGGATGATGGGATATGTAGTCCAGAAATAATGGGAGGACCCTAGGTTGGGAATGACTAGGCAAGAGTGGAAATCATTAAATTAAATTAAATTAAATCATTAAATTTATGAAAGTAGTTCGTTCTAGCTGTATTTAAATTGTGAATACATTTGTGACATTCAGCCCTAAATTGGATTTCTGTTTGTTTGTTAAATATTTAGGCTAATGGGATACAATTTTTTGTGAAAAATCTTAATTATAAGTCTCTTAAATGCTGCCAAGGAAGTGTTAGCCAGATACTGAGAAAGTGCAGCTCTACCCACCATTACCAAATGACAGATTACGGTATTAGAAATTGTGGTGGAAATGGCAAATTGACCAATACCATTTGTAGAAGGCAAGCAAGATGCATATATTGGAAAAAAATATGTACATTAGCAGAAACCTGATGGGATGAGGCTTTTGGATGCAGATTAGCCGGGCAAGGCCAGTTGATGAAACCCTACTCTCCTTCTACAGTGGATAAAGTGAAATCTAGGCTTCAGTGAAACAGGGAAGAGGCTGGATTACGGTAAACAGCGTGTCAAATCAGCTTTCACCTTTTAACTAGCATGAAATCAACAGGAAAACGTATCGCCTGATTTCTGTTCATGCACTCCTGTTCCCCACTCCTCTTGCAGAGCCAGGAAGAGATTGAAAGTGTCTGCTTCCTTTTTCAACCAAGCACAGTTTTAGGCAAATAATATATATGCCAGGACTGTGGTTCAAAGCGGCTTCTTTTCCTAAATCAGTTAACACTAACCACTTTCTCCAGCTCTGGTCACAATGAGTAACCACAATTATGGTTTATCCACACTTCCTCTTGCCCTGGAGAAAACTGCTCTTTAGTGCTCAGTCAGAACAAATGGCAATTGGATTTTCTGTGAGCAAGCAGATGAGTGGACGAAAATGAAAGCAAAAGCTTCTGATCTTCTAGGTGCTGTGTCAGCGTGGGAGAGGTGGGAGCTCACTGCTGTCCATGCTCAGTGGCAGAGCACATGCTTTCTATGCAGAAGGTCTCAGGATCAATCCCCAACAGCTCCAGGTTGGGTTGGGAGTGTTTGCAGTCTGAAACCTTGAAGAACTGTTGCAGCCAGCACAGGAACATAGCCAGTGGGACTCATAAATGTAAACTATGGCATGGACTTCATTATCTTGATGTAGAATGCATTTTGGCTGAACTGGTCAGGTCATAGCTAGTTATTATTTTGACTGACATGCCAAATTCATGTTTCACAAACAGTTCTTGGGATGAAATATGCATCTTATAGGAGCCACAACAGCAAAAGGAGTCCTGAATTAATGTTGATATAGAATAGACATAGAATCACTAACAATAATGCTGGATATTGTTAATAAAAGCTAGCCAAGTAAAGGGTCATTTTATTCAGTTTACATGTGCATTTCCCATTGAAACCAGCAGGGTTTGCGCACATGAAAACAGTGACAATCTTTGTGCATGAAACATTGAAGATCACAGAGTTAGCAAATAATACTTACAATGCAGCTTAAACACTTTATATAATATTAGATTTATTGGGATATAATGACAAATGAGTTTGTGTTGATAGATTTTTAAAGGTATCTTGAGAAAACTGGCATCAAATTTGTAGCAGTTTAGGAAACAAGAATGTTACAATCCTGTAAACAAGGCTCAGCTGATTTGCACTTAATCTATGATTTTACTAATTAGCCGGCAAGGAATGGAAAAGGAGAAAAGGAGAAAACTTAGCACTGCCATCATTATCATTAAGGTTAAAGTGAAAAGTGCCTGAATTTGGAATTTGACAGATTATTTTTCCACATTTATTCAAATTCCAACTTGCAAAGAGGCATTAAAATGTTGTTTATTTTAGATACTGGCAACTAAGGGTTGAGTTGTCTGTTTCAGTTACATACATGACTGGTACAAAGACTATTCTGTCCCATCTAAAAAACTAACGCACAAGATTATATTACTTACGTTTCACAATGTGCTCCAAGGACTGCTTTTTAACTTCTCTCTCTCTCTCTCTCTCTCTCTCTCTCTCTCTCTCTCTGCTTAGAACTGTTACAGCAACTGCCATGTGCCTTGCAAATGAGGCCACAAAACCCCATGGGAGGGCATGCCATACCTAAACCTTTTATGATAAAATAAAACCTAGCTACCTCCATGCCTCTGAATTGATGGCAATCACAAGAGGAGAGAGTATTGTGGTGCTTATGTGCTGCTTGCAAAATTCCTGAAGGCATTTGACTGGCCACTGCAAGAACAGGATACTGGAACAGGTGAGCCTTGATCCAGCAGGGCTTTTCTTATATTCATGTATCCATAGGGGTACAATTTTTTTTCATCATACAATGGCACACTCAGGGTGCAGGGACATTGGAGGCAGGGGCCTTATATACAGCACCACAGCCATTATGTGCTTCATTCCTTCCTCTACAATGTGCTCTTTAAAGGCCAAAACAGGCTAAGTGAAATAGCCATTCCAAGATTTGTAACACATACAGACTGCAATCTTAAGCACACTTGGTAGCAGTAAGCTCTATTGAACACAATAAGGCTTCTACCTGATGTTCCAAGTAAACATGCATAAAGCATTGATTGAGCTATTTTCAATATCTTGCAATAAAAATACAGAGTATTCCAAATACAAAAAAAATTGACATTTCCACAGTGCTGCCACTGGAGAATTCATAATAAGCTGTGCTAACAACACTGGCGGAGGTTTTTAGGAATCTATACCAACCTGCTGTTAAATGGGCAGCATGGACAAGGATTCGAACCCCAGGCTTTAAATCAAACTGGATGGCGTTTTGGTTCAGTTTCTGGACCAATATATCTGAAATCTGGAATAAGAAATTATTGTAAAAAATAAAATATGGGTACAATCGCAAAGAACAAGAACAATGGTCCATCTGGCCTAGTCTCTTGTCAGACAGTGACTGTTAATGGATGCTTCAGAGAAAATGGCATAAAAGGTCTGAGTGCAGTTATGAAATGATGTTATTGTATTCACCCCTATTTTTTTTTTAAAGTGGGTACTGTATCTATGAATGCTTTCTGATTGAGGTTTCTTTCCGCAATATTACCAGTTGGTGATTGAGGTTGTTATGAACAGTGGAGGAAGCTGCCATCTTAAACTGAGAACCTATTCAAAAGTCTTGAACTGTCTGTGTAAGCATTGGTTTTACACAATAAACACCATGTAGCCAAAATAAATAGGTCACTGGGCATTGTAGTGCTCTGTATCAGGGTTGCCACCATTGATATGGAAAGAGCTTTTCACACTAGTGCACTGTCTGAGTTCAGTACTTACTTCCCCTAGATCTGGCTCAGGATAAAACACCAAAAACTCACATAGCAATGGACTGAGCTACAGAGAAAGTTATGATAATGCTACAATGGCTCTGATTGAACCTAGATAAATGGGCATGAATTTGTGATTATACCTACACTCATTCGAACTTGAACCTTGTCTTTGTCAGCTCTAGGAGTGTGAATTTGTTTCAACTCTATAATCTATATCCCCAGGAAAATGCTTTGTGAACACCCTGAGACAATATCAAGACAAAAGAGATGGGCCAGTGACTCTAGAAATGAAATCCATTCATTTCTGGATTGGCAAAGTAAATGACAATATTTCTCCTTTAAACTCATTTATGGTATTCAAAGAGTTTTGTTATGTTATCCCTCTCCCCTCTTGTGTCATTTTCTTGTTTCTTTTCTTTTTCTTTCCTTTCTCTTTCTTTCACTTTTCTCCTTTCCTGGCATGAGAAAGAAGGAACTTTGATGTAGGATAGTTTTTGCTACATATTGTTACCCACCCACACACACACACAGGGCTGGTGACTTCTGATGGTTTACTCTAGGCTACAGTTCGCTCCAATATTTCCTGTTGAAGAAATCAAAACATATCTGTCTCATGATATGACTAATTTTCATCTAAAAGCAGCCATACTAAACGAAGCAGAAAAAGCACCACCCCATCGGAAGTCCTGACACCCATGCCAGCAGAAGAGCAGAAGGTGGATGCGGGCAATGAAGCTGCTATTGGGGCAGGGAGGGTTGAAGGTAGCTACCAGAAGGTAGCTACTCATGCACTCCACAGTACAGTAAATATATCTGTGGTGGAGAGGCTCTCCACTGCTAGAGACCAGCAGGGTATGTAAGAGCAAAATGGAGGGATACTTGTACCACTTCCTAACCCTCTTCATTGGAGGTAAGTGTTATGCCTGCCAGTCTAGATCCTAGCTTATCTTCTGCTCTTCCACATCTTGAGAATACTATTCTAAGATTACTCTCTTTAGTGATATTTCATTTTTTTAGTTGATTAGCTTCTTTAAGTCCCCATTTATAAGCCTGTGGCAGGTTCTTCTGGAGCAAGTGGTCTGTCCTAAGTATGGAAATATTTTTAGTTCAATCATATTTCTAAAGGCCAAACTTGATACTGTCACATCAGCTGCAATCCTGACAGTGCTGCTCTTTACATCTTAAAAAGCATTAAATACAAAGATACAGTCAGTATCATGCCTAGTTGAGCCTTCTTCTCAGTTTAGCGGTTGGACCTCCTTTTATTTTTTGCATCTCCTTTTATTTTTTAATGGGGATATTAAGTGCAATTAATTAACTTAAAATTAATTTAAAAAATCAAAGCTATTTTGAAAAAGGAAAAGGAGGCAGGGAAATATAGGAGGCAGGCAGACAGTCTTCAGAGATGACAGACACAGGGAGAGACATATGAAATGTCCATCTGCACTCATTTTTTTAATAATAATAAAAATGTGCAAGAAATTTGGTTCTCTTCAAGCTTAGTTTAATGTTCAGCATGTAAACAGATTTCCTGATTAATGCTGAGCCAAGAATAGTGTTCCAAGCTATCAGTGGCCAATATGAAATGCAGGAGCCAGAATTATTTTAAAAATTCAATTGTGATAATAAAAAGTTGCTGATAAATCCCTCACAGTGAAGAATAAAAATCAAAACAACGATTCCCATCTTAGCAGTGTTACAGAATTAAACCAAATCAACAAAAGGCTGCAAATGGCCTTAAAATGATGGGGATGTCCTTTCACGCCTGATAATTTCTCATGAACCTTTGAAAATGTATGAGGGCTTAGTTAAAACAAATTACATTAGGGAATTACATCACTAGTTTATGGAAATAGAAGCTACATAGATCTCTGTCACAAGATGACTGCCCAAAAGTTAACTTTTGCTTTAAAAAAAGTAGTGATGTGAAGCACTCTTTATATAAGTTGCTAAATGTGCGTTATAGCAAATGTTTTGGTTGTTCTAAATATTTTTCATGTTTTATGTATGTTGAGTATTGAAATAAAAAGGGAAGGGTTTCTGTCTCTTAAAAAGACCGTGTCCTAATTGTTAATCCTGTGATATGAGCCCTGTATGCGTGTGCTGCAGCTAACAGAGGGTTGCAAGCCTGACTTGTTATGTTTGTAAATTTCAGTTGCAGATGTAGGAATCATGCAGACTCCCATACAGTTGAAGGCAGTCTGGGATTGTGCAGTCCACACAGAAACTTGAGGACTAAAATTTTGCGTGTGACCTTATGTCTACTAGACTAGAATACTTTTGTCAGTTTTGAAACTTGCCCACTTGTACGCAGTCTCAAGTGCTCTTCAGTGACGGTTTGGCATGAGAGAAATCCAAAAGTATTTTACAATTGCAACTGCCCAGGAGGGAATTTGCAGCCATGACAAGTAATGTTCCATAGCACCAACTCAGTGTAAAAATGTGCCAACTTTTCCAGAAGGACAGGTGGCCTTTTACGGTTCCATGGCTGCAACTCCAGCTTGGACGCACCAAAACAAAACATGAAATGATATCTTGGATGACAGCCACCACAATATAAACTGCTCTAAAGTACTAACCAAGAAAGTGGAGGTCATAGGAAGTATGATCTGTGGCCTCTAATTTACAGAGCTGTAATAGTAAGAACAAATTGAATGAAATATCTGAAGGGTACCCAAGCCTCTGGAGGTAAAAATAAATGGCTGGTTCAATTTCCATAGCAGAATTTACACAAAATTAGATCTACAACACAGTCCACCTGCAGAGTGATCAACAATGTCCCCAAAGTTCATCCAATCAGCAAAAAGCTCCAATCCAATCAGCAAAGTCCAATCCAACTAGCAAAAAGCACCTGGGACAACAACAATTGTACATGTTTTTTTTTTGTTTTTTTTTTTTTTTTTTGTCCCAGTCAAGGGTTTAGAAGATTGGGGTGGCGGAAAACCTAAACAAAAAGTGATTCAGTGATGTACGTTTAAGTGTGCAGAAAGAGTTTTATTGTTGAAAGAGTGGGGAAGAGCTTAGGACAAAACAAAACAAAAATCACAAGAAATATATTGACTAACACCATTTGGGTGCTGTTTCTTTTTTTGTCTCAGCCAATGCTAACTTACTGGGATAAAGAGGAAAAAACAACCCATGGCTTTTTCAAAGAAATACTGATTCAAGGAAGCAGACTTTGTGTGCCCTTCTTCTAACACAACATGACTATGGCTTTGGGGTGGGGGGCATTTTACTACCTACCACAAGAGATACTGGGATTTAGCTTGGGGTAGAATCTCTCCCGAAGACAGGAGTGCCTGGAGTGCTCTGGTCCATGGGGTCACGAAGAGTCGGACACGACTAAACAACTAAACAACAACAAGAATCTCTCCCACCCAACTGTTTCTTGTATGTTTTCTAGAGTTCTAGAAGCTGCAGATCTCATGCTGAAGAAAATAGGGTGGGAAATCCAAGGGCATGAGCCACCATTTTTATTTCCTGAAATCATCCACCCACAAGCATCCAGTAGACAACTTTGCCTCAGGAAGGAGCCTGAGAACAAAGCCTGTAACAGAAGAACAGTGCTGTGTAGAACAGGACTGAAGATGTCATTTTATTTTTTTATTTTTCAAAATCTATCTATCCAATATGATCTTTTAAATATTAAACGAGATATTAAATGAGATATTAAGGGGGGGAAATGAATACATATATCATTTCACTTCACTGTTGCACTATTTTATTATCTTATCAGATCCTAAGGTTCCACAAAATAGCAAGGCTGATGTGGAAAGATCAGAAAATGATTAAAAAACAACCCAGTACAAGGACTGCTCTCCTACACAAGCCCCGTTGAAGTGAATGGGCATGAGTTATCCATTCATTTCAATGGGGCTTATATGCAAGAACATCCTGGGGAAATTTCACTCTCTGCCGATGAAAAAAAGGAATTTAAATCTGCCTGCAAAGCCATATTTTTATGTTTATTTCAGCCATTTCATCCCCTCCCTTAAAGGCAGTTCTCTCTAGTTCTTCATTGCAAACAATTTGGAAGCAGGTTACAAGTTGAAATACAATACACCTGCGTAAAACATTGATACAAAAGGGGGGGGGAATGCAATAAAAAGAGCAACGACAGACCTGACATTTATCTAATTAACAGCATTTTAAAACATTAGAATCTAGTTATACTTTTATGCTTTTTCTCAGAATTAGATACACACAGGTCCAAACTGCCTTATATTTATGCCCAATGGCTGCCCTATATTGTTCTCTTGCTTTTATGCTGAAGATGAAGCTTCTCAGCATTGCAAAACACCTAATTTAGAGTCATCAAGAGTTCTCCCCTGTGAAAATAATTAGGTCTCTGAATTAGTTTTGGTCCTTCACATAGCTTCATTGACTTTATCTGCTTCATTTGCAGAATTAGACGCAATGTGCAAAAATGTTTCTTTGTAATAGAAGCCATTCTTTGTCTATCATTCTCTCATCAAAGGACATATAATGAATAATAACAACAAATAATTTGTAAAAAGAAAGAGAGGGGGAGTTAATTTACAAAGAGAACAAAACAAATTTAATTTGGCTTCTGGGGTAGTTCTGCCTGAATAAGGTCTGCCTTTCTCACACTGTGTGCGCCAGAAATCTCAGTATCTCTCAGCCTCCCATTCAACTTGATTCAAGCATTTAAAATGTGGGCCATGGGAACACAGGAAGCCTTATCTTGGGTCAGATCATTGACCCCTCTAGCTCAGTATTCCCTAGGCTGACTGGCAGAAGCTCTCGGGGGTTTCAGACAGGGGTTTCTCCAAGCCTGTTTGGGAATTCCAGGGTCAAATTATGGCACCCACAGCACAGTAAGCAGATTCTCTACCACTGAATGACACACCTGCTCCTGCAATTCCATTTACATGGCACTGGGTTTACACATATCAATCAGCAACTCTCTCCTGCCCAATCTACTTTCAATTCTGTGTTGAGATCCCTCATTGCTGGGGTTTGGGTTAGATGACCCTCGGGGTCCATTCCAACTCTACAGTTCTATAGTTCTGTACAGTTGTGTACCATTCTGATTCAAGATGGCGGACTGAACGTTTCAAAACTGCACCGGTTTAAACCACTTCTTTCATACCTGAACTGATTTGTGTGTGTAAGTGGTTTCTAAGCAATGTTGGGCACTTTCCCCTAGTGAGATCACAAATGAATAAAGAAGGGTACCTAGAATAATAGTCAAGTATTTAAAGCTGACCCTGGCAGAAGGAAAGGAGAGGAGGAACAGGTGAAGGCAGGAACTGATGTATGTTGCAACAAAGCATTTATATGCATTGCCTCTAATGGGAGGAGGGAAATTTTGGGGGCCAGACCAGGTATATGCAAACTCTGGCCCTCTAGATGTTTGGGACTACAATTCCCATCATCCCTAGCTAACAGGACCAGTGGTCGGGGATGATGGGAATTGTAGTCCCAAACATCCAGAGGCCCAGACTTTGCCTATGCCTGGGCCAGATGATTCATAATCTGATTGGGAAAAATGATCATATGACTGGCCATCAGCAGAAAAAAGAAAACTGCTTTATCTTTCTTGTTCTCATTTCTTATATCTGGTGAAAAATAGTAGTTATAACCCAAACATTTCAGTAGAGTTTATGGACTGGAGAAGTTATGCAAAAACTGTGTGTGCACAGTCTACATAGAAGCTGTCCTTCTGAAACCACCTTGAATGAAATAAGATGAAACAAAAGCTGTGGCAGTTTCTCTCACTGGGACTTCCACAAGCATCCCCCTGTGGATTATGTCCATATTAAATCTGGTTCCATACTGTGATATCATTTGGGGGAGGGGGATGTTTTTAATTCTAGTATATTAAAATATTGCAGTCCCAGATTCTAGAGCGAGAGAAATCTTCTATTTCAGTCTTGATGTCACAACACCGGTACAGATATTTATAGTATACATTTTTTTTTTCATGCAGCAACAGGTCCAAACTGCTTCAGGCACAGTGAGCTAGTCTATTGTATGGCCCTGGTTGCAGTGCACACAGCTTTATGTGAAGTGAAGCCCAGAACAAACAGGCAGCCATCTTAAGCTCCTTTTATTGAACTAGGAATCACAAACGGAAACAAGCAGCAAAGATTTAAAGGCTCTGTACTTTACAATGCTGATTGCAGATACAGTTATCAGCAATGACATAAATAACTCATGACTGCATGTAACATTACCTAATTAACATTATATTAGCTATGAATGAAGCTCTGTACCTATATTTACGCTTTAATCCTATGCACACCTATTTGGAAGTAAGTCCCATTGAGCACAGCAGGCCTTACTTCTGAGTAAGCATGCAAAGGAGTACACTGCTAATCATTTGTAAGGCAACTTGAGTGTCAGGCAGCAATTGTGTGTTTCTGTATGTAGTGTACATCAACCTTTCAACAACTGTACTTCACATTTTGTTTGCATTTGAAATTTCAACAGTTCCTGAAGTAAAATGTCAACATCACATTAAAATTCTGACCCAGGATTATAAGTTTATGAATAAACCGGATAACATGAACTGGGTAAAGTAGTTTAAATGTTTATAGGCACTTGTGGGCATGTGTGTGCAGGTATAATACTGCCCTCCAGTGGCACACTGAAAGTTGCTTGGCTTGTGTGTGAGAACAGAACATAGTAATATATATTTAATGGTGGTCAGGATGTGTAACTATGACCTTTGACACCACAAGAGTCTCATGTGCTGCTCAATTCTTCTTTTGCAAGTTAACTTCATTTTACTCATTCTTTTATCTCCATCTCCCTCACACACATACACACTTTCCTACTAACTATTATAGATGGAATAATTTCTCCTTTGACTCCATTGTTGTTTTTCCAACTCCTTTTGTCTTGCATCACATTCCTCCTGCATTGCAATTATAACCAGTGGACTTTGTAATACTAATTCTGTAATTGAAGTATGTGCGGTTTAATGCAGTTTTCAGTTCTTTCCATTTACTGAAATCTTCTCCTCTCTATGTAAATTGGTTTTGAATGTGCATTGATAAAAAAAAAACCCTGCAGAAAACAATCCTAAAATGATCAAATGTATGTCTGCATGTAGGTAAGACTATTTGGGCCTCAGTTATACTATGAACAAATGCAGACTTGTGGGGTGGTTATTTTTTAAAAAACAACAACCCCCACACAGAAATAGAGGGACTCTAGTGTATAGAGAGCCAGTGTGGTGTAGTGGTTAAGAGTGGTAAACTTGTAATCTGGTGAACCGGGTTCGAGTCTTCGCTCCTCCACATGCAGCTGCTGGGTGACCTTGGCTAGTCACACTTCTCTGAAGTCTCTCAGCCTCACTTACCTCACAGACTGTTTGTTGTGGGGGAGGAAGGGAAAGGAGAATGTTAGCTGCTTTGAGACTCCTTTGGGTAGTGAAAAAGCAGGATATCAAATCCAAACTCTTCTATATGTACATCAAATTTGCCTTTTGGGGGGCACTGTTTTATCAATGCACATGAATATACATGCACACTAATAAGCATTGCACAAAAAGATTTGTAAAGCATTTATCTGTGAAATCCAGATTGCTATGATTGAATCCTCTCTCCTCCCACACTGGTAAAGAAAGAAAGGCATGGGGAGACACAAATGAACTGAAGGAGCAGAAAGCTATGAAGAAACTACGGATTTGTTCAGTATAGTGCTAAGGAGAAAGTTCTATCAGCACAAAGATTCCTCTTTGTGCAATGAAATGTTCTCTCCCCTTAACCCCTGAAGCACACTTAAATATTTTCTGAACTTTCCCTCCAGTCCTTATGGGGATGGCACAGGGTATGGGCAGAGGAGAGGGGGTAAACCCCTGCACACGATTTAGTTGAATATTGCCCCACGGCTGCCCAGTGCTCATGCTGAAATAAAAACCAGAGCAATTAAAATTTCAAACAAAATCATAGTGTTGGAAGGGACAGTATAATTTGTTTAGTCCAACCCCAAGCTCAACATAAGATCTGCAGTGAAGGATGCAAGCATAGCATCCCTGAAACATGGTCATCTAATTTTTGCTGAAATGCCTCCAGCAGAGGTGAACTCCCAAGGCAGCCTTTCCCATCATCAACTGCTCTAATCATTGCAATGTTTCTCCTAATGTTTGGCTAAAATATGTTTCCCTAAAACTTCCACCCATTGGATCTAAGGCTGAGGAGCACAGCAACAGTCATATGGCACAGACAGCAAGGCTGCTCCATCTTTTGCATTGCAGCCCTTCACATACTGGAAGGCCCCTATCATGTTGACTCTTAATCTTCTCGGGTCCAGGGCAAAAATCACCCAGTTCTTTCAAATATACCTCAGAGGACTTGATTCCTCTTGAACAAATTACTTGCACGTAGAGCAACCATGCTGAAAGGGGAGCACTCATGCAAGGTTCTAAATTGAACTGGGAGCCTCAATGCATAGAGAAAGCTCCCCATCACAGACCTTCTTCTCATCATGACTATGGCAAAGGGAGCAGCAAGAATTTGGGAGTAGGATGAAGGCCCCTTTCAACATGCTTGTCCTCCACACATAAGTAATGCTTGAAGGCAGCTTAGGTTTCCAGACCAGTTGTCCACCTATTTGTCAACTTCGACTCAGTTAGTTTTAGATAACCTTTTCATTTAGGCATGCCTACCTAGGCAAATCCTTTAGTTGCCTAGATTTGTTCTAGAGGTTTTACCCATTTTTATCTGTGTTTTAGCTTTGATGGTTTCGTGTGTGTGTGTGTGTGTGTGTGTGTGTATAATTTTGTGGATTTTAGCTGTGTTTTGTTGCTCTCCCTTTAGGGAGTTCCTTGATTAAGCAGCTTATAAATCTTCCAAATAAATATATGCACCATGATCTATGCAGACAGGGTGAATGATAGCCTAATTCACTCGATCTATGCACACACACAATGGTGAAGAATCCTGATATCATGCACAGAGCCAACTTGAGTAGAACGGACTGCCTGCTATAGCTGACCCCCACCATGTGGGGTGGGGAGCTGCAGGAATGGGAAGACACAGGTAGGGGGCTAAAGGGGTCATCCCTGTTTACACCCTCACATGATGGAAATCACATTGGGGAGGGTGAGAATATGAATAAATAGGGCTCATCACTTCCAGCAAACATCAGCTGTGAGCTCTAAGCTCAGCTGAGAGTTAGAGAAGTTCAGTGCTACTTCCAGTGCTCTCACACAAGTACAGATGCATCACAAGATAAAACAAACTAATAAATGAACCAATAAATAAATCCTCCCCACACACGAGCCCTTATTTTGACAGCAGAGTCTTTCTTAACTGAAATACTGACCTATTTTCATTAGTTCTCCTCCCCAGAGTTCCCTGTCACCTCAAATAATTCAAGGAGTCATTATTGCTGTCATATTATATAAGCTATAGAAACTACATCATCAAAGCACCCACCATTTCACAATTATTTCAGAGGAACAGATACAGTACTATTTGTTTATTTATTACCCGCTCTTCACCCTAAGCTCCCACTAGGGACAACTGGTCTGGTAGGCTGGAGCTGTGGACTCACACTGCTGACACAAACTTTGTTGCATCTTACCTGGACATGGCTTGGGTTCAAGGTGGCAGTGAGGTCAGGAACCACTGGTGCACTTTCACAGCTCCAACCTCGCCACCAGCCTGTCCCACCCCAGCCCTATCCAGGTAAGCCGCAGACATACAAGAAGGCAGCTCCCCCTCAACACACTGACAGCTACTGCTATTGGCTGAAAGTCAGCTGATTCAGCTCTGTGTGGGTGCGTGGCTCCTGAATCAGTAGCAAAGCCACTGTGGGCATGAACCACGATACTGGAAATCGGAGCAACTGGTGATATGAGAACTCAACACCAACTTCTCGTGGGGTGGGGAAGAAGTTTCAACCTTATATTATAAAATCCATGCAGTGCTATATTGTTCCACAGGAAATGCATAGCAATAAATAAAGAATAATTCCAGTAATGTGGCAGATTACAATCCTGTCCCTTCAGGAAGAATAGTAGAGAGGATGCTGGAGTCCCTGTTAAAAGCTGTATTACTCTTGTCTCCCTATAAAGGCTTATGATGACAATTTGCCAGTGTTACAATACTTTATGACCACAGTGAGTCTGGGAATGCGAGAGGGAAAATATCTATATAATAATTTGTGGAATGCAATAAGCAGCCAAGTGCTGGAGGCGAGTTGGGTCAGTAGTAAATCTGGGATTCTATGTACTGCCTTCCTTTCCAATTTATGTTGGGGGAGGGTATCTGCAAGGCAGTCAATCTTCTTTCCTGATGTTCATTACCAGCATGAGGAGAAAATTACAAAGATGTGTAGTTTGTCAAGCAAGATAAAAGCAAAGCAAAGATAAAGTATAAACTTGGGGAAATTCTGCTTGGCTGAGGTGCATGGGGGGGGGGGTGTCAATACACATGGCATCTTGAGTTTATGAAACAACATATCCAATTCTACAACTGGCATGTTTATACATAAAAGCACACCCATCACTAATTGAGTTCATTTCTGACATCTATAAGAATCACATCATAAAAGTGAGAATTTTGCCTTCATAGTAAAATCATCCCATTTGTGGAAAATGGGTGATATGACCCTTAGGAAAACCCATGTGAATGTCATAGTATGGGCTGTGATCTCTCTCTGTCTTCTGGGAATCACACTTTTCCTGCATTGTATACTTCCCACTCATGCCTGTCCTTCTACAGTGCAGATTCCGGGAAGCAGCATAAACAGACCTTCTGGTGTGACTCGCAAGCAAGCATGGGCATTAACATTTCAAGTTTCAGATGTCTATCATGCAATAAGTATTGCTATGAATGAAAATGGTTAATGTATTCTTCATGAAATTTGCAGTGTTTGTTTGCCAACATTTGGGGGGTGGGGGTGGGGCGGGGAGAAGAAGTTAAAATGCAGTCTCTTCCCTGCACGCACCACTTGTGCATAATGAAAGGAAACAGTACCTGTTGTAGGTCTTCTGCTGTTCGTTTGTCTTCTCCTGTGACATCCTTATAAGGCAAAATAAAGAGTTCTGCTGATGTGGGTAAACCTGGCAGGATTGCCACCAAGATATGCTTACTGGAAATGCCTGTTACCTAGTATGCAGAAAGAAAGGGTGATGATATACTGGGGTAGCATTACAGCCTTGAAATTAAGAGGACTAAAATCATTCAATCAGCTAAAATACCAATAGATAGATAGAGGGTGAGTGGAATCCAAGGTTGCACAAGCAGACTTTGGCTTGTGTAATGAGATTTTGCTTTCCCCTCCTCACTGCTTTGGCTCCCCCCAAGCTTCCTGCAATCTTCCAAGGCAGATTTTGAGGCACTGGGTTGCATGGGGGAGTTGTTCCACCCCCTTGATCATTTTGGTTGCCCTGTTCTGAACCTATTCCAAGCCCACAATATCATTTTTGGAGTGAGATGACTCCTTTTTGGAGTGCCAGTGACACGTGCTGTTTACAAAATAGAGAAATATTTTTCTGGAATACACAATATTCCATAGATTTTTATAATGGCATTATGATATTTGCATGTTTTTTATTTTCAGTTCCTTTCCAAATGGTCCCTAGCATGGAATTTGCTTCTTTTACAGCCACCACACACATCTCCACTGAGCTATCTACCACCATCCCAAGGTCTCATTCCTGGTCAGTTCCCAGCAAATCAGAACCCATGAACGTTTATGTGAAATTAAGATTTTTTTTGCCCCAACACACAACACTGTTCATCTATGCTTGAGCTTCTGTAATTCCCTCCCTCCAAATTTCACCCAAAAATCTGGTGGTTTGAAGTGGTTGGTCATTGCTGTTGTGGAACAAGTGGGATGGCCTATGATTCCATTTGTTTCCATTTCTATATTTTATAAACAACACTGTGCAGACACAGTTATATCTTACTGTTGCTTTTCTTTCTGTCATTCAATCACATTATTTCCCCCCCCCCATTTCTGGTTAGCCACTGCCATGATCATAAGTGCTTGTGCTCATTAAACTGTTTCTTTTTTATTATTAGTCAATGGAAAACACAGTTAAACTCCCTTACAACCCCTTAACATTCCCTGCTGAGAAATTCATACAGAGAAAAACAGATTGCTTATCCAAGAGAAGCTAGAGAAAGTGGGCTATTGTGAAGGGTTCCCCCCAAAATATGTATTCACAAACACGCTTGCTCTGTTGTCACAAACATTGTGTCAATCACATTGACTTCAGTAGAACTGCACCAGTTTCACAGGCTAGATAATTTCTTCCCCAAGAATATGGGTCCCAGTACTCCCTTGCCCTGTGTTCTGGAACACCTACTCTACAGAGAAAAGGTGGCAAAGAAATGTGCATTTCAGTTTTTGATTCCATATTGCTAAGTGAATGCAGCAGGGGTGATTAATGAAGTGCATTATCAAAGCTCAGGCACAGGGCAGCCCTCAGTGACCTGGAAAGCCTTGGTGTACTGTCTGAATGCTACCATGGTCATGGATAAAATGCTGCAATGAAGCAGTGCAAACTGAAGGTAAAATGAGATGAAGACTGCAAGCTGGATATCTAAACTGCTTCTCTCTCTAGCTACAAATGAAATAAGATAAATTTTCACATATTTCAGTATGTGGCAAAAGAGAAACATATTGTTACAGATGCAAGAACATGTCAGAGGTGGCTTCCTCTTGGAGCCATGAGGAACTCACTGGAGAGTTTCTGCAAGTGGTATTATAGAGGGGTTCCTGCAGGTGAGAGCTTCCAAAGTGAGTGCTGGACAGAGGGAAAGAAATGCATCACACAGAAGTGACAACTTACGTCCACCAGAGCATTCTTGATGACTCGACTGATGTCTCGTCTCCATTCAGGAATGTCTGGATTGTAGTCGTCCAGATTTGGAGAGAACGATAACCGTAGCGATTGAAATTGCTCTAGGGGAAGACGGGATGGAGAGAACGAAAAGGCTATTATGAGTGAAAACTCCTGGGACGTGGCTACTGAATTTTTAAAATGTGCTTGGCTTTCTAATCAATTAGATTGATGTGCATATTGGACAACACAGCTTGATTAACATTCTGATCCTATCACTCGGCTGTGCCAGCAAATAACTGTTTAGAATTAGATCTACCAATTGTTCAATCAGAACAACATTATTTATGATGATGCACTGGTGTAGCAGGAAGGATGGAAAGGGATGGGGGTGGGGAAACCTAGAATATTATTATTATTATTATTATTATTATTATTATTATTATTATTTTACACTGAGGGTATAGTGAAGCTTTCCCGCCCCCCATCTGTATATCTATCTATCTGTGCATTTGTCTACCCCTGTAACCATCTTCCTATCTGTGTTGCCATCTATTTTACAGGGAATTTAAATGGCACTTGAAAGGTTTTTGGAAAAGTTGCAAAAGTTCAGCAAACCACAATGTAGCCTAAAAAGAGAGAGGGAAATGCCAGGGCCATGGTAGGTGTAATGAATCAGTTGTTGGATGTCTTGTCTTTGTACAGTTTTACATTATTATGTTATAGCTGTGCTTTGCCCCATTATCAGAACGGTGCATGATGTTACTTAAATCCTGTAAACCCAAACAACATCCAGGGTCTCCTGAGCTGGTTCTGAAGTGATACTTCAGGTCTGCTTCTAATTAAATCAACTTTAACTTTGCTTTGACACAGAGTAAACTGTTAATGCAGGTAAGTCTGGAGCCTTAGTGGCAATCAGTTCATTAAGTGTTAATGGTCCATAAACCAGCTGACAGGCAGAGCCCTCATTTGCATTAATTGCTTTGATTCCCTCCTCCCTTTCTGTATCTCCCCAAAATGCCGACATCTTACATAGCAATTAGGGTGTTTGTCTTTTGAAAGGATACAAATGAAACACTCCAAAACATCCCTCAAAATAAGAAAGGCTGCATGGCAATTATTTTAAAGTGCTAAATAGCAGGGGAACCGAGACTGGGGATTTAGGAGAAGTGTTATACTGAGCTCAGCATTTGAAACACAAGAATTGGGTATTCTATGCAAGTTAGTTTTGCAGGAGCTCTGAGCATTACATTTACATTTTACAACTTGGATTTTTTTTCACCAAAACAACCTTGGGAACATCAAATGGGGAAAATGCAAATGGTAAGTGCATTTTGGCAGAAAGTATTTTTTAGTCTGCACATGAGGGAAAATATATGGAAATGTTTAGGCCCCACCCCTACCCCTAATACCTCAACAACATCTCTTATCCATGCTACTCTTTAGGCTTCTGCAATTTGGCAAAGGTGTTGAGTGCTGTTCCACTAAAGTGAGAGTCCAACTCTACTGTGTCAGTTCACATTCAGTTTTGAACACTGCATAGTATGTGTCTCTTTTCAACCAGATTTATGTCCAGTGTGTTGAGAGACAACTGCATTTTCTAAGTATGGTAAGTGTAGACATAGGACCACAGGAGCAATGAACGTTAGGGTGGCATTAGGCGTCAGCACTTGAACTGAGCATGTGCTGTCACTACGGATATAGAACAAGAGAGGTTTGGGAGATGTGTTTTGATGTGGGCGTGAGTGCAAAAACAAAATATGATTTTTATATGCAGTCCTGAACATCATGGATGTTCTTTAATTCAGGTCCTTGCTGCTATGCAGAACTCCACAAAATGTAAGAGCATCAAACATTCGGAGCTGCCTTTCTTGACAACTTGATCTTACAGATACATTCCCCCTTGAAAGGTGTTATCTTGCCTGTGTCCTTAGTTCTTTCTTCTCTGAGTAACATGTGTGTGTGTGTGTGTGTGTGTGACAAGACAACTGCTACAGTAGTCTGAGAAATGAATCAATAACAGTGAACAAGATAGGGCTCACCATACACTGCAATCATCTTGGTGTCTTGCAGAATGGCATTTCCTGCAGAAACCTGCACTGTGATAGTGTTCATCCCTTCGGTGGAGAATGTAAATGCAATGCTCCCTTCCAGGGTGATCAGTGGCTGCAAAGGTAAAAGAAGAAAGCAGGGAAGGTACTTAATGCTCTGGCTTGCCTTATTTTCAGTTGCACAGAGAGTCTGGCCAAAGACCCTTCTCCTAAACCTGCTACTGAAAATAGACTTGGATTAAGGATGCCCAGTATTGCTGGCCTGAAGAAGGGAACCATGGAGATATTGAACAACATAATAAATAAATAGCCACACCCACCCACCCACCCAAACACCAAGATTCCTAGAAGCTCCAATTTGAGGAAGGATAAGTGGAACATCGATTGGCAGTCTTATCCATTTGAACACCCTCTACACAATCCAGACCACAGGGTACAGCAAGAAGAAAACAGATGAGCTGGAAATATGACTCTGTAGATTAACTCAGGTGACTCAAGACACTCAGCATATAGGTGGGCAAACACCTCCCAAAATAACCAGCCAATTCTCATATTTCAAAATATGAGAAGAAAACTCTTCCATTGAACCATTTTAGATATCAGTAGTTATGACGGGGACAGATTTTGGTATTGTTGCTGATCTTGAGAAAAATAACCCTTAACACTGCAGCCCCTAACACATGCATGAAGTTATTTTACATGAGGATCCTTTTATTACCTATCCTCACAGAAACATAGAGACAAAGATAATGTGCATTTCCATCTTATCAAAGGGCAGTACAGGTCAAGATTATCACTGGATGTGAATGGATATAAAAATAAGAGTTAATGAAGCCTCTGCGAAAGTGCTTAAGAACAATCAGTTCAGCTGGTGGCAAAAGTGCTGCAGATTTCTGGCTTTCAATCGGGGACAAATAATTCAAGGTTTATGCAATAAGGTCCTGGATACAAGCATGAGGAATGTATCCTCGCAGGTGGCATGAACAAAGGGAAAAATATAAGGGAATGTAAAAGTTGGAACAGAAAAGTGGGAGAAGACCTGAAGGAGCGTCTCCACCCCCATCGTTCTGCCCGGACACTGAGGTCCAGTGCCGAGGGCCTTCTGGCGGTTTCCTCACTGTGAGAAGCCAAGTTACAGGGAACCAGGCAAAGGGCCTTCTCACTGGTGGCGCCACCCTGTGGAATGCCCTCCCACCAGATGTCAAAGAGAAAAACAGCTACCAGACTTTTAGAAGACATCTGAAGGCAGCCCTGTTTAGGGAAGCTTTTAATGTGTGACGGACTATTGTATTTTAATATTATGTTGGAAGCTGCCCAGAGTGGCTGGGGAAACCCAACCAGATGGGCGGGGTATAAATAAATTATTATTATTATTATTATTATTATTATTATTATTATTATTATTATTATTACCATTATTACTTCAAGGAGAAAAAACAAACAAATAGCAAAAGCAAAAAAGACACAAATGGATTATCCTTTCATATGTCACTCTAAATCGTAATAGGAAACCTTTTGCAGCCTTAGGGCTGCATTCTGTAGTGGGGTTCCCAAGGGCCATACAGAAAGACCAGAAGGGCCGCGTTGGGCTCCCAAGCCTGAGCTTACCCATCTTTGCTCAAAGTAGTAACAATTCATCTTACATCTTAAATCATATTCTGTATGTGAATTCATTAGAATGGTGCGTTATGTTTGCCACCTACCAACTGAGAACTGCCATGGTTCTCTGCAACAATGTCCTTGCTACATCAACTACCCCACTTATACAACCGAAGTCCTTTGGCTCATGAGATACTGTATAGGCAACCAAGTATTAAAGCTTGACACAATACAAACTACTTTGCTTTTGAGATACTATTGTGCTAGCGGCAGCCACTAATAAAACGTGTAACTTAGTTGCATCAATGCAGGGGATTCTGTAGTAGCTACTGTCCTCTTAATACTTACTTACTTTCTCTTTCATCTTCGAAACCTACCACTCCTGGTTTCTGCACCATTTCCAACCCATGTGTAAGCACCGCTACCTGGCTGTTGCCACAGCAATAGTATCCAAAAGAAAGCAGCACAATGGCCACTCCATAGCACACCGAGATGTGACAGTTCCCAATCCTACTGGTAACAGCTTGTATCAGACACCTCATTTGAGCCTATATACCGGTATCTTGCCTTGCACCAGAGACAAAGCATCAGATACGCAGTAGCAAGCAAGGGAACTGGAACTAGCAGGCATTTTCATAGACTGGCCTAATTTCACAAAGGCCGCCGCAGGGAATTTTATGCAGTGCAAGTCTCCCTCTTGTCACCACGACTTATTTATTAGTATTTATTAAGTATATTTTGTAGCTCGCCCTTCATTGGGTGAACCCAGGGTAGGTTAAATAGTCTGACAAATAAGAGCAGGCAAAGGCAGCAGATTTAAAATTTACAGCCATTTATGTGGCAAGAGGTGTCGTATATAAAGGAAACTGAGATAAGGGAAACACACTGCATATCTGTGTTACACCTGAACTGACCCCCTGGATATATGAAAAATTATTCAGTCATGCTAGCAGTTGCCACCACCCTAAACAGCCGGGACTAAACTTTTGGGAGGTTAGTTGAATGTCGCTGCCCTACCACCCTGTCAACTACCTCCTGCTAGTGTGAGCTCTCCTAACTTCCTATTGAAATTCAAAGTAGCCTTAGATGAGTCTAGCAACACAATTTATCAGGCACCGATTAAAGATTTTTCTCCCCCCAGTGAACAAATGAGGGTGGGTAGTGGGTTATTTTGGCATACTGTTTTATGCTAACTACTGTCCGTAGGCAGGGAAATGTACTACATGTCATTTCACTTCTCTTGGAATGTGGTAATGAGGCATTCTTGCAGCTTAACAGCACAAATGAGAACTTCGTATAGGTTTAGCATTATGAAAAGAGTAGGAGTTGGGACTCTCGGCAAACATTCCTTTTTACTAGTGCTACAGAGCACAACACACTGTAAAATATGGTTTCAAACCCTGGAGCAGTGCAGAGACATCATCAGCTGAACTCAGAACTTTATCTCTGAAGTCTGGGTTTGTAACATGAGGGTTTTTTTATATTAAAAAAAAGCTTGCATTTTACATAAGGAAAGGAAAAAAGGCCCAAATCTTGGAATCTTTGATAATCTGTCACTCTGCAGTTTTCTCAGTTTGATCTCTTCAGCCGTGTCCAATGGGGGATTAGTGATTTGCATAAGATGCAAATTAGGCCTAAACAGAGACAGTTAAGCAAGTTAAAAAAAAGCTGATTTGCAACATAAAAGTGCTGAGAGTTGCTCTCTGTGATTTGCAGGGCCCTGTAAGCTGTTCCCTGAGAGAAATCACAAGCCCCGTGATAATGTTATTATGTCACAATTTAACAATTAATTTATCTCCATGAAATACAAACCTCAGTGTTATTTCCAAACCACCAAATATAAGTCAGTGTTCCAACTTGACTGGGCCACAGGACTGCCGTGGCATTAACTTCTTTGTTCTTTGTTGTCACAAAGGGTAATGATAAATGGACATGTTCCAAAGGACCTGGAAACAAGAGAGAATGGAGAAAAGTGTACATGAGTCTAGTTTTATACATTAACACTCTACGCTTGTCTTTGACCCCACCCTTGGTTTCAATAAGGGCTGCTTCCCACAAATTCTTATTTCAACACTGGTTGCAATCCTGTGTGAACTTATTTGGGAGGAAGCCCCAGTGGGACTTATTTATGAGGAAATAAATGTAAGACTCAGTTATAAGGCTTCCACAGCCTCCATATTCTTTATTCAGTGACTCTGGGAAGCCATGGTCAGTCACAGCTTCCTAGTGCATGTTCTTTTAGTATACATAGAAGATAATTATACACAACACAGTAGAGATAGCATTCACACTCTAACCCAGAAGTAACTTTCATGCAGGAACGTTGCTATATGTAGAACAACCCTGCTCAGTATAGCTATCCTTAAGGTGAGTTGAAGAATGCTGATAGAGTTTGACCTTGTCAGGCCATGCTATTTTTTTCCACCACGTTTACCAGATTACGGGTGCATATCAGGTTTGGTGGATGCTGTAGCACAGTCTATGATTAGGTTGGGAATGCTAAGGCAGCTTGCAGTGTTATGCTTTCTGATTGAGTATCAATCTCAAACACAAGTCCACACTCAAAGGAGTGCAGTTCTCCAGATTTTGTGAGTGTTCTTTTCTCAATAACACATTGCATGGGCAATTTATAGGATGAAAAGTGGTTATTAGGATGAAAAGGACATTGTTGGTGTCAGCAGCAAATAAAAACTTTCCTTTCTACACACAGATTGCTCTCACTATGACAGTCGAAAGAATATTGGCAAAACAAGTACTATTTTACAAGGGACCCCCAATTTCACCACAACCTGTTATAGCATCCTGGTAAGCAAGGCTTTAAAACCCCTCAGCATCAGACCATGCATGGGTGCTACCCAACTGAATATGAGAGCTGTTACTTTTGTTGCACTGTGACAAATACACCACCTTTTCACTCAAACCTAAGTGCTTCAGCAAGTAATAGTCTGCTTGTTTTAAAACATATACCTGCAAACAATCTAATGTACAACATGGACTCAAGCCTCCAAACTCCAAATGCAGCTTAGGCAAACTATCACCGTACATTTATCTGGTGTTCTGAATGATCAGAAACACAATATATGTGTACTGACACGATTGCTTATTGAATTGTTTGGATCTGGATAATTAAATTAAATTATTTGATTCTAATTATAAACCAGCTGTATCTGGGAGAAGTGGCACTATGACAATTCTGGATAAAGATTTCAGAACAGCAACTTTCAAATGGTAAAGATAATGAGCAAAATCTTTGCTACGCAGAAGCCAACCAAACAAATATAGATGGCCATATCCTCAGGAGACATTAAGTGGTAATTGGCTGAGTTAATACAGGGGTGTTGCTTTTTCTTGGGAATATATTGCATTAACGGGGGGGGGGGGGGGACCCTTACAGATGATAGGAAGAGTGTTGTAGGTCAACAGAAAATATATCTATTTCTAGCAAGGATCCGTTCCAAAGCACTTCATAACTTCTTCACAAATCTAGTCTCCTTTTTTTTATGCAAAGAGAATTTGCAAAATATCAGGAAAAGAATAGATTTATACTTGGTCCTACTGCCCTCTGTCTCTCATTTGGAACAATTTATTTTGAAAATAAAGAGAAGGAGGAAAGGAAAGAAAATAAATGCAACAATACCCTGAGAAAACAAGCTTTCCCACCAAGTATAACAAGGTAAGATTCTTCTCCCCACATAGGTTATATTTTGAGTGGTGGAATGGTATCATAGCTGTTGTTTTCCTGCAAGCATTCTCAAGGCTGAGGTTTATTATCACATCCCTTTATTTCTCTTACAAAATATCCATACACAATATGGACGAAGGTGTAGCACGCTACAGCACAATTAAGAGAAAGGCTGTAGCTCAGTGGTGGAGCATTTATTTCCTTCTAAGATTCCTTACACACCTTTCACCATAAGGTCACAGGGCAGGTTATAATAATAAAAAAATACAAATAAAAAAATCAAATTAAAACAAGCAAACATGCAGAACCAATCCAAATGAGATAGAACATTTTGGATGCAGAAAATCCCAGGTTCAAACCCTGGCATCTCTAGGTAGGACTGGGAATACCCCAGCCTGAAACCCAGGAAAGTCACCAGCAGTCAGTGTAGAGACAATGCTGAGCTATATGGGCTGATGGTGGGACTGAGTATTAGGTAGCTTCCTACACTCCCAATGAAATTTGATTTCTTTCCATTATTATTATTCAATCTACATCTTACTGAGGAACCCAGTGTGGAATTTTTTTTATACCTCTTGACTTTTGTTCATGTCAGGACTTATTTAGACATGGCGCTGGGATCCCACCAAAACTACACCTTTGCATAGCTTCAAGAGAAAATGTCTCTGTTGGTACCGGTGGGAATTATGGACAGCTGCTGCTTTATCCTATCTTTGGAAATGCAACTACTTGTAGGTGTTCACACAAAACAATGAGGAGGAAATGACCACAAGCTACCCATGACTAGGGATGCAAGGATCTGTCAATTTAGGTTCTCTCTTAGTTACTCATTTTTCCAGACTTAAATCAGTTCTCCACATTTCTTAAGCAATTTCATGGAAATTCTTCAACCTTTCAGAGTGAATTTCTCCTGATACCTTTTGCATGAAGTTTTGATTAAAGCACACATTTTTGCAAGCAATTGCTTCTAATATAATGCATATTAGCATGTTATTTTCATGAATGTATTCATTTTACACATATTTACTCCTAATAGATGTATTTTTGTAAGCAATGCTTGGCTGCATTACTGCATTGCAACATTTAGACAACTGCAAATTTTAAAGGATGTTTGTGTTTTTGTTCACATTTTTTAAAAAAATACAAATTTGATAGATTTGGCTTCAGATGCAAACTGAAATGAATTTCTCCCCCATCTCTACCCATTACCACTCTCTTTTAACTATCTAGGTTCTGCTTACTAGCATTATACATGAAAATTCATGGTGGTAGAGTTGGGGGATGGGCACCAGTTCTGTGTTCTGAACTTTTAGGAGCTGAACAAAACGAAGCAGAAACAATATATTGGTGTCACTTCCTATCTTCATTAGAAACCTTTTTATTAAAGCTCTAATGTGCAAAATGGCCATTTTTTGGGGAGTGGGATTCCACATCTGTTAATAATGTTGGATATTCAGTGTTGTATTTCCAACTAAGTCATACTCACCCATCAAAATCAATGGACTTTAGTTCATCATGTCCATTGATTTCAATATGTCTACTCTGAGTGTTACTTACCGGTAATTGTATTGAGGTCTCCTCACCTAACTGGTGTAATCAGCTCTAAACTATTATACAAGCCTGCTTAATGTTTGATTATATTATTTACATTCTATATGCATGGAATGTTTCTTGGAAGTGGTAGTACATGTAGATTGTTTGTTACATGCATTTTCACTTAAGAAGAGGGGTGGGGACGCTCCACATGTGAGGCCAAGTTTCCTGCAATAAGTGCACATAATGGAAAATGGATATCTGAACTGGAAATTTGAAAAGTTGTTCACCAGATGTAATATGTGTTATGCCAGCTAGATCCAATATTGGCCTAACCAGGAGACCTCTTTCATTACATGCAGTCAGAGCAATCAGTGTTTGTGCAATGGAATCAAATATTTATTAAGCTATTATTAATTAATTATCCAAACTTGGCCTTGAGTACTCTGGTTAACATCCAGTATTTTAGTTTCATCCAATGTAATAGGCTGAACAAACTCAGCCATTTAGTTCTAATTGAAGCAGGCACATTCTGAATATTACAGAATCATAGAAAAATAGAGTTGGAAGGGACAACGAGGGTCATCTAGTCTAACCCTCAGCAATGTAGGAATCTCAACACATGGCCCCACCCAGCTTGAAACCCTACCAGACCATGCTTAGCTTTGCAAATGTGCTAGCAGTTTTATTGCTGCCCCGTTAGAACAGTTCACAAAAAGTGACTTATGAAGAGTCATGAGTAGAACATAGATTCTCCTTTGAGATCTGAACAGCTTCTAGTGTGTGTGTGTTTGTGCGTGTTTTAAATCACCAAAGCGGGTAATTATGATTAACTTCTGAAATCAGTGTGTTAGAAAACAAAAAAATGCAGCTTTGAAAATGCAGCTTTGGAACAGCAGGTGGTGTTGTACTCCTATCTAAACAATATTGATAGCAATAAAAATACACATTACTTTTTCTTGCAGAGTTGGACAACCTTTTATGATCTTGGGGTCAATTGTTATTTAAAACTTTTCAAGCCATCCTAAAAATATAGGGTTTGCCTCCACAAGGACCATTCATGTTCATGGAATTGGTATATCCTGTTTTCCTCACTCTGTGTATGAGGCATTAGTGTGCTTTTTTTCTTCTTCATACGGTGAGCAAACTAGGGACATGCTAGCTAGCCTTGTCATCCCCAGCATGTCACTGTCACTGGTCCTACAACCATCCAGGCTATGGAGGCAAACGTCTCTTTGGGTTCCAAGTCTTCTCGTGCATCTGTTGGTTCAAGTCCCAAGTGCAGCTCTTTTGGGCAGAGGGGAAACTGTAGCTCCATGGTAGAGCCTTGCATATAGAGGAATTGATATGCCTTGCATGTAGAAGATCCCACATCAGGTTGCAGGTGATAGGAGAGATCTCCACTTGAGATATCTGCCTTGAAATACTTACAAGGCAGAGGGCCTTCTCGGTGGTGGCTCCCTCCCTTCAGATGTCAAGGAAATAAACAACTATCTGACATCTGAAGGCAGCCCTGTTTAGGGAAGCTTCTAATGTTTGATGTTTTATTCTGTTTTTAATCTGTTGGGAGCTGCCTAGAGTGGCTGGGGAAACCCAGCCGGATGGACAGGGTATAAATAAATTAATAATAATAATAATAATAATAATACAAAGACCCAGTATAAGACAGCTTCCTATGTGCTCTAATGTCTATGGGCAATGGTTATAAATAGAAGGACCAATCCATTTTGGTTCTCTCTATTTCTCATTTTTCTATTCTTAAATTCATTTCTCCACATTTTGCAGGCAATTTGTATGGTTTAAAATAATGAGAAGAATCCTCATAAAATCCACCAGCTTTTTAGTGTGAATTTCTGCTCACAGATGGCAGAGACAGTTTCATATGCAATTTTGATTAACGGATACATTGTTGCAAGTAATTTTCACTAATATAATGCATATTTATGTTATTTTCACTAATGGCTTCACATTTATGCAGATTTTTCTGTAATATATGCATTTTTGTAAACATTGCTAGGCTCGAGAACTGCATCACAGAATTGTGATAAGTGCAAATTTTGAAGGATGACTATGTTTCAGTTCTCATAGTAGGAATTGGATAGATTTCAAATGCAAACTGAATCAAATTTCTTCTGCATTCTTGTTATGGTTTTACAGAAAGTCTCTCTACATTTACATTGTTCCCGGTTTGTTTGTTTATTTATTAGATTCTTCTGGACTAATTGGGTATTAGAATACCAGCTTGCAACTATTCATTTATTTTATTTGTAATAATCCTTTTCCCCCCATGATATATTTTTTAAAAATATATGTTTACCATTCTAACCATAGGCATAAAGTTTAAAACCAGAGAGACACTGCCCTTTCTTGACCTTTAAAACATATGCAACTGATCATGTGAATCAGCTTTCAGGAGCACTAGGGACAGACTAGCCCTCTCTGCCCTATAACTGAATACCTCCATTCTCCGTACCTGCTTGCCTTAGACTGCTGGGAGCCACAATTACTAAGTCTGCTTGCGAAAAATTTGATTCTAGAAACACTGAGGAAAATATGAAAAGGTATGCCGCTTGTGATCCTGCTGAGAGCCTCAGTAACTTTTTTGCATTCTACTCCAATGCTGTATTGTGTTCATCAAATTATGTGGTGGGGAAACCCATTCCCAGAGAGGAATGACCCAGACAACGACTTTTCCTTTGTAGCTTGTGGCCTGCATAGGCAAATAGCTGCTCCATCAAGTGGCCTCATTAGCTTGCAAACAAAGTAGTGCACAGTGAAGATGGGCCCCTGTGGAATCATCTTCTGTCAAATTGTAGCAGATTGCATGGCCCTGTGTTATCAGAGACCCCCAGAGCCTCTCTGGAGATATTACCAGCACTCAAGTGTGTTTGCAGTGACCTTTACAAACAAAGAAGGCCTGGCCTCTCCACCCCGCTGGCATTTTCATAAAGATGGGAAGAGATAAGTGGCTGAGAAGGCAATTTCATTTCTTTCATATTGATTTTGGTTGCTGATATTTAAATATTGATCTTAATTGTTTCTGTATCCTTATTTAGCTTTCATGGCATAATGCTGAGAACTGCTTTATATAAATAAATAAAACTCACATATAAATAAATAAATAAATAAATAAATAAATAAATAAATAAATATGTTTAAGTAAAGATTGGCCAACAGAACTTTGTAAATTTTGTTTCAAGGTTCAATGGGCTGCTTGCTCTTTATATAAAATCTTACCTTTTGCATTTAAAAAAGTTCTTTTTTCTGGGGGTACGCAGGGGTACACATATCCCTAAACATTTTGTGAATCTTTGTACTTTTGTCCATTTACTGTATTTATTTCCCCCGTTTTGAACTATAAAATGGTGGCTTTCCTGAGTCAAAATGAGAGTACCACAAACATTTTTTTAAGGAAGAAAGGAAAAAGGCACTGCATATATCAGCTTAGGTATTTTCAATAGCTTCAGACTAAAGCTTAGTATTGCGTTATAGTTCTTTCATGGGCCAGTATAAACAAAGGCCTGTTTGCACACTCTGTAAATCCCATCCACTGAGAGCAAACTGATTATGTGAACAGGGCAGGGGCAGCAACTCCCAAAAATCAGGGCCCAGCGTGGAGCTGAGCATGCTGTGGCTTCTGTGGCTCCTCCTCCTCCTGTAATGGAGGGGAAGGGGGGGAGAAGCCCCCAGCCAGTGGCAGTGGCAGGAGGAGGAGGGCGATGAGGAGCCATTGGCCACTGAAGCCATGTTGCCACCATGTTCCTGGCTCCTCCAACATCCTGATGTAAATTGGGGGTGGCACTTGCACAACTTCCCGTTGTCGCCCCCCCAATCTCCCTCACAAGTTGGCACCTCCACAGCAAGGCTTCCCTGTGCACACTAGTATACAGCACACAGGAACTTTGTTGCCTAGGACAATGCCCACTTATCAAAAGTCTTGTTGTACCTTTCAGCCTGCTAAGCCAGTTCCTTCTTTTACCTTTCCCATTCCTTTTTCCTTTCCTTTCTTCTACACACTGATAATAAAGAAGTACCACTGAACTGGTTGGGACTTGGTTTCAAGTAGACCAGGGGTTGCCCACCTTTTTGGGCTAGTGGGCACCTTTTGAATTTTGAGAGAGTGCTAGGGGGTTAGCCATCACAAAATGGCTGCCATGGCAAAACACAAAATGGCTGTCATGGGGAGAGTAACTGAAAACAAAATGGAAGAGATAACCACCCCTGACAACCATGTTCTTATCGTGGAAAGTCAGCTATGTCCTGTAGGTCCTGATTATGGACAGCACTCACACTGGTGCCTCTCATTTTGCCTCTTTCCAGTGTCTAGAACATTGCTCTCTTTGGCCCCAATCTAACCTCATTATTTCATCTTCCTTCCATGCTTCCACTATTGTTCCTTCAAACTCTATTTCCTCTCAGCCCCTAACTTTACTATTCCCTTCCACCCTTCAACCAGTCAGCTTCTCCACACACACACCCCACCAGACCCTACCTTTGCTCTTTCTCCCTCCCCTACTCTCTATGTGGGTCTGTCTGCATGTGTCAAGTGTTCCTCAGTGTTAAGTGTGATCTGCCTACTGTGATCTTAACTTTGGCTCCACCTGATGTTACGTACTCTTTCCTTCACCCACCAGTCCCAGAGGACAGCAACCCCCACTGTTTTGTGCTAGGCCTGAAGCAGGATATAAATACATTAATAAACAAATCTTTCCAATTTTTCATGAGGAATCAAAATTGAGAAAGCACAGCACAAAGTGGTTGCCATCTCTCCTCCTGCTATACTAAAGAATCATACTAGGTCTGGGGCACTGTGGAAGAGGCAAAATGGCGGTCATGCTGCCAACACAGTTGCTACTGCCAGTTCTTGCAGCAGCAACAAAAAACAAATGGCAATCTGAGGGAAGTTGTGCTACTGACAACTGTGAGCCCCAGCCTGGATAAAAAGGTGGAGAATTTTCATCCTCCCTGGAGAAATTCAGTGAAATTGTGTCTCCGGTTACTTTACTCATAGATAGGATGGGGAATTTTGAGAGGCCATTTCCTCACAACATTAAGATGTCCTGCTGATTTTTTTTGGGTATCTATTTCTCTTTCACTTTCATCTTCCCAAAGAATAAATGTTAATATAAAAGTGAACTACTCCTTCTCTTAGCAGGTTTCATAGTACAAACGTATATGAAAGAAAGAAAGAAAGAAAGAAAGAAAGAAAGAAAGAAAGAATCTTTAAAATATTTCATATACCAATGTAATAACATACAATTTACATGCAAGTACATGACAGCACTGTCTGCCCCCAGGCTGTTTTCCACCTGCGCTGTTACTCGAAAAATCCCCACATTCTGGTAGACGTGCTTGATCCCATCTTCTGTGGAGCTTAGATTGGCGTACGACACAGCACTACCGTCTCCAAAATCCACACGGATTATTGATCTTTGAATGTCACCCTAAATTAGAGAGGTAGAGAGGATAATTAGTATAAAATAGATATGGAATCCAGGGCAATTTGAATATTTGCCATCTTGAAAGGTATTCAGGTGTACAAGTAAGAATCTACATTTATAGGGATCAGTCAAAATCTTACGTCTGGTTCAGCAAAAATTAGTTGGGGGGAATTTTGACAAAACCACTGAGGCAAAACTAAACAAAAAGAATGAAATTGTCTTGGGGTAGGCAAAGTTATTCTGGGGAGGGGGCTTCTTGCCTTTTTTCTGTTTAAGAGCCCCTGCCAAAATCAGTGAATTAGAACACAAAAGTAGAAACTGCCAGTCCTGACACAATTGTTCTCTGCTCCCCAAACCATTTCAGGGGTTCACAACATGAGTTGAATTATGACTCCCAAAATTGCTGCTCCCAATTTTCTGCCTGCAAATGGGATAGTAAATTGGAGGCAGCTGTTTTGGCACACCACAATAATTGGGTTTTGGTGAACCACAGAAACACTTAATGCTACTCTGCCTAAACTTCCTCGTGGATTGCCGTATCTGGGAGACATTCTGCAATGCTGTCAGATCTCAAAAATGGATCTCAGAATGACAGGACTGCTTGAATGCCACAAAAGTCAGAACCCTAAAGATGCAAAATCTCATTTAGGAATTTTACAACAAAGTGACTGCGTGTACATATATGTGAATGTGTATGTGTGTATATCTGTGAGATAAATGTTTGTTCGTAACGACATTTTAAATAAGCCCATGCGTGTTTAATTTGGAAGTTAAGTCCCACTGTGTTCAATGGTGCTTATTCCAAGGTAAGTGTTCACAGGCTTGCCGTCTAAGTCCCTCACACCCTTCAAGAAACCATCTGGTATCAACTCCAGACAAGCAAGAGCTTTCCTTGCACTGCTGATATCAGGAGTGAAAAAGAAAGTTCACTTCTGCTCATGGCACTCTTATTTCAGGCTTTTTCTCAGAGAGAAGTCATGCCTCTGCTGTACCAAATTATTCTGGAAATGTAGAATAATACATTGATGTCACACAATGTACTAACGGTCTCTTGTTGGGTTATGGGTAGAAGTGTGTGCAAACTTTATTTCATTTCATTTTTAAAGCATCTCACAAAAACACATTTTTATCTTGTAAATAAGGTACCTGGAGAAAGCAAAGTGGGTTTAAAAGTTTTCAACCCTCACACTGTTCTTGCCTACTCAGATGCAGAGAGTGGTGTTTTTTTCTGGGAGGATGCAAGGGTATACCCCTAAACATTTTGTGAATCTTTGTACTTTAGTCCATTTACTGTATTTAGTTTTCCTGACTTGAACTATAAAATGGTGATTTTCTTAAGTCAAAATAAGAGTACCTCTAAACATTTTTTTTAGAAAAAAAAGCACTGGATGTAGGCATCACGGGGTTCACTGATACTTGCTCCCAGCACAAGGTGTACATGGGTATAGCAGCCTTGGCATAATATAAAAAGGACTTAGAAAAAGATACTGAGTCGCTTCTAATATGTCTTCTTCTTTTTAATCCCTTTTAATAAATTTTGGTGGGCCAAAGAATATGCTGAGTCTACAACTGTCCAAGGAGCAGAAAATCACTTCGGAGCGCAGCAGGACGTGGACTTCTGATTCACATCATGGCTTCCTGCTGAGAAAGGCGCCTCCTTCCAGTCTAATTAGAGGAGACCTACAGCTGCCACTCTTCCAGTGCCTCTTTCACAAGATGAATTTCCTTGCTTTTTCCAGTTCATTCCTGTTAAAATTATTTAATCCTTTGAACTGAAAATGCCTCCCACCTGTCCCTGAACTGAATACACAGCCTGTAGTTCAGGATTTAACACATTTCTGAAAGGCCATGTTTCAAAAGCTGGCATTTAAGAACTTCAGTATTTCAGGGCAAGCAGCTTTTATGCAATAGTGTAACAAGCAGGACAGATTTTTTCTGTGCCAGCAAAGAAAAACAAGAAGAGGGGCAAAAAGAGACCCCCAAAACTTAACATTTCTAAGTGTGTTGAAAGTTGACTTCATAGTTCCACAGCATAGGGGACAGGTTGTTGTTCAGTGGTATAGCACTTGATTTGCATACAAGAGAGGTTCCAGGTTCAATATCTGCTGTTTCCAGATAGTGGGACAGAGTCCTGCTTGAAACCCTGGGCAGCCAGTTAAGAGTCAAACCATATGGAACTAGATGAACCAATAGTCTGACTTGCTATAAGGCACTTTCCTAGGTTCCTGTGTTGCTTCCCACAGGTCTTTTTCCCCCTGCATCCCATAAATTGGTCAGAACATCTTTCACAGTATTGTATACATAGGAAGTGCATTTCTGCATGATGTGCTTATAACCACAGTCCAAACATAAAGCAAAAGTCCAAATGGCTTGAGAACACTTCTGTAATCAGGTGTTTGACTAAATCACAGTGTAGGGTGTAGAAAGCTGCACAAGAGCAACTCAGTAAATATAGAATATCGCTAGGTATGTGTAACTGACACCCATAATGAGGATTTCTACAGTACATGAAATTACAAAAGACTGATCTGTATCTGTCATCCCCCCCCCCCACCCTTCATTCATCACAGTGACAAATGTAGTGCTAGACTGAATAGTTTTGTGACTCTGCTGAGCTCAGATAATAAGGTAGGCAGTAAAGGGAACACATTTCTCCCACAGGTTTTACATCAATGCATCAAAGCTGTGATTCTAAGTGTATCTTAATCATTTCTTCCCCAAAGTCTCCTTAAGATGGTCCTCTATGTCTATGGCATCCAGTAGTGCTCAAACATTCTCCGAGTACCTGAATACTTATCAAATATTCTCCAAATACTTAATACTGAAAAGCACATGCTTTGTGTGCAAAAAGCACCAAGTTCAATCCCCGGCATCTCCTGCCTGATGGAAATACTGCTGTCTGAAACCCTGGATTGCTGCAGTGGAGGAATCCAGAGAGGGGCAAGTTGAATGGGGGCTTTTCATGGAGTGGGCACAATCTGATGTTCTTGCTGTTGTGGCTGCACTGCACCAAGCTCCCTGCTGCTTTGCCCCCCCCCCCAGTAACCAGCATTGGGAAGCCAGGTCAGCAACACAGTCCTGCCTGTAGTGTTCTGCCACCTGCTGCTGCTTGTATCCGTGCATATTTCTTTTTTAAAAAATGATCTGTTTCTGAATTGTTCTGTGCTCTCTCTACGAGAGAGCTGCTTCAACAAGAAGCACAGCATCCAGATCAAGGGAAGTAATAAAGGTAAAGGACCCCTGACAGTTAAGTCCAGTAGCAGACAACTCTGGGGTTCCAGCACTCATCTCACTTTAGAGGCTGAGGGAGCCAGCGTTTGTCCTTTTTCTGGGTCATGTGGCCAGCATGACTAAGCTGCTTCTGGTGCAACGGAACACAGAAACCAGAGCAGTGCACGGAAATACCGTTTACCTTCCCACTGGAACGGTACCTATTTATCTACTTGCACTTTTTTTCTGGTGCGCTTTCGAACTGTTAGGTTGGCAGGAGCTGGGACCAAGCAAGGGGAGGTCAACCTGTCGCGGGGATTTGAACCGCCGACCTTCTGATCGGCAAGCCCAAGAGGCTTAGTGGTTTAGACCACAGCACCGTCCGCGTCCCTTAAGGGAAGTAATAGTCCCACTCTATTCTGCTGTAGTGAGACTACACCTGGAATAATTGTGCATCCCGTTCTGGAAACCACAATTTAAGAAGGATATTGACAAACTGGAATGTTTAGAGAAGGGAGACCAAAATGATCAAGGGTCCTGAAATAAAGCCTTATGAGGAATGGTTGAGGAAGTTGTGTATGTTTGGCCTGGAAAAAGAGGAGACTGAAAGGAGCCATGATAGCTATCTTCAAGTATCTAAGGGTTGTCACATGGAAGATGGAGTCAGCTTGTTTTCTTGTGCTCTAGAGGGTAAGACCCGAACCAATGACGTCAAGTTACAAGAAAGGAGATTCCAATTAAACATCAGGAAAAACTTTATGATAGTAAGAGCTATCTGACAGTAGACCGGATTCCCTTGGGAGGTGGTGGACGATCCTTCATTGGAAGTATTTAAGCAGAGGTTGAACGGCCATCTGTCTTGGAAGCTTTAGTTGAGATTGCTGAGTTGTATTGCACAGAGTTGGACTAGATGACCCTGGGGTTCATTTTATCTCTCCAATTCTGTGATTCTATGATTCTAAGCAGTTTCCAACCCTTCCATCAACTCAACGTGATTGGAGTGCCCCGAGGAAATAATTCACTATGATTAAAAGCTAGCCCCATCCATCAGAATAAGAGATCCTCTCCCCCAACTCTCCATCACCTTCCCTCTTGAGCTCTGCGGGGCTTCCTTAGTTGGGTCCAAACAGAGTCACTTGAAAATGAAGTGATACCCCTCAAGGCATCTTGATAATAGAACAATCTAATGAGGTAAAATGAGAACCTTCCTTGAATTACCCCAATGCACCTTGTAATTCAGGGTATACACAGAGCTGATGCACATGCCTAACCCATGGCTATATAAACAAGCAAGGTGTTAAATAATTAGCTGCATTTTATACCTGAATTCTTCTCACAGCCTCTGAGATTCTTTACACCTATGGATTCAAAAGTAACAACCTGGCCCATTTACAGAATATGATTATAACTTGATTACGTGTAAGTCATCCATAGAGTTTCAATGTGGGAGGAGATGATACTGCTAATTTTAATCATCTTAATGAGGACAACACCTTCAAACAATCAATTTCAGTCTCACCCAAGAGGCTGCAAGCATGATTTTTTTCTATGAAGTGCTGGGCCTTACATGTAAATCAAAGTGTTAAACAATGAGATGTAATCAAAATGTTTTTAAATCTAGTCCCAAGCTTCACATTTAATTGGAAGCTTTCAGTTAAGCAATGACTTGTTATCTCTTTATCCTTGCAGATGTTTAAAACATGTTTTAAATCAGGTTTTGCAACAGGCAGTTGTTGTTTCTCCTCGGTTGTCTTCCAGAATGTAATTCTCAAGCATTTGCTTTTTCTGGTCATTATGCAGATTACCATAACTCAATTTTTTCAGCCCATAGTCCAGTGCAGAGATGGTGCTTAACTGGTTTTTAAGACACCTATAACGTAGGAATTTTAATTTCTCTCTCTCTCTCTCTCTCTCTCTCTCTCTCTCACACACACACACACACACGTGTCTTGAGCCAAATTTGGTAGCAAAAAACTTTCCATGTCTCAACACAAATATACCCTCTATACTTATATGCTATTTTATATTGTGTAAATTGCTTCGATTCAGATGCTGCAGTCAGTTTTGTACATCTATTTCTTAAACATGTATAAAGATGGGAACCGATGGGTGAGGTTTTCTCTAGATTTCTGCAGAGTGAATGCCTCATCTTAACTCCTTGCAAATGCACACATTACTATCTTGCAAATGCACCTATCATAAAACTATCCTATGAGTACTTGCATTTGATAATGTTGAGTTCAATGGTTGATAAAACGGATGTCAGGGTCTTTATTATCCCTTGGTTGTCTTTTCACCAGTAGGTGCTGACTTTTCAAATCACTAAGATGTGGGATTCAAGAAGAATATAACTGTCTGTTTCAGCATGGAAACTAATCCTCAACCAGCACTTCTTAAGCAAGACTGGGTGTCCTCCATGCAGTGGCGTAGCGTGGGTTGTCAGCACCCAGGGCAAGGCAAGTAATTTGCGCCCCCTAACCCATGGATTTGCACCCCCTAACCCTACCCCTAACCCTAACCCCCAGATGTTGCGCCCGGTGCGGCCGGCCCCCCCTGCACCCCCACACTATGCCACTGCCTCCATGCCTCGTGTAAGTAACAAATGGTAGTTGACAGAATGCATTGTTTCAGAAATGTACATTTTTCTATATCCTCTAAATGCTGGCTTTGCCATTTGCTTGGCAATATTTGCCCAGGTAACTACACTTTCGGGTCTACCCTTCAAGGAATTGTGAAGGGCAAAAGTGGAAGTGAGCAAAGGTTACAGAAGTTAACGAGGCCCTGCTTATTGTAGCCCAGATACACAGCTCATATTTATCAAGCCATTAATCAGTTAAATCCCACTGGCCAATTAATTGTGTTCACTTCTATCTATTTTCTTCTAAACGATTCAGACTCAAAAGCCCCAGTGGGAAATGTGTGAAAGACAACATACCTCCTCCAGCTGCACCATGAAGGTAACATTGTGCCCTTGTTCTGATGTCAATGTGCCATCTGAAGTGACAACTCGAAGTCCTCGTGGGGCTTTGCCAGGACACTGCTGAGGCTTGGCTGTGTACTGTTCACGCACACCATCTGTGCAGTTATTAGATACAACCTTCCTATACCTGTTGAAAGTGGGAAACAGACACAACAGTGTAAAGAAGGACCACTGCAAGATGCTTACTTAAGACTATTTACGCTTTTTCAAGACCACCACCACAACATCCCAGTTAGTTTAAGCAAATCATAACAATAACAGCAACTGTTATTATTTCATCACTTCTTACAGAAAAAGTAACATAGCTATTCACAACAAATTAAGAATGCACAGATATAATAAAGAAGCCAAAATAAATAAGACCATTAATGGTGCTAAATGTTAATCTGACAGCAATCAGTAATAAGGAATTTTATCACAAAACAGCATAGGTTGCATGCACACTTAAAAGCAGTTTCAAAGCAGATTCTCTCCCTAAAAGAACTATGGGCATTGTAGCTTACCTCTCACAGAGCTAAAATTCCCAGCAACTCATAAAAAAAACTACTGTTCCCGTAACTCTTTGAGGGGTGTATGTTTGCTTTTAAATGTATAGTGTTTACACAACCTAACACAAAATGAGGATAAATGGAGAAGCAGAGATGCCTCCATTTCCAAAGCTCTGGCCCTGATGTCAGCCAGAGAGGAAGGATAAATATGACTTTCTTGTGTGCCAGCTCCAGACTGGCGCAGCAGGGAAGGCTGGGTCATATGCATCACTGGTAGCTAGACTGTCTTAGAATCCCTTGGCAAGCCCCTCCGCATTTGAAGCCTTGCTCTGCAATAGACCTGATGAACAACATGAGGAAAGCTTAACAATCATTCACAAATAATATTAACAACTAGATTCTGGTAAGTCTGATCTGAAAACAACTTACCCAGTGCTGTTGAGATAACTCTGACCAATACTGCAGTCTTTTGACAAGGAGGATGGGTTGTACCAAAACGCAGGCAAGCACTGGCCATTGCTGTGACGCTCAAATCCATAGTCACTGGTTTGAATGAAGGAGAGATTGTTTCAGTGATATGCGAATCAGAAGCACATAATTCTGAGAGATCATGTTACAGTGAAGCCTGCAAAGGTATACCACATCCACATAAATACAGGCCTGGAAGCTTACTTTGTCTTCTGCACATATATCGATTTCACACAGGTATACATATATCTGTCTACAACTTGAGGGTGGTGTTCTGGGCTTCTTGTCTGCATTTGCCTCAATCAGTAATCATGGGCACACATAGAAGTTGGTCAGACTGGCTCCTACCAATGGTTCAAAAACCATACCTCCCCACTCTGGCTTGGAGTGGCTAGAAGCCCCCCCCCCATCTGTTTGCATGCTCAGACAGACGGACCAACAGAGGAGGAGGAGGAGAGGCAGAGGAGAGCAGCAATGGAGAAAGACACTGGAAGAGCGTGAAAGTGAAAAAAGTGCATTTTTTTTTGAGTTTCTGGTCTCTCCCGGCTTCAGAGGCACCAATACATCTCCTTGCCAAGGGCACATGGGGTGGGGTGGGTAAGGGTGCTGATATAGCTCCTTGCCAAGGGCACAAGGAAGCCTAGGTATGGCTCTGTCAGTAAGTATACAACATTTGAGCCTGGTTGATTTTGGATTATGACCATTCATTTCGGTATCATAATTTTAGCAGAAACTACTCTTTAGTACCCAGTGGATGGGTAGGTCAAAGCACAGTGAATATGTACCAGACTCCCCATGCATTTAGTCGCCTTCACTTCTCTGGCTTGTTGTGTGATGTTGGAAATTATCTAGAGGATAACTATGGCCAGAGGAAATGAAGCTGCCTTATATCAGATCTCACCATTGGTCAATCTAGTTCAGTAGATTGTCTATTCTGACTCCCCACTAGTTTCTAAGATTGCCCCCCCAGTTTTGATATCTGAGATCCTTTTACTGGAGATGTCGGAGGGTGAATGTGGGAGCTTTTGGGTGCAAAATGTGTGGTCCACAACTGAGCTGAGTGTCATCCCAGGAATTGCTCACTTTCCTTTGAAAACAAGTTATATGCAAAGGGAGGGGAGAATGATGGCTGAACCTTTGCTAAGAGTGCAGAAGAAAAGGTACAGAGGTAGAGAAGGGATGATGCAGTTAGCGCTTGTTGGACAGCCCTGTCCAGTGCTATTTTTCTAGAAAAAGAGGTTCTGTAACTCACAAAGAACACCCCCTCATTCTTTTAGAATGGCAATGGCGCCTACCTTAGAGGTGCCAGAACTCAGCTCCTGTGAGTTCCAGCTGGAAAAAAAGTCCTGACCCCATCCTTTCTTTTTGGCAATGGAATTGAGCCAACATTTTCACTTCACTCTTTCATATGTATAACATTCCTGAGTCTTTTTGCAAGCATGCTAAACACTGGTTAATTGTTTTGCAAACAGATACTTAGTTACCCAAAGGATGCAAAATAATTTTCTAAGCATCCTAAGTGGAGAGACAGCGTAAAGGCTATTGAAATTATCATTCCACAAGTGATAAAACTCATTTTCATTTATTTATAAATGAGGTTTCTTTCCTCTGTAATCTGATTGTCAACACACTGAAATGCTTGTATTGCTGAGGTTTCATGTATCAATATAATTAAAAAGCTGTAACGCTGCACTCTCACAGCATGTTCAATAATCAAATGAAAGGCAGAGCAGCAAAATATGCAGAAAAGAGAATACGTGTTCAAAGCCTGATTTAATCAGTTTGAGTTTTTATGCTACATGCACCCTTTCTTCTAGGCAAGGAATCCTAGATGATATCACTCAGTGCTGGATATGGATGACACAAGTGCTTCATTTTGAAAAGAGCAGAAGCAGGGCTCAAGCCGTCCTTTGAATTGCCTTGGGAGTCCTGCCTTAGTTAAGATGTTTTGAGAGCTGGATGTAGGTGACAGAAAAACACTCTGCATATACTCAAAGATGCATATCTTCATATATTCCAGGACTGAACTCTGTCAATGAAATCATCATTCAGACCTCATATTTAGAGTCTATGATTTATCAAATATATAAAAGAATGTCACATAGAGGAGGGAGAAAGGTTGTTTTCTGCTGCTCCAGAGAAGCGGACACAGAGCAATGGTTCCAAACTACAAGAAAGAAGATTCCACCTAAACATTAGGAAGAACTTCCTGACAGTAAGAGCTGTTCGACAGTGGAATTTGCTGCCAAGGAGTGTGGTGGAGTCTCCTTCTTTGGAGGTCTTTAAGCAGAGGCTTGACAACCATATGTCAGGAGTGCTCTGATGGTGTTTCCTGCTTGGCAGGGGGTTGGACTCGATGGCCCTTGGGTCTCTTCCAACTCTATGATTCTATGATTCTATCAATAATGAATCTGTATAAACATGCAATTCAATATAATGTGCCAATATACTATAGATTACTATGCTATTTAACTCCACACCCCCATAATATACTGAACTGGTGGATATGGGCCATATCCCTTTGTTGAGGCAATTGGACCCCTTCAAATCTCTATCATTATTGTCAGGGCCACTTCATTTGTATGTATGTTTGTATGGACATGCTCTTATTCGGATGCTTTCTCCCCCCCCCCTTTTGTTGCTTAATAGTGGTGCAAGGGCACTTCCAGAGAGATTGTTTATTCACACAAAATTTGGTTGGCATCCCAAACTTTCCAGCACAGCTATCTCATCCCTTTTGTAAGTGCAAAATGTCTGATTAAAAATTTGGAAAGTGCAGGATAACAACCACTAGCTGGCAATGTTGTATAATCTCCACTTGAAGATGTCACGATGAATGTTCACTAAACAGGTAACATTGTACAACCTCTGTGTAAAGCTTGTGTGAATCTATTGGCATGAATGCCCAATGAGAAGCCTGTCTGGAAACTCCCCAAAGCTCCTTTAGAGCAAGCACTAGGAGAAGAGGCATATAGACTCAAAGTAAACTTGAACATAGAAGCAATCTCTTGGAATTGGGAGATTGCATGCATCCTTGCTTGTTATACTCACTAGTGTCTAAGTAGAGCGTTCTTGATGGACTGTAACATTTGCCCTGGCAGCCTTGGATTTGCCATTTCCAGGACCCCTCCATCTATATTAAATATCTAGTTGCCCTGAGAATCTAATGTTTCCCAGGGGCCATCACACCTAGGATACAGCTGAAATAAATAAAAAAATGTCCAGTAGCACCTTAGAGACCAACTAAGTTTGTTCTGGGTATAAGCTATAAGGCGGGGGGAAAGCGTATACCCAGAACAAACTTAGTTGGTCCCTAAGGTGCTACTGGACAATTTCTGAAGATACAAGAGTGAGAGGTGTGGGAGTGACAAAGGGCAATTTGTGTGTTTGCGTGACTAGGGGTCCAATTTTAAGAGCATAATGGATGTATGGGCATGAGGTACTGAACTCTTCTCCTGCCTGAACCTAGCTGGAAGCAGAGTCATTGGGAAAAGGAGGTGTATGCATGGAGGTGAAGTGTGGTTGGTGGAGAAGATTCTACAATTCTCACCTGTGCACACCTTTTGGATTCCTTCCTGGCATCTTCACTATATAGCACACCTCTTTACCCTGACTTTTGACACCTGAGATGTATATTTTTAGGTTCCACCTTAATTCTGAGATTGTAAGTTGTTTGAAACTGTTTGCCCAGGTAGGTGCATTATGTGGCCCATGACAGCAGCAAAATAAGCAGACTGTACAACGGTGATGGGATAAAATCAGGCCAAACCTTTATTGATAGCAGTAGCAGGGCAAGGGTTGGCATGGCATTGGGTCCCAGGATCAGTTCATCATTCCACAAGTCCCATGTTAATGGAATGGATCTGCTGGGTTTGGATGGCTCCAAACCAGTATGACAGGAGTCAGCCAGTATTGAACCTTGCCATGGTGCAAACCAAGCAAGCAAGGTCTCACTGCAGATTCCAAGCACTGGCAGAGGAACAGGAGTGCGGAGGGAACGGACCACCCCCAGCACCACTATGCCACGCCCCCACAGGCAGCATATCATGCCCCCAGAATGCGCACCACACCTCTGCAGGTGCCGCGCCACTCCCCCCAGGGCACGTGCCATGCCCCCCAGGGGGCGCCAGCCACATCCCCGCCTGCTCTTCACCCTCATGCAGCTTCGCCACTGATTCCAAGCAGGCAGATACTGAATCCTCAGACCCCTTATGCCCCCCCAGGCTAGGTTTATCCTGCCCAATGCCATTTTTCACCCTCAAAGAAACAACGTTCTTCCACCTAACAAAAGAAGGGAAAGGTGAAAAAAACCCAATGAAGTGCGAATCGGGTTGAGAGAGAAAAAAATCATTTCCGGACCTGTCAACCAGCAACCCAAAATTGCTCACTGAAGGCTCTAACCCAAGGGTGGGCAGGAAGGAAGCTCTCATACCAAAATGACTGTGAGCTCTAGGGGAAGCAGCCTTATACAGTGGTACCTCAGGCTAAGTACTTAATTGATCCGGAGGTCCATTCTTAACCTGAAGCACCACTTTAGCTAATGGGGCCTCCCGCTGCTGCCACGCCGCTGGAGCCCTATTTCTGTTCTTATCCTGAAGCAAAGTTATTAACCTGAAGCACTATTTCTGGGTTAGCGGAGTCTGTAATCTGAAACGTATGTAACCCGAGGTACCACTGTATAGGCTTCCCTTCCCCTCTGCAACAAGGGCAGCTTTTTCCTATGAGCACATCACACAGAGAAGATACTAAGCAAAAACCTTGCCCAGCGTTTTGCTGCAATCTATGGGCCCCTATGCTGCCAGGCAAAGGCGTCCCGTGCTTATTGCGCATGGAACAGGGCTTTTAGCATTGTGTTTTAAGTGCTATAGCCCAGCTTGTGATTTTAAATTGAAGGACAAGTAGTGAAACAACAGCAACAACTTTAACTTCCATTTAAGATACATTTGTATGTTTCTACCACAAAACTAGCTCTCTGCAGTAAGCAAACAGATGTTGACTTTTGATTGCAACATTTTTTGGTTTTGGCAACTCCCTGCCTGCCTGCCTTTACATCCATCCATTCATTCACCTACCTACACACAGAGAGAGAAATATGCTGAGAAATGACAGAAGCAACTCCTTTGCATCTCACTAGAGAGGCATTAGCATCGCTCTTTCACCTTGCAGACCTGTAATCTAATGAATTTCTTGTCTTCTCTCTGATGCACACAGAACTCTGATGATAACAACAAATTGCTGCCTAACTGCAGACACAACAGGCTGCCTTGCAATCAACAAGCATCAGCATCAATTGGGACAAAGGATGAACCCCGCTACTTAAATCTGAAAATGGGAGTGCGCTAAGATCAATAGCATTACAGCCAGACATCTGGTGTTTGAAACTGGTATTTGACATGTTCCCTGACAGCCTGACATCTAAGGCTGCAATCATGAAACCCACTTTACCTTGGAATAAGCCTCACTGAATTCAATGGTACATGCTTCTGAGCAGACAAAGATTGTGCTGCATGTTACGTTATTACTTTCACACGACCGTAATGGTTACCCATACTGTAACGATTGCTCCAGTAGCTTTTCCACTCAGTGAGGTTCAACACTTATGGGGTTTTTTCAGGTTTAAAAACCCACGGGGAGGTGTGAGGGAGACCACGTAAGGTCTATGTGTGTGCATGATTATATGTAGAATATCACTGACTTGGATGAGAAGATTCAAATAATAATTCAGTTAATCTTTGGATCAGTACCGCCATTTTAGGAGGTGTATCCTATCCTCAGTGTTGCTATCTGAGTTTTGACAGCAGAATACCAGTTGCTGAAAACTGTGTGGGGTAGGGAATGCTGTTGTGCTCAGGTTCTGCTTGTGGTCTCCCCATAGGCATCTGGTTGGCCACTGTGAAAACAGGATGCTGGCCTAGAGAGGTCATTGGCCTAATCCAGTTAACTCCTCTTATGATTATACATTGTCTGCAGCATTCAGTTGGTAGGTGAGTAGTATACCTTATGTTCCTTCCATGGTGGTCATGTGAACTGCAAGGTTTACATGTGAATGCCCCCTATTGCAGAGAGGTCCCATGTGTGGAATCTGTCTTCCTCAAACTGGGAAGCAAAAATGGGGGGGGGGGGGATTCTGCACTTTCAGGAATTTATGTGGTGGTCCCAACACTTACTCTATCATCTACATGGTGGAGGAAAGGGGGCATATCAAACATGTAATTATTGAAGTGGGGCTATAACTTTGGGTATAGAAACCTCCTTGACACACCATGAGGTCTGTTCTGATTATGAAGTCTTTTATCCTCACATAGGGACGCGGGTGACACTGTGGGTTAAACCACAGAGCCTAGGACTTGCTGATCAGAAGGTCGGCGGTTTGAATCCCTGTGACGGGGTGAGCTCCCGTTACTCGGTCCCTGCTCCTGCCAACCTAGCAGTTCGAAAGCACGACAAAGTGCAAGTAGATAAATAGGTACCGCTCCAATGGGAAGGTAAACGGCATTTCCGTGCGCTGCTCTGGTTCGCCAGAAGCGGCTTAGTCATGCTGGCCACATGACCCGGAAGCTGTACGCCGGCTCCCTCGGCCAGTAAGGTGAGATGAGCGCCGCAACCCCAGAGTTGGCCACGACTGGACCTAATGGTCATGGGTCCCTTTACCTTTTACTATCCTCACATAAAGATAAGCTGTTCTGACTCATGGTGCTTTAGCAAAGCAAGTTAGGGCATTAAACAAGTAATGGAGGTCACTGTTACAGCCAACCTAGCACAAAAGCGAAATGATCCATTTTTTAAAAAACATGTCGAGATTCATTTTCGTACAGAATAAAAAATAAAATCTGCAGCTGGAGTGATACTTTGCATGCTGCAGTAAAATGCTGGGAAACCTGGTAAATAAATGCTTTAATAACATATGTGTCACCCCATAATCCATTTACTACTTAAATAAATACAATTTAGCTTCTAGGCAGTTGCTAGGTAATATTGTCCTTAGGACCAGTACACAATTTTCATTGTGATAATCATTTCTGAAACACTATTGCCCCCTGGTAGTGAGAAGCTGGCAATGCATGCAAATGTAATCTCTCTGCTAAGCTGATTCCTTTCCTGTTTTGTAACTCACTCATTCTTCCAAAGATCATTTTGGCAATACGTTACTTTCTGTTTCTAGAAACATACATTGTTTTTTTCAAACCTTTCTGGTGAAATAGTTTCAATCTGTAGTTACACAGTAAGTGTTTATTTTTTAAATTTTTTAAAAAACATTATTTGGGGGTAAATACAGATTTTTCATGCCCACCCCAACAACAACAACAAAAAAGTAGTAGGTGCTTGAATAATTAATTGTGGAAAGCATAAAATTTACTTTAGAAAGACATACAAATAAATGGATGTCTGACGCCAGTGCTGTTTCTACAATACCCTGAACTATGGAAAACATAATTTATCTCATGCTCTGCATCTGAGAACATAAGATTAGTAAAGTTTGTATTAAGAATCAGGTATCATTAGGGATGGATCAATCTATCTATCAGATAGGCTTTGTTTCATTTTTCCATCCTTAGATTCAGTTCTTCACATTTCTGTGGCAATTTGGAATTTTAAAAAATAAGTTCCTCATTGTTATACAGACTTTCCCCTAATACAGTGGTGCCCCGCAAGACGAACGCCTCGCAAGATGGAAAACCCGCTAGACGAAAGGGTTTTCCGTTTTGGAGGTGCTTCGCAAAACGAATTTCCCTATGGGCTTGCTTCGCAAGACGAAAATGTCTTGCGAGTTCCTGCGGGGTTTTTCCCCCCTTCCCCCCCCTTTTCCTAAGCCCTAAGCTGCTTATCAGCTGATCCGCTGATAAGCCGCTTATCAGCTGATCCGCTAAAAGCCGCTAAACCGCTAATAGCGCTAATCCGCTAAGCTGTCAATGGGCTTGCTTCGCAAGACGAAAAAACCACTATACGAAGAGCCTCACGGAACAGATTAATTTCGTCTTGCGAGGCACCACTGTATATACATTTTTGCATACGTTGTCTGGAGAACTGCATCATAAGATTCAGAAAAGTGCAGATTTTGAAAGATAATTGCATTTCAGATCGTGCATTGTTTTAATAAGAATAAGAATTTTATTGTTTATATGCCGTATATCTAACTGGGTTGCCCCAGCCCCTTTGGGTGACCCCCAACACAGTACAAGAAGTGCAAATTAGGAAGTTTCTGATTAAAATTGAATGTTTCTGCATCATCCCTATTACACAATAGTGCAGAAAGGGAACCTTGATGTGATATGTATGCATGATTGCATGAAGATTCTCTTTTCATAGTGTTCTACTGATACGCCAATGTGTATCTACATATTGGTAAAACACCCCACAAAAATAATATTAATGCTAGAGGCATCCATTGGAAATGGATTATCCATAATTTTTTCTTCCACTCACCCATTAAACCCCCTGCATGGCACAGATTCTTTGCTATGAATGATTTTCAACTTAATTCTCTACAGCAAGTTTGTTTTTTAAACGACAACAACATGTGCACATTATACATAACCAGGCATGAAAACTGCTTTGCAATGTATGTAATTTACATATTCATTGATATATAATTGCTATTGTCCTGACAGGTGCCTCATTGTTTTTTTGTTTCTGACGTATTGTTTGTTAATTTGCACAAAATTGTTCATTGCCAGAGGCAGCCTATATGCACCAAGATTGCAATCCTGTCTGCTTGAAAGTAAGTCCCACTGAATTCAATGGGGTTTACTCTCAGGTAAATGGAGTTAGGATTGTAATCTTAATCTGCTCCCTACTGTGAAAGTCTAAAGGTAATGGAATGCATTACTCATTATTGTCCTTTTTCACAAGAGAAGGGCATTTTACTTGCACACCTCAGACAGTCTGATCCTCTTTGCTAAAGTCGGATGAAATGTCTGGATTAGCACCCATTGCCTAAATCTGTGTTTTAAAATCTTGCCCCACTAGTAGTTAAATGCCAATACTTAAAACTATAAATTAGCTTGCGGACTATGTTCAACAGTCACAAACAAAATAAAAAGTGCATACATTTTATGACAAGAACACACTTTATGAAATAAAATATTGCAATTATAAAGAATTCATATGCATTACAGCTGAGAGCAGGAGTAATTCGTATAATCCAGGATACAAAAAGCAGAATATCAACAGGGTGCTAAACTGTCCCTCCCTGAAGTCCAAGTGATGGAAAGGAATATAAGTGCCAACTCCCTGGGGCCCTGGGTGTCCTCCAATTTCCTCTCCTCAAACCATTTCTCAAATCTTATACAAAATACTTTTCAGTATTTCTCACTTCTCTTTTCTCAGCTCCTGCTAATTTTTTCTCCCAGGCTGGGTGCTAAAAGGTGGTAGTAAGAAGGGTTTTAACCACTTGCAAAAGAGGGAAAAAATATGGTGATTGTGACTGCTGGTGTGGAAAATTCATGATTTAGAGGCAGAAAAGAAATTCCCTTCTACATATTTTGCAGCAAACGTTTAGAAAAGGCTTGTCTTGAATGACTTGTGCATTTATTTGTTTTTTAAAAAACACAAAAGCTGCAGGGAAATCAATACTCTTATTAATATTTAAATATGTATTTCATCACACAATACAAATGCATTTTAATGCATTTTTCAGCCTAGAATTATATCACAAAATTTGAAATACAAGAATAATTACTTCCTCATTTGAATAGACTGGGAGGTGGGATCAAGTCAGTTCACATCGGGATTCACTGAAATCAAATTCCTCAGGCAATCATAGTCTCCAGTGCCCTTGCCAACGTTGTGTTCAATATCAGGGCTATATAAACTATAGCCTTGCTAAAATGCTGAAAGCGGTACTCACCAATCAAAGTCTGCCTCTGTGCAGACACATGGTTCAGATGCCATGGCTCCGGCGTACTTGCCCTGCATACATTTCTTTTCTGACTTACGCTTCCTGTAGATCCTTTTTGCTCCCATGATGCATGCTTCTCCCTGAGGTGAGAGAAAAACAATGGGATGGATTCAATCAAATAGTTGTGTGGTTTGGAGTCAAAACAACAAGTCCTGCTTGCACAACAGGCCTTTCCTCCTCTCCTCTCCCAATGCACCCCTCACTCCCAATAGGCTCTGGGGGGTTGTTACGATATAGAAGCAATGCTGCTGCGAGCTGCTAGCTTGAAAACATCACATGATGGAATGTTGGGACTGTTCCGTGGGAAACAGAGGGACAGTCAATTCACAGTGCGAAGCACCGGAATTAGCTCAGAGTGTAATATGAGCTCTTCCTTTTGTTCCTGTACAGGAAGTACAGGAAGTGTTTGTCTCTCGACTGCTGGAGCTTGAAGACAGCAGTCATGTTTTCTGTAATGCTGCAAAGACAGAAATAAAGGCATGTAAATAAAAAAAGACTGCTGGAGCTTGAAGAGAGCAGTCGTGTTTTCTGTAATGCTGCAAAGACAGAAATAAAGGCATGTAAATACGTTTCTGTCTATCTCTTTCCCCTGCCGGGAGAGCAGGAAAGAGGGGGTGTGTTCTTCTCACGCTGAGAAGAATCGCTTATCGCGACCTAGCCTGAATCTTGCTGGGGAATGCAGACAGGGAGGTCAACAGGAAATCAAGCCGGGTGCCTGGAGAGTTGCCAGTTACTACTGATATAGGCTTGATTTCCGACAGGGGTTTGGGGTTGGGAGAATTCCCAGAACAGGGCAGAAGGGGAGGAAAGGGGAGAGTGTTTGATCTAGCAAGAGGAAATGCTTGTGCTGGTGAAATGATTTTATTAGCATGACATAGAATTCCACTTCACACTCCCTCATAATGGTGAGGTTTATCCCTACAGATAGATGATAGATAGATGGATAGATGATAGATAGATGATAGATAGATAGATAGATAGATAGATATAGATAGATAGATAGATAGGTATAGATGATAGATGAGATGATAGATGATAGATAGATAGCTAGCTAGCTAGATAGATAGATAGATAGATAGATAGATGATTGATAGCTAGATAGATAGATAGAGATGATAGCTAGATGGTAGATAGATGATGATAGATAGACAGATGATAGATAGACAGATGATAGATAGATGATAGATATAGATAGATACAGAGATGATAGATGATAGATAGATGATAGATAGATAGATAGATAGATAGATAGATAGATAGATAGATGATAGATGGATACCAACACAAACACCCCCCTCCCATTTGAGGCTCTTTGTTTAACAAATTAGAAATAGCTAGTGGTTTTATGTCTTCTTCCACTTTCAAAGCAAATTGGCCACTCTTTCCTTAACACTACAAAGACTCCAGCTGAGGAATGCAAAAACACTGGCAAAGAAGTGTGTGTGTGTGTGTGTGTGTGTGTGTGTGTGTGTGTGTGTGAAGGAATGCAGATAAACATAAACCTGTTGGTAAAAAAGGTAAAGGACCCCTGGAGGGTTAAGTTCAGTCAAAGGCGACTACAGTACGGAGTTGCAGCACTCATCTCGCTTTCAGGCTGAGAGAGCTGCTGTTTGTCCACAGACAGCTTTCTGGGTCATGTGGCCAGCATAACTAAGCCGTGATGGAAACCAGAGTGCACAGAAACATTGTTTACCTTCCTGTCGCAGTGGTACCTTTTGAACTGCTAGGTTGGCAGGAGCTGGGACAGAGCAATGGGAGCTCACTCCGTTGCGGGGATTCAAACCGCCGACCTTTCGATCGGCAAGCCCAAGGTCCACCTTCTACTGTAAGTGCCCAATTACCACAGCTGGAATTTGCATATATCAGATCCCTACAGGAGGCCAGGCAAATAAATCAGGGTGAACAGAACTTTGTATCTTTGGTCACAGATTATAATGGCGCACATTTTTTTACCTGGCTATGAAGCTGCCAGGGACGGTAGTCATCCTCAGCACACCGTCGGTCGAAGATTGACTTGTAGTCCACCTTCACCAGCTGCCATTCAGAGCGATGGCTGAAGTGCCCAAAAACTCTGCACAAAACATACTGAACTGTTACCAGAAAAAGTAATCATTTGAGTAAGAGCATACCTTTATCCATATTTAGTATCTTTGAATCAACCTGTAGTGAATTTATAGCAGCCCAGATAGCTGAACTAAATGCAAAACTCTATCACATAACAATGAAGTAAGTGTGGCAATGTGTTTGTGGAGCAATACCAGTGAGTAGTTTCTAGCTTCACAAAACTCCAAATGTCCTTCATTCTTCCCAACTTGCCAAGAATGTGTTTGCACATGTGTGGTGTCAAAATAGTATGTTGGGTTTTTCATCATGTGTTATAAATTTATCATAGAAAAGAAAAATTCCAAATTAAAAATGCAATAGGGATTTATTCAAAATATTTTCTTCAGTACTCATCACTGATTGATGCACGACGTATGAAACAGCTGTTAGTGGATTGAATGCACATGACTCATGAGGCAAGTGGCAATTCAAACAGCAATATTAAAGATATACTTAGAAGCAAATTATTTTGAAATAAAGCAAATGAAGCGCTTCCAACTAAGTTTGTCTACCAACTGCATGTTTTACAACTGGTTCAGTGTCTGCCTTCAGTTAAACTAATTAATTATAATGTAAGTAAAGTGCCCAAAGTACTACCAAACTTTTTTGTGTATTTTTATGAAATGTAAGAAATGTGACATAACTTACGATATAATTAACAAAAATGTACTACTGGGATCATTTTAAATCTAGGAGTGAAGAGTCGTTCCCTTGCCTTCAAAGGTTAGAAATGATATCTCATCTGATTATTAGCTTTTATATATATTCACTATGGATTATCTGCTTACGTCATTATCAAAGTCTCTTCTCCAGGTTCTCCCAAAACGCCATCAACAAAAAGTGGGATGGATGTGAAGCTGTATTTGCTCCAGGACCTTCCTTCATCAAAACTTAACCTAATGAAAACACAAATGGAAAACAACTTTTTGGGGGGGAAACACTGTTTAAGGAGATGTAAAGAAAAGGAACCACCTATTTGCTGTACATGGCAAAAATGACTCAGATTCAAGAACTTGAGCTACATTATACAAGACAGCTTATCGCAAACAGATTTTAGGAACTGCAAAGTTCCACAAAATATGGTTCCCTGCCATGTAAGTGTCTTAAATATCAAAGCACTGACAGTGGAGAAAGATGAACATAGGATTTCCCATGGGACTGGCATTGATTTTACGTCATATACTGAATGCCATGTGAAGCAGTGTGGCCTGAGTGTGAGTCTTCAAAATAATCTCATGACATTAGAAGAATGTGAAGTAAAATGGTAGATGGATCAAATTCAGTGTTGATAAATGCAAAACACTGTAGGGGGCGGTTACAATTATCCATATATTCTGCAGGATTCTTAAACAGTAGATTTATTATGTATATAAAAAGAATATATGGAACTTTGTCAGATTAGAAGATGGAAGGGTTTGTGATTACTAATAATTTTTTTGATTCCAGGCTCCCAAACCTCAGGGGAAGTAAAGAAGTTCAGCTCCTTAATATTAACCCAAATGACAATAGGACCATTAAAGGGTATACTCTGTTGCACATCTTGTGTGTGAAACTGTAATAATAGCTTTAGTGCGATCAAGAGAGAAAGCATGTCAGTTTCTTAATTGGCATATCTTGACACTTAGTTAAAATATTTAGTCACGGCCCGATTGCCAATGGCGTGTAATATATAATGAAGGACTTCATGACTAATGAGATCAGAGAAGTTACAGTAATTACCAGAGATGTCTTATAGGCAACGACGTATGTTTCATGGCAACCAAAACCCCACCTTGATCCAGATAAAGAACGCTGTGTTCTTCTTCAAAGATCTGGAGAAATACATTAAAAAGGACTAAGTTTAACTTGCCTTAGTCTGGGAATGCATGCTTTCTAGGCAACACTGAAATACATAGGTCACAGTTTTGCAATCATATCAGTAAAAGACTTCCTAATGGCCTTGGTCTACTCTGTGATTCTGCTAGGATTCAATATATCAAATACACAAATGCTGAGCTTAGAAGAGTTTTGCAGGATTTTGCTGTAATCCAAGCCCCTCTTCATATATACTTGGATGCAGCTGTAATCATCACAATCCATTTGGTAACAATCCATTGCTTCAAGCTAGTTCCCCATCTTTGCCCCCACCCCCATTGTTCTGCTTTGCATGCAAATGGCACTTGACTTCTTGGGAAGTGCTTTGCTTGTGTGCTATGTAAATACATGGACTGAGGTTTTGAAATGTCATTGGAAGCAACCACAGATATGACACCAACCACCACGCTCTGAGGGGGTCTAAATCATAGACATGTTCACCAAAATTTCCAGGGAAGAGTGACTGATTGTTAAACCACTCTTAATAATTGTCACTGTGAGGGGGGAAGGGGTCTCCTAAAAAATCAGCACTCTTAACAAACTACAGCTCCCAAGATTTTATTTTTTTTTTGGGGGGGGGGAGCCATGACTGTTTAAAATAGTATGATAGTTCTAAATGTATAGTACAAATGGGGCCGTTAAGCATGTGCTGTTTGCAACAAGAAATATGGACTCAGAATAACATGCACTGTGGGCAAGAATGATTTCCTTTTTGATGCTGATACAGTGGTACCTCGGGTTACAAACACTTCAGGTTACAAACTCCACTAACCCGGAAGTAGTACCTCGGGTTGCAAACTTTGCCCTAGGATGAGAACGGAAATCGTCTGCCAGCGGTGTGGCGCCAGCGGGAGGCGCCATTAGCAAAAGTGGTTTCTGGTTAAGAACGGACCTCCGGAACGAATTAAGTTCATAACCCGAGGTACCACTGTATTATCATTATTTTATTCCCTTTCTCCAAAAATAAAGGCTCAAGGTGATTTACCCAAAAGATAAGGAATCGAGTCCATTCCTCTTCGACCCACTAGAGGGTCTTGTTCACTAGAGACACCACTTTGGTTATCAGGAATTAACTCTCCCCCCCCCCAATAAATAAATATATCTATATGTCGTATATGTTTTAAATCAGCAACCATAAATGCATTTGGAATTCAGCATGCTAGCAATGACCCTCAACATTATATGTTTAGAAGGCTAAGTTATTGTCAGTTCAGCACTTATTCTTTGCTTTGTTAATTCCACTTAAGTATGTACTTGACTCCACTTTACGAGGGTAGTTATTGCACTTTAATTAAACGCCAACTACTTACTAAAAACATATTTACTGATGTGCAACAACCATGCATTGTTGTCCATCTCATTACCTGATTGCCAAAGCTCATTACATGTTGGTACTCAGGCAGAGAAACAAAGAGTGGAGAGAGGAAGAACTTGTTTGGAAATCGCAATTTCTAGTTGTGTGAGAGATGAACAGAAGGTTGTTCTTATGAATGGTAACTGATAAGCAGGTATTTTAAAGCTGAAATTCACACATCCTATTGAATTTCATCCTATTGTAATTTATGTGAAATTTATATTTCACAATATAAAAAGTACCAAGCCACCTGGATTCTACTAGTGGTAGGTGGCACCATTGGGGTGGGTTGGGGGATGAGTCCAGCAAAACAGGCTTTGATGTGGTTTGCTTGCCTCATGATCAGGGGATTACTCCTGAGTTCAGGCTTCTTGATGGCCACAATGAGAACAGAATACTAAAATAAGTCTTTAGTCTTATTTAGCAAGGCTCTTCTTTTGTACTTCTCTCTCTTTCTGGATCAATGCCAGAGTTATTTTTAGCATGCTATTTTTATTCTCTTGTTCATATCAAAAATAGGTAACAAAAGGCGTGATAGGATGGGGATGGGGTTCCTGCCAGAGGGTTTGTTAAATGCTGCTTCAGCTTTAATTCGTTACCTGCGTAACTTGTCAAGTCAGCAGAGTGCCATAGCCCTTCAAAATGGCAACTGCTATTTTCGCTTTCCACTCAGTGATGCTAATGATTGGAGACTGCATCTGAATGCACCCCCTTATCTCTTGATCAGTGGAGGTGCTGGATTTTATAGAGACAGACATATCCTAAATAGGCTCACAGATGTGCAGAACAATAAACCACTACATTGCACATCATGCCTAAGTACTGTGGGAATGTTCTTGTCTGGATATTAAACCTTGCATGGATTATAGAACCAAGAACCTCTGTAAAGCTCATGCTTTCAGGAGAAGAAAGGTGCTCCATTTGGCATTCTCACTGTCTCTGATCTGTCTGATGGACCATCTAGGACAAGACAGGGGTTGATCTGGCAAGACCCAATTCAGATTCTCAAGGCCACAGCCTCTAGCCTCTAGCTGCCCAGTGACTGAAACATTGTTGCGCCCAGCATTTAAGAAAAGATTGGACATTCTCTGTGAAATTCAAGATGAACCCATAAACCCTTGTATCTATTCCCAGAATGTATGCAATTCCAGTGTTTAGGCCACAATTCTAGGGCTCCTGAAGGCCTCAGTGGTACCTCTGGTTAAGAACTTAAATCGTTCTGGAGCTCCGTTCTTAACCTGAAACTGTTCTTAACCTGAGGTAACACTTTAGCTAATGGGGCCTCCCGCTGCCACCGTGCGATTTCTGTTCTCATCCTGATGTAAAGTTCTTAACCCGAGATACTACTTCCGGGTTAGCGGAGTCTGTAACCTGAAGCATTTGTAACCCGAAGTGTTTGTAACCCGAGGTACCACTGTATTTGCAATTGTGGACAGATTTCCACTGGGGTATTCATGAAATCTGGAAAAAAAAATAATCCCCAAATGTGTGCTGCTTATTGGGGCTGATATTTAGGGCTATTTAAATGTAGCATAAGAAAAAATGGGGGGGGGGACTGCCTTAGACTGTTAGTTTATCTAGTCCATCATCCCTGCCCATGTTGGCTGGGGCTGATGGCTGTTGTGGGTCAAAACAACTGGAGGGCATTAGGTTGGATAAGACTGCATTAGATAGCTATTAAGCTATATCAGCTTTGTATTTTAACAAAAAGCAAGTACTACTGAATTCAAATAAGACCTATTCTAAAAGGTGCTTAGGATTGCAAAGCCTTAGACCAGGAGTAAGTCCTATTGAAATCAACAGGATTTACTTCTGAGTAGGCATGCATACTGGGACGCAGGTGGCGCTGTGGGTTAAAGCCTCAGTGCCTAGGGCTTGCCGATCGAAAGGTCGGCGGTTCGAATCCCTGCGGCGGGGTGCGCTCCCGCTGCTCGGTCCCAGCGCCTGCCAACCTAGCAGTTCGAAAGCACCTCCGGGTGCAAGTAGATAAATAGGGACCGCTTACCAGCGGGAAGGTAAACGGCGTTTCCGTGTGCAGCTCTGGCTCACCAGATGCAGCTTTGTCACGCTGGCCACGTGACCCGGAAGTGTCTCCGGACAGCGCTGGCCCCTGGCCTCTTAAGTGAGATGGGCGCACAACCCCAGAGTCTGTCAAGACTGGCCCGTACGGGCAGGGGTACCTTTACCTTTACCTTTAGGCATGCATAGGCTTGCACTGTCAAATTAACTTTCTAATTAATACTTCTGTTGGATTTTAGGAGAGGTTTCTATTTGCCTTGATTTCACTGATTATCTTGTGATGGTGATGAAATCTGCAATATTTTCTGAAGGCTCTGATAACCAAGGAATAGAGTTAGTATGACTTGCATTATAAGTTAATAAGAATATTTTACCGCGAGTAAGGGAATGTAAATAATGAATGACACTTTCCTGCTCTCATAAAATAATAAGAGCAGGAGCAAGGATCAACAAGAGAACCAGAAAGGCAATGAATTAAAATAGAATAGAGGCAAGTATTTATTTAAGCACCTAGACGTCCTAGTACCTGCTGTAGCTTGGCTGTTAAGAATGTGGTAATGTTATAAAGGGGATATAAAAGATTATGGTAGTGTTATAAAAGGACTGGCTATAATGTTGATAACAACAGCATCTAGAATTGTATCAGATGAAGGCACTTGAATAAAACATAGGGAGCAGGTAAGCCCTGCCCTGCATAATCAATCACAAGGTGTGCCCATCAACCTTGTTGGGGCCCGCCCCTCTCAAATATTTTATGGGGGGGGGGCAAAAGACCGCAGCCCTAGGGGTTGGCTCCTAAGGGCAGGAAGCCCTAGTTGTGGCTCTGGTTTGGCTTTGTGAAAAGTTTTGAGTTTTGAGCCACAGGTCTTGCCATGAAATCTGGAGAGGAAGATTGTTCAATTCAGCCCTTATTATTAAGACTGCCTTCTTACAGAAAATATCAAATGTAAAATGTACAAGCCCTGAATTTTCCCTACCCCCCCCCAAAAAAATTGAGATTTCCCCCCCCACACACACACACTCCAAGCAAATGAACCCAAAGCCATCCAAGGTGCTCAAGAAGTATCTGCTCTGCTGCCTGACGGTTCTCATGAGGATTTGTGCAAGAGTGGCCATCTACACAAGCACTTTGAAAACTCATAAAAGCCCTAATAAATTGCCTTTAAAAGAGTAGCACACAGGTGTTCTGTAAATACAGAAGTCTTACTCCTAATACGGTTGATGTTTTATTAGCTACAAAATGCCTTAAGTTTACTTGCTAAATGTTACTTATTAAGGTATATCATCAAGGACATAAACCAGCTAAACATTCTGTGGTTGTGGGGCTGATTCTTATAGCAACTGAAGAAAATTAATATCCTCCAGGTTAGTCAATTTCTGTGGTACCCAAAAGGCCCAAACAGCATGGCAAGCAGCAGTTATTACAAGAAGCATCCATTTAGACCAGGCATAGGCAAACTTGGTCCTCCAGATGTTTTGGGACTGCAACTCCAATCATCCCTAGCTAACAGGACCAGTGGTCAGGGATGATGGGAATTGTAGTCCCAAAACATCTGGAGGGCTGAGTTTGCCTTTTTGTTCACAAGATAATCTTTGACTGAATTTACATCATACTTTATATTTATGTTGTTATTTTTTTTCTAACCAATGTGTTGTTTCATTATGATTCTGCTCCTTCAGTAATGGGAGCATGATCCCCTGAACTTGGATCTCACCTTCCCCATGGGTCCTGGAATATGTGAACTGATCTGGTGACGGATTGCATTTCTTCCAATTTTGTAGCAGTGGCTTCAATTCAATGACCTTTGTTGGGGGTGTGCATATTTTTTAGGTTCCACACAGTCATTGTGCAGGTGGAGAATTTGCTACTGGGCAAGATTTCTGCATCTTGAGACTCCTACACTGAGCTTTCATTTGAAGAAACAAAGTACATTTCTAGTTCTTACGACTTCTTTTTTTTTTTTTTAAAGAAAATTCCATAACGCATAAATCTTGAGGATATAAATGTAATGACTTGTGTTGAAAGACTCTTAAGGAAAATATCATGAGAATACAGATATCAGATGAATACTGAATGAGCACTGAAGAGTAACTCCTACAGACTGAGTCAACTTGCACAGTGAGTTCACAAAGACTGCGTCTCAGTCAGGCTGTGAGAATTTTCTGAATCATATTCAGGGATAACTTCTGTATTTAACCTAAATTTGGCTGTTTGTGAATTTTGGCTGAAGCACCGCCAGAACCAGTGATGCTCATCAGCCCTTGTGCAACAGACTTGCCTAGCTCCCCTCACTCTACAACTCAATGCAGGGGTCCCCTCATCCCAACTTGCATCACTGAGTAGCAGCCACTTCTACTCAAACACATCTCCCCCCCCCCAAAAAAAATAAACACCCATATATACACATGATGTAGAACAAGAAATAATTCCCAGAGTAGCAATTCAAAGAGCGGGAGTGGGCCTGCAACATCTAGAGAGCCATGTGAAATTAGACCTGGGTGGGGAGGAGCGGCACATGCAACTCTGAGCTACAGATTCCCTATCACGGCACAGCTACTTTTTGCAAGTAGTTTACATTACCTGGCCTCCACTGCCAATTGTTTTCATTTGCTACTCACTTGTCTCCACGTGTTTCCAGCATCCGATGAAACAAACATGCTGATATCATTGTCCGACAACTCATTTCCAATATTACCTGTAAAAGAAACCCCACAATTATCTGAAGTTAACAACTTAAGACTGTGTATTTTTGGTTTGAAAACCACACCACATGGCCAATTTAGTACCGTAAATGAATCCTGGTGATGAGCATTTATACTGCGTTTTCAAACATTATGTTTAAAGTGCACTATGTGGTGACAACAAACCTGTAAGATAAATCAGTACTGTTTTCATGACGTTCAATTCCTGCACTGTAGGGCTTGGACTAAATGACCCTCCAGTTCTATGATTCTATGATGATAGTGAGGAACTAGAAAGTGAGAGACTATGACAGGGGTCAGCAAACTTTTTCAGTAGTAGGCCAGTCCACTGTCCCTCAGACCTTGTGGGGGGGGGCGGACTATTTTTTTTTGGGGGGGGATGAACGAATTCCTATGCCCCACAAAAAACCCACAGATGCATTTTAAATAAAAGGACACATTCTACTCATGTAAAAACACACTGATTCCTGGACTGTCCATGGGCCGGACTTAGAAGGTGATTTGGCTGGATCTGGTCCCCAGGCCTTAGTTTGCCTACCCATGGACTATGACATGCTCAGGCCCTCTAGTGTCAGAGGTGAGATTACAAGCCTTGTGACCACGATTCCAAATTAATTGCAGTTTGAAGAGTTCAACTCTCAGTCTAAAAAGTGATGTAAACATCTATACATAGAACTCTGAAACATTTCCTACCAGATGCCACAATGATGCCTGGAGCAGTATCTCGACTGGCAATGTTGCCCGAAGTATATGGATTTTCTGAAACCTTCAGGTGTAGGTGAAGGGAACAATAGGGCTTGGGAGGGAAAGAGAGAAAATGCATGTAAGTAGTAGAGATAGAAATAGGATAGACTTTCCAAAGGAACTTCAGAGGAAATCTCCAATTTGAAGTTACCAAACTGCAATTTATTAAAAAGTTCAATTTCATTCATTTGGGTCTAAATGGAGAAAATGATTTTCCTTCCCATCCCCTAAGCACTTTGTTTGATTTATTAAGCAAGATGACCAATAACTGTCACTGAGAAAAATAATTTTTCATACATTTAGGCTATAATTGAATTGTCACAAACTGTACTTTTTTAAAATTTCCACTCTTATTTAACTGCAGACTTTACATTTCCCCCCTTTACACCATTGTGTTTGTGTGTTTGTGTGTCTGACAACTGAGGATCACACCCCATGGTCATCTGATGAAATGGAATCCAGCTCATAAGTAAGTCTTTAAGGTGCCACAATAGCCATTGTTCTTAAATCACTTGTATGTACCATGTTATAGGCTTAAGGATGCTCCACATATTCAGCAGCTGCTAAAAGCAGTGACTGTGTCAATCAGCTGTTTGCCAAAGATGGAAAACGTTGTGGCAATGTCCTACCTGAACACCTTAAAGGAACACACAGGGGTGTGTGTGTGTGTGTGTGTGTGTGTGTGTGTAGGCTCTGTGTGCCTAAGAAATCCATGCACAGCAACCATTAGGCATGTCTCCACATCCACATGCTGCCATTCACATGTGACCTTTAGCTGGTGTTGAAGCAACGTTCTCACTGCACTGAAATCAACAGCAAAAATCCTTTTCATCTCATGAGTGTTAGCTATTGTTTTAAAATTTTAAGTTTAGAACAGAAAGAGGTATTTGCCCTATCAAACAATATACCACTGCCAGCCTAAGACCAAAGCAAAAGTCAAGGTGATGCCCCTTCACCTAGCATTCTATTCCACATATGGAAGCTGACCAGACCAGGTCCTCCAACACACTTGGGGGTGACAGGCTACCACAGGAGGTGAAGGGCATCTCACACAGAGATTTGCCCTCCAACAGGCTGGATAGCTCAGTTGGTTAGAGCATGGTCCAGTTAACACCAAGGTTTCAGGCTTGATGCCTGTATGGGACAGCTGCTTATTCCTGCATTGCAGGGATGATCCCTTCCAACTCTACAATTTCATGATTCTATAACATCTGTCCCTGTTGATTCACCAAGCCACCTGGCACCTGCTTGTTGCTTGCTTAAACAAATGGATATAAGCAGAGTAATGGATGAATGGTGCCTGATGAACTGCTTGGCCTGAGCTGTTTGCCTCCCAGCCTGCTTGCTCAGTCAGAGACCTTTCTCAATGGCATGGTCTGTGACACAGTGGGAGAAGGCAGCCAGGTAAAGCAGCCAGCCAAACCCAGTACAATTATTGTCACCAGGAGGGCACTGGTGCTACTGTCCCCTGCATCTGAAGCCTACCATCTGCCTAATAGCAGGTCTCCTCTTAGTTCTTGTTTGTTTGTTTTTAAATATACTTATAACATTAGATCCAGAGAGCAAACAGAGGGATACCTTCCTGCTTCCAGTGATGCTTTTATTATTATTATTACTATTATTTTACAGAGAGGGAACAGCTATCTTTCTCCCAACACACAGCAAAGCTCTATCATAACTAAAAAAAAATCTGTAGCATCTCTCCAATGCGGTTGCTGGCAGCAGGTGGCAGGAAGAGAAGAACAGTGAATGCAAATAATAAAAACAAGGGCATATCCTCCTCATTCCTAATGCCCGGGGTTGTAATGTTCTCCAGAGGCTAGCATAATCCCTCAAAGATCAAAACAATCTCAGTGGCTACACATGCAAAAGGCCTACCAAGGTTACTTCCCAACCTGTTATTTACTCAGTTAATAAATAACCGCAAAAGCCACTGGGAAGCAGATTACCACTAAATGCCAACAAGCTTTGTATCAGATGATTCATTCCCCTGCCTGCCCAATGCAAGGTGAGACCCCTGGGAACAAAAGTGTTCTTCATGTTCTTCAGCATTTATGCCTCTTCAGAGAGGCTTTCACTATGGTGAAGTCAATATGGCGTGTGCTGCCAAGAGGTGAGTAGGATACCAAGTACTGGGAGGTGGGGTGCGATCTCTTGTTGATGTCACAAAAGGCAACACAAAAGAGAGGGGGGAGGAGGGAAGCAAACAAGCAGAGCAGAGCAGAATCAAATGAATGGGCCTGTCACTACACAAGAACAATATACCAAACACCATAACAGTAACTGACAGCCTTGTAAGGGTCACACATTGTAGCAATCCAAATGGGGATGTTACAAAGCAGCAAACTCGGTGGGCTGAAGAGCATCTGCAAAAGGCATGAAGACTTATGTGCCTTGATAATGTTATCTATTCTGAAGGGCAAGCTGGGAAACACATCTTTAAAAACCAAACTCATACACACCACCACTTCCCTGGCATGTTTAAACCATGAGCAATTTGAAGTAATTTACTCAGCTCTGCAACCCAGTTGAGGTAACTGCCTCCTCAGTCTCTCTCCTTTTAATACTTTCATATTGGGCTGTTTAAGACTGCTGCTGTATTTTACAAGGTAAAAGTTTAACGCAACTCTCCCCTACTTTGCTTTGATGGGCGCAGCACAAGCTGAACTTTGCTGGCGTGTTTTGCTCCCCTTCCTCCTCTCTGAGGCCTATGGGAATTCTCTGCCCTATCTTCGTGGTCTTCTCTGAATCTCTTACACCTGTCATTTGACAGACTTCCATGCAATATGATGACCCTTTATGTATATGTTGGAGGAAAAGTTCTACCCTCTCCTTCTTAAGTACCCTTGAGTACCACAAGATGGCAGACAAATCCTGATCGGGTGAGGAGCAAAGAAGTGCAGACTAGCCAAGAAACTTTAGGAGAAATGAAAAGTAGATGTGGGAAGAGAAGTTTTGCAAGGCTGACACATCTCTACAGAATTCAGCTTCATTTTCCTGATCCTAATCTTTACATGTATAAACAAGAGTGAGCTAGGCATTCTGCCCTTCATGCAATAACTTCAAACATCTGCCTAGAGTACATATGCAATGCTATGGCACTTGCTCTGGTCCCAGATTGTTGTGAACTGTTTAAAGTGCAAGAGTTCAGGTGGGTTTCCTTGTGCTTCTTGGGGTTAGGGGTAAATATTTGAACTCATCACCATACAGAATTGCTCTGATAGTGCATCTTCATTATTGGCTTGATAGCAGGGCACTGGGACAGTCCAAGAGGTATTAATTAGGTTGGTCTGCTGAAATGAGTTAGTGAGGTGCATGTGACTGGAGAAAAGGGAAATATACAGCCTTTCACGAACTTTCATGAACTTCCAGTTATTTGTTTCCATTTTAAGCAAAGGTCCTACATATCCTTTTTAGAGAGATTCAGATTATGAGACAAGAAGTCACACATTTTACCACAAGTTATTGTGTAGATTTCCATATCATCATCTGGTACTATTATTTGCACCAGGGTCACCCTAAGATATCTAAGCATACAAATATCCAATTTGTCTCCCATTTGCACCTACAAAGAACTCCGTCTTGCCTCTCGTGTTCTGACTTGGCACAAAGTCCATCCTGTATTCCCAAAACTGAATACATCAGGGAAACGGTTCAGTAATGCACATGTTCCCTCCTTAAATACAACAACAGCTTGATTCTCATTCCAGAGATGCTAGAAACCTCCATAATGGAGTTTTCACATAGTATGTACTACTGGGGAAGAGGCAACCCTGGAGGAAGATGCATTTATTTTTAATGGATCATGTCATTTTGTTGTCACAAAAAGCTACCCCTCCCCATTGTCCCCACAAACCTTCACTTACCAGGAGGCAATGAACCGAGTTTCCTCTCAGATCTGTGTCTGGGGCCTGTAGCAAGTGCCAGTCTCTTCCTTTATTGTAGGTGATGAAAGTTTTCACTTGGTAGTCAATCTTCTTGTTAGCCAAGAACATTCCCTTTATCCCTGCTACCTAGGAAAAATTGGCATGGCTGAAAAACAGATAAATTTGACACAGATTGTGCATGCATTGTTACCTGTCAAATCCAGCTTTGGGGTATGGTGTATAGCCTGAGTATACAGCAGACTCTTGGGTGAAAAATGCATCAAAGGCCGCCTTATAAACCACAGGCTAGAAAAGGAATAACATAAAACACCACTGTGGATTCAAAGTTCAGACACTGTAAGGGAGGGTTTTGGCAATGAAAAGTCATGAAACAAAGATGGGAACATGATGGTCTGGATATGATGGTAAGTTAACTTAATGAATCCGAAGGAATTGAAGTTTCCCATTTCATTCTGACTCCTGCACCCCCTTGTGCCTCTCTGGAGGGCAACTTCCTTTCCGGGTGGGGTACAGGGGGTTGCCAGCAAAGGTGGAAATGGTCCAAAGTTTTAATACTTTGAGACCTGAGGTAAGTGATGTTACGGAAGTTCATGAAACAACTTCCCCATCCAGTAAGTGGCCTTGTACCTCATCTCACATCCTTCAGGAGGCTCCCTTAGCTTGGTTAGAGCACACATGTGGCTGTAGGAGGAAGGAGCTGGGCAATTTGTCTCCTATGAACTTCCTTAACTTAGCTAAGTCAATGGAAAATATTGGTTGCACCATATAAGACACAGTAGTTGGTTGGTGTGTGTGTGATTAGCTCCCTCTTACAGTTGCTACTGGAGAAGAAGCCAAAGCAAATATGGAGGTTCCTGGAGGTTCCTGCGTTGCTGGATCAGACTACCACCATATTGTTTTGTGAGATGGCCATTCAGATGCTTCTAGGAAGCCCAGAAAAGCACACAATAGCCTTTCCTTCCCTAGCAATGGAAGCATATTGCCACAGAACTTTTCACCACCAAGCCTTTGATAGACTTATCCTCCATAGTCCGATCCTCCTTTAAAGCTACCCACAGCATCCCAGGGCATGCTGTAGTTGCCTCCTGCATTGCAGATTCTGCACTGTGGAGGAGGTTGAGTTAGATGACCTGCAAGTTCCCTTCCAGCTCCATTATTCAACAATTCAGTGAAGCCATTGGCCAGAAACACATGTTGTTCCTGCTCTCTCTCTCTTTTTTTCCTGCAGAAGCAGTCACGTCGTCAAGCAGCTCCCTTAGGTCTAAACTTCAAATTAATGAAATGGAAAGAAAAGCAAGTTCAAGGCCTTCAGAAGAGACACAAAGATGGTTTACAAATTTGAAAAGGGCAATTTGTTCAGCTCTAAATAAAACTGAATGGGATGCAAGAAACAACATGAGAAACGGCTTTGCTTTGTCAAACAGGTCTGGCTTTCCCTATGTGCTGGAAATCAATAGCACAATATCTACAGCAGCATGACAGACAACCTGTCACTGTGCCAATTGCTAGGTTTGCAGGAGGATGAGAGGGGAGGGCTAAAACTTTTGTCTTTCAGCAGAGTGTTTCTGGTTCCTGCAACACGAACTGCTCCCTTGGCAGGGGAGTACAAGAACTGATACATAATGTCTCCCAAGGGGCCTTTTTCTTCTCTGCTGTTATTATTTAATTGGCACCCAGCTGCAAAGTATTGTAGCAGCAGGAAAAGTTACTTGCATTTTAACTTCGGTTCTTAATGACGATCTGAAGAAGAAACACAAATAGAAGCTGAATGAGGGCAGTTCCTTTCTTAGCACATGAGGCAGGCAGCGTAGAGGCAGGAGGTGGGGACACCCCCCCCCGATGTTATAATTTATACTTAGAGTATGCCTATGAACATGCAATCTGTGTGCATGTCCTGAACAATGGCAGGTATGGTAGAAGGAGTTTGGGGACATTTTTTTTTTAAGCAGTAGGAATGAAGATGCGGTTGAAACTATCACATACACATTATGGTGGTGTGGAGCCTCGTTTATTGCAGCCCAAAGGAACTTGTAACACATGAGTGTCAGGAAATGCCAAAAGAGATGGGCACAGCTCAAGGGCAGGGCATGTCCTGTGCATCCAGAAGGTTCTGGGTTCAGTTCCCAGCATCTCCAGGTAGAACTAAGGGAGACCATCTCCCTTGAAATCCCGGAGCGCCACTGCCAATTTGTGTAGACATTACTGAGCCAGCTGGACCAATGGTATAAGGAAGCTTCCTGTGTTCTTATGTACTTCTAAACTTTGCCATAACTTGTGCAAATTGCTGGTCTTTGTGGAATGACTTATAAGGAGGGGTTACATTAACCAGACTTGTTTTCTTCAGTCTCCCTCCAAGTTGCTTTCACCAGGATGAAAGGAAGCTAAAACGCAGTGATTGAGTCTCCCACAAGCCCCAGTGAAGTCAACATTCGTTTTCAAACTGTATGCTGAAATCTTGGGGAAATTTCTAATGCGTGCATGCCTAGCAGGGTGTGAGTTTGAAAGGGAAAGTACTCCAAAGGAGGCGAAAAGTACTGTGCTCCAACCTCTGCCCAAACTCTGTTTGTAACTTTCTTTCCTGTTATTTTGATACAATTGCGCTTTGCTCTCATGCTTCTCTCTGTGGGAGATGCTAGTCATGAAAGACTAAACAGCATTTTATATATCAGGTAGAAAAATGTTCTGAATTTCTGTGACTCCGTCTTTTTCTCGGAGTAAGAAGGCACAAGCTACCTTGGAAAGTGCTTTCCTGAAATGTTAGTGCACAGATGCAGTGCAATCTTATTTTTTTCACCTGGAAGAAGGTACAACTCCTTAGTAAAGGCCTTCCCACATGCACCGTTTAGAGTGGTACAGTTGCGGTTTTTGACCTGATGTTTTAATGGATTTGCAGCTGGATTTGCAGCTGATTGTCTGCATCTTTGGTCACATGTTGCTATTATTAGAGAGTAAGTGCAGAGCATTCCTTTGCACACTAATGATAGGTTGAACCCAAAAGCAGAAAAATTCTGTGGCTTTAGTCATACCCTGTATCCATGTCCCTCAAGCCAGTAAATTGCTGGAGTTATAAGCATGTGCATGGATTGGCCTTTTGTAGTTTTAATTTATTTAATACCAAGGATTCCAGAATTCTAGGGGACGCGGGTGGCGCTGTGGTCTAAACCACAGAGCCTAGGACTTGCTGATCGGAAGGTCGGCAGTTCAAATCCCCGTGACAGGGTGAGCCCCCATTGCTCGGTCCCAGCTCCTGCCCACCTAGCAGTTCGAAAGCATGTCAAAGTGCCAGTAGATAAATTGGTACCACTCCGGCAGGAGGGTAAACGGTGTTTCTGTGCGCTGCTCTGGTTCGCCAGAAGCGGCTTAATCATGCTGGCCACATGACCGAGAAAAACATTCTGCGGACAAACGCCGGCTCCCTCAGCCAGTAAAGTGAGATGAGCGCCGCAACCCCAGAGTCATTCGCAACTGGACTTAACTGTCAGGGGTCCTTTAACTTTACCTTTTTTATTCCTGAATTCTAATCTTGTAGGAGTATAGGAGATTAGAAAAGGAACTATGGCAAACTATGGTAGTCATGATGAGATTTTGCTGGCAGCTAGGAATTGCCATCACAGGCAGTGCTCTGTCTGTTATATCTCTTCATTGAATTCAGCTCACATGACTGACAGCTCACACAGGTCAGAGGGAAGTGGCACGAAACAGCCATCTCCCAAATCACACTCACCAACCCCTTCGCATAGAAACCGGGATGGTTCCTGCACAAACTTCTGTTCTGGATCTTTCACAGAAGTTTCATTACTTTGTGGGGTTTGGAGCATGTTATTCTGGTATACCAGCTGAAGAAGAAGAAGAGTTTGGATTTGATATCCCGCTTTATCACTACCCGAAGGAGTCTCAAAGCGGCTAACATTCTCCATATGACAACCATATGTCAGGAGTGCTCTGATGGTGTTTCCTGCTTGGCAGGGGGTTGGACTCAATGGCCCTTGTGGTCTCTTCCAACTCTATGATTCTATGATTCCTTTCCCTTCCTCCCCCACAACAAACACTTTGCGAGGTGAGTGGGGTTGAGGGACTTCAAAGAAGTGTGACTAGCCCAAGGTCACCCAGCAGCTGCATGTGGAGGACCGGAGACGCGAACACGGTTCACCAGATTACGAGTCTACCGCTCTTAACCACTACACCACACTGGCTCTGAATAATGGCAACGTTGTGTGGCAGCACTCCAAAAAATCAAAACCCTGGAAACTGTACCACCATAAATGGTAGAAAGGTCCTAAATGTATTTAAGGCTGACTTTGATGCTTTCTGCTTTCCATTGCATTTGTATTGTGTCTTTCAGATTGTAAGCCTGTGGTTAGGAATTGTCTTTAAAAAAATAATAATAAAAAAATCCATTTCCACAGTAAATGTATTATAATTAGAGGTTGGGGAAGGCTGGCTGAGGACAATATGTTTTTTGATGAACACCCATGAGCATTTTTAGAACTGTCACCACCTTTCCCCACCCATGCAGCCTCTGATTTCCCCCCTCTATTTTCTACATCTTTCTAATCCATCCATGGATTCCCCCCCTCCCCTCCCTGCTATCTCTTCTTTATCTTCATTTACCTCTAAGCACTCATCATTCATTGCAATCCTGTTGGGAGACTTGCACTGGATGGCTTTCAGCTCATCCCCAGTCAGAACAATCAGATTGAAGGGAACGCTTTGTGCCAGCCTTGGTGTCAGCCAATATTCTTTCTATCTAGGCAATCAGCAGATACGACATGACCAGTCTGATCACATCAATTTCAATCCAGACTGCTATGAACTGTCAGCCTAATAATACAGAAGCTTTTCATTCGATCCCTCCTCCTTCCCCCTCTTGGGATGTAGGACACTTTTACATAATGCAGTGAAACCACTCCTCAACCTGATGGTAATGGGAAGCAACAGCCTTTTCAACAGCCTGCCAAAGCTTGGGATGGGGGAATTAATAGTGGTGTTTTTTTTTGGGGGGGGGGGGGGAGAAAGAAAGAAATCATCCTCAGTGTGATCAGGAAATGACATGACTATTCCTTCCCAGTTTTGTCTGCTTTTAAACATTGCCCATTCAGGCTTCCTGGATGGTTGTGTCAAGATGCTCACCTGTAAAAGATGTTCTAAGTCACGTGCAAAAGTCAAAGTCAATCCACCTAGGGAATTTCACATTGAGGTAGACAGCACAGGGATTCTGCTTTTCGGTCTGTACCACATTTTTCTATAGAGCAGGGGTGGTCAGATGGAAACCTTGCACAATTATATCCAGCGCCTGGTGGTTTTACTCAAAGCTTGGCAAAACGTTTGCCCCCAGTCTCACTCCTAAGTCAAATGTGTTTCAAAATGCTAACAGTTGGAGATCGTGTATCCTTTGACTTTGGAGTCTTGATGCAGTTCCTGAGTGCAAGTTCTCAGTACAGTAACTGAACATTCCTGGCTACGAGGTGGAACTTACTCTGTTATACAGACTGGCTGTCCACATAAAGGATAGTTGATGTGGGAGAATGCAGAAGTCCAAGGCTATTGTCTAGAAAGGACAGTGGTCCTCAAAAGTGAGGCGCTCAATTCGACTGGAATTCTGTACATGCCCTGGGACTATGAGGTTATTTTGGATTTGCGCAAAGCAATGAGTGTAGCACTACTGCATGTAATCAGAGGGAGATACAGCAGTTCAAGTTAAGTATACTTCTCTCAGGGGAAGTTCCTATCATTCCCACTAAATATTCTCTCCATAGTCACTTCCATGGAGGCGCAGGTTAGAGCAACAGCCAAGGCAACATTTTTCTACCTTTGCTGCATCAAGCAGTTGGTCCCTTACCTTTCCCGCCCCGACCTGGCCACAGTGATCCATGCGACGATCACCTCCAGGCTTGACTACTGTAATTCGCTCTATGCGGGGCTGCCCTTGAAGCTGTCCCAGAAACTCCAGCGGGTGCAGAATGCTGCAGCGAGGCTCCTCATAGGGTCTCTGCCATGGGAGTATATTCACCCAGTGCTTTTCCAGCTGCAGTGGCTCCCAGTGGAGGACAGGGTCAGATTTAAGGTGCTGCTTTTGACCTTCAAAGCCCTTCACAGCCTAGGACCCTCGTACCTACAGGACCGCCTCTCCCGGTATGCCCCATGGAGAGCCTCAAGGTCCATAAATAGCAACACCCTAGTGGTCCTGGGCCCTAAGGAAGTTAGATTGGCTTCAACCAGAGCCAGGGCCTTTTCAACTCTGGCTCCGGCCTGGTGGAACACTCTGCCTCATGAGACCAGGGCCCTGCAGGATCTGATTTCTTTCCACAGGGCCTGTAAGACAGAGTTGTTCCACCTGGCCTTTGGCTTGGAGCCAATTTGATTCCCTCCCTCTCTTTCTTTTTTCTTTTTCCTTTCTCCTCCTGTGATGAGGCTGCATTTTAATATTTTAATGTTTCAATATTTTAATGTTGCATTTTAATCTTGTTTTTAAGTTGTATTCATTCAACTTGTTTTTATTATTGCTTGTTAGCCACCCTGAGCCCGGCCTTGGCTGGGGAGGGCGGGGTATAAATAAAAATTATTATTATTATTATGCAGGGGGATTTTTCTTGCAATACCCAATATGCACAATTATGATTATGAAAGTGCAAGCCTAATCAGTCCCCATAATTTCTACCCTATATAATGCAAGCAGGCACCCTTATTTAGCTTTCATTAACTCAGGTCAGTAATGGATGCAGCTTCTTGCAAGCATCTTCCCATGGGTAATTGGACCGAGTGCATATTTATGTTTCTTGGTAAATATCTTCACATTTCCTTCAAAAGGGGCATGTCAGTCACCTGACTGCAAGTTCTGATTGTCCAGAGACCCCTTGTAACTTCCTGTCTTCTTTCTAGTGGGAAAATTGCATTGTGAAATCTACTGGCCGAACGCTCTTTGGGCAATATCCAGCTAAACTATTTTTCTAGATACCACCCAATGTCATTTATTGATCTTCTTCTATCCAGCCCTGTCCTTAACAAAATCACCCTTTGTATTGGAGCTAATGCCTGTCTAATTTCTATAGTTGTGTACTTCCCAGTCCCCATTTTGTTCAGTATTCTGTTCAAGGGACAGCTCCACTTTCTGCAATCCTCCAAAAGGGTGTTTCATGCTGCTCTTTTCCAAGGCTGCTCCAACTCCAAAGATGCCTGCAGTAGTCATCAGCCCAGATAGAAACTTGTCTCCTTTCCTTTTTAGAATCTATACCAGAGAGATCCCTGAACCTAGCTGTGACCGTGCACCCTCAAGTCTTGGTGAAACTCAGGATATCGCTTCTCTTTACCTCTTCACTGGAAAAGGTAGTTATGAGTAGAGATGAATGTGGCCCTTGTGCAATATGATTTTCCCAACTCTTGTCAGAAAGAGAACACATTCTGCACCCACAGAAACGTCCAGCTACACTGGGCATCCCAGCCTTAGTAGGGGATTTCTGTGTGCATAAACTAGAGGTGACAATGTGCCCTATCGTCACATACCTCATAGAGGTCTATCATCACATTGCCCTCCAGGTCTCGGCTGCTTTTGACATTTTCCAAAGCCAGGGTGAAGTAGACCCCTCGGGTATCAGAGATGTAGAGATTATACGTATCGTTCTGGTTCCATTCCTGGACTGCAGCAAACACCTGATTCTCATCAGTGCTGATGACGTGCATGTCCTGGGGGAGAAAGCACAGAGAGAAGCATCATTGTCGGGCATCTCACTTGTCTCTGCTCCAAGGGCAAGGCAGGGTAAGCCGCGTGGAGGAAGGCAGAGATTCATTATGAAGTCTAATCAGAAACCAAAGTCAATCTACTTGCATGTGCACATGCATATTTTATACATTCTCTCTTCTTCAGATATATGCACAGTAATAATGAATTGAGGACACATTAAGTGAACATTTACACTGGTGATGGTATTGTACAGTAGCAATGGAGGATGAGTGTAATAAACGAAACGTAGAATATTAATTCCTTTCTGTCCTTCAACAGTGTGAGAAAATTCTACAATTAGGAACCACTGTTCATTATGGTAAAGGAAATGCCATAGGCTAGGAATTCTCAAACTTTCTATGTCCAGGGTCCTTTTGCGAGCTGGTTCACTCACAAAATGGTGGCGCAAGAGCAGAGTCAGCAACAACACGGAGGTGGCAACTGCCGTAACCAGCAGGCGGCTACTAACATTATTTTCTCTTGATGGGACCTAATTGGTCTTTGGGAAATTGCTAAAATCTTTGCCACAGTGATTTCCCAGTGGAGACAAGTTATATACTTCAGCTTTCTTCAAGTTAATAGGATGCATTGTTTCTGGAGATAGTCTAACTCACCCTCCCCAGTTTAGGCAGAATTTGCTGATTCAGAGGATCTAGAGGGTAGAAGTTGTCAAAAATTAGACACCCTACACCTGCATGCCTCTCACAGTATTATTACTAATATCATTTCCCTCCCCCCCTTCACATTTCCCTTTCAGATATAATTTCAAACCTAGCCCCACCTCCAAACTGCCAATTTTCTCCATCCCTCTTCTTGGTGCCTTTTACATTCATTTCTTCCTAAATGGCTTCCCTCTTTTACAACCTTCTTCTCTGTTCTGAGATTATTAATACAACTTAAAAAATATTGACTTTGTATCTCCACCCTCACCCCAATTGTATTTCCTGCAATGTCCCCACCAGTTGTTCTGCCTCAGTGGAGGGAAGAGAAGCTTCATGCCTCAGCAGGAGACTGAGCAGGAATAAAGGATAAGCAGGGTGTAGGGATACACACATGTGACATGGAGGAGCCAGAAGACTCTACAGCAGTCCCAAGGGCTTCTGATTTTCCTCTCCCTCAGTCTATGCAACCCTTTTGCTTCCCTCCTTGCCATTCTCTCTCTTTCCTCACACTCAGCCAGCCACATTGCTCAAATCCGCTCTTTCCTTTCCTTTCCCCTCATCCAACTTTGCATGCTATAGCTTCACTTGCTAACTAACTCCTGCCCCTAGGTATGCTTATGTAGTGTGCATGTGTGGGGAGCTGCTGCCTCTAGAGTCAGTTAAACCTAAAGGCTACTGCACTACTAGGGGGCAGGCTGCAACACTGAGACCTGGCTGGTGGTCCCTGGGCCACAGTTTGAGCAATGCTAAATAGGCAATCAAGTAATCATGTGCTTATCCCTGTAATATACCATACTCAAACCTAGATGTAATGGGTTAAGGGGCTGCTTGTGCGTAAATGGTTGCGTTCTCAACTCATGCAATCAGTTTCTAAACTCTCCCAGTCCGCGGAGCCATGGGTGCATGGCTACCTCAATCGCTGGCAGAATCCGTCAGTGGGCGCTTCCGGAATTTACGCCAACATAAGAGTTCCTTAACGGAAACTCTCCTTCTGGATTCTCTGCGTGACAGTTTCCTGCGCGGAGTAGGCGTCCCCAGCGGAGGTCCTGAGATCTCTCCGCTGTTCTCACTGGAAGTATCTTGGAGCCATCCCTCCGACTGAGTTTCTGCGGGAACTCTCTCTCTCCCCCTGCTGGTTCCTTCCTCAGCATCCGAGGGTCTCCTAGCCTCCTTGAGCCCTTCCACCACCTGACTCTCCGATGGCAGTTCCCTGACACTAGATATGTAGGGAAAGGGGATCTCTAATTCATCTGTTCCAGGTGAATTAAAACAGTAGGGATGATGATGATTCCAACAATGAGGTTGCATTCCAGCATCCACTTGCAGACTGGACACAATGATGCTTCCTTATGAGTAAGCATGTACAGGACTGGGTTGCACATGACCAAGTAATTGTGAAATCTGTAAATCCAGCAGTGTTGAACAGCATATTAAATGTACTTGAGAATTCTTTAAATGTCTGACTTTCTAAGCTCCTTTTAAAAAAATCGTGTTTGCTGTTAAAATAAAATGTGCAGATCAGATTAACTGTTGTGCTGTTTCAGTCCCCTATGTCTTTAATTTCTTGTACAATTGTACCTCATAAAGATTTTTGCAGGAAAGCCCCCAAAACTAATGCTATGTTAGCATTTTGCTGTTCCAAGACATATATGTCCTCATTAATACGTATCTGCATTTTTAACACAGATGACCTTAACCTATTTTTCTAGCAGCTCAAACGTTAACAAATAAATGATGACTAAAAATCCAGAAATAAAAATCTTTCCATGGAACAATTAAAGGAAAGAGAGAAAAGAAGACTTGCATCATTGAACTAGTTGCCACAAAGCCCTTTATCTACATTCACTGGCATCCAAACTTCTATCGGATACTGCAATTGGTTAAACCCAGTCAGCCCTCCCAACTATAGGATTAATGGTGCAGAGCTTTGTGGCCAGAGGGCACAGCTATTAAGCAGGTGCCTCTTGTTAGAAATCTCCTTCTAGACTTTTGCCTCCATTATCCAGATTTCATTGGCAGCCTGCCATTCAAATTCCAGCTAGAACTGATCAGATGCCATTGCTTGGTTTAGGAATAGCCAACCTGACATTTTTAAAATACTCATCTGCTAACACAGGGTTTGGAGACTGGAATGACAAATGCACGAGGAGAGAGCCTCATAGGTATGCCAGTTCAGTATTCATAACTTGCAGATAACCAGGCAGCTTCTTCCACTCTGTATTCAGACAGGAGATATTTTGTATTCTTGGTTGCTTTGAGTTAACACTGTGCTCCCCCCCGCCATCCCCCCTCCCTTCTTTATTCAGTCTGTATATTGCCAGACTGAGGAATTGTCAGCAAACTTGTCGTGTGCAACAAATACCACTCAGATGCACCACATAATGCGTCCCTTCTTCTTTGTGTCAGACACAGTAATTCGCCTGTTATTTCTACTGGGTAAATCATACCATGAAACAATCTTCCTGCTGACAAAGAGAAGCTAAATACAGGGGGATGGAGAGGGAAGTTGTACCACCACCATCCTTTTCCATGGGAAATAAAGACACCTCTTGCCTTTAGAAAGAACAGGAGGGAAGGCTGTCTTCCAATTAGTGAATGCCCCCTGACACTGGCCGTGACACCTTTCCCATACATCTGCCTACAAAAGCATCAAAACACCAGCCTTCAGAATTCCCCAGTCTGTATCACTGCAGGATAGTCAGCATTAAGATGCAGTCCATCTGTCTGGCCTTTATACCTTATGTCTTTACAGGGAAAGAACGGCATTATGCACATGACTTTGTTTGGGTGAATGTGAAGGGCTAAAGGTCAATGCTTTCAGAATTGCCAAGATGCTGCGAGTGCCCTTTTCTCAGCTGACCAGGGGATCCTGGCCTTTTGGCAGATTTAACGGCATAAATGCGATATCTGATTTGTTATCTTGATTGAAGATGCTGTCAGCTAATTTATAGTGTGCATTGGTGGGTTTCCCTCCCCGCTCTATAGGGTGTTAGGTCCTGTTGACCTGCTAGCTCAATGATTAAAAACGAATGAGGAGCACAGAGTCTTTCCACCATCACAGAACCCGGGACTATAAAAATGATCTGGAGGGATAGCAAAGGCCAGAAAGATAAGATGGGGCATAGGCTGGAGACTGAAAATGCAGAACTACCCAACAAGGATAAACATGCTTGAATGACAGTAGAGAAAGACAGGTATTAGGAGTGAAATTGTATATTATGGTAGATTCATTTAGAATGTACTCAATCTCAATTCATCACATTGCTACCTAGGTAGAGCAATTATATCTGGTTGGTGGCTCTGTAAACAACGCACAGAATCATGCATCACTTCTGTCCTTTAAAAAAGACAACCTATCAACAAAATCCAATTTTTCTTATCAGTTGTAGATGAACGGCTACATTTTGTTTTAAACTGCAGCTTTGAGGTGTTCATGAATTCACAGTATGAAAGGTAATGATAGACAAATTACCTGTCTACAATTATCCTCCCCCCCCCCCCAAAAAAAAATGTAGCTTTGGGAAAATGTTGACCACACTGTTGACCACCCAGTACAATCTGATTGCATTCCACAGCCCTCTGAAACATGCAGGAGTTTCACAGCAGCTGGACAGATGCGGAAGGCTTCTATGAGACTAGAAAAGCTGGACATCACTTTTCCTAAGAAATAGCTTGTGAGGATGCAAACATTTCACACACTGCACTAATAAGTGTGCTTAATCAACATGCATAAGATATATATCTCTCTATGTAGAAGAAGAAGAGAATAATAGATTCCATAGGTTAATCTATCTTCCTTTCACCAGGCTGGAGTGCTGAATGTTATATAAGCACTGGAAAAGAGGCAGGCTCATTGCCTTATAACCAGCCATAAAGAACAGCAACAGCAACAATCTACTAAGTGCCTTTAAGAACCCCAAAGCACTTCAACAATGGCTGTGTTAAAAAGAACAAAAAGACTAATCTAAGAAGTACAGTACTATAAGAAATGAGAAGGGAAACAAAAGCAGAGGAAAGGAGAAGGAGAGGAGATACAGAGAGCAAAGGCTTATCTTATCTAGAGGATGAGTCTCACAACCCTTTTTAAAGGTCTGTCTAATACTCCTAGAATCTGTTTTCTGTCGGGGGCAGTGGACTAAGCTGAGACTTAGCACTCAGGACACAAGAAAGTAGCAGGGTAAACTGGCCACACTGAAGATCAGACGTTGCTGGCCTGGTGGGGCAGAGCCACAGCAATAGCCTCCAGAGAGCAGTGTTGCTGCTGCTCATTGGATGGAGGAGGGAAGAGGTGGCAGCGAGGTCTGGACTGTGCAAAGGCACTGGTGAGAGTGCCGGATTGGGCTTCACTGTGTGTCTGCACAGCTGGTCCTCACCACAGACTCATCCCTCCTGGTAAGTGGCAGGATGCTGCAGCTCTGCCCCCTCAGGAAAACTGCTGCTGGTTAACACAGATCATAAGAGAGGCACCTATTCATTATGGTAAGAATATTCAGATGCCATCCTCCCAGCCCCAGTTTCTAATGAAAAAGTCAACAACACATATCCATAAAATTGGGCCAGCCCAGACCCTGGCAAAGGAAAGTTCCATGCCTAAGGCATTGTAATCACTGGCAAACATTTTTGCACCTATTAACGTCCATCAAAGTTTATGGGAAGAGTTTCATCCCAGACATTAAAATTAGAGCTTGGAGTTGACCTAAATACCTTATATCTTCCATCAATCTATTTCCCATCCACTCATTTTGTATCTCTAAAATTCAATATAAATATGCATACTTGGCGATGGAAGCTTTAACAAAATGCTGCAGGTAGAGAATGTTTTGCAAATAACATAGTTGACTGCTGTAATGATGGACCACTAGAGTTGGTCCACGTACAGACCTAATTTTGTTCTATCTTTTAATGTTTGGTTGAATTATGCCTGGGCCATTTGTATTATTTGCCACAGCCATGGTCTGATAGTGAATTAATTTGTCTGATCTATGTCCCTAGAGAAATTCCAGATACGTGCTTTGTCCGGTAGGCACAGTGTTTGTGGAGGTGATAGAAACACTCACAAAGCAATATGCTGGAAACCAAATATACCAGTCATTATGCTGATCACAACTGATTCAAAATCACTAGCACAAAAAGAGTAACAATAGTGCAAAGCCATCTACAGTTGCACCAAACTGATAAACTGTTCCTTTTCTGTGAAATTTGCTGGTCTCTTCTATGTTTAATATGAATCATTCTCACTATCGCTGCATCAGAGGCACATGATTTTACCATTTATTTTCACCCAAAGCAGCAGAAACATCAAGGTGGGGAATCTAGTGATCGAGCCACTTTGTCTGGGTACCAAAATTCCACAAGCTACTGTGGTCTCTAAGAAAAGCTTTACACACCATTGATTTTATTTGGGCAGAGTAATTGAGCTGAAAGAGATTAAAGTCTCTCTAGTCATAAAGGACCTTGCTTGTTTCATTTCCTTTTGACTGTGCTGTGCTTTGTTCATTTTTAATAAAGGCAGCCACCTGCTTTGATAACAGCATCCTCAACATGCCTTTACCACTGTAGCTCTGTGCATACAGATTTAGATGTTCACCCTTTGAAGATATTGTGAGATTGTAATGAAGCACCTTGTTGCCTTAAATATCACCCTGTCGGTGGATTCGACAACATCTGTGTCTTGTGCTGGGGGACAGGAAGGCCTCTTGCGGCTTGTTAAGGCAACTGACATCTGAAATCAGTGGAAGCTGCTTGGGAACTATTTAATATGAGCAATTTCTACAAGGAATGGAAGAAGCCAATATATATGTTCTGTCCAATAACGGGATAAATCCTAAAAACATGAATCCAGCTAGAAAGCCAAGGGGAATCCTTAAGAAGGAACACACTCACAACATATACAGGAAAGGTGTTCATTGCTACTTCCAACTTTTCTACCTGTTCTCCACAAATATAGCTGGCTGTATAGCTAGCTGGGATGGGTGAATCTGTCAGTTTTGGTTTCTTTCAGTCCCCACCCCAACTTCAGCACTCTTCTTAAGTTCAGTTCTCCACATTTCCACACCAATTTACATTATTATTATTATTATTATTATTATTATTATTATTATTATTTTAAAGTCCTCATGAAAATTCATCAGCATTTTTGCATATTGTGTTTAATAGGCCATTTCTCCAAAAAAAAGAATTGTACATCTTTTAACCCTTCATAAAGTCACGTAAAAGAGTAAGTAAAGACAGTAATTAGCAGTCATCCATGGTCCCCATCGCTAGTGAAACTACCGTATTTTTCAGCCCATAGGGCGCACCGGCCCATAGGGCGCACCTAGCTTTTTTTTTTTGGGGGGGGGAATAAAGAAAAAAAATTTCCCCCCTCAGGCACAGGGCTGGGGCAGGGGAAGCCCGAGTTTCCCCCGACCCCAGCCCCCAGAACAGGCTGCTATCTGCAAGCCGTGGGAGAGCTGCGCGACTTCGCGCAGCCCTCCCACCGCTTGCAGAGAGCTGTGCAAAGCCCGAAGCCTGGGGGCGCTGAGCTCAGCGCGCCCCCAGGCTTCGGGGTGCAGGCAGCTCTCCACAAGCTGTGGAGATAGCTTCCTGAAGCCTGGAGAGCGAGAGGGGTTGGTGCGCACCGACCCCTCTCGCTCTCCGGGCTTCAGCGAAAGCCTGCATTCGCCCCATAGGACGCACACACATTTCCCCTTCATTTTTGGAGGGGAAAAATTACGTCCTATAGGGCGAAAAATACGGTATGTGCAAGTCTATGCAACTGCTTTATAACAAAATATATGTATTGACATCATCCCCTTCCATACGCTCCCTCTATCAACATTTAGATTTTGCAATGCCTGCATAACTGACCTGCTTTTTTGCTTATATGTTAGATATCAGGACCCAGTGGGGTCAGAAACAAATGGCATGGACCAATTAGGCCAACAGGCAGAATCGGAATAGGCAGATATAGGACCAAGAGCTAGAGACAGATAACATAGTTTTAAGATGGACTGGTAAGGAGGTGGGTAAATAAAATCTGCAGCAACTGGCACTGGAAATAAAGTCTCTGGGCTGCCAAAGCTCTCAATTTGAGCCCCCTGGTGTATTGTTTGTTTGTTGTAGTTGTAGTTGTTGTTATATTTCTTACCCAACCCCCATCATGAGGTTCCCAGGGGAGGGCAGTTACAACAATTTAAAAATACAGTATTAGTTAAAATAACCTAAAATAAGAAATCAATTAAAACAAATTGCATTACATTATATTGCAAAACACCATTATTTACTTATTACATGTGTATTTTGCCTTTCCTCCATGGAGTTCAAAGAGTTATATTATACATGGTTCTCCTCTGTCCTCACATCAACCCTATGCAGTACATTAGGCCAGGAGACAGTAATTGGCCAAAGGTAGCACAGTGTGTTTGTGGCTGAATGGTTATTTGAAACCTCATGTTCCCAAGCCTTATGGTGAAGGAAAGGTAAGAAATCAAATTTAAAAAACAACAACAAATAAATAAAAGTGAGAGCCAAGGGTGCTGACATTTCCATAGGGAGATGTCTCAGTGTCATTTCCTGAACAAAGAGACCACGAACCATTGCATACTGAAAGGCTGGCAAGGAATTTCATAGGCCATATTTCCAACTTGTGACATAATGGAACAAATTGGTTTGTATGAAGGACAGCAGTCCTTAATAATTTCCCTGTTCCTCGAGTTTTGATTGTGTAGTGGTTTAAAATCAAGTTCTAAGTGAAATTTGCTTCCTCCTGACTGACATATTTTACATGGGCTTTCTACAAGTTTTAGCTCCAGAAGGCAGTGATATCCTTTTAGGTTCCACTGCTTCATTGTTCTTAATTAGGGAAGATGTGAAGCCAACACACAAAGGCCTTTGTACTTTAATCCCCATTAAGTTACATTAATAAAGCAAAATGTGGGAGCTACTGCCACAAAGAAAAAGGAAAAACATTTTAAGAGAAAACCACAGATGTCAGTAATGATTAAAATGAAACCCTAATTAGTAATTTCCACCAACTCAAAAGTCAATCTGCATTTTGAATGGATGTCCTTGGCTAGCTGTAATATTGACCTTAATGGATGGGGTTGTTTTCCCCCCTGCTTGGATATTTTCTTTAGTAGGAATCAGGTCTGCGTGCAAATTAAACCAATTCTGAACTTGCTGCTGAAAAGCAGTAACGCTAGTCTGCTGGTCAAACCGTGAACAGAAAGCACATGCATGAATATCCTGAGCATAAGAGTTTACCTTTGGCAAAGCATACTTAGGAAGCCTCATCTGCGCAAATGCATTTCTCCGATAGGACACGTAGTAATGAGGCCGGCCTCCTGATGTCAGCTGCAACATATAACATAGTTTTCTTTTATTATCAAGGTTATTATCATCACTGTTTCATTTTTCCAAAGGCAGGGAGAAAATAATAGGCAAGCTGGAAAGGGGAATGCAATTGCGGCAGTGACAGCTCAAAAATGGGACTGCAGTTACAGCAGGAGACAAAATAGGCATCATTCAGATTGTCAGCAGTGAAAACTGACAGCGTTAAGTGGCCTAACCTATTCAGATTGCTTGTACAGAAAGACAAAAGGGCACGGGAAAAGCTGCAAATATAAGTGCCTAGAAGCAGCCTTCTGAATCCTCATTTGAGCATGCAGCATTTGTAATCCTCGTGTCAGGGGTAGTTGTTCTTAGTATGTAACAATCAGGACTTGAGAGTATAATGACACAACCTTTTATGTTTGTGTCAACTTTGGGAAAACTCCCCACCCCCTTCAAACCCAAGACCAGATTGAAAGTTTTGGTCAGCTGTCTCAAGTGTACCTAAGTGCTCTGAATTTTGCAGAGTGCTTAACACTTATTGTTACATGTTTCAAAGCAATCTGTGTTTTCAACACCTGGAATGAATGAAACTTAATTTCTTCTAAACTACAAAGGAAAGCTAGCTGCAACTAAGCCATGGGTAGGTAAACTAAGGCCTGGGGCAGGATCTGGCCCAATCGCCTTCTCAATCCGGCCCATGGACGGTCCAGGAATCAGTGTGTTTTTATATGAGTAGAATGTGTGCTTTTATTTAAAATGCATCTCTGGATTATTTGTGGGGCATAGGAATTCGTTCATTTTCTCCCTCCCAAATATAGTCCACCCCCCCCCATCCACAATCTGAGGGACAGTGGATCGGCCCCCTGCTGAAAAAGTTTGCTGACCCCGAACTAAGCCAATGAAACAGACTGTCCCCTCAAAATTGGTTTAGGACAAAACAAAAGTGACACTCAGTAGCTTACACTGAGTAACATGAGTAAAAATGAATGGTCATCATCATACATTAACAACAAGGGTGATGGCTGCCATATTAAATAGAATCAGCAGTGGGTTGTTGTTTTTTCCAGGGGTACAAAAGGGTATTCAATACCGGCACCTCTTTTTGTTGTTAAAAAGTGTGGCACTTACTTTAACAACTTCATTGTGAGTATCGGCACCTATTTTTCTAGAAAAAGCACTGAATATCAGCTTAGTCTAGGCTTAACAGTGTGGTCTTTATAAACCACACAATAGACTTAACTATGCAATGCAATGCAATGTGTACTTTTGTTTGATTATGTAACAGGCAATGAATTTACACTTTTAACAGTATGGGTAACAATGGATGACACTTGGTAAATTTGTTGTGGAAGAAAAAAGCAAGACAATGTTTATGTGCTCTTTTAATATACAGGAGGGCTGGCAAAAGTTCTTTGGGTGGGCAGGTGCTATGGGGGAGTCAAATTCTAGGTTAAATTCTGCTTACTCTTATAGCTGGGAGAGACAAGTAAGACAGTATGGCAATACAGCCAAGACTCCCAGTATAATCCCAGGTCAGAAATCAGAGACCTCAGAACCTCATGAAATAGTTGGAGCCAGATAATTTATAGCACATCTCCACTCTGCTTGCGTTTTATTTCCTTTCTCTTTGTTATGAAATGGACAGCAGCAGGAGGATAATGAAACCTGAAACTGTTCAGATATATTCTCTGGCTTTCACCTGGAACACAGCTCAGCTGAATATATCTCATCTTCATCCTTTTCGCAATAATCATAGCCCATGCATGACAATCATGCCTGATTACTCCTCTCAAGTACTCCCCTTCCATCTCTCTCCCTTACCCCTTACACTCCGAGCTCAAACTAATAGAAAAAAACTTGATGGTTCTGTTGCAATTGTGATATCAGAATCTGGCATACAAACTTAAAAACCTGGTGAGATGGAAAGATGCTCTTGGAATAAAATATGAGGTTGGCTGATTGGCAAGGTAGATTATTGTGGTACACATTGTGCACACTCCAGGCAAAACCCCTCATGACCCCCGTGTTGATAAGGTACTTGAGGTAGAGGCAGAAGGAAACAATTAGCATCCCGATGGGACCATTGCTTGGCTTCGATGCACTGAAATGATTCATGCAATCTGTTTTGTTGCAAGTGTGAGGGAAGGGAGATTAAAATTCAAGGAAGGAGGACAAATGATTTGCAATCAATCAGTGGAAAAGCTGTTCAAACCTGAACAAACACATAATCATCCTGGACAATGAGGGAGTCAGAGTCAATGTATCCTGGAAAAGGTTTACTTCTTATAGCTTCAGAGCAGTTCTGCATCCTGCAGGTGATGTACTGTGCATCTGAAATCACAAAAACAACAACAATGCCTTTAGCGGCTGAATACTCTCAACCTTACAATGAAATATGTTCCAAATATGCTTTCATCCTTGCAATAAATTGATGCTCTTAACTAAGATTCATCAATGTAGTTCAGAAAATAGAAGTAAAGGAATGAATTGCTCCCTCCGCACTTGCCACTGCTAGCCTACTTCTAACTGGTGGTGATGGAAAGTCTGGATAGCCAGGGTGACTTTGCTAGACATGGAAGAGATACTGGAAAAAGAAAAGAGAAAAAACTGAAACAGTGTGGTCAGAACAGCCTGTGCAGGAAACTGGAATCTCTATAATTGTTCTCCCTGCAGCCCTTCCCTACTCTAAAGATTTTTCACAGTCACTGAACTCATTCTAGTTTCCATCAAAATTATTAAGTTGTTTTGCCAAAGCAGGGAAGTCCAAATTCACCTTAAAATTCTATAAGCATGTTTCTGGAGGTTTTCCTTCCTTGTCAAGCCAACTCTAAGGGTTTGGTAGGGAACAGAGATATGTGGTGGAGCAACTAGTGGCCATGATAGCCTGATTTAGGCCCAACATTTCCAGTGCTTTTCTCCATGACAAAGAAAAGTAGGTATTCTTGTGTGGATGACTTTGAAAGTGGATGCATGTTCTTCCAGTGTATATGCAACTATTTATAGAATTAAGCCTACACAACAATCCATCTCACAGTTGTCCTCTACTCTTCCATACTGCAAGAAGCAACTGAGTAGGGTGACTAGCAGGCATCCTCGATTTAAAGGGATGGCTGGCTCAAGTGCAGTTTAAAGATAAAGAATCCTAAGATGTGGTCTTAGTCAGTTAGCACCTGGAGAGCAGACTGAGAAGTCACAGAGGTCACTTGTTCACAGTCTTCCTCACAATGTACTGTGTAGCATTTCTATATAAAGTATAGCCATTCTTTCTAAATCTGCATTCCCCATTCCTGCTACTTATCGTTTAGTTGGCAAAAGAAAACAGCTAGGAACTTTTATTAAATTGTTTTAAAAGGTATCTAAAAATAGTTTCAAGAAACACAGGACTCACTTAGGAAATACATGCAAGGAATCAGACCCTCTAGCCTCTTTCAGAAAGAAAACATGTACAACTACTAGTACTTGAAAGGAAAGAATTGGCACAGTCATATCCAATATCAACAGTGAGGAACATGAATGACTGAGCAAGGGAATACAGCTACACGCATATAGTTAGAACATCACAGTGAATTCCTGAGTGCTGTATCTTGATGGCAATCTACGTTTACTTGAAGAAGGAAAGAAAATGGTGATGGGAAAGAAAACGGAAGAGGAAATGAGTTTTGAAAACACTGTCTTTCCCCTCTGCAACAATGGGCAGCTGATTATGTAAACAATAAGTCCCTCTGCTTCATTATTTTCTCCCTTGAAAACTGCATAATCACCACAGGGACAAAGTAGCATTCTAAACCACAATGTTTAGCTCCCTTTGTGTATAAAAATTAATAGCAATAACTCATTAGCACCTCAGGGATGGAAACAAAGTTTTAGTTTGGTTTGCATATGAATGCAAACCTATCTAATTTGAACTTCCCCAAACAGTCTGTAAACCGAAATGCAACAAACATTTGAAATTTGCACTTCTCTGAAATTTGTGATGTAGTTCCCTAACCATATAATATATATAAAAGAGCATTTATAGGAGAACCGTGTACCTAAAAACACGTGTATTAGTGAAACTAACACATAAAAATGCATCATGTTGGGCAAAATTGCTTTCCAATACATGTATATGAAGTAAAATCACATACAATGATGTGTATTAGGGAAAATCTGAACTCAAAGTGGCAAAACTGAATTTCAGATTGGAAAAATGAGAAACTGGGAGAAACTAAAAATGACAGCTTCATCCATCTGTACTCGCCCATAGCCTCAGTTCACTGAACTCTTTCCCACGTTAAGAGATTGATCACAGCATGACATTTTGGGAATAAAAACACTCTGTTCCACTGTCTTTCTAGCATCCCCCCCTTCCGCAAATAGCCATATGTTGGTTTCAAACCAAGGAATGCTCCATATTATATTTAGCTGCTACATTACCTGAATGTGGGAAATACACACATACACACCTTGCTATGCATATATTGTATATCATGTGAATATGCTGATGGGAGCCTCAAGCTGCCCTGGTTCCTGGCTCTCTGAATACATAGTGACCATAAAATCAAATGTGTCTGTCTCATACATTATGAGGCACAGAGCACACTCATGCACAGTGCATCTTAATGTATGTGCATGCATACACATGTATGTTCACTGAGATATTTGTGCACATAACTACAGCCTCTGTTGCAATTGGTCTCAAATGTGTTGTTTTTGTAAAAGACATAAGAATATAAGAAAGTTCTGCCAAATCAGATAAAAACACTTTAGTTCAAGGATGGCTAACCTGCAGCTTGAGTGTCTGATCTGGCTTTCTCTTATCCCATAGGTAGGCAAACTAAGACCCGGGGGCCAGATCCAGCCCAATCGCCTTCTCAATCCGACCCGCGGATGGTCCAGGAATCAGTGTGTTTTTACATGAGTAGAATGTGTCCTTTTATTTAAAATGCATCTCTGGGTTATTTGTGGGGCATAGGAATTATTTCATATATTTTTTTTTCCAAAATACAGTCTGCCCCCCCACAAGATCTGAGGGACAGTGGACCAGCCCCCTGCTGAAAAAGTTTGCTGTCTTATCCCATTCCCTTCACCTTGCAAGATCCTATCAATTATGGCCATGGTGACAGAAGTAGACATGGCACTTTGGTGGCTGGAGAACTTTAAAACTCTCTGCCCTGCCCAGCAGTCTGGTAGGGATGCAAATTGCCCCCCTCTGCTGTCATCAGATTGAACATTTGCTAAGCATGGAGGTTGAACAACTCAATTCTCTGTTAATCTGTGCAGATTAGCTGGAGAGGGCGACTGTATTCTGTATATGACTTTGTCACAACCAGTCTTAGTCACATCTGCTGCTGGCAGGGGTGGTCAAGGATGAAAGTGATGTTTGGGCTAAAGAAAGTTTGGCCCAAAGTTTGTCTGTTTCCAGGGGTGGCATACAACCATTATGACTCGAATACAACCATGACCAGCCTTATCTTTCATGACTTTGTCTATTGTCCTTTCAGTGCTATTTTAAGTCCATGACTATCACAATGAGGAAAGTGAGACAGCAAAGAAAAAGAAAAAAAGGATTCAATATAAGGATTTTTATATATTGCATTTTTACAGCTCTTTTTCAATAATTATTTCCTCTTGAGCTAGGGTAGTAGTGTTCATTGAGACACAATTCAAGAACAGGTACTCTCTTGGTATGCAATCCATGAGGATTTTTTATTTACCCAGTTACACAGGAAGCACCTCATCACTTACAGTTAATTCATGTCAATTAATATATCCCATTGCTAAGCTTTGGAATTAATTTCATTCCTTTTCTGGCACAGATGTTCTGCCTCCCACTAGTAATTGGCATGTTATGCTTCTCATTTTCAGCTCTCATATACCCAACAACAGCTGCTGTTTCAATTGTTACGGTAACATTGGAAATATACCAGATCTCGACTAGCAAAAAGAGATTAAGAATTGCCACACTGGCTCTGGTCTGCATGGACTGAATAGCTAGCTGTTAGTCCCTTTGTTTTTCTAACCATCTAGAAACAGGTTGTTTTAACACAAGCAATGTGATACATATCCATTGATTTGGTGAAATTTACTTTCAAGTTATTTGTGCTGGATCGTGGTGGATGGGAAGCTTCTCTCTCCCAAATTCAGTCAAACTGTAGAGCTGGAGTAATCACCTTCCATTGGTGAATACTTAAAGAATAAACTGATTGAAGCAAATCTGGACATATTTTTAACTACAGCAATTATGACTCACACAGTCAATCTAAATATGTGTTCTTTACCATTGTGGCCAGTAAAGGCTATGTGTAGGCTGGTTATAAAAGCACGTTTGATGTGCCTGGTGATCTGCCTCTTTGATGATATGCATAAGGAACAAAGATTCTTGAGCAGATGATCCTTACCTTAATATGATATGTACGCAGTATATGATTCCCAAGTTCCTAATATCTGTAAAGGCTACATTCCAAGGATATCATAATACACATCAAAATATGGCACATCAGATAAAGCTCTACAGAGGCCATATATTAACTGCCCTGTCATTATGGAGCAGCATTTCTCTGTCAACCTAGTCTACTACTTAATGTGTAGATTTGCCTCTGCACGTTAGAAGGGTGAGCACTTGGATGAGGCTGACCGGGTGCCTTGTATTGACAGCACAATCAGATGTGGTCAAGAACCTCTCTCACTGTTTTGAGAGCCATGACTTCATCTGTTTTAAGCAGCTTCCCTCAGGTTCCACCCCAAACCACATGCCCTGCTTTTGCTAGGACAAGATGAGCACGTTGGTAGTGGGGCCCAACCATTTTTTTGGGGAAAAAATCCATTCTACTATGTTCTGGGCTAAGACTTAGCTTCATTTCATAAAAGGCATTCACTATATAAATAAGTACAGCTCACAGGCTGAGTGGGTTTGAGGAGTAGAGATATGCAGAGAGCATCGGTGATAAGCCTGAGACATTTGAGTGGTATTTGCCCAAAATAACCTCTCATGCTTTACTAGTCCAGGGGACCTAGAGTTCAGATCCATCACCAAGAGTCTCATTGACTCTTTTCTTTTTGGAAAGGTTTGTTAGCTCAGGGACAGATTGTTTTGATAGAGCCTCCTAAAACATATTTCAAATACATGGATTGTGATGAACAAAGACGAACCATAATACCAATCCAGTGCTCAGAGCCAGGATGAATGCTAGGAATCACAGTTCTGCTCTTTCACCTTGGTAGTAAGTATGCATGTGCTGAGTTTGGGAAGGTTGACTTTAACTATTTAAGATGCTGCATATCAGATATTTAAATTAATGATACGGTAGCCCACAATTTAAACGATTTACTGTCCATTATCCTCCCTCTAGGCATTTAGTGGCAAAGACTCCACCATATTAACCCCCAAAGCATCTGTATTTGGGGTGACCTCAAAGAGGCAAAACTCCCCCTTCATTCTTCCGTTCTAAAACTCTTTTCTGGTTCAGTTTTAAGCTTACTGCAAGCTTGCTGTGATACCCATGGGATACAAAATGAAAGCCTGAGATAAGCTTCACATGAGAGTCATTCAATGGAAAATGCAGAAATTGACACTACTTCCACACTCATTTATTTACTTTTAGTTAAAATGGGCTTTCAGACTTCAAGAGAAACTATTAAATATAAATATGGATTTTAGTTATTTACTTTCAAAGTGTACAGTTGATCAAAAACCCTTCAGGACTTTGCAAAAATGTTAATGGTGGGATTAAATTTATACATTGCAGCAATTAATGCTGAATGTTATTTAAACTGATACTGGATGCCATAAATATATGCTATGCAAACTATTTACTCCACTTCTTTTTAAAACTGAACTGGATATACTTATTAACTACTTGGCATAATGTGTCTAATTTTATTCTCTGTAATTGTTCACTGAGCCTTCCACTGCAACTCTGTCAGAATGGAATGTATCTGTTAAGGTATTTTTATACCAGCCTTCACCACAAGAAACACAGGCCTGCATACAACAAAATAAAATACAACAAAGCATAATATGTTACTTATTTTACTGTATACTATTGCACATAGTACAATCAATCTTAATCTATCTTAATTATGCTCCTTCCCATCTACCTCAGTTCTACCTCAATGATAATTTCTTGGGATTCTGCCTTTTACGTAGAAGCTATCCATAGGTGAGAGAGCACGAAACCTCCAAAATCTGAGTAGCAGCCTGATCCTGTGTAAAAGCTAGCATATTCTGGCTGAGTTCAATGGCATGTTTGTTACTTGGTTTGTTTCATTTATTGGCAGCTCATTATCAAAACAATCCCAGTCTGGTGTGAAAAAGTTGTGGCTACATATAAAATACATAAAAAGAACAATAATAAAACCAAACATTAAAATCACTAAAACATACTGGTATGCAGTTTACAGGTATTCAAGAAGATGGCAGAAATGGAAAAGAGGGACTTTCAGAAGCAAAACCAACTGAAACATCTCTGTGTCTCTCTCCCCAGCTCAGGGACAACCACAGAGAGAAGAGAACGCTATCATTCTGAAATGATTCCAAAGTTTGTGAGCCATTTTGTGGAGGAAAGAAGCCAAGATTCAAACTTCAAATATTACACACTTCCACAGCATCCCTAAAAAAGGGCTGATCAAATGAAGCAGGCCATAAGAAGAAAAACATTTTATGCTTGTTGTTTCATTTTTATGCTTTCCTCTTGCAGATCCTACATGACTTACAAATCTTTTCTATTTCTGTATAAACTGTATTTAGCTGCAGAATATCCTTATGAATTGCAAGCTACTTGAGAATGGCTTCTGCAGCACCAAACCAGACAGTAATGTGCTGCTGCTGCTAGATCTCTCTGATGATATCCTACATCTGGATGCTCTTTCCATGACCAAGTATTTACACTTGCAATAAAATGACTATGAAGAAGCAAAAGAACTTACGGCCATCCACTGTCTTTGACTCCAAATGGACTATGTCTGGCTCTTTAGTAGTACCCATCCTAGACCTGAAAAAGGAGAAATTAAAACTATAGTATTTGTATGCTGAGTTATATGGAACATTTTATACAACATTGTATCTATTTGCATAGCTTAAATGTTTAATGAGAAATAATTTATAATTTGTTTAGAAAACAAATTCCCCCTTAATTTTCATGCAGTTATTATTTCTCTTATGAAATGAATGTGAGATTCAGGAACAACTAGAAAAGAAAATATACTTATTTGCTCATAGGATCAGCAATACCAAAATATAATACGCTCAGCATAATATGCGAATAGGAAAAAAATGCTTTGTTAGATACATTTAAATGGGTTCTTATAGATCTGCTTTTAGGCAATTCTCTAAAAGAAGCTTTGTGGCCATTTGCACAATGCCACATATTATTTATGGCTCATCCCTGGATGCTAAATGAGCTGAATCCAAGTGCTAGGGAGCAGCATCTGTTGTGGTGGGGGGGGGGACTTCCAGAAGTTGCTAGACTACAACTCCCATCATCCCTGACTACTGGCCATGCCAGCTGGAGTCCAACATCATTGGGTGGCCAGAGGCTTGTACAGCTTTGTAACAAGGAAACTACATTTCCGAGGTTTCCTTGGGAAAAGCCATAATCATTCAAGTGGTATGAGTGCTTTAAATGTATGGTGTTGCTGTGACCATAAAGTTCTCCTATGTTCTTGAATCACTTCCACAAGCTACTGACAATCTGGAGATACTCCTAATCTCTGCTTTGATTTCAGTGTGTCAATCTTAGTTCTGAACATTCTAGGGCCATATTCACACCATACAGGTGAAGCACTATGGTCCCTATTTTAACAGCCATAGTACCCCCCTCCCCAAGAATTCAAGGAGCTGAGAGTTGTTAGGAAACCCCTATACCCCTCAGAGATCTACAGTTCTGGGAGTGGTTTAACGATCAATCCCTCCTCCCAGGGAACTCTCCTTCTTTTTCATAGGTAAGAAAGACTTGCTGAAAATGTCAACAGTGACTAAATTCTTGGAGAAAAACAAGTATTTAAACTAGGCAAGGATGCTCTGAATTTTCAGGACGTTTTGTTCTTAGTAGAGAAGACAGATTCATTTCTGAAGTTCATTGGTAATTTAGCAAAAGCTAAATTGTGGTTAAAAGAAAATACTTGATCCATTCAATTACTTAATTTTGTTCAACAAATACGTCTGGAAGACCCTAACCCATCAGCAGCAATTCATGCGGAAGAACAAATACTGATCATTATTTCTTACTAGATTTAAGTGAATAAAAAATGATTAACATTGACAGTAGTCTATATTTGCCAAAGCCTAACTAAATTAGGTTTTCTGGGGGAAGAAACCCTGAAGCTTTTGAATTACTCTTGTCAGTACTTGCACTGGAAGTCTATCTCATCACTATGAACGTAATTCTGTTTGCAAAATAAAAAAAGATACCCATTCAACTTATATGAAAACAAGTCCAAGACACAGGCACTACTAGATAGATAGATAGATAGATAGATAGATATAGTCTGACCAATGGCTAATTCAAGGAACCCAAAATGGGCACTAATGGGAGCTTTCCCTCTATTGATCATTTTCTCTGTGTGTGTTTGCATGGGACAAGTGGAAGTGTAAATGAGCCCTCACTTGTGGCAGAATCAAAAGCAATGTGGTTTAGGCACTGAAAGCCATTAGACACATTACGAAACATTGGCTCAGGGCTTTCAAAATGTATTCTTTTTAAACGCTTTTTGATTTATAAACCAGTGAAAGATTTGGACTGACTCAAAGGTTTTAGTTGAATTAATCATGTAGGTGTTATACCATTATTAAACAAAATCGTTAAAATACATGTTAGAGCATACAAATGTGGGTAATATTCTGAGGAGATTAATAATAGTAACTGTTTTGTTTAAATGAATAGCACAGAAAAGTAATTTCAGACCTTTTCACATCAGCCAGATTTTATTCAAATACACTTGTAAAAACACAGTACATAAATTATGTGACTAAGCAAGGTGATTCACTAACTAGTGCTTTCATGGTTAACCCTAAGTAGAGAAATCATTCTGTTTGGTTCAACTCTGGAAGACAGGGCATATTTTCTTATAAATCAGTGCTGCCCTTTCTTTCTCTAAATAAACGTTCATTTTTTAATGGTAGAAACTGTGTATTTGACAGCCATATTATCAAAGGAGTAGATATACTGCTATCCTATGGCAGAACTTTCAATGCACAGTTTGTGGGATGGATGTTAGGGCTGTTCATTGACCCCCTGATCTGATTTGTGCCCCCAGTTTGTAAATCCAAATTGGACCTGATCCAGTCTGGACTACTCTGACCTACCCCATATTTGAAGCTGGATAAAAACTCAGAAAATACAAATCTCTGGAAACCCCACTGACATAATTAAACTAAAATGGCCCTAACTTTTCTGTTCCTTCACACAGACCTGACCAGTGCTTTTTTTCTGGGGGGGTACGCAGGGGTATGCATACCCCTAAACATTTTCTGAATCTAAGTCTGGCATCATTGAGGGGCAGTATATCAATATGAGTAGGAAAATGAGAGTACCCCTAAACATTTTTTTAAGGAAAAAAAAAGCACTGGACCTGACAATTGGAGATATTAACCCTTAAAGAAATGATTAATTCTACCAAATCTCTGATGGGTAGCTCCAGGGGTTTTAAAATTTACTTTTTCCAAAGAAAGAAAGTATGTTTTAGAAATACTGTGCAAATTATCATAGTCCTATGCTTGCTGTGTTCCTTTCATCAAGATTTTAAAAGCATATGAAGGTGTTGTTGTTTTTTTAAGGCTTGAGATACTAGACATGGGCAGGCAGCATCAGGAAGATGCTGGCAGAATATTTTGAACTACAAATCAATTCAGGACATTCTGATCCATTTGGTAGCTGCTTCAACCAAAGCAAGGTTTGATTATATTAAACCAGCTCTTCCTTAGCAGGTGCAAATATCACCTGTAAAGCCCCAAGGCCATTGCATTTCATAGAATTGTAGAATTAGAAGGAACCATGAGGGCCATTTTAGTCTAACCCCCTGAAATGCAGGAATATTTCTGCCCAATGTGGGGCCCAAACCAACCACCCTGAGATTAAGAATCATATGCTCATCTGACTGAACTACCCCAGGTTCAGAAATTATATGAGCTTCCCTGGATATTATGATCAATTGTTGTTGTTTGATCCGTTCCAAATTTTATCTTTTTAGAAACTGATACCAGAGCAGGGTCTTTTCCCAACCTGGTGTGTTTTCAGTAAATGTCAGAAGCATGCTACTGTTGATGCTTCCCAAATACAGCGAGCAGAGCATCTGAAAAGGGTAGCCATCCCCACAGGAAAGGGCTGCTTCAAGATTGCTGGAGGAAAACCCAATAAATTTCACTCTATGAGATGAAATTTGAAGATATGATAGCTGCTTCAGAGGGGGATGAAGCCTGCCAAATTATGGAGACAAATAGGTCCAGGAGTTTTCGGCACTTCAGGCATTATTCCACTGACAGAGAGACCTGCCAATTACAATGCTGGCTTGTTGTCAGTCTCTCTTCTTGGCATCTTTCTTATTGGGAAAAGACTCCAGAGTCAGCCAAAATCTATTACAAAGTTAGGCATCCGAAAGGCGCAACCCTCCCTCCCCAAAAAACCAGATTATACAGTGCAAACAAATAATTTCCCTCCCTCTTTGTTTCAAGCCAGCTAAGAAGCACCCCTGATTTCTTCTGGTTCTGATTTGGATCCAAAGCAGAATATGTGCATTGGCTCATTTCTGAAATGAAAACACTTAAGTTGGGAGGGGAGTCTGGCACTGTGAAGCCTTTCCCTTCGCCTGCAAATTTGTCTGAAAGGGGCTTTCATTTCTGGATTCTGCAGGCATTAAATGGTGACTTCATGCATGCTGTGTTAACTTAGAGAATTTGGCCAACTGAAATTTCCCTTTAACTCAAACTAGAATATGGTTCACTGTCTACGTACAGCAGGGTCAAAATGAATATAAAATCCACCATTCAAAGAAAGTTGTTCAATCAGCAATGGATTTAGTCTGACACTTTCATATGGTTGTGTGCATGTGTGTTTTCAAAAGACTATCAAATGGTGGTGGAGAAGCAGATTATTAATCAATTTACATGCAAGTTATATCTGTCAAGTAAAGCTGGAATCACAAAACATAAACCAAATCCTGTCCCTTTAGATGTTTCCCTTTTCAGAGACTTTGAAAAGTCACTGGTTTATCTTTCAGGTGGCATTTTGTCTCTCTTTAGAGCAGTTGACGGTATTACTTAATAAATGCTGTAAAGTCACATAATGTCCTGATGCAGATAACAGAGGAAGCACTGAAGAAATAAAGAACCGTGACAGAGGAGGACGTGATTTGTATTCAAATCTACCAAGGCAATACAGTGCCAAGTTGTGAACTGAAGGAGATTCTTTCAGGTGGAAGCAGAGCAAGCTATTCCCTCCCGTAACCGAGAAAGACCTTGGGTGATATATTATCCATACCCTAAAAGAGCTGCACCTTGAAGTTTAGATTCACAAAAAACAGTTTTCCTATTGCACTCGTCCTTGGCCAGTCTTGTGCAAAGAAGTCACCGAGCTTTCCAAAACTGTAGCAATGTGGATCCTTCCATTTATTCATGAAAAATGCTTGCAACCCCACCTTTCCATTATAAAACTACTGGAGGCAGCTAACAGCAGGACGAAATAATAAAATAATCTTATTCTCTCGCTTTCCGTTTCAGTTGCAAAGTATCCAAAAAGCATCACCATAATATAGGGGAAATAGCTGTGTAAATTTAGCAGATGTATTTATTTTTAAAGGAAATTCATTTCCAAATTAAAGTAACTTTTTATTTTTGACATTAGTCTACTATGGAACTCAGGGTGGCACACATGGGCATATCCTATTTTATTCTCATATCAAAAATATAACAAAATTTAGTCCGATAAATGGTGACTTATTCGAGATCAATAGTAAGCTTCACGACCGTGTTATATCTAGGCAAGTTGAATTAACTGTGCACTGTCCACTTAAGTACATTCAGTCTTCAGACTGTCTGCCCCCACACCCTCCCCTTCAATTGAATTTGGTGAAACCTAATTGTAGGCCTGTGTTTTAGAGCCCTGCCAGGAAGAAGAATGTAAAATGTTTTTATGTTTTTTTAATCTTTTGTAAGCCGAGCAGGGAAGGCCATTGAAGCATGGCCACCCCTGTTTTGTAGAATCACACTCCTTTCAAGATATGAGAGGAGCTCACTTCTGGACTTTCTTGAAACAACTGAAGAGATGTTTGTTCCAACAGGCTTTCCCAGGTGGGTAAATGGGCCTTGGTCACAAGTGTCCACTTGTTAGGGTTTTTACCCTTGTTTTAAATGTCTCTGTTGTTTTTGTGTTTTTAACTTTTAGTTATCTGATGTGTAAATCACCTTGAGACTTAGTGGCTTAGATGGTTATTAGTACATAAGATAACCAATGCTTGGTACGTGGTACAACAGATGACTCCTGAGAGGTGTCCAGGGCACTTTCTAGTCCTGTTATGTTGGATGAGTTTCATTTAGTAAGGCTTGAGGATGTGGACAAGGTGCTTGGATCGGTCAGGGCGACCACTTGCACTTTGGACCCTTGCTCCTCTTGGATGAAAAAAAAAACTAGCAGGGAGGGGACAGATGGTTGGGCCAGGGAGGTAATTAATTCCTCCTTGAGAGAGGGGGTGGCCCTTACCTGCTCTTGGCACCCTTGGAGGAAATTGATTCTCTAAATCCATTTCCATCTAGGTTTAAGCCCAGTAATGAAACAGAAACTGCTTGGAGTGCCTCTGTTGGGAGAGACACAGTGAAAATGTGTCACGGTTAATTCTCTTTGGCATCTCAGTGGTTTTCAGTACCATCAACCATGGTATCCTTTGGTCCTAGTTAGAGGTGGGTGGTTTTGTGGTGTTTCCGGTTCTGCTTGGTTCTGCTTCCAGAGGGTGATGTTTGAGGAGTGCTCTTTGGCCCCATGGAGGCTTCAATGAGGGGTTGCTCAGAGTTCAAACCACTGAGTGGGGTCATCTGGCGTTTTGGACTACATTGTCAGCAATATGCTGATGCTACACAGCTCTACTTCTACTTTACATCTGCAATGGATGTGCTGAGCTTTGCTTCAGTAATGGATTGGATGAGAGGCAACAAACTGAAGCTCAATCTGGATAATTCTGAGACTCAGTTAATGGGTGGTTCCCTAGATTAGATGGATGGGAGGTTGCCTGCTTTTGATGAGTTTATAAAAGGCATTAACCCTTAAAGAAATGATTAACTCTACCAAATCTCTGATGGATAGCTCCAGTGGTTTTAAAATTTTCTTTTTCCAAAAAAAGAGTATGTTTTAAAAATACTGTGCAAATTCTCATAGTCCTATGCTTGGTGTGTTCCTTTCATCAAGATATGAGCATATGAAGGTGGGGTTTTTTAAGGCTTGAGATACTAGACATGGGCAGGCAGCACTGGGAAGACGTTGGCAGAATATTTATACTCAGAGAGAGTGTAAACCAAACATGGCCAAATGTGGCCCTCCAGCTGTTTTGGGACCACAACTCCCATCATCCCTAGCTAAAAGGACCAGTGGTCAGGGATGATGGGAACTGTGGTCCCAAAACAGCTGTTGGGCCAAGTTTGGCCATGCTTGGTTTACACTCTCTCTGAAGGAGCAGGAATGATCCTGGCCTGACAGGATTCGCTGCCAATTAGTTTCCGGGTCCAGCTCAAAGTGCTTTCTTTTCTTTTCTTTTCCTTTTCCTTCTTCTCTTCTCTTCTCTTCTCTTCTCTTCTCTTCTCTTCCTATAAAGCCTTGAATGGCTAAGGACCACAATACCTCAAGGATTGCCTCTCCCCATATTAGCCTATCCAGACCCTGCAATAATCATCTGAGGCTCTTCTTCATGCACCTCCTCCATGAGAAGCTCAGCCTTTTTTGTAGTTGCTCCCTGCCTGTGGAATCCTCTCTCCAGGGAAGCTCACCTGGTACCTTTACTACATATTCAAGCCAATATATTCCTCTTCTCTCAGGCCTTTAAAACTGTGTTTGTAGACTTTTGTTTTTGTTATTATGCCGTATATTTTTGTGCTTTTATATTGTAAACTTTCTTGTGATCTTCAAATGAAGAGTGGTATGGAAATTTAATAACATGATATTAATAAAAATAATTATTATACTTCTCCTATATTTTATCCTCAAAGTAACCCTGTGAGGTAGCTTATGCCGAGACATAACAATCGGCCCAAACTCAAGCTGTGTGCAACATGCTCTGCCAACCCAATATGCCCCTTAAAAATGCATTTTTTTGGGGGGGGGGTTATTGGGTTATTTTTGTTTTTATTTTGATTATGTATTTTGTGCTTTTATATTGTGACTTTATCCTATGAACCACCCCGAGAACCGTGGGTATAGGGTGGTATAAAAATTTAATAAATAAAAAGAAATAATTATAAAGTAGGTCATCTCATTTCCAAATGAATAAACTTTACTTTGTGAGTAAAAGGCAATAATCTGAAAAGTTATCCAGAAGCATGGTTAAGAACGTAAACAGCTCAAGATATACTTTGCTTTAAACCGTGGAATTGCAGGAAATGGGTTTTTAAAATATTTTCAAGATTAAGATTACAGTTATTGCATACATCTAAAGTTCTGCTCACCAAAACTTTATAACCTGGGTCTGAAACTGTTCATGCATGATTTATAGTTTAAACATAGCCATATTTTTTTCTTCACCCTTTTTTTTTACTGTCAGTCTTTATCATGAGTACGCACCATTGCTCCTAGGGTCTCTAGTCCACTAGCAGAAATACCTAATGTAGATTTACACTGTGACATATACTGTATGTTTTACTTATGGCTTTCATGTTTTACTTATGGAATTGTTTGGCTGGAATTTTAAAGCAAATGGTGGGAGAGTTAGAGATTAGTGGAGGCAGGGGGTGGAATTTCAAGACAGAGTCATTCCAATGGGAATAGAAAACTGATGTTCCTGGCTGCCTTTGCAGAAAACGGTTATAATGCTATGAAAAATGTAAGACCCCCTCAAAAGCTTCTATTACAAAGTTGCTTCCTAAAATTTTAATCACTTTCAAACATTTCAAGTCACCATAAGGGCTTCAAAGCTTCAAAAGAATTTATGTCGAGGCCCAGCAATAAAAGTACAACAGTTATTTTGTTTTATATGAGTATGTAACGGAGACAGGATTTTTTTGTTTTTTAAATAGATCCATGCCCATTTCTTCTTTTATTTCAGAAAACAAGTGTCAAGAGCAACTAGTGTGATGTGTTGAACTAACTGGTAAGCTTTATCTCAGAATCAGAGAAATGCAATATTGAGAGTGAGCTGCTACTCCTACCTCCAGCTGTGAGGAACAGCTTTCTGTATCTCAAAAGCATCATCAAACGGGACATCAGAGCCAAAGAACAACAGCACAGAATATACATGCCTCAATTTAGGACAATTTATGCCCTGGAAACTAGCATTTTGCCAGGTACATTTCAAGCTCCTGAGGTTCCTCAACACATAAACATACCTTGCATCGATGCATTCAGCTTCTGCTAGTACTGCATAACTCCTTTCTTCCTTTGGCTATGCGATATATTTCCATTCTATCCTACTTTCTCATTATCTTGCTTATGGCTAACACTTATGAGCTATATTATTCTTCCCTGCAAACTACATTCTACCATTAGGAAACAAAGAACTCCTTTCCACCCACATCTATACCATTCTGCTTGTGTGAAGAGGCAAAAGAAGCAAAGCAAAGTTTGGTCACCCCACAGGGGAAAATATAGTGCCCTGCCCACAGCTGCATTTGTGCTCAGTGGGGATAGATTCTGGAATCCATACCATGGTTTATAATTCCATGGTTGACCCCACATTAGGAAATGTGCTTTTGAACACGTGAAGTGGAGGAAGGGGGTGCAGTGGGTGCGGGCTGCCCCGGGTGTCACCACTGAGGGGGTGACAAAATGCCTGGCGGCACTCACTGTGAGGCTTGCAGCGCGCCCAAGCCATGCATCTCTCCTGGGAGAGACGTGCTGGCTTGGGCGTGCGCAGGCTCCACGCTGCCCAAACGGTCCGCCCACTGCCTCCCCCTCAGCTGTAGGGCAGCTGAGTGGGAGGAGGGAGGCAGACTCCGGAGGCCTCACAGTGCACCCTGCCCCTATGGGCAGCTCACCCCACCATCGCCCCGCCCCATGGGCGGTTCTCTCTGCCCCTGGGCATGCCGCCCCAGGCGCCTAAGCAGCTTCCTCCACCACTGGGGAAGAGTATGCCTTTCACTCATTACTGAACACCACCACGCACCCACAGAAAGAATGGTTCAGACTTATAGGTAAGGATGTCAGAAGAGTTTGTCAGGTGGGCTTCCTTCTGTCCCTTTTTAACCCCTCATCAGAGTGCAGACTCTTGCTAGGAATGCTTTTTGCCTTAGTTCTCTACAACAAAAGTTTTGTCTGTTGTTTTCCTAACAGGCAGTATTATACATAAATCACTTTGTAACACACATTATTTACATTTTCATTGATTTATAATTGCAGCTGTCCCATCCGGTGATTCACTGCTTTGATTTTTTCCTCAACTCTTTTTTACTTTGTGTAAGTGGTTTTGCTGATAGAAGCAGACTCTATGCAATCCTAACCTTGTCTACTCGGATGTAAACTCCACTGAATTCAATGGGACTTGTTTCCAAATAAGGAGAGTAGAATTTCAGTCTTACTCAGCTACTTCTTGTCAATTTTAAAAATCAATGAAAAACATCATGGGGGGGTTTCCACATGCAACAAGACTCTTTGATGTGCTGCAAAAGGCTAGCAGGGTCATTCCTCTCGAAATTCATTAACTTTGAAAGGGAACACATAAAAAGTAACTGATTCCTAAATATTGGTTGGTCAAAATACGCATGCCTATTATAAGGAATAAGATATGTAAAAATACATGTATTTCTACATCAGTGAAATAATCTGTTTTTAATACCAGAACTGAACTAAAATCCCCTCATTTTTCTCTATAAAAGATATAAATATAATCCAGATTTCCCCACCACCTCTCATCTTTGAGATCACCCCTGAAAAGTGTTCTGTCCTAGGAATTTTCACTGCCATAAACACATTTCAATGTAAGTTTACTATTGCGGCTGTTGATAGAGTGCCTAAATTTATAGGTGTTAAACACTCACTGTAAATAAAGTCACCATGAATTAGGATACACAGAGGCCAAACCAGGACATATCCTGGTGGAAATCATTACAAATGTCTGGGGAAGTCTGGATGTAGGGCAGCAAATGTCGGCTGAAAAACAGCAATTTCTTATGTGATTTTGCCAAAAAAGCTCAACGACTTTGGGTTCCCCCAAAAAGTTCAACAACCTTTCTACCTTTGAAGGTAACCCGGAAACTACAACTAATCCAGAATGCAGCAGCCAGACTGGTGACTGGAAGTGGCCTCTGAGACGACATAACATTGGCTCCCGGTATGTTTCTGAGCACAATTCAAAGTGTTGGTGCTGACCTTTAAAGCCCTAAATGGTCTCGGTCCAGTATACCTGAAGGAGCGTGTCCACCACCATCATTCTGCCTGGACACTGAGGCCCAGCGCCGTTCCCTCGCTGCGAGAAGCCAAGTTACAGGGAACCAGGCACAGGACCTTCCTGGTAGTGGCACCCGCCCTGTGGAACACCCTCCCACCACATGTCAAAGAGAAAAACAACTACCAGACTTTTAGAAGACATCTGAAGAAGGCAGCCCTGTTTAGGGAAGCTTTTAATGTTTGACGGACTATTGTATTTTAATATTTTGTTGGAAGCCGCCCAGAGTGGCTGGGGAAACCCAGCCAGATGAGCGGGGTATAAATAAATGATGATGATGATGATGATGATGATGATGTCTGGATTTGCACTGTTTGAAATATGGCAACCCTACTCCAGCAGGAAAAATGGTATAATAGTACTACAGCAGCAAAATATTACAGCCTTCACAACAAAGCAACCTTTGCAACAGAGAAGTAAGCACTGAATGTAGCTGCTTGGTCACAGTGGATAAAATATGCAACATTAATACAGATAATCCTGGAGGGAAAAACAAATAAAAAGTCTAGGCCACAGCCTGCAACTTCACTTTTGCATTCTCAGTAGGCTACGACATCAACAAATCTTCATGAGCTAGTGTGGTGTAGTGGTCAAGAGCTGTAGTCTCGTAATCTGGGGAACCGGGTTCGCGTCTCCGCTCCTCCACATGCAGCTGCTGGGTGACCTTGGGCCAGTCACGCTTCTTTGAAGTCTCTCAGCCCCACTCACCTCACAGAGTGTTTGTTGTGGGGGAGGAAGGAAAAGGAGAATGTTAGCCGCTTTGAGACTCCTTAAAGGGAGTGGGCGGGATTGTTGATTTGTAGTGTCCAGTGCACAGCGGAATGATGAGGAATACGTGTACATACTCATAATTGCTTTATTTACATTTCAAAGCTGGTAGATTACAGAAAAACATCTTGCCTCTGCCGGAGCAATAAAGGCATCCTCTCTCCTCTGAAGCACGGAGAGAATCACACTGAGAGAACAGTGAAAAACAGGAAACCAGTGTACGTCACATCCAGTCTCCCTTTCCCGTGAGAAAACCCAACAGTAACTCTGACTGGAATGTAAACATTGTCTTGTGACAAGCCTTTCGCTGCACAGTGAAGAGAGCAGAAACCAACAGGGATATCAAATCCAAACTCCTCCTCTTCTTCTTCTTCTTCTTCTTCTTCTTCTTCTTCTTCTTCTTCTTCTTCTTCTTCTTCTTCTTGCACTGCTGCTCAAATTTATCAAGCTCTTGTTTAACAACAACAACAACAACAACAACAACAACAACAACAACAACAACAACAACTTATAAGGGTGGTTTTGGGGCTTTGTTTTGTTTTGTGTTTTTTGTTTTGCCACTACCGTTCTGGCAAGACTATTTCAAAACTGCACTCCTAATATTTATACACTGCCCTGATCTCCAGTGCAGCATTATTAATGGGGAGCTTAAACCTATTTGTTCTTTAAGACTTACTCTAATCAAAGCTGTGCTCTTCATTTCTAAGCAGATTTGTTGTTGCTTCCCGTTCTCCTTTTTCCAAGACTCTGGCTGTATTTCTCAAAAACTGGGTTCCCTTTTCATATCACTTATTTTCTTTGCCCAAGAAATTCAATAAAGATCTTGTCAGGTGGAGTCTTCCACCTATTATATTTATTTTTACGAGTGTGAAAAAGTCTATAACTCATAGACAGCAGTGGAAGAGAAGTGCCAGTGAGTCAAACTTTTCTTAGCTCTAAAGACACATAATCAAACAGGCAATAAAGATCATCAGCACCTGGTATTTCATCATTACAACAGTTTTTTCAGCAAGGTAATTATTCACTGAAAGTTCGGATCAATAAGAGTCACATTTCATTCCTAAGCAGTTGAAAGAACTAAACTTTAACATTTACATATAGCTGACAGCTGCAATTTATTTATATTTTGGATTGTCAAATGTTTGGGAGCTGAAAGGTGAAAGGCTGACATCCTGCAAACGCCCTATGAAGACATCTTGTGCTTTGAGCACCACCTTGTTTTTTTCAGAAATTCAAGTCCCTATGTAGAATTTCAGGATACAGGAAAAGAAACTGAGGTAGTCAAAGGCAATTTTGGAAACATTCTTAACATTTTAACGTTGAACATTTTGGTTTAGAACTACTGTTTTTCTTTTGCAATGAGCATGTAACGCTTCACTTGTTTCCATGCATTCAGCAGTCCTAGAGGTCAGTGCTTAAACAGAACTTGAAATTATTCCTCACATTTGCTGAGCTAGTTATAGCTTCATCAATTCTTGGCATTTGTGCTATATTTTGCTATGGGCTCCTCTTTGTAGTCAAAATAACAACAGCACCAGTAATAACTAGTTCTATCTATTTAGCACTTTTACAAAATCCCCAACCCATTTTATATACATTGCATTATTATTATTTTCATAATTCTTACAGCAACCTTGTAAAGTAGGCTAGAGTTATTATCCCAATATTACAGATGGGATGGGACTGAGGCTACTCGCTTGCCTATAGTACCCCTCAGCGAGTCAATGGCTGAGCTGAAAGCTGAACATGTCGTAGCTCATACTTTTCATATTCTTGCTCCCAAACCACCCACCTTGTATCTACTTCTGGCTTCCCATGGACTAAACCACAGCCAATTCTGCTTCCAGGCACATTCGTGACATTAACACAGGTCTTCTTCTTTGGTGATCACTCGTAGCCGTGTAAGATTGTCTTCCATAAAAAAAGTTTTAACAATGAGTCTGTAAGTGACTGTGGAGGCCAATTCTGGATCCACACGACCTTCCACAGTGGGCACATTGTTTTCCGGGTGGGAGTTGATCATGGTGTGGATTTGCCAAACGTGCCTTCCTCCTAGCACATTTCTCCCTTGCGACCTGAGTTCAAGTGTCTTCAAAGCCCATGACACCTTTGGTAAAGGCTGTTCTCCAACTGGAGCACTCGCAGGCCAGTGTTTCCTAGTTGTCAGTGTTTATACTACATTTTTTTAGATTTGCCTTGAGACAGTCTTTAAACCTCTTTTGTTGACCACCAGCATTACGCTTTCCATTTTTAAGTTTGGAATAGAGGAGTTGCTTTGGAAGACGATCATCAGGCACAACATGACCAGTCCAACGAAGTTGATGTTGAAGAATCATCGCTTTGACACTTGTGATCTTTGCTTCTTCCAGTACACTGATATTAGTTCACTTGTCTTCCCAAGTGATGTGTAAAATTTTTCAGAGACACCGTTGATGGAATCTTTCGAGGAGTTGGAGATGGTGTTTATAAGTGGTCCATGTTTCACAAGCATATAGTAAGGTTGGTAGTACAATAGCTTTGTAAACAAGCATTTTGGTTTCCCTGTGAATGTGCCAGTCCTCAAACACTTTTCACTTCAATCAGGAGAAAGCCACAAATGCAGAGCTCAGGCAATGCTGGATTTCGACATCAATGTTGGCCCTTGTGGAAAGATAACTGCCTAGGTAGGAGAAGTGATTGACATTTTCCAACGTTACACCATTGAGTTGGATTTGTGGCACTGCAGAGGAGTTATTTTGTACTTGTTGGTGCAGCACTTTGGTTTTTTGGATGTTGAGTGATAGGTCAAGCTTTTTGTAAGCTTCTACAAAGATATTTAGGATGGTTTGGAGGTCATCCTCTGAGCGTGCGCACACTACGTTGTCATCAGCATACTGAAGCTCTATGACGGAAGTTACGGTAACCTTACTCTTTGCTTTCAGCCTGCTCAGATTGAAGAGCTTTCCATCTGTTCAATATATGATTTCTACTCTGGTGGGGCATTTCCCTTCAACAAAGTGCAGGATCATGGCAATGAAAATAATGAATAGAGTTGGGGCAATAACACAATCCTGTTTAACACCTGATCCCACTGTGAATGGTTCACTTTGAGAGCCATTGTTATCTGTGATTGTTGCAGTCATATTATCATGGAAGAGCCGAATGATGTTTACAAATTTATCTGGGCAGCCAGTTTTCAGAAGAACAGTCCACAAGGCATTATGATTTACAGTGTTGAAAGCCTTAGTCAGGTCAATAAATGCCATATACAGGGGTTGGTTTTGCTCTCTGCATTTTTCTTGAAGATGTCGAGCGGTGAAAATCATGTCCACTGTCCCCCTAGAAGGTCAAAAACCATTTTGGGATTCAGGAAGGGTCACCCTATGGCTGCCTTTGGATACCACAGCTACATGGGCAGGATCTTGCCCACAGTGCCATTTGCACGGGAAAGATCTACACAATTATCAAATAAGTTGTGGGGCAGGGTAATATTTATTTTGTAAAACCAACAACAACAACATATGGCTGTGGGGTGGGGGAGAGAAGTTACATCTCCTTCTTGCCCCTATATTCTCTACCAAGACCAGGGAGTGAGAAAATTCTGTAGGGTGCTCATTTGCAGAGTGTGAAGCCCACTTGCAAAGGAGCACTCCGCACCATGCAGGATCAGTGCCTCCACTGATAAGAGCCATTGATCAGGGACAGACCTGAGTCAAGGAAAAAGAGCCAGGTGGTGAATATCTTGGATAATAAGCAAAGGAAGGTGGGGGCACCACTCCACTTCTGAAATCCATGGAGGGTCATTTTTCCATTCACTTCCTCTCAACCATTTACTTATCCTCATTATACATCTTCATCTTAGCTAGTGGGTGAGTTTTACCATTTGTTTTGTCTCCACATGGAAGAGGAATGCAATAACTTCAGGCTCGGGTGGGCAAAACTCTCTGTAGAGATTCACAGGTGCTCAATATGTGCATGTTTATGACTAATGATGCTTATTTATGGATGGGGTGATGATGTTCCTTCTCCTTTCTATGAACCTAATCACAAACAAGAGCTAGGAATATATGATACAGTCATTCTCTTTGTGATTTTATCTGTAAATTTCACCATCTATGGAAATTGGGAAAGGCCAGCTATTTGTGTGTTAAGGTTCCCAAACCGCCCTTGAAATAATTCATAATAGACGCAGAATTATGGTTTAAGGTTTTTGGCATAACTTTATTGATTACAGCATGTGAGTGGTTGCTTAGGCACTGGTTCCCAACTAGCCGCACCTGACCTTGGCAGGGGAGCACTGACGCCTGGACTCCGGCAGATGCCAGTAAGGGAAATCAATCTGGGGGAAGTCTGAGCTGAACACCAGTCTCTAACCTCACCCCAAATGCTCCCAGGGGCTCTGACATGGCCCTAGCCCCTTGACAGGGGTTCAGACAAGAGCAAAGTGAGCCCGTGGATTCCTTTAATGGAATATCCTTGCAGCAGCAACTTGGAGGGGCAGGCACAGCCAACCACATCCCCTCTACCAACCATTTGAATCTAACCGCCAACCTTACAAAGTTGTGATGATTTGCTATGCAGTAGGCAAATACCAAAAGGCACCAGTCAATCAGCCTATGGCAAAATTCCTACTAGGCCCCTGCTCCAAAGCAGACGACCCCATGATAGGCATAGCAAGGTCAATAAGCCCCTAAATATAGGGAGGGAGGGTGGGTGATCCTGTGCATGCAGCGAAAAGAGGAAGCTCAACGACACGTGCAGGGATGCCAATCACTAGCTTCCTGAGCCAAATTCCTTCCCCAACAACCAAGGGGTGACCAATTGGGAGTAGAGGCCATCCAATCGTACCCACTCCAGCAACAGCAGAGCAGTTTGGGTGACCTCACCACAACACGTTCTCTCCGTGATGGACGACACAATTTACTTGATGGTGGGTTTTAGGCCTGGTTTCATATAAATGTAAAGTCAGAATTCAGTAAGAGTTTCAAAGCGGCACCCTGCAGCAAAATGTGTCTGGAAGTAGGATGGATATCCCAGAGGCAAAAGAAGTGGAGGAGTTTTTAACAAGAACTTTTTGCTAAATACAATGCAATAACTTTGGGATCCCAATGGAGAACAACATGCCAAATGGAGCATATGCTTCTCTGGTCACATCAGGAGGCAGAGATGTTACACAAACAGCTATGGCTTGCTCACACAAGATGCCGGAGGCCTGGACCACTGCCTTGGTTCATTTAGATATAAAGTCCCCTTCGGTTGTGCTGGCAGCATCATCTTTTAATTACAGAAAATTCAAGCATTTTGTTGTGCAGGCACTCTGGCACCTAAAAGCGCCGTTCACCCGCCTCTGTATGGCAGTAGGCCATCTATCCCCAACTCCTCAGAGACCAGCCTCTTCAAAGCTATCAACAGTAGAACATCAGCCCTTACCCCCTGAGGCTCTAACCTTGACCCAGACTTCCTTCCAACTTCAAAATCCATTTGAAAATAAAAATGCTTCATTAACTTCCAGCTGCACAGAGCTCCAGAGAAGCTGCCAGCCAGCACATCCTTGCTCTATGGATAAGCTATGAGATGTATCCATTTTTAAACATTATTTTTCCTGAGCTGTTCCACTCCTCTGCCATGGTGTGTGTGTGTATTTGTGTGTGTGTGTGTGTGTGTGTGTGTGTGTGTGTGTGTGTGTGTTCTCAGCCAGATGATTTTTCCCAGATGGGCTGTTGTACTGTCATTTTGATTGGCAGGTTCTACATCAGCCTCCAGCAGATGCCCAAAGGGATGAAAAGGTCTGAATTGCTGATAAATACTATGCTGGACTCCACACTATCATGGTTGGCTTCTTCTACCTGAATATACACATCAAAGCCCAGTCCATCAAAAGGGATCGATGTTTTAAAAGGTACTCAGTCATAGATTTACTCATGTAGCCAGCACCTGCAAATAAGACTGTGTTTTTTAAAATGAGCCTGCCTGTCCATATTAACCTAAATTAGTCACTTGTAGCATACTGATGGTCTAAGGGGCAGGGGTGGGGGGTCAATTTCTTTTTTAAAAAAGAAATTTTCCAGTTTTCAAAAGCTTTCCTGATTCTTGCTTAGAGACTATTTTTTAATAACTGAGAATGACAGACAAATGAGTATTTGCAAGTATCTTTGTTTTTCATTTGCTTCTGTGGCATGCTTCTGTGGCATGTTTTTCATTTGCTTCTGTGGCATGCTTCTCACATAACAGCAGCCTCCATGCAATCACATGGGGAGCATTTATTGTGTGAACTAGGGATGCTTGTTTGCATCATGTCAACTGTTTCCTCAACCCCATCAGTGGCAGCCAATAACATGAACTAGGGGCAAGGAATAAGTAACCTTCCACAATGCCAGGAGTGAAAAAGAACAGGGTTTCCATTTGCACCTGCAGTTTGTTCTTGGGTGTAATGTGTAGCTCTACCCCTGAGATAAATATAAATCAAAATAGTTTTGTTCAATATAGTCATTTCTAAAACATTGCAAATAGTTAGCATCATGGATCCTGTAAGTATTCTGTATCCCAATGTCACAATTTCTAGCCTTGCGAAGCAGGGTCATACGAAGTCAACCCCCACCCCAAACACAATCACTCTACTGGCCTCACATTCACGTCTGCATGTCATCCTCCACGTCTCAATGGATTCATGACTTCCTTGTACTGACCTCATGTCCATTTGCTTTCCCATCCATCTCTCTGTCTCTTCCCATTTACAGAATGCTCCTCCACTCACCGCATGAAAGATGACATTCAAGGTTTGTCATTTTTATAGCACTGAACCATCTGGACCACAAACTGTCTCCCCTCCCTGAATCCCTAAGCAAATGACTTCTTTTCTTGCTTACACAATCTGGCCTTATGGTTACTTTATCTTTTTCCCAAAGACTGAATCTTCCCATGAAAATTTCTGGAATAATCCGTTAACCACAAATTGTCTGAAAGTTCACATATAAAGAAAAATTGTGTTTCAAATGGGACATTTCAGTGAAGAAGAGACCTCTAGCCAGTTCTTAATAATAACTATAGGTGAAATTCATATAATAGGTCGAAGTTAAAATCTCAGGGCACTATGTGGAATGGACTGTTACTTTTCTTCTTTTTTTAATGAAGATATTGATTTCTACTGGAACTTGAAAACAATTTTCCACTGAATATTACACACATCCTGTCAGGGAACTGCCATCGGAGAGTCAGGTGGTGGAAGGGCTCAAGGAGGCTAGGAGACCCTCGGATGCTGAGGAAGGAACCAGCAGGGGGAGAGAGAGAGTTCCTGCAGAAACTCAGTCGGAGGGATGGCTCCAAGATACTTCCAGTGAGAACAGCGGAGAGGTCTCAGGACCTCCTCTGGGGACGCCTACTCCGCGCAGGAAACTGTCACGCAGAGAATCCAGAAGGAGAGTTTCCGTTAAGGAACTCTTATGTTGGCGTAACTTCCGGAAGCGCCCACTGACGGATTCTGCCAGCGATTGAGGTAGCCATGCATTCATGGCTCCGCGGACTGGGAGAGTTTAGAAACTGATTGCATGAGTTGAGAACTCAACCATTTACGCACAAGCAGCCCCTTAACCCTTAACACATCCACATCATTTAAATAAGTATTTTCAGAAGGGGGGAGGAACCCAGCAATAATATGACAATAGATTCCATAACAGTAGTATTTTGCAGATTTCTCTACAGAAGCTTTGAGATGAACATGTATTCATAAACCAAAGTGCCAAAGGGATAATTAAATGAGGGCAATGGCTTGGTCAAATGGCAGTTAAACTATACGGATTGATATTAAAAAATATAGGTTTGATCTTACCATCTAGAGTATTACTAAGAAGTACCAAATGCTCTGAAGATACCTCTTATTCACTCTAAGAGTGCGGGGAATCTGATTTTAACAACTTGGAAGTAAGTTTATCCATTTAAAGTTCTGCCCTTCTGGCTTGCCAAAGGGGCTTTCCAAGCTAGCTATATTCATCGCAAGAGCTTCTGAAAGACCCAATACAATTTATAGCAGGGATATAAGCAAAGAAATCTTAGCTTGAATAATGGTATGGATTTTAATTGCTTAATTTATAGGTTAGAGTTATCAATAAAGTCAGAGGGGGAAAGTACATAGGAACAAACCATAATTTTAAAGGGACAGATGTTGTGTAGAGGATGACAACATGTCAGGTTCAATCATAGAAGAGATATACCTTCCTGTGTGGGAGAAAAAGAGGGTGTCTTTCCCAAGGTGTCGCCACCCAGCCTTGTTTCTCTCCCATCTTAGTACTTGTGTTACAGTAGCTACAAGCTAGCATGGAACGCTTTTGTGATCATGACAATGAATTATTCAAAAGTTCTGCATATATTGTCAGTTCAGTTCTAGCCATATTTACCAACCAGCAAGATTCAGTCTAGTGTAGTGAAAATGTGTCAAACTAGGGTTGGGGAGGGCTCAAATTCCCAATTAGCTATGTAGTTCACTGGCTGCATTGGCCACAACAATCTCTCAGCTTAACCTATTTTACAGTGATGTTGTGAAAACAAAATGGATGGATTCCACCCTGAATTCTTTGGAGGAAGAGCAATATTAAATACAATAATAATTCACTCAGATGTAAAGTGTTTTTGAGAGAATGGCCTACAAGTGTGATTGTGATCATCAGAGGGCATGAAGGAAAATGGCTGTGGGACTTAATAAAATGAATATTGGTATAAAGAGAACTACACAAATGTACAATACAATACAATACAATACAATACTGGAGACTAAATGTTATATTCATTTTTAAGAATATTTAAAGACCTTACCACAAGACCTCAAAACCCACAAATCAAACTGATCAAATTACCCTGCCAGTCTTCAAAAAGATCACCCAACACTGAAGAGGTGGCTTTCTGGGAGCTGTGTGGTATGAAATTGCTTGCCTCTTACCAGTAGAATCTGTTTGGTGTTACGTTTTCCTGGAGTAGTAGCCATCTTCTTCCAAATTCCACTGAACTGTATAACTAAAGAAAAAGAAAAAGGAAAAAAGAAATCAAGAAAAAATGCAATCTATTATTCTTCTGCCAGTGACTTTGTTTAATTGTACATTGACAGTATGACAATAAATGTTGAATAGAGAGAAAATTACACCTCATCAGGTTAGTTTTGTGAGCCGTCTTCTTTTATCAAGTTTCCTCTCTACAGCTGAGGTTACTGTCACTCCTCAATGGTTTCTCAGTTGTGACAGCTGATAATGACAGTACTGAATACTTTGCTGTCATAGCTGAGAAAATGCAGGCAGTGAGCACAAGGCAAACAAAGGTGGAGATTAATCTCACTGAAGTGAATCCCAAACCTGTGAACTATATTAGACAGTATTTATCCAGGGAATACCCTTGCTGTTCTTGCTTCTGTTTTTGAGAATGGATTCTGGGCTATAGCAGAAAGTGAGCTCATTTAACATGTTCTCTCTTGTCACATCTGCTAAGTATGTAACCCAAAGAAAAGAAATCTCAACATACACTTCACCTGAAACGCAGAACGCAGAAGAGGTGGTAGGCAATGCTAACAAACGTATAATTACTGCACTCTAATTGATAGCGTTGCCACAATGGCAAATCTACAACTTTGTCAGCTTCATAGGTGAAAAGTCTGGAGATCCTGATTTTAGTTTGTATCTGGTAAAAGTGGCAGAAAATACAGGCTGGGAAGAAATACTTAAAACTTCTCATCATATTCATGAGAGTGCCTGGGAGAAACTAAGATGTTGCAAAAACATTTCCCTGAATATTGACCCATAAATAATAGAGGGTATTTCATCTTTCTAGTTGGATCAGGTTGACTGTGAACTACTATGGGATTTCAGGGGGTTTTTTGCTTCTAATTTGCTGGTTAGGAAATGAGAGGAAAATCTGATGCAATTAGTCAGGAAGGAAAAGAGACATTTATTTCTAGACATTACCCTGTAAAACACACAGGGTTTTAGACATTACCCTGTAAAACATTACCCTGTAAAACACACAACGAAAATAAGCTTGGCAGAGTAAAAGTGAAGTCTGGCAAACCAGCAGTGTTTGGGCACAGCCATGCCAACACCTAAAGTCCCTTTGACTTCAGTTTATTTAGTCAACTTATTTTATCTAACTTTTAAATCAGATATCAAATACAAAACAAAAAGACAAGACAAAACAGTATGCTGGAAATAAAACATGTAAAAATATAGCAATGTTAAAACAAGCCGAATGTAGCTCTGGTTGTCTATCACAATCACCACCAAAAATAAAGCCACAAGATGGGTGGCTCCACAGAGGTGTGGAGATGATAGATTGAGATCTACTGATTAGATTTGTAGATAATTTGCAATAATTTCTGATTGTCGATGGTTTAACAGTGCTTGTCTTTTGCATCTAGACCTAGTAGTGGGGCAGGAGAGCTGAAAATAATGCCAATATATTTCACATCCGGCAATCTATGTGCCCCTTTGAATTCAGATAGTACATGGGTTGACAAGTCTAAAAAACCTGGGACAAAGGCAATGTATTTAGCATTAACTCTGAAAGTGTATACAGTGGTACCTCGGGTTAAGAACTTAATTCGTTCTGGAGGTCTGTTCTTAACCTGAAACTGTTCTTAACCTGAAGCATCACTTTAGCTAATGGGGCTTCCTGCTGCCACTGTGCCACCACTGCACAATTTCTGTTCTTATCCTGAAGCAAAGTTCTTAAGCCGAGGTAATATTTCTGGGTTAGTGGAGTCTGTAACCTGAAGCGTATGTAACCTGAAGTGTATGTAACCCGAGGTACTACTGTACTTGATTCTGGCCAAACTAAGCCCTCTAGAGCAAAATATACATCAGGAGGCTCTCTCTCTCATTTACCCTCCAATATACAGATAGCACATACAGTAGCAACAGATTCCTTCTCCTTCTTTGGAGTACTTGCTGTGGGATGGATCTGATCTCATTCACACACACACACATACGCACACAGAGAGAGAGAGAGAGAGAGAGAGAGAGAGAGACAGACAGACAGACAGACAGACAGACAGACAGACAGAGATCTTTTTGAGGGGAAGTGTAAGTAACATTGAGAAAGCAAAGGTTAGCAATGGACATGTTTCTAGACCTCAGCTTGGCCATTGGACTTGTCTGCCAATTTCCTTGTGAGATTTCAGTAGGAGAGTTACCAACAAATATGACATTGATCACAAAATATAAATGCCACTCAAGCTAGGCATTTTTAAGCCTTTAACTCACATAAATGGATTGACCATGAAACAAAATGTGGCATGTCAAATTATATCTAGTAAGTACTGAAGCATCACAAATATGGCTTGAACTAACAACCCAGGTAAATTAAATATAGTGTTCTCAATTGGGGGGCTTTGTCAGATGTTTGCTATGTGGGAAGTGCCATTATGGATTGGGAGCGAACAGGTGGACTGGAAGTAAGAAACAGTGATGTCAATCAGGCTTTTGTTCCACCAAAATGGACACTGACATCTTTTTTCCTTCCCATTCCATTCTATTGCTGCTTGATAGGCAGAAGTGCTGCTTTTGTTGTTGTTGTTAGAAGCTTTTACTTAATACAACGTATTTGCTCATGTAAATCCTTCCTCCTCACACAATCTTTCCCCCCACCCAGAGCCTAAATATTGATAAATCCCCATTGCTGCATCAAACTGTATAATGTGCTTACCAGATGCTAAAAACACTTACAATTTAGTGGAAAATATTTTTTTGGCAGACAGCAACATTTTGATATCATCATCAGTTTCTTTTCATTCTTCTCCAAGGACAGAAAGTGAATTTCAGACCAAGCAGAAACTGAATAAAAAGTCAGGGTCATATCTCCCTGTTCCTTAGGGAATAGTCTTATTTCTTCCTTTTCTACTCTCTTTCCTATATTATGGAGAAACTTGTATTTCAGATAGACATATGGCCTGGATTCTCAGTGACTGTAAATTGTGTCCCCACTTGGCATGCGGCACACTCTGCTCTCCATGAGCACTATAGACGACTATTATTTAACATTTACTATTCATGAGCTGTACAGAATGAAGACATGATGTGTTCTCTGCTGGGAAAGTTATCGATCAAAGGACACAATCCTCCACCACATTTTATATATAATGAATTGGTGGGTGGGTGTGAATAGGATCTGTATAAGATCTTGCATAGCCCCCCATTCATTTCCATGGGATTTATGCATGATTTATTGGCACACTGTACTCAAAGTAAGGTGGGGAAGGGGAGGTCTGAAAAAGATGTACATTTTCTGTGCTGTGGATGAGTACAGAAGAAAAAAGTATAATGTACAGTCAAGTATAAATATTTGGTCTATATGCCTATCTGTCTATATATGCAACAGGTTACATAGGTCAAGAAGCAATTATGGGTACAGAATTCCTCAAATAGGAAGGGATAGGATGTGCTTTTTGGTTTTTAGTAAACATATAGCATTCTGGGTTGACCTAAGTCCTATTTACATGTTACTCTCAAGTTGGGCATATCCATGTTGACTTTGGGAAGGGGTTGTGCTTTTATCACTTGTCCACACCACTGGGTCTTCTCCATGCAACAAGAATGTGTGCACACAGTTGTTTGCAGAGAAATTCACATGCACAACCACTTACTTGCATGCTGAGGTTGCACAAGTTTTCATGGAGGCCTCACATTCAAACAGGTATTCATGCATCAAAATTTATCTGCAGACAACCACACACAACACACAGTTGTTGCAGTGAGAAAATCTGATAGTGGAGTTAAAGGCTAGAGATTCCACCTGTCTGGAATATTTCAGTTAAGTCAGTACCGTACTTAGGGCAGGACCATCCCAATGTTGTTAGACTCCAAACCCTATCGGTCCTAGCCAGCATGACCAATGCACAAAAATAATGGGAGTTGTAGTCCAGGAACATCTGGAGATTTGCATGTTCCCCACTCCTGATTCAGCGCAACTATCTAGAAGGAAGTTCATAGAAGTCAAGTTCCCCATTTCTTCCACCCTGTACAGCCCCCTTTGCCCCTGCAAAGCTTATCCAGAGGGTATTGGGGAGGTGTCTGTCTGATTCTAGATGGTTCTGTCCTCCCACAGCAGTATCCCTGGGTACCATCCCACATTTTTAGGAGGGTCTCTTGGTTATCTGTAGAGGTTTTCTGGGGCAACCAGGTGGCTAATAGAGGGGGGAGTGAAGATGAAATATCTGTCCATGAAATTTCTTCTGTACACATATCTAAGGATCCAAGAAATATTCTGTTATTACCTCCTCTTTCCTGACCTAATTGGCAGTTCTGCCAAACCAAACTTTGATACCTCCACAGTTGAAAGATTCATTAATGTATAAAATCAAATGAATGTAGGGGGAAATCCAAACACTTAAAATAGTACCAAGAAATTTGTCACACAGCACAGAAGCTATCAATATCTTTCCCTAGCTACCTAGGAACTTATTTATTTATTTCTCATGGAAACCACTGATAGCGATAAAACCTTCAGATATGCATCTAGAGGAGAAACAGTCATTTAAAATGTACTAAGATTAACATCCCGGCAATTAGTTTTCCTGTGGTGTCCCTTTACAATCATCATTAAACATGTTCAGGGAAAAGTATCTTCAATCAATGCTCTTTTCTCAAATGCTTCTCTTTTCTTAAATATAGTGGCAGTTTGATTCTCCTTTCTCAATGCATCTTCATCCTAAATGCTATGTATACAAGTACAAATTAAAAAGAACTTCATCTAGCACTACTTTTGCACCCAAATGTATATGAATCTCTGACTCGGCTATCAGCCCTACCATAAGCAGTAGCAGCCCCAAATACTCAAACTGCTGGGCTAGATCAGGCTATCTCATTTAACAGTCGTCAGTAAGAGAACCCTAGCAAATTGACAAGCATGATATACTGGGATAACATCCCTTGTTGTTTATCCCCATTATTCAATACTGAAAACTAAACAAGAAGACTGCATTGTAAGCTGTCATGGTTCTTATACATTGATAGATCTGTCCATTGATAGATCTTTCCCCAAGGATAAGAACCAGTGTACATACTATACCTGCTGCCACATGGAAAATGCATAAAATAGCACACTCACAAGCATATTTAATCAGAAGTAAGTCCTACAGGGTTCAATGGATCCTACTCTCTAAGTAGGTGTAGGATTTCAGCCTTAATCACTTAGCCACAGAAGGATTGTCATCAAAACAAAACAAAACAAAACATGGTGAGCCATGCAATGGCTAGACAAGTGGTGGGACCAATTTTCTCCAGATCAACACAAATGGTTTGTAGTAGCATAGAGGCAATTTTGTGGTAGTGGTGAGCCATTGAACATGACAGACATCTTATCACATGGAGCAGCTTTTCTACAGAGAAGTCATTTCCAACTTAGCATCCTCTAAGTGGCCTTTCCCAACTCCTGATTCAGCGCAACTATCTAGAAGGAAGTTCATAGAAGTCAAGTTCCCCATTTCTTCCACCCTGTACAGCCCCCTGTGCCCCTGCAAAGCTTATCCAGAGGGTATTGGGGGGTGTCTGTCTGATTCTGGGTGGTTCTGTCCTCCCACAGCAGTATACCTGGGTACCATCCCACTTTTTAGGAGGGTCTCCTGGTTATCTGTAGAGGTTTTCTGGGGCAACCAGCTGGCAAATAGTGGGGGGAGTGAAAAGGAAATATCTGTCCATCTGTCCTAGGGCCACAATTCTTGTCAGCCCTAGTCAGCATGGAACATCTGGAGGGCAAAGGGTTGGGAAAGGCTACTGTAGAGTAAATGGAAAAAGCCGCCAAGGAGCTATTACCAGGTCGGGCAGAAACTCTTAGAAAGCTTTTGAAGAGGTAGCTCTATCATGAGGCCAAATGAGGCATTTGCCTCAGGCAGCATGTGAAGAGGGTGGCAAATTTGTTGCTTTGCTTGTTTGCCTTGCTTTCCCCTTCAACCACCCAGCTAGTGCCATCTGCCTAGGTGTTGTTGGTTTTTTTTAAATTATTATTATATTTTATTGGATGCTGCCCAGAATGGCTGGGGAAACCCAGCCAGATGGGTGGGGTATAAATAATAAATTAATTTTTAAAAAATAAGTAGAAGTATATGGCACTCTGGAATCATTTCATGCTGTCCAGTATGACCCTCACTTGCTCATCCCTTCTTGTTAAATGCTTTGCTACTTCTAACATGGCACAATACTGGCCACATCTCAGTCTCTGGCTCTCCTTCCCCATTGCCTCACTCAGGTCTGGGGGATCCTTCAGAGCAAAGCATTATGGGTAAGGTGGCCCAGAAAATTGCCTGCACTGTCAGTTTTCTCACCGTCATTAGAAATCCTTTTTAAAAATTAGTTAAAAACTTTAAAGTTACTAAAGTAACTTTTGACAAGTTTTGTAATAATGAATAAAGAATAGTTAGCCACTTCCTGGCCATCTTGTCCAGAATGCCTGCCCTTCCTCATAGTGTAAAAAGGGGGAGGAGGCAGATGCTGAGATATGGCCAGCACTGCTTCTGTGTCAGCAACAGCAACACAGTTAAGGGGTAAGCCAGGGAGAGAGGACAAAGAACGGGCTGAGATGCCTGCCTCAGGTAGCACAATGTCTCATGTAACCACTGGACCACATTCCAAAGGATCCACCCACCAGTTACTCAGAATGATGAAAGATAACATTCTGGGTGAGCTAGAATCAAGCTCTGCAGCAACTCCATTAAAATATATATGTTTCCTTTGTTCTATAAGTTAATGTCCTCCAGAATTAAACGACTATATTTCTGACATTTTTTATTTCAGTTCTTACTTTGGAATCTTGATAGACTGTTTTAGACTGTTAGAGCCATCAGACTGTCTGCCGTGGTATCATCTGTTTGCCCCCCCCCCTCTTCTGTTTATTAGGAGTTGTTCTTCTATTCCCTACCTCTATCTAGTTTATTTTTTTTCATTTATTTTAATATGTGTCCCAAAACATAATGTTTAGTGAGGTGTGTTAAGAAAACGACTGATGGATGCACTCTGAGGGCACACTTTATGACCTAGTTTGTACACTATAGTTTATGGGCAAATTAAAAGAAAAATGCATTCTATCAGTTGTACCTATTGCAGAAACTCATAAATGAAGGGCAAGGCAGCAAAAGACAAGGTATACATATATTTCTCATGGTTCAGTCTCAAGAAAAACAACAACACCTCACCAAGCTCTAAGACTATGTTTGCCGACTGTAAACTTAGTGACATAGAGGCAATTTCTCAGCTGCAATCATTTCCCCATCAAAGACTAGCAATGGGGAGACCATCTGGATCCAATACAAAATTAATAATAAAAAGTGATTAATTTTGCAATAACAACAGCCAGATGGTTAGAATTAGTTGCAATTTTCAGGCCGGGTGGGGTGGGGTGGGGACCTTCTTCAGACCATTCTCCCTGCTGGGCAACCTCCCGGGGGGAACTGGCCAGCTGGGATGGGGGGGGGGAATCTATTCCGTTCACATTTAAAGCCAAATTTACCAAATTTGCACTCTCCGTAACAATATGAGAACTGAAAAATAATAGCCATCCATCAAAATCTGCACTTGTCTGTGATGCATATCAGGGGGAGATGCACATGAAAATGAATCAATTAGTGAAAAGAAACAATGCATTATATTAAGGGAAATTAGAATCATAGAGTTGGAAGGGGTTCTGGGGGACATTTAGTCCAACCCCCTGCAATGCATACAAGACTAATGGCCATGCAGTCTCTGCTTAAAAACCTCTAATGAAGGAGAGTCCACCACCTGTCATGCGAGTCAGTTCCACTGTCAAACAACTCTTAGTGTCAAAAAGTTCTTCTTGGTGTTTAATCAGAATCTCCTTTTGTGTAACTTGAACCCATTGGTTTGGGTCCTCCCTGCTGGAGCAGGAGAAAACAAGCTTGCCCCATGCTCCATGTGACAGCCCTTTAGATATGTGAAGATGGCTATCATATCTCCTCTCAGTCTCCTCTTTTCCAGGCTAAACATACTCAACTCCCTCATCCTTTCCTCATAAGGCTTGGTTTCCAGACACTTTTAGCATCTTGCTTGCCCTCGTCTGCACATGTTCCAGCTTGTCAATTATTCTTCTTAAATTGTGGTGCCCAGAACTGGACACAGTACTCCAGGTATAGTCTCACAGATATTTCTGTGCATGTATATTAAATCCAGAGCAGCTGACATCCATGTGAGCCATTTCCCTTAGTCCTCAATGTACTACATGCATGCATGGGAACTTTCACGGCTTCACCTGAAAACCAGTGTGATGACCCCATACTGCATTTTCTGGGCATCTTCTTGCACATTAAAAATCCCAAGACAACACCCATTCATTAGCCTCACTTAGAAGATTAATTACAATGACCTACTTCTGTTTAATCTTGCTAAATTTCATGCAGTCAATTGCACATTGAGATTAATGTTATCTCCCCACAATGCCCAATGCTTTGTTTGGACTATTACATTTTAAGTTATTTATTTCTTGATGGTTTCAGCAGATTGTACTGTATAGGGTTCAGTTTATGTTGCTCTCTACAGCTCAGAAGAATAACAATGTAGCATACATACCTGTTAACCTGGAAAACTGAGATTGAAACCGTAATGAGGGACAGTTCTAATGGGCAACATTTACCCATCACATTAGCCAGTCATTAAAAGGTTCTCACTATACTTGGAGAACTACTATTTGTTATTCCTTTTTCCACCCTTTTGCATACCTTTCTCTCTGACAAACACCAGTTTACATAGGTGAGCAATTCCTCTGTCAACCTTGATTTATAAATGCATCTATTTTAAAGGTGCTTATTCCCACCCGGAAGCCTGATGGATTCACAATGCGAACTTTGCCCATCATGGACAGCTATCCAAGTACACCCTGTTTGTTCTCTGTCATAGAGGATGTTCATTGCTCAGGTTATAAAGCCTTGGATTGTGTCTATCATGGAAAACTAGTTTACATTTTAAATAGTCACATAAATACAAGAGCTCAGGTGTTGAGGTAATGGGTCTCTTAGAATGCAGTGAGTTCACCTGCTACACATAGGGGAAGGAAAGCAGATAATAAAATGAAGGTTTATCCTTTTAGGTGGAAGAACCCAGCTCGTCCAATGTATATCTGGACCAGGCCATAAACCAGATCTAGATGTAGAGATTGTATTCTTAGCTCAGGATGCCAGTGCTTTGAGCTGGACATCTAACAAACCAGTATTATTTCCCTTGAACAGGCACATCTGTCAATCATAGTGAGAGGAGCCAATGTTGTATAAGATTGTGCAAAAAATCCATTAATTTCCCTGTTTACTTGGCTTTTTAAAATTACCCTATTCTCCTTGTTGAGAAATGATTTCCTAGGTTTGATTTCTTAGAAACATAATTACATTTCTTTGCTATTTTGTCAGACATCTTGTTTCTTTTTGTGCTTTTAAATGACAACTTGGAAGGGAGTTAGACAAAAGTACAAACAGTTGCCTCTTCTGAGGGAATAAAGTCCATCATCTTTCAAAACAATATGTACAGTGTGGTTCTTCTGCAAGGGCAAACTTCATCATTTTGGGGTGGTTAAAATAGAAATCACTTAACCTTAACCTCCCCTTGTGTTTCGTTTGCAGGGAGTCTGAAAACAGGTGAAATTACATTCCCCTTGGTAAATGGGCAATAATAGATTAGCAATGAGCAACGCAACTGGGACCTTATTTGAGCTACAATAAAGCTTAGTTGACTGGAGAAAAAAAGTACCTGGCCTCAAGAGGGGAGGGAAGAGAAAACCTTAATTAAAAATCCATTTAATAATACTGGACAGCAAGAATTTGAGATAATGAAATCACAGGTACCCGAAAACTGAAGAGAGAGAATGGACCTTAGAGCAAGAAAACTACAACAAAGAGAAGGGGAGAAAAACAACTGGGAAGGGATACAAAATAACAGACAGACACACATGCAGCCGGAAGGGGTGGGTGGGGACTCCGAGAAGCGTGTGTGCAAACTTGAAAGGAAAAAAAGAAAGAGAAAACAAAGGGAACCAAAAAAAAATAATCAAAGTGGATGTTGCCTGTTGGAAAGAAGAAAGGAAACAGAATTAAAGGGAACAAGTAAATCACATGGAAAGCCCTAGAAATGAACAGAGGGAATGTGAAATGCCCTAATACTATAAGGCCTGCAAAATAGCAACCAAATTAACACAAACCATGAAGAAAAGAAACGAAAAAGAGTGGAATGAAAACACATTGATTGAAGTATTGATTTTAAATTGCTTGTTTGGAAACAGAAAGGGATTGGGAAGGATGCCAATAGTGCATTGGTCTTCTAAACATCCTTGTCTCCCAGGCAGATCTCACATGGCCATGTGATAACCAAAGGTTTTATGCTTTTTTAAACATCCCTCCCCTAGTTATGGTGTTTGAACTTCACTGGTGGAAAAATTCACAGTGGTTAAAATCTAGACCTGTCTGTCAAAATGAAAGACCTCTGCTATCTTTCCACCCACTCCCCGCTGGAGCTCAGGGCGCTGCCTGAGTCAGCTAGCAAAGTTCTCGTTTCAAAGGGAAGCAAAGCATTAGCCTTGGTATGAAGTAGAAACTAAGTAGGACCAGGTTAGCTGAAAAACTAAGTATGAACAGCCTCAGGTTTAAATATCTTCAGGAAAAACTACTTCGCTCTATAAGACGCACCAGACCATAAGACGCACCTAGTTTTTGGAAGAGGAAAACAAGAAAAAAAATATTCTGAATCCCAGAAGCCAGGACAGCAAGCGGGATCGCTGTGCAGCAATCCCGCTGGCTGTCCTGGCTTATGGGATAGCCGCGCGCAGCCTCTCCCGGGCAAGGGGAGCCTTCATCCCCTGCCCGGGAGAGGCTGCGCGTGGCTAAGGCTTCCCCAAGAGCCGTGCTCCCTTTAAAGAGTGTGCGGAAGGGCAGCCCTTCTCCCTCCTCAGGGAAAAGCCCCCACACATGCTCCACACGGCTCTTTAAAGGGAGCGCTGAGCAGAGCCTCCCGCTTGCATTCGCTCCATAAGACGCACACACATCTCCCCTTCCTTTTTAGGAGGGGAAAAGTGTGCTTTATAGAGCAAAAAATACGGTACTTTGTCTGTCCGATCAATATGTGAGGCACATCTGACAGAAGCTCAAAAGAGAGCTTTCTTGGTGGCTGTTCCCAGGCTCTGGGACATCTTATCAAGGAAGGCCCAGCAAGTTTCATCTCTGGTGACCTCCTGCCAACAGGCAACAGCATTTTTATTTAGGCAAGCCTTTGGCTCATGAACTGATTTGGAAGTGTGCTGAAATTGGTTTATAAAAACAAAATTATTTTTTGTGATACTTTATTTAACCCAACAACTTATTTTTATTAGTTTTTAAATGTGTTTTATTATATTGTTGCTAGCTCCATTGAGCACAATTTCAAAGAAAGATGGAACAACCAATCATGGGGGCAGCTTCTCTATGAGTGGTTCCATGTATAAATACCAAGGATAAGCACAGAGGTGACAATAAAAACCCAATGCTGAACTATAATGCACTACCATTGAATTCAGGCTACTGTCAATATCTCGGATTACTGCTGCCACTGTGCAGTCTTTGGAGTAAGTCTTTGGAAGCCCTCGCTTCCAAATTGGTTGTGATGCCTTCCCAACCCCTTGCACAACATGCACAGAGGGGATCGGGCCCTACTTTGTAAATTGCAATACAAACTAACTTAATCTTGCCCCTCCTGGTCTAAACCAGCACCTCCTGGATGTTCTGTAACCTTGGATTGCATCAATGGTGACAGTGACCATCTGCTAACAAAGATTTCAGTCCATTTCCAGTAATGTGTCCATTTTGCATGTGTTCAATCATTATTCCACCCTGTTTCTTCATTAACTTGTGATTTTTTTTAAAAAAAAAAGAATTATGAGTACAAATTTTAATATTTATTTTGTCACAAACGCACATGTAAATAATATTTTATCTATATGTAGCTTCTCCTAAAAGATGCATTTTTGCTGTATTGGATTGTATTTTTAATGCATTGTATCTGATCTGTGCATTAGTCTAGGATGTGTAAATTAGGCCAGTACACTTGTGAACCAAACTAAATTCTCCTCTGTTCTTATGTACCACTAAAATAATCGGTTATTTTATAATTTGATATTAAATACCACAATTTCACATACTTAGTACATCAAATGTTAACCCCAGTTGCCATAAATATCTGCAGGACTATGCACAATGCTTTAGAATTCAACCTGTGGAAATGGGAAAGAGGCCTGTGGCAAGAAACATTTCCTTAAATGACTTTCAAACCATGCCTGCAGGAAGTACCATGTCGCTGACCAAAAACAACACCCCCTGCAGATACTAACCTTCTGATCCTGACTATAGGCCAGAATCCAATCCTCCTGTTTGGGATGGAAGAGCATGCTGTGGATGTAGAAGTTCAGACGGTATTTTTGATAGGTGGCGCCTTCATCAGAACTGATCAACAGGCTGCTCTCAATCTCAGGGTCAGTAAGCAACATAATCTGTAAGGATCAAGCAGAGGAATACTGGAGTTTAGGATGAGGATAGGCAAAGAAATAGCTAAAACCTCTAAAGCTCTAGGAAATTCTTTCCCCCCCCCCCATGAAAGGGTATTCGTTTTAGTGAGTGCCATGGCTGTGCAAAGCAACACAAGCAAAGCAAACAAGTTGATACAAAACAAAGATGACCTTCTCAAAGGCAAAGGGATTTTACAACTAAACATCCTACTTATCAGAACTTTTCCAAATACTTTTGTAATCCGTTCTAAGTTCTTAACTGTGTTCAGCATTGCTACAGTTCATTGTAATATTGGTAGTGAATGGGATAGGACAGATGTGCCCTATAACTGCATTTTGAGCAGGAGCTCAACAGTTTTGCATTACAGAAAACACTGCTCAGTTTTTGTTTGGTTTCTACCGAACCCCCCTATTCTTTCCAAAAGTGGCATCGACTGAGTAAAATACTATGCCACTGAAAAAATGAAACTTTGAGGTCACTAATGTAGTGTTACTAATTTAGAGACAGAGCACTGTCAACTGGAAAAGCAAAGGTTAACTTCTCTTCCTCTGAGATTTCACTCATTCATTAACACATGAGCAGCACAAGAAAGAGAGGGCTGTCATCGTGATGCCAAACACATTGCTCAAAACTCCATAATGAGGGTAAAAGTGAGAGCTGAGAAGTGTCTTAAAGTGGTAAATAAATAATTTAAAATATATATAGCAGAAATTGGAAACCGTGAATGCAGACATTAATGTTTTTTGGGCGATTTCATGGTAGTCCTACATACACTATTGATATGGATAGCTGCTTGTATTTCCAGAGTGATTCCTAGTAATATAGGCTACTGTGTCACTATCAACTACTTGACATGCCTACTGTCTTTCTCTACAACAAAACCGGTTACATTCTCAAATGCAGGAACTTTTCCACAGATCTGGACATCATTCTAAAACACCCAAGTCAACTTGCTAAGTGAAAAGTATTTCACTCTCAGCACTTGAAACCCTGGAACACAAACAAAAGTTTATCCTCCTTCACTGTGGAACACTGCCATTGTATTGTTTCTCGTCCTTCCCCTGGCCAAGTGTTATTAAAGTTTCCCAAATCTCACTCCTCACTCACAGAAATAAGACAGGATTCAGATTGGATCAAATGAATCACATCAATGACAAAGCTGTAACTGGTCATTTTAAAATGGAGAGACTGGTTTGATCTGCAGGACTGAGAGTCGGTATATAGAGGGCACTGGACTCTCACTCTTCTATGCAATGTCTCTCCAGAGCTGTGTATACATCAGGGTGAAAATGCACACAGTTTGCACATATCTGACCCATATGATTTTATGCTGGATTTCCCCTCCTCACATTATCTGAAAATCAGGAAGATCTAAATTCAACAGGGCAAAAGCGCAGACAGCTGCTTGGATGAGGAGACCATGTGGATGATGTGAAAAAGCATGCACAGATGGGATATATAAAATCTACATTAAACTGCTGTGTACACCCCACGTCCTTTCTGTCTTTCATCCAGGTTCCTCTACTATTTTCCTCTCTACTTTGAAACTGGTCATGTCAGCCCATCTCATCACTTAATTCTGCTTTCAGGAATCCGGATAAACAAAGGAGAAGTATTTTAATCCGACCGGTGTCATTTCATGTAGCTAAAAATATAAAGACATGGAGCAGAATCCACAGAGGTGAGATGCATACATGGGGCAGAAATGCACACGCAACCAGAACTGCAGCACTTTTTTCTGGCAAAGTGGCAACTGCCTTTCCAAATGAACAGCAGATTGTCTCTTTGGCAGTGAGAGCTACTATGGCACCAACATAAAGCCTTGGCTATGCATGCTCTCTGCTCTCCTGCATGCAGATATCAGTTCTTTGGATTTTGGCCACAGTTCATTGTGCCAGTGTACATGCCTGCGAATATGCAATGCACTGAAACAACTTTACATATCTGGCTTCTCTAGGCAGAAACAGTATGAATGGTGCACAAAAAGCTCCCTCAGCAAGATGCACCCATTGGCACAGATATTAAATAGGCATATATCAGCATGACTTCTTGTTGGATGATATATCAGCAGTGCCAATATTCAAAAAATGAACAGACAGATGGTTGAGTAATTCCATTACCTAAAACAAAATTAAAACTGATGCATATTAGTTGTTTGCTCAGCCCACCCAACCAAGTAATTAGCATATTTGTCTGCCTATTTTACACTTCTTTTGTATAGGTATGCATGCATGGATATATGCATGTCCATGCAAAAGCAGGCACACATGTACAGATATAAGTGTCATGAATATATTTATTGAGTGACGTGAATTTTCTATATTTAGTCTTCCATTTATATTATCTAATAGTGTCTCCATTCAGAATCTGTGGACTGGAAATTCTGTAGCAGGGGGCAAAAGCAAACTGCTCCAGATATCTAATCTAAACTGAAAGCCACCCACTATAGCAGTCAGAATGCTCAGAGTATGGACATCTGTGAGACCTGGTGAAATCAGTTAAGGTATATAGTTCATTGCATCATCATTACAGATCGTGGCAGAAACTTGCAGTCAAGTAAAAGCCACTGAATCTTGTGATAACATAAAGGTAAAGGACCCCTGACAGTTAAGTCCTGTCACAGACGACTCGGGTTGTGGCGCTTAACTCACTTTACAGGCCGAGGGAGCCGGTGTTTGTCCGCTTCTGTAGACAGTTTTTGTGGATCATGTGGCCAGCATGATTAAGCCGCTTCTGGCGAACCAGAGCAGGGCACGGAAACGCCGTTTAACTTCCTGCCGGAGAGGTACCTATTAATCTACTTGCACTTTGATGTGATTTTGAACTGCTAGATTGGCAGGAGCTGGGACCGAGCAACAGAAGCTCACCCCACTGCGACCAGCAAGCCCAAGGCTCAGTGGTTTATACCACAGCGCCACCCTTGTCCTGTGATAACATAATGACTAACAAATAAGGATGGCATAAACTTTTCTGGACTCATATCTGCTTCATCAAATGCATGAAGTGGTGTGCAAAGTTTGATGGTTATGCACATGGTTGTGAAGGGAAAATAGTTGTCAGTGGTGAGTTCAGAGGAAAGTGAAGTGTAAAAGCTGAGGACCGTACTGGTTACATTAAAGTTTTACTATATACAAAGTCATTAGTGATGTTTATAACAACACAAACCATTCTCAGCCATTGAGGATGCTTCAGGTACCCTTATTTATTTGTGACAATCCTCCTACTGTTTGTAGTAGACAAGAACATGGGGCTGGGTGAGAAAATAACCAGGCACACCCCTTGTCAGAAAGAATGCTTAAGATAGAGCCCATAAAAAATGGAATTTGGTAAGATTTAGGACTCATCCAGACTTTTGTGTTGTGTTTCTAGGCACAAGTCTGTGTCCAAGCAGGGGTTTTTCTATCCTGTGCTTTCCCTGGGGGGATATTCCATGTTTTACTATTGAATTGGAGCAAACAGCATTTGGGTTTCTTTGAGGTTTTGTAAAATACAGAAGTTAATATTTTGAACTTGCATCTCCTGACTTATGAGAATCACCCCATTCTAAAGGAGGCACTAAAAGGAAGTCTGCATGAGCCTGAAATTGACCAGACTTCAGAAATCTAGTAAAGAGGGGTCACACATGTCAAAACCTCCTGTAAGTAAAAGAAAAATAGAGAACAGGAAAGGTTGGGAGGGTGTTTTATTTATTTATAAGATTTCTTAGTGGCACTTTGCCATGAGGTCCCTGGGTCAGTTATGCTATTATATACAGTCATTAAAAACAGATAAAATTGTTAAAATTATAAAACAAGTAAAACTGTTCAAAATGGTCCTACCAAGCACAAGATCATAGCTGTCACATTCCAAGGTAAAGAAATGCATCTTCAATATACAGCAAAGCTATACTAAGAGGATGCTAGATGAGCCTCTGGGGGAAGAGGTGTTTAAGTGCTGTTGACAGAGAAAGGCCTCTTTCTTCAGAAATATTTGCAGGTAAATTTATGCAAAATTATGCTCAATCCATTGATTAACAGGTCATATGATTAGTTAACTAATATAATTAATAGCCCTGCCACAAATTCAGGGGAAGGGGCTGACTACATGGACTATATTTCTTTTCTAATTCAATCATATGCAATCCTGTATGCAGGAAGGCTGAAAATACTGAAAGACTATGGTAAAAACAGTGTTTTTTTCTGGGGGGATGCAGGGGTACACATACCCCTAAAAATTTGTGCATCTAAGTTTGGTCTTATTGAGGGGCAGTATTTCAAAATCAGTAGGAAAATGAGAGTACCCCTAAACATTTTTTTAAAGAAAAAAGCACTGGGTAAAAACAAACAGAAACAAAAAGGGGTAAATATTTTACATGAACAAAGCAAATTACTCTATCAGACATTTTGCTCTGGCTTTTGCCACATTTGCTGGATACTGGCTGAGAAAGTAATTTCTGAATTATATGCTGCGCTGCTAATTGATAGTAAGCACTTCCCAAAGAGAGTATAAAGCAACATGAGTGACATCTGTCACTTTGTTAATGATCTAGTTTTATGCGCAGTCATGCTGTAATAGATGAAGCAAATGATAGAAAGTTTGGGGTTTTTTTATGTTTGGAAATTTTCTTTATTGTGATAATTTGTGGCTATAATTCTATGCATGCTTGAGTTGCAAACCAATGGGTACTTTCCTCAGAATGACTGTACCTGAACATAGATCAGTATATTCAACTGTGAGTATACACTATATTTTTGTGCTTTTCATCTTCTCATCTAAGTTTGCACAGGATAGCAGCTCAAAAACTTGCATGTACAGCATGGAAGTCTCCAGTTAAAGAAGCATTTCAAAAGGAACATCTGCTCAAAAGGAACAGACCAAACAGGAAGGGAGGAGTACATAGCAACATTATATAGAAAAGGTGTGTGCACTTGCAAAAAGATCCATGACTCAGAGCATGGAAGGCAGATTGAGAGTATGGGTAAAATTGGTAGGAGAGGGAAACAGTGACCTTTCTGTGGGTGACCAAGCCAGACTGAAGACTTGAATGATGCCTTCCTACAGCAGATTACCAAACATTGAAAAAGGAGATAGCTAGTAGTCATGGGAGACTTCAGCTACCTCCAGGGCCTGATGAGCTGCGCCTAAAGGTACTAAAGAACTTTGTGGATGTTTGACAAAGGAAGTCTCACTGAAATAAATAAGGCTTAGGTTAGGGGTGGATACAGAGCTGTTTCCCAAACTTGGGTCTCCAGTTGTTTTTGGACTACATTTCCCATCATCCCTGACCACTGGTCTTGCTAGCTAGGGATGATGGGAGTTGTAGTCCAAAAACAGCTGGAAACACTGATATAGTGGAATCTAATGTAGCTTGCATATGTGCTTTTCCTTTACAGAAATTGTGCATTCTTTTCTGAGTTCTGGGACCCTTTCCAGTTGCTTCACGATGGAAAGGAATACCCAAGTGCATTTGGGGCACAGCTATGGTGAGAAGAAAAACCATGGGACATAGTATGAGTGTATAACTAGGTGGAATGGGATCTTTTTAAGAACAAGGGCATTTGAGAAGTATATTGTGAGAGAACATGTTATAATGAGCCATATAAGTCTATGAACTAGTCTCCCAGAGGATGTGGATATACGATTCAGTGTTTATGAGGCTTAATAAAAATAAATGGAGTAGAAATTCCTGCAGCTACGGATCTCCCTGTCTGTGTAAATCCCTCATTCCCCATGGGTTAAAACCTACTCAGCAGCTGTCTTGCCATCAGTTCACCCATCCTCACAATGTTCTACAGATAATGAACTCTGTGTCACCCTGGGCAAATCTCTTGTTAATAATCTTGGCACCATCCATGCATACTCCAGCCAGGTCCGGCCATTTTTATGTTCACTTTGTAATGTAGTAAGTGATGCCTCCAGACCTTGTTGCAAGGAAGGCTGCACTGGTACAAGGAGCGCTTAACCTCTTAGTAACTAGAAGAAGATGCCAAAGACTGTCCACAGAATATTGGAAATAGCAGCATAGGCGCCGACTCCATGGGGCCTGTGGGGGCCCGAGCCCCCTCAAAAATTCGTTTGGGGGGGCTCTGCCCCCCCAATAATTTAAGAAAAACAAAGCCACTCCCGATCTAGAGAGGGGGTGGGGTTGCGGGCTCTCGACCCATCAACAATCTCGCAGGGCTGGCGTCAGCCCCGCGAGAAGCGGGGATTCCCCCTAGCTCATTAATATTCACCGCCCACGGCGGCAGCCAATCGGCTGCCGCAAAGGGCGGGCCCTCACAGGTTCACTTAAGGTCGGGGCAGCCCGGGGCTCGCCCCTTTCGTTCCCCCAGCAGCAGCGGTTTGGAGGTCTTGGGCCCCCCCCAATATTTTTTATAAGTCGGTATGGGCCCCTGCCCCCCCCAATATTTTTTATAAGTCAGTATGGGCCCCCGCCCCCCCAATATTTTTTATAAGTCGGCGCCCCTGAATAGCAGGAGGGCAAAGGAAAGGGGTGCTTATTCTGGGATGATGCCAAGTCCTGCCAATTTCCTTTTTTCTTCTTCAGATGATGAATCCAGCAGCACTGGACTGACGGGGGGGGGGGGAGAGGGAAAGGAAGCAGGATCATGGCTTTCACACACATTCAGAACATACACATGAGCATGAAACAAGAAGGATTCCTACAGGCTTGAAGTGCCTACAGTTTGTATTTATTTACAGTCTGACCCAACAGGGCCAGAACTGTGACCCAACAAAGAGTCGTGCCTTCAGTGAGGCTGGTCCAACTCTATCAATTTCACTCCCATCAAGTCATGGCCAATGCAGCGGTGTAGCGTGGGTTGTCAGCACCCGGGGCAAGGCAAGTAATTTGCGCCCCCTAACCCGGGGCAAGGCAAGTAATTTGCACCCCCTAACCCGGGGCAAGGCAAGTAATTTGCGCCCCTAACCCCTAACCTGCCACCGCTGCCAGCTTCTTCTTGCTGCTGCCTGGGCTGGGGTATTTACGGTAAGGTAGCCACGGCGGCGGCGGCGGGTCCATGTCAGGTGATCTGAGGCGAGTTGCTGCTGGCGCTGCCACCCAAACGACGCCACTTGCCCGGAGGAGGAGGGCAGAGAGGCGAGGAAAATGCAACATGGCCCAGCAGCTGCAACAGCAGCAGCGGCGGCGGGGCTGTGAGGAGGGGCTGCCTGGCGCGCCCTCCGCGGCCCTGACGTGCAGGGACCGCGGCGAGCGCTGAGAGCCGCTGCCTGCCGGACGCCTTCAGCCCAGACGCGCGCACAGCTCGTCGGTTCCGCGAGACATGGGGCTCTGCTACAGCCTGCGCCCGAGGCTCTTCGGCGACTCCGGAGGCGCCGAGCGCCCCCCCCCCCCGATGTTGCGCCCGGTGCGGCCGGCCCCCCCTGCACCCCCCACGCTACGCCACTGGGCCAGTGCTGCAGGCAGGTGGGCTTGTGCACCTCTCCTGGCTTCCTAACGCTGTTCATCACTTTCAATTTCTGAGAGGGGATGGGGAAGGGTGCATGGAGCTCAGTGCAATGCAGGTGCAGAGTTGGCAGTGATGGAGCAGCTCTGCCATTGCGCCCACACTAAGCTCAGCTCCCTGCTGCCTTGCTCCTTTCCTTTTCAGCAACCAACAGGGATGTGCAGCATTGGAAAGACAAGAGAGCAGTGCAGTCAGGGGCATCTTACTCATAGGGGCTAGTGGCGCAGGGCACCAAGTTCTGGAGGGTGTCAGGGAAGAGGCAGAGGCTGGATGCAGCCCCTCCCGGCATTAGCTCACCACCCTCGCCCTCCTCCACCATGCCACGTCGAAGCAGCGCCACGCCTGGAGCCTCTGCCTGACGTGGCCACCACGGCACAAAGTGCTGTCCTCCCTAAAAAAAGGTTGGCAACTCTGGAAAACGGGGGGGGGGGGGTGTGGCGGGCACCGGAGGGATCTTTGCACCATGGCGCCGGATATGCTTAAGATGGCCCTGAGTTTAGTCCTATGCATGGTATCCTATCAGCTGCTATTCCCATTAGAAATTAGGCAGGCACAATCCCTATGGAATTTCAGACACCAGATTAAACCACTTTTATTTCAGGAGGCTTTTGTACTATGAATGTTTTTTCTAATGTTCCTATTTTCTGACGCTTTAATCTGCGTTTTCCATTTTGTGTGTTTGTTCATTTATTTGCAGCATTTATATCCCACTGTTTATTCCAAAGAGATCAAGGTGGTGTGTGTGATTTTTTCCCCCTCCTCCTCATTTAATCCCCACAGTAGTCCTGTGGGCTAGGCCAGGCTGAGAGGCAGTGACTGTCCCAGTCAATGAATGAATCTTTATTTGTGTTGGCCATCAGCCATAGCAATAAAACAACAATATGATATACAAAGAATAGAAAGAAAAAGTCAGTTATATAAAATACATTCTGATTGCCCCAGCTGAAAACCTTGCAAGCTTTACTGTCACCAACTGTCCCAGTGAGTTTCATGGCCAAATGAATACTTGAACCTTAGCCTGCCAAGTTCTAGTCCAATGCTCTATTTTTATTTACAGTATTTATTAAATGTTCTTCATTGAATATTTTCCATCCCAGAGCAGGGAACAAAGTAATAAAGAGAGAAAAACAGCAGGCAAAAACCACAAAATCATAATAAATGGGTCCAATAAACAACAATTTAACAATTCTGCTGTAAGGTAGAAAAAAGAGCAAACAACAATAACAAAAAATAAAAATTCTGATCTTACCAAATACCTAGGTAAAAGCAAGCACAAGACATTCAAACAGATTGAAACAGGTTAAACAACCAACCATCTGAACAGCTCACATCCTATTTTCCACTTATGGCATTCCACTCCCTCTCCCTCTGTCTTTCACTCAACTAGGGCCTCACTCTGTGCCTACAAACTCTCACTCTTTGACTTCTGAGTAACTTAGCACCTTTTGCCCTCTCTCCAACACATCCAGATTCTCACTCTAAGTGGCATGAACTGTTGCGCTGAAACAGCTACTGCAAAAAAGGGGGATAAAACTAATAGGGGGTGGCAATAAGCCACAGCTCTCCCTTCCGTTCTTGATAATAATAATCATAATAATTTATTATTTATACCCCGCCCATCTGGCTGGGTTTCCCCAGCCACTCTGGGCAGCTTCCAACAAAACACTAAATACAATAACCTATTAAACATTAAAAGCTTCCCTAAACATGGATGGAACTCGCAGGCCTCAAGGTCAGAAAGGCTGCCAGGTAAAGACATGCAGATGGATGGACGCTGAACACTACACCACTCTTGCATGTTTCCTTTTTCTGTAAGCTACTTTGAGACATATAGAGAAAAGTGGAGTAATAAATTCCTTAAATAAATAAATACTTAATGAACATAGAGCAGCCTGGGACCTATTGCCACACTCCTGCTCCCCTCCCACATGCATTTTAGTATTCCTAGATTTGTCTTAAAATGGACTCTGAATATTTTGTGAAACAAACAAACAAAAACAAAACTAGCCTTTGGCGTTTATTGTTTTATTTAAAATTATTTCTAAAGCACTTACTACTTAGTATCTCTAAGCTGTATACAAACATGAAAACATAAGAACAGTTAAAATAATAACATAAAAACAGAGAATAAAAAGAAAGAAACTTTGTAATAACAGGGTCCAGTCTTATCGGACAGGAAAAAATATATTCCTTATTTTATGTACGCTACCTGAATTTGCATTAAGTTCTCCACCGGGATGCCAGCCATGGCCAGTCTAATTGTAAGATTGTATCTTCCTGCTTTGCTTTTACTTAACACCATGAATGATAATAACAAAGTGCAATGAAACAGTCTCAAAGAAAAATTGAGTAAGCCGATAGCCGGGTACTATTTCTTTCCATGCTTGATAAATAGTGAGTAAGTAGAATTATACTCCTTCTGGATTTATGGCCAAGTCAGCACAGGTAGATTATGATGGCTTTTCTGCCTCTTAAATACAAAGAACACAGTCCTTTATTAAATAGGGAAGTTTAGAGGTTTTTTTAATCTCTTGACTGTCCCAGCAGAGAGAATTAGTGGGCTACGTAGAAAGAGATTTAAATGAACTCCTTTCTTTATGGGAGATCAAGTGATGCAGGATATGTTAAATCCACTTTTTCCTGGGTTAGGGGAGTACATAATAAGTCTCCTGCTCGACATAAAGTGGTTTTTATTATTGTTGTTGTTTTTAATATATGTCTATTGTGGCATAAATGGAATTGTTAGTTTGTTTAACCCAGGCTGTGACAATGGCCATGTTACAGAAAACCAATTTGTCATTTCTGGATAATAATAAAAGGTGCTATACATTCAAAACAAACATAGTACGAAACTTCAATGCAGTAATGCAACCCAAACATCCTACTTTAGGAAGGCTGCCCATGCAGAAGAAGCAGCTATAACTCAAATTATTCAGAGTACACAGGACCATGAACAATGGATTATTTTTTAATATGACAATCAATATAAAGGGGATTATGTGTGTGTGTATACTGTATAAGAGAAAGCAAGAGAAGCTTGAAAGTGGTTTAAAGGAATGCATGGATCTATTTGCCTAAGGACATGGTAATCCCTGATGAGAATATTTGTGATAGGTGGAACAAATAGTTGGAGACTATGGAGAAACTCATGTAATTATACAGTGGAACACTAGTAACCTGAAAGAACTGACTTCCTTAGACTTGAAAGGATACATGCACTTGCTCTATTTGCCTGATTACCTCTTCCTACGCTTATATTAGCCTCTGGCAGCCACAGGCAACTGGCAGTTTGGTGCCGTCTTCCAGCTGGGATTTAACTTTGGCTTGCTATCACTAACAAATTCATTTGGAAAAGCTGAATCTGCTTTAGTCCTGCATCTGACACAGGGCACTTGTGACTCAGTCTTTCGAAATCTGTTGCTACCAGATGTGGTGATGGTTCAGTCTTAGAAAACATTAAAGGGTAAGTCTATCATGGGCTATTAGTCAGGATAGTTAAAGGGAACCTCCATATCTGGAAACAGTATGACTGGAAGCTGCACTCTGAACATTTGTTAGAAAGGTAGGGTGTATATGCTGTAAAGACACAAATGGATACTGGTAGTTAGGGAGACAAAGGGAGGATGTCTGTTGCTTTCATGCACTAACTGTGGGCTTTCCTGATGCATCTAACTAGACATTACAGTGGTACCTTAGTTTAAGAACAGCTTAGGTTATGAACAACTTGGATTAAGAACACTGCAAACCCGGAAGTAGGTGTTTTGGTTTGTGAAGTTTGCCTTGGAAGCAGAACATGTTCCATTTGTAAATTGAGTCCCCTGCTGCTATGGGAAAAGCACACCTTGGTTTAAGAATGCTTTAGTTTAAGAACGGACTTCCGGAATGGATTAAGTTCATAAACAAGGGTACCACTGTACTGGAAACGCGATGTGGGTGTCAGCATCGCCCTTGAGCCAGTGCCACAAACTGGACTCATCCACTTCAGCCCCAACTAGGCTAGGCGAGCTGGGTAGCACTTCCAGAGACCACCTTCTGCACAGGAACAGGTCAAAGTGCTGTGGACTCACAGCTTAGAGTTGTGAGCACCGGATTCACTTCCACAAGAAGACAGTCGTCGCACAGCAGAGTATAGCAGAGCATAAACGACTCGGAGAGCAGCTCTGTAGAATATCTTCTTTATTCTATCTACAACTATTATACACAACTATATACAGAGCTAAATGAGGTCTAAACGAAAAATGCTGAACTGCACTGAGTGTCTGCAGCTGCTCTTAGCAGCAACCTTATCTATACACACGATCTCTCTCTAACATTCAGTCTCTCTCTCTCTCTCTCTTTGATGTGAGGCTGGAGCAGAATAAGTAGAGAGCAGAAACCGCCCCCTCCTCTCTGGAGAATCAGCAGAGAACATCAGCAGATTCTTGGATATGGGAGGGGTGAAATCTCCTCAGTGGGGTTTGATGGATTCAGGTTCTGGGCTAACTTGCAGGAAAGGGCCATAGCTCAATGGTGGGGCATTTGGTTCACATGCAAAAGATACTGGGTTCAGTACCAGGCAGAACCTCCTATCTAAAACTCTGGGCAGCTCCCAGTCATTGTAGACCTGAAGTATGGAACCTTTTTCAGCAGGAGGGCCATATTCCCTGGTGGAGAACCTTCCAAGGACTGTATGCCAAAGGTGGATGGGCCATAAGCTAGCAACGGACGTGATTTTTACCTTTATACAATAGGCTGCATTCTAGCCACACAAAAGTTAGCTGGTAATATGCACACACATCTCCATCCTTCATCCAGGAAGCGAGAGGCATTATCTTAATTCAAGGGCATATCCCAGAGAGGCAAAAACGCTCTAGCAGAGTCTGGATAAGGACTGGAGAAGGTTGGGGCATAGCTTAGGAAGAGCACCAAAGACCAGATAGAGAGGTCTGAAATGTTGCATTCATCTTACAGGCCTGAGATTCCACACATCTAGTATGGACAGTACTGAAATAGATACAGCAGAATTCTATGATCTATCTTCCTATGATCTAGCAGGGTTTTTCTGACAACTATATGTGGATTTATTGTGTTAATTGTACTGGTTATAATGCCAATGCATCTGTCCCAACTTTTATTCTTCATTTTATACTATAGTACCTGTTGTGTTACAGAACTGTGGCTTTTTGATTGATATATCAGTCTGGCATGCAAATCTTTTAAAAGCAGAAAAGAACTGTATAGTGGGATACTGCTCCAAACTTGGTCACATGAAATTATAGTGCAAAATGCCTGAGATTTTCCAAGCTAATGGGGTTGCAAACATTATTTTTTTCCCGGGAAAGATTAACATGGAAATTTGCACTAAACTTCCACAAAATTCTACTAGGTTTCCAGAAGTGGCTTTGACGTAAAATGTAGAAATGATCAGGTAAGGAAACATCAAGAAGGCAGAAAAAATGTCTGATTGCAGCCTACCTGAATACATGATCATGTAGCCTGAAATCAGCACAAGCTGGTGTTTTTCTTCACTAGCTGAAATGTCTATGTGAATTTAAGTGACCACACATAAATGTCAAGTTTCACATGCCCAATGAATGTGACCAGTTTACCAAAAACGCAGCTCCTTTCAGAGATACTACTCAGCCCAGTTTCTCAACTCACCAATATAGTTGTGTAAACTCAGCCTAAACACAGTCCAATTAAACAGATATAGTGTGCATTAATAATAAAATCATTTCACAGATATCTTGAGCAGCGTACTTGAGAAAATTTCAGATTTTTTCCCCAGTCCCTTATTATAAATGCTTACTTTATGACTGTCATAAATAAGAGCATACATTAACAAGAGATTTTTTTAATGACTCTGGATAGCTTCTTTAACAAGAGACAATTAGTGTGAGATCAACATCGTTCCAAAATAACCTGCATGTTCCCAGCTCTTCTTCTGTAAATTGAAGATGCTTTGCAAAACTGATGCCTTTAAATGAAACAGCAAGCATTTCTTTATAACTGTCCCCCTCATCAAATAGGGTTCAGCCAAGAACAGATGGTCTTGATGGCAATCTGAACATCAGTTCTTTCATGTGTACCAAGGAAATGGATGTCAGCCTATTGCGACATCATAATCTTGTCTGATAACTGCTAGCACTTGAAGGAAGTAGTAACCTTTTGGTATTTTCACATCTCATGTATTCTAAGAAAACTGACATCAGAGTTTGTGCTAGACTTTCTTAGTATAAAGCCAAACCTGAAACAAGTCATATTTTCCCAGTGTCAATCTGCTTACAAAAGGCCACACAAGCCTACAGAAACGGTACCCCCTGGAAAATTTCAGAGCTATGGGTCTGTTTTGATATAATCTTGGGGGGGGGGGGAACTACCTTAAATTTATTTCACGGTGTTCCTACTTCATGCTAGTAACAGAAACAACCAATGTGTTGGATGAAGACATACTTCCTTTTATCTGTCCTGGTGTTAGCCATTTTAGCTACACTGTATATAATTTTATACAGCTCTTAACTTCCTATCTCCTTGCTCACATTTCTAAGCTAAAAGCCCCAAATAGTGAAATCTTTTCTTGCAGGGAAGTTGCTCCGCATGAATTAAAATACATAAATTATCTTTGTTTATTGAATACATTTATATATCACTTGATTATTTGCATTTCTAACTGGTGTATGTAAAAAAAAATCCACAAACATATATATATATGCAGTAAAGATATCGCTTATTACAAAGAAGCTGTTACATATTGTCACCTGCTTTTTATGGGGGTAGGCTGCATGCCAAGACCCTTATAATTCCCTGACCCAGAAAGTGTTATACAGTAATCTAAACAAGGATTCAAATTGTTGAAATAGCCAGACAAGGTAATGGCCCTCTAAGGTAACAAAGGAATTGACTCTGTGCCAGATGGAAAATGGGTAGGCTCCCTCCCTCAACTCGCTAGGATTTGGAATGACAAAGATCAGGGGGGAGAATTCATTTATGTGAGCCAGAAGCTAAAATTCAGTTATGTGAGCCAGTATGTTTCCAGGCACAATTCAAAGTGTTGGTGCTGACCTTGTGGTGGTGTGCAACAATATTTACTTCACTAATTTAGAGACAATGGTTGACAATTACACTTGCCTATTGATTTTAACTCCTTTGCCACTCATTCAGCTAACTTGTTTTGTTTCATATAAAATATGCCAATAGAATACGTAACAGGAAACTTGGCATGAACACCAGGAGAGCTGGAAACATAATAAGCATCTCTTTATTTATTTTTAGAAGATACCACTATCAACCTAGTCAATAAAGTGTTTGGAAACTTAACACGTTTCGACTCATGTTCATGTGTAACTTCTAAGAAAAGCAAAACAAAGTTTCTTCAGTTTTAGGGACATATGATAAATGGGTCCATTTGGTTTGGTTGCAGGAGCTTGTGTCAACTTTATTGACTTTCCACACAGAAAAACGAAAAAAGAAAAACCTTTAAACAATTCGTTTGGAGCATCTGCAAAGGCAACTTGAGTCTGCTGTGAGTAAATGGATTCTGATCACTTCTAGGCACCAGCCTGAGAAGAGAATAATTACCTTTGCTGGGGGTGATGGCTGAATCTTGATTTATCTATGCTTTTCATTCTGACTGAATGTAAACCAATAAATAGTGGTTGGGGCAGGATAACTGGTTAGGAATGAATTCTGCACAGCAGTGTGAAACTTCAAAATTTGGCTTCTGCATTTTCCTCTCACCTTTTTTCACAATTATGAATGAGAGAGAAAATTTAAAAGATTCTTATCTGCTCTATTGAAGGAAAATAACATAAATACATGTACAAAGCAATGGAAAAAAAGGTCAGAAATAAGTCTCCAGAAATAAGTCTGACCAAAGCAGCAATAATTTTGAAGTTTAGAATGTGAGTGAGAGTCATTCCTTATTGAGGTGATTGTTATTTTTTACCACTATTACTGTGATATCACATGCCAAGGTCTGCACCATGGGGGAATTGGGAGCAAGCAAACCATCAAACTTATCCCTTTCTGCGGTCTTCATTGCCAGTGCTTTTTTCTGGGGGAAATGCAGGGGTATGCATACCCCTAAACATTTTGTGAATCTAAGTTTGGCCTCATTGAGGGGCAGTATTTCAATATGAGTAGGAAAATGAGAGTACCCCTAAACAATTTTTATTTTATTTTTAGGAGAAAAAGCACTGCTCGCTGCTATCACTAAATGAACACATTTGGTTTTCCTGGCTGCCTTCACTAAAGCAACCTTTTATCTGAAGTGAATTTGTTGTTTCCTTTTGGCTGATTAAGCCAACTCACTGTTAGAAATATAAGGCAATCAGGTGAAAATTGAGACATCAGACCAAATTTAAGCCAGTGCACTCCTAACCACCTGTGCCTCAAATGGCAAGATGGGTTTATGGGCACCCTCAGATGACATACCTGTTCCTTCAGAGGGAGTATGGCCCAATCCAGAACCAGTCAATGCAGATCAGAACTTAGTTACATACCAAAATTCACATTTACCAAATGTTCTGAGGCAGTTCTCAGCACAAAAATGTATCAAGCTGTTTAAAAATATCTACCTTATTTAAATGTGCAGATTGTTGCAGAAATGGGACAGTGGATACATGTGCAAATGATATGGATCAGAAATGGGCTGATCTTTCCATCCTTATCATGCCAGCACAATCACTGCTTTGACTGGAGTACAGCACCTTGATGAATTTCAGGCATTTTATACCTGGTGTGAAAAGGATTTTTACTTCTCTTCTACAAGCAGAGTAATACTCTGCGTGCAAGGAGGAATCCCATCACACAAAAGAAAGAGTCATGCAGATGTGGGAGCTTTGTATCGCACCCCATCCCAACAAACCATGATGAAATATTGACTCTTACTGTTATCAGTTCTTATTGAGGAAACGGGAATGCATTTAAAAGGCAGTATAAAGGTAAAGGTAAAGGTACCCCTGACTATTAGGTCCAGTCATGGACGACTCTGAGGTTGTGCCCTCATCTCACTCTATAGGCCGAGGGAGCCGGCGTTTGTCCGCAGACAGTTTTTCCGGGTTATGTGGCCAGCATGACTAAGCCACTTCTGGCGAACCAGAGCAGTGCATGGAAACACCGTTTACCTTCCCACCAGAGCGGTACCTATTTATCTACTTGCACTTTGACGTGCTTTCAAACTGCTAGGTTGGCAGGAGCAGGGACAGAGCAATGGGAGCGCACCCCGTCATGGGGATTTGAACCGCCGACCTTCTGATCAGCAAGCTCTAGGCTCTGTGGTTTAGACCACAGCGCCACCCACATCTCCTAACAGCCAGTATAGTAAAGGTAATGGGACCCCTGATCATTAGGTCCAGTCGTGACCGACTGGGGTTGCGGCACTCATCTTGCTTTATTGGCCGAGGGAGCCGGCGTACAGCTTCCGTGTCATGTGGCCAGCATAGTATAGTATGGTGTTAAAGAGTATCAGACTAGGACTGGGTGACCTAGGTTCAAATCCCAACTCAGCCACAATATTTGTGAGGTGACCTTTCTTACCTTGTGGGATTGGTTTGAAGATAAAATTTTAGAACTAGGGATAGAAAGAAACCTTATATACCCTCTGAGAAACTTGGAAGGGTAGATTTTTTTTTTAAAAAATGAATATCTAAATATTGGTGGGGGGATCCAATGAGAATATAGCTGAATTCAAATTTTGGCCAAATGTTTTTGGTCAGTATTATGGTTCTGCCATTAAAAGGCTGATCCAATGAAGAGACCAAAGTACTAAAAATCTTCTATGCAGGGGGTTGGGGGTTAGAATCTTCAAATTCTTTGCCTATATTTGGGAACAGCTGTTGCATTATTTTGTCAGCTCACATAAGAGTGAATCAGTGCAGATTCTAGACTGCATTCTCCTTCTTTGGTGTTAAGAATTTTATTGACTTGGTAGACAGACGGCAGCAGGTTTTCATACAATAGGAGAATAACACAATGCAATTTGATTTTGTGGAACATCTCCCACGAGCAAGTATCAAAGGACTACAACCAGAGCTTGTAATTAATGTGTGCTGTCTTTAGTTGCCATGCCTTTGACAGTTAGATAAAAACAATATTTTATGATAAAAATAAAAGGGTAGCTATGTCAACAGAGTGACAAAGCCGGTGAATAATTATAAAAGAAGTGCTATCTGAGAGCTTTAATTGAAGAAGGGTGAAAAAGGTGAGGTACCAAGTAGAATGGACAGCTCAGAAAATGGAACTTTAAAACAGTAATTTATACAGGAAGTATAAGAATGAAAATGGTTTCCTAGTGGATGTTATTGGTTTTGAAAAAAGGATAGGAGTTCAACAACAGTCTGTAAAACACAGACTGTCTCGTCAGAGTGGTGCATGCTCTAGTTGTCTCCCACTTGGACTACTGCAACACGCTCTCTTTGACCCAGAAACTACAACTAATCTAGAATGCAGCAGCTAGATTGGTGACTGGGAGCAGCCGCCGAGACCACATAACACTGGTCTTGAAAGACCTACATTGGTTCCAGTACCTTTCGGAGCAGAATTAGGGCTGTCCTTTAAAGCCCTAAATGGCCTCGGCCCAGTATACCTGAAGGAGCGTCTCCATCCCCATTGTTCTGCCCGGACACTGAGGTCCAGCGCCAAGGGCCTTCTGGTGGTTCCCTCACTGCAAGAAGTGAGGTTACAGGGAACCAGAGAGAGGGCCTTCTCGGTAGTGGCGCCCACCCTGTGGAACACCCTCCCTTCAGATGTCAAGGAAATAAGCAGCTATCTTGTTTTTAAAAGACATCTGAAGGCAGCCCTGTTTAGGGAAGTTTTAAATATTTAATGCTGTATTGTTTTTAACACTCCATTGGGAGCTGCCCAGAGTGGCTGGGGAAACCCAGCCAGATGGGCGGGGTAGAAATAATAAATGATTTTTATTCTTATTAAGAAAAAATACACAACTTTGAAGCCCTTTGGCTGATGAGCTGGGTGGAACCACTGAGTGCAAAAGTGCATGCAGTCTTAGTCCCTTCCCAGAAACGCACCAGTCTCCAGAAGCCATAGTTCTGGCCTGGGTTCATTTGAGGAGAAATCCTCCATTCCATCCTGTCATGTTTAGTACAGAGAAGTCTGCTCAGCCAAGTAATGTTAGTTCACAGTATTGGGAGCATGAATTTGTGTGATTTTATACAAAATTGGGTACACATGACTACAGCAAACACACACACACACACACACACACACACATACCGCTAGAGTATGTGTATGTGTATGCATAAGGCTTGAGAGGACAGAGACTCTGTTTGCCATCAGGGAATGCTTGGCTTCTTCTTCGCTGCCCCTTTAGAAGGGAGCTGCTGCCACACACATGCATTTTAGATGCTGTATTTTCCACTGTGTTGTTATTTATTATTTGTAAGCCACTTGGGTTTCACTTGAATGAAAAGCAGCACAGAAATATAATAAACCAAACCAAATCAAAATCATAATTCAGCAAACAAGAGAGAGCAGGAAGGCTTAAAAAGGAAATATTTTTATGAGATTAAAAACCAAAGCAGCATATTTCATGGACCAGATTACACACTGACCCCCAGAATCATTACAGCAATGTTTTTTATTAGATGTAGAGCTTCTCACATACTGTATGCAAGCGTCTCCACACACATATGCATTTGCACACAAACACACAGCAAAATTGACTTACAGTCGTACCTTGGTTCTCGAACAGAATCCGTTCTGGAAGTCTGTTTGACTTCTGAAAACATTCGAAAACCAAGGCGCGGCTTCCGATTGGCTGCAGGAGCTTCCTGCACTCAATCGGAAGCCGCGTCGGACGTTTGGCTTCCAAAAAACACTCACTTCCGGGTTTGTGGCGTTCAGGAGCCAAAACAGATGAGTACTAAAGCATTTGAGAACCCAGGTATGACTGTACAGCCAAACTAATTCTTCTGGAGGCCATGCCTTGCCACACTATAATCCACCAAGCCAAATGCAGTTCAATCACCCTCCTCTTTTTTTCTGCCTGCTACAAAAAACAAGGTTTGTGTCTGTTAAGCATCTCACAAGACACATCTGATGGGCTGCATTTGGTTTAGTTTACCACATGCTAACCTGGCCTGAATTAGTCTGTCATTCATTCATTTATGGTTGACTTGTCCCTTTACATCTTGTTTGTCTAATAAAAAAAGATGTGCTTGCCTTCTTTGCTTTGTTTCCTGTCAAACAGGTCTGCTAACACATAAATACAAGCAGGAAAAAATGAGAGACTGGAATGAATGCAATTCCAAGTGTAGCTATAGCCTACGCAACAGCTGCAAAATCACATTGCACAGAACACCTACACTCATAGGAAAGAACAGCCATTTCCTCAGTGACAGGCTTTTGTATATTGAATGGTAAGGAAATGAAATATCTGTGCAACAGAAGGGAAAGATGATTGGAGCCCCTACAATTTAACACCATCACCTTCATTCATAAAGGACTAAAACACAAAAGGCTCTGAGTGTAGCTTCCATCTTTCGTCTCAGAAGCTGGCAACACAGCAAATAAGCATTTCTACTGTACAAGAATGGTAATGAAAGTTGCATATCCTCCAAGATCTTGAGTCCCAAAATGAGGATGTGCGTCTTCCCATCTTTGTTCCCATGTGGGTCACGTGACCTGTGTAACATAAGGTAAAGGTAAAGGGACCCCTGACCATTACGTCCAGTCGTGGCCAACTCTGGGGTTGCAGTGCTCATCTTGCTTTATTGGCCAAGGGAGCTAGCGTACAGCTTCCAGGTCATGTGGCCAGCATAACTAAGCCACTTCTGGCAAACTAGAGCAGTGCACGGAAACGCCGTTTACCTTCCCACCGGAGCGGTACCTATTTATCTACTTGCACTTTGACGTGCTTTCGAACTGCTAGGTTGGAAGGAGCAGGGACCGAGCAACGGGAGCTCACCCCATCGTGGGGATTCGAACCGCCGACCTTCTGATTGACAAGTCCTAGGCTCTGTGGTTTAACTCACAGTGCCACCCACGTCGGAACCCAAAAACACACTTTTTTTGGGGGGGGGTGCTTTGCTCTCACACTTTTTTCAGGGCACGATCTTGGCATGAAATTGCATGATATAACAGTGCCCAAAATAGCCACTGTGCTTTTGCGGGGAGAAAGGAGGTGTCATAGTTTTTCTGGGATGCATGCAGGTAGAAGCAAATATGAAGATAGGAATATAGGATAGGAACAGACACAATTCTGGAAAAAGCCCCAAGCTCAGACGCATTTGATTTTGGCAGTAATTGTTATATCTTGCCAACCTAAATGTTGATGATTTAGAAAACCAATTCAGATTTGAAAAATAAATAAATAAATATTACATTCAAAGTTCAACATGATTTCCCCCCAAAAATGTGAATTGCTGCAGTAATTATACAAATACTGTTTCCAGTTCCAGCTGGAGCTAATTTATGTCCTACACAGAACATGTGTCTGGCTAGCCATAGTCATTTTTGTCAGATAGAGATACAATCTCCTGCCTTTGTCTCACGTTATTTCCCAGACTCATCAGCTGCATTGTTAATTTCAATAATTAGACATACTTGCCTGCTATTCAAAGAAAACAGCATTCAGCAAATATGGATGTAATTTAATTGAATAATTTATTTGATGAGGGCTTTTATTTTTCCTTCCTGATATTCAGTCAGCTGTGACAATAATGGAATATTGCACTGAATGCCGAGTGATAACAGAACTGTACTTTTAATTTTTCATGTTCTTAATAATGAAATGATGTTCCCATTGCTTAAAAGCATATAAATGATGAACTAATCAAGTGCAGAACCTTTTCTGAAAAGCATGGCATCACATTGTAATGTGTCAAGAATAAAGTACAAATTCAGAACATTGGATTTCAATTCCCTGAACATTTGATTGTTTAGAAAATTCAAAACTTTTGAAAGTTTTAATAAGTTGAAATGGTAGTATAGCAACAAATACAAAGAAGATGCTAAACAAGGGCAACTACCAGGGAAGCACTTATCTCTCAGGAATACTGCTTTAGGGAGGAAAGGATGCTGATGAGAGGCAGGCTAAAACTACTATTAAGGAGGAAGACAGCTCATTCATAAAGGTACCTGGAAGATAGTCATATCTTTTGCTCTAAAGATGAATGTCAATGAGAAGCTAAGCCCCCTACCACAATAACTTATATGTTGGCAATTGTTTCTTATATTGCCAATTCAAGATTTCCAAGCTTGAATCCAGACATCAGCTATGGTACCGTCTCTCTTATTGGAAACCTGACTCCCACATTTTTCTACCTAGTGGCTCCTGACCTGCTCCAGTAAGTTTGGAGTTTTGTGTTTTTATATACCCCAGCACTACTCAGAAGTAAGTCCCACTGAACTTGTTTCCAAACAATAACATTTAGAATTGCAGTTTGCAACCTTACAGTTTCACCCAAACAATGTTCACTCTGAAGTAAGTAGCACTGAAACGAAGATAAGATTGGAGTTTTAACTCTCACTGAGACTAAACTATGGGACTAAACTGGGCTAAGTAGTTTATGGATCAAAACAATTAATTCATCAAGCTTAACAAATGTAGCAGGGTTTAGCTAAGTACCCACTAAAGGAAATAATTTATAACCCAAACAACAATATATCAGTATGGGTTTGTGGGTCATGACTCCTTTACCATTTGCAAATCTGTTCTGACAAGAAAACTGGCCTCCTCCAGAGCTAAACTTGGTAATTCACCAGAGATTTTAAACTCCATTGAATTATCAACATTTGCATGAGCCCTGTAAGAGGAAGCATTTATGTCAGTTAGTGCTAGTTTTAAAACTACTTTGAGTTTCTTTTGACCACTGGAATTAATGTTTAAAGTCTGCTGTATAAACTGGGCTGAGTGCCCCTATTTGCCATTCTTGTTCCTGATATTCCTATAAAGCCTTTTTGAGCTGAATCTTGGTCTTGGGTCATGCCTGAACCCACCTACACTTCAGAGGCAAAGAGGGGCAGCTAGGGGAAAAAAACCCCACTCTTCTCCCATTTGCCAGCAAGGAATAACCAGGTCAGGTAGTGACTTCTATTGATTTCAGTGGCTCTACTCTAAATAGAATCAAAACTGAATATAACCCTATGCTTTTTGATAATGTAGTATGTAACTCTGTATTTCAGAAATTTCCCAATATTTTCTTCTGGAAATTGCACACACAGTTTCAATCACTGTGGAAGAGCTTGGGAAGCAGTGTGTGCTATTGCTAAAAGAAGGGTGGCTGTTTGGAGAAACATTCTCACTTATTACTAAGTCCTTTCGCATGTCTTTGAGGACTACTGAGATTTGCTTGCTACTTGAACACACACAGGAGAATTTCCCTATGTAATTGGTTTCTTTGGCCACTGGAAGGGAAGCTTGATCCAATTCCTGAAAGTATGGTTATATAGCATGAACATACCTTTCTGCACATCAGTGGTTCCTGCTGGACCTCTAAGAAACACCACATCTGGTAAAAAAAAAAAAAAGATCCCCTTGCGCATGCAATTCCCACTTGAGACACACAGAAACACCCTGAGCCCACACTTCCTATGACCTCACATGCATGAATATCACGACAATACAGAAGGGGCTGATTACATTTGGATAGGGTGTTAATTGGAGAGAAAAGACACATATGGTTGATACCATCCACATGGTTACACAACATCATTGGGGTCACATGGGACAACATGAGGAGAAACTAGCTCAATTGCACAAGTTATATGACTAAACAAGTTTTGTGTCTACTGTATAATGCCAGAATTAGCTTTGAGGTACTTAAGAAATCAACTCTCCATTTCTCATCAGGAATTCAATTTTAAATTCAGTACAATAAGTTTTCACTGCAGCTTCCTAATTTTTCTTGTAATTACATTTCCTATTTCTTGAATCATGCATTAACTCTCTAAGCCTGTTGGTGCAAATATCACACTTATTTGAGATCACAGGCAGCCATCAATAAACATCTCTCTTGAGTTTTGGGTACTTAGACAAACATCTGCTGGGTAACAAATTGCAGAATTAAACCCAAAGAAGCTGCATTTAATTCTGTTGTCAACAAGTGTCTTAGTTAATTGTAGAATCTGCTGGATGATTAAAGCAGAGGGGAAAACAAATGAGAAATAGCTTTTTGTGATTCAAAAACAGGTTTGGCATGACCATTTATTGTTCCAGTTATTCTGACATGATTAGGTTTACCTTAAAGCTGATAATTCTATGGTAATTACTTTACAGCAGTAACAACTAGTGTCTTTGTTTTCTTATCCTGGTGTTTTTTTAAAAAAAAACAACAACAGATATCTGAATTCTGCAAGTGGTTTTTAGCTACAGTGTCTCAAGCTTAGAGTGGGGAGCCACAAGTTCAGGGACTGAATGTGACCCTCCAAAACTACCTATCTGGCCCTAGAGTCTCTTTCCAGGCCACACCTCTAACCAGGCCTGTTTCACATCCTCTATCAGTGTTTCTGCCTGGCTGAAATGTTCTTTGGAACTCTGATAATGCATCTTGCTTGTCGTGATGGAGAATAGAGAGGAGAATGTGTATATAGAAACTAGCCTGCTGTACAATGGTAAAATTTACAATTGGCCTCACCCATGCTGTGGCCCTCAGAACAAAAGGGAATGTGGCCCTTGACAAGTCCTTGTATTAATTATTGCCTGTATAACTATTATTCCCTGCACCAGTTACTCCATCAATTATTCGTCTTTTTTCCTATAAGCTCCTCTATCTATCCCTCTTTTACAAAGGGGGGAAAGAAGAATTTTTGATGGATTGATACATGATGGTTGTTGGGTCTATAAAATCCTCTATTTAATCTGTGCAATATCTTTCCAAGCAGTAAAGTCTCTGCTCACACATCAACCCACATTTTCAACATACTAAAAATACAATATATATCTTAGAAGTGGCCTGACAACCAAAGTTTTTAGCTGATGAGTTCAAAACCAATGTGGAAAATTCAGTGGTGCCCCCTCTCCTGATTTCTCTCTAGCTATTTGGCTTCTCTGTCTCACTGCCTTCCTGATTCCCCTTTCATGTACATATTGCTCTATTGATGCCAACTCCTGTTTCTAGGTTCCTAAGTTATGTGGGGTATTTTCAGACTCCTCCACTTTCATACTTGCCTCCAGCATTGCCTATGCTCAAGTTATATGCTTCTCCTTCCTAGGGATCAGGGGACTTACAAACATTTGCCAATTTCATGTGTACAAAAAACTAAGCACAAAACCAGCCCAAACCATAGTAAAATGGTTTCCATTTCAGGATTTCATTTGCGCTTATCACCCTAGGTTCTGGAATCTGTTCAATTCCAGTGGATTTTTTCAAAAAAATATCAAGTTTGGACCCTGGAACAAACACAGAGAGCATTTTCTTTCCATAAACAACAACTGATTTAGATACTTTCCCCTCATATACACTGAAGGATCTAGGCCAGGCATAGGCAAACTCGGCCCTCCAGTTGTTTTGGGACTACAATTCCCATCATCCCTGACCACTGGTCCTGTTAGCTAGGGATCATGGGAGTTGTAGTCCCAAAACATCTGGAGGGCTGAGTTTGCCTATGCCTGATCTAGGCCTTTGGAGCATACAGGTTGATGGCCACACAAACCTAAACCACAGCTTCATAATATACAGCATAATGTACAATCAGAGAACCCTGTCTCTCTCCACTCTTAATTTCTCCCCATCAACTCTCCAGTAGCTCCTTACAGAATACTTTTTTTATAATAATCTAACCTGAAAACTTGTTGAAGGATCCTATAACTAAACACATACATACATACATACATACATACATACATATATATGAGTTTTGCTTTTAACCAGCTGTTAAGTATATGTTTAGCTTTGGTTAGGCAATTAACAGCTGCTGGCCAGCCCTAACAAACCTTTAGTCCCTCTTTAAGACAGTAAAAGAGGCTATTCCTACAAGGAAATATTTTTTTTTTTGGGGGGGGGTGTTTCATTTTTACTGGGTAGACTGCAAGATAAGCCCTTTCTCTCTGACATCCCATCACTGAAGCAATGCATGGTTGAGCTGTAGGAGGTTGTCGTTCTGATAGCTGTCCCCTGGGAAAGCTGGGGGAAACAATGACAAAACAGAGACATTCCTAACTTGTCTGCGGTTGATGCACAGTATATTGCATGAGGGCTTAGATTTCAGACAACAGCTTCTTCCTCCTCTTTTCCCTTTTTTCCAAAGAGCTTTGTTCTGTCATGCTGACAATGCATCTTGCTCAGGGAAGGTGAAACACAGCAGACAAAACGAGATATTGAGGAGGGGGGAAAGGCACAGTGCCAGAGGGATAATACACCATTCTGTGTCTTGTTTCCTCTCATTAAAGACCCTGGGCTCTCATAGTCAAGGGAGCCTAAACTTTTCACAATGGTGAAGAAGCAAAGGCTTCTCAAAATGGTTGGCTGTATTTAAGTATACTTTAACTGAAGGACTGCATCATTATTATGAATATCAAAACATGTGCAGGTTGTAATGGGAAATGAATAAGACAAGGGCATTTAAATGGTTCTGTTGGACCAAATGAGAGATCCACCCAGCCTAGAAACTAACCTAGAAGGTTTTGAAGTTGCAAGATGCACAGTCAGTGATTACTGGACTCATTACATGAATCTGATGGATCAACTGATACTTTTGTTCACAGCAATCCCATGCCTGCACTTCTGATGAAAGCAACTTCAGGGTCAACAGTGGCCATCATATATTATGACCCAAAATATGCTGGTAGGTCCTTCTATTTTTTGTGCACTCTCTCTGGTTTAGCAATATAGGACTAAACCAGAAGTTCTCATTAAAAATAATAATAGTATCTTAACAGTATAATGTGGCTTTCTAGTTGTGCATCCATGTTAGGTGTGCTGCAAAATCAGATTGATCAGCAGTTGGGTCCGGGAAAGGATCATTTCTGCAAGCAGAAAGTCAATAATAGTTATTTCTATGTTTAAACCAATCTCATGTTGTTGTTGTTTTGGCCACTGTTTTCAGACACAGGGAGCTGGTTTCAGGTATTATGTCCTGTTTGGGGGGGTGGGGGGAAGGATTCTTAAATGTCCACAGGCACTGTCAAATGTATTATGTAAACTCATTTGCCGTTTTGTTGCAAGCCATAAAACTCCACAACATGCTCAGAATGACAAAAAAAAATCTCTTTAATATTAATGCACACCATATCTTATTCTGGGTATGCAGTACATGCATGGGAAATAGTTATGATGCAACCTGAGTGCTCTTTACTGTACAGACAGATGGATGTGGACACTGCGGTACTATGCAACTAAACATTCTCCTTCCTGGTGTCCTAAAGGGGTATGTGGGGGTAGGGATGGTGTCACGTCTGCCTTAGATAGAAGCAGGATGTCCTTGCATGAAAGCTGGCATGCAAACATGTGAGGGCAGAGCAAGAAAAGGCTTGGTTTGGCCATAGCTCAGTGATAGAGCATCTGCTGTGCATGCGCAGGGTATCACATTCAGTCCCCAGAATCTCCAAGTAGGACTGAGCGAAACTCCTGTTGCCAGTGTAGAAAATACTGAGCTAGATACAGTATACTGACACAGTGCCAGATTTACGTATAAGCTAAACAAGCTATAGCTTAGGGCCCCACTCTCTTGGGGCCCTCCAAAAAAATATACTTCTTCTTAGTTGTATTTCACTATTAATATACTTCTTCTTAATTGTATTTCAGGGATGCAGGTGGTGCTGTGGTCTAAACCACTGAGCCTCTTGGGCTTACCAATCAGAAGGTCGGTGGTTTGAATCCCCGTGACGGGGTGAGCTCCTGTTGCTTGGTCCGAGCTCCTGCCAACCTAGCAGTTCAAAAGCACACTAGTGCAGGTAGATAAAGAGGTACTGCTCTCGCGGGAAGGTAAATGGTGTTTCCATGCGCTGCTCTGGTTTCAGTGTTCCGTTGCACCAGAAGCGGCTTAGTCATGCTGGCCACATTACCCAGAAAAACTGCCTGTGGACAAATGCCGGCTCCCTCAGCCTGTAAAGCGAGATGAGCGCTACAACCCCAGAGTTGTACGCAACTGGACTTATCTGTCAGTGGTCCTTTACCTTTACCTTTAATTGTATTTCAGTTCAACAATTACTTTGATAAAATACATATTTTGTTATGTGCAAATGGCTTTAGAGACCTATTAGGTCCATAAATTACCATATAGCATATATTCAACACAAAAAACAGCAACAATTTGTTGTTGACAAAGGACAGCTGGACATTTAAGGGCCCTGTTACCCTTAGGGCCTCATCAAACCTAAATCTGGCCCTGTACTGACATACTATAAAGGAGCTTCCCATGTTCTTAAGAGCAAGCCAGATGGTAATGGCCTTCAGTCTGGGCCAAGGCCAGGTTTTTTTGGCCTAGTGAGCCTGAGCAACAGTAACCCTTTCACAAGAGTCCACCTGCAATCTACTCCTGTGATTTTACACTTGCATTGGGGGAAGCTAGTATCTAATAAAATATGAATAACAGACTGCTTCTTGCCCTGGGTTCATTCATCAGATTTCTAACACATGAACCTGGGATTGGGCGGGGGGGGGGGGGGAGGGGAGAAACAGTCCAGACTTTGCGCCTGATGAGATAATGCACTTTTTCTGACATAGAGATTAATATCAATGTCAAAAAAAATAAAAAAAGCAAAATGAAATAACTCTCAGAGAAAACATCATATCTTTTTCAGACCAGGAAAATCAGATATTTATAGACTTTGCTGAGAATATGTTGTTTGCCTCTATAACTCATATGTTAAGTATCAGAGATAAGTTTTCTCCAAGAACTTTGGATTTACTGTGGTGATCAATTCTTTATTCATAGATAAGCCCTATACCATTTAGCACTGTTTATTGCCTGACAGCAGATCAATTGAACATTGTCAGTTTGAAAGCTTCTGTTTCCATTGACATGAATATCTAGAAACTGACAGTGTGTTTACTGGGGGCTTATGAAAATCATAAGAACTTCTCTTTTTTTTAGTTGTGTGCATTCAGCATTAGTGTTCTGTATATCATTTTAATGAGGGAACTCATCTTGGTTTAATTTGGTATTCGCTTAGCATTTTTTGTTCTCAGAAAATTTTCTGAAAAAGCTCAGCCACAGAAGTCATTCTTTGTATGCATAAGATCTGAGGTCCAATCTCTGCATCCCAATTAAAGGATATAGCTGTAGATAGCAGAGTCAGGAAATGTCTTCACCTGAAACCATGGGAAACTGTTGCCAAAATAGGTAATACTGAGCTAGATGGACCAATAGCCCAACGATAGCCCTCTTGAGATATTCTAATCATGTCTAAAAATCAAAAGTCAAGCAGGGAAAGCAGGACCAAATATGCTAAGCACAAGGGACATAGCTTAGCACAGTTGTTCCTACTCATGTGTTGGTTTTACATACATGTAGAATGCTTGAATAGTGGGTTTTTAAAATCTAAAATAGGGGTGGCTTGCCTAATGTTACTGCAATTCCCCATTAAGCTTGATCATGCTGCTTTGGGCTAATGGGAGCTGGAACATTTCTAGGGCCTCACCCTGGTCTAAATCTGGTTTCATATGTCCAGTGTCTCAGTCTAGGACCCAGAAAACTTTATCACCTGACTAAAAAAAAAACAGTGCTGTCTTCAGTGGGCCATAAACCCAAAGAAGCTACCTCATCTTTTTAAGTCTTTACTGATTTTTTCCCCCAATAGAGCAACAGTAAAAATAGAGCAGACCAAAGCTGGGGAGATTTCCAGTCCTTGGACCAAGAGAGCTATGTGATCCTAGACCAGGCATCACCAAAATCAGCCCTCCAGATGTTTTTGGGACTACAACTCCCATCACCTCTAGCTAACAGGATCAGTGGTCAGGGATGATGGGAATTGTAGTCCCAAAACATCTGGAGGGCCGAGTTTCAGGATGCCTGTCCTAGACCAAGATCCAAAAAGGCCTAGCTCAGGGAAGCTTCCCAGACCAACAAAGCAAGAGCACCAGCCTTCTTGAATCTACCCATAAAAACCTTAACTTAACTTGTTTTGATGCCAGAAGCTCTGCTCCTGTGATCCCCAGAGTAACATGGAAACTATTCGGACAGGCCAGGTGATGTCACTTTGATTGGGGGGTGGGACTGTAAGTTTTCTGGGCAGTGTCGCTGCTCCCATCATTCAGCCCAGCTCTGAGGGCCTTATGGTGGTTCCCTCATTGTGAGAAGTGAGGTTACAGAGAACCAGGCAGAGGGTCTTCTCAGTAGTGGTGCCCGCCCTGTGGAACATCCTCCCATCATATGTCAAATAAATAAATATATGACCATCCATAAACATCTGAAGGCAGTCCTGTATCAGGAAGCTTTTAGTGTGTGATATTCTGCTGTGTCTTTGTATATTCTGATGGAAGCCACTCAGAGTGGCTGGGTCAACCCAGTCAGATGTGTGGGGTATGTATATGTGGAGTGTGTGTGTGTGTGAGAGAGAGAGTGTGTGTGGTGTGTATATACAGGGCTTTTTTTCTAAAAAAAATGTTTATGGGTACTCTCATTTTCCTGCTCATATTAAAATACTGTCCCTCAATGAGGCCCAACTTAGATTCACAAAATGTTTAGAGGTATGCGCCTCCTGCGTCCCCCCCCCCGAAAAAAGCACAATATATATGTGTGTTGTGTGTGCGCGCCACATACAAACATAGTCTGTGCTGTACCTAGGACAATGATGATGGTAATTAAAAACTATATTGAGTGGAAAAATCACTTAATTATCCAAAGAATGGGTTAGCCATTATAATACATTGTATTCCCCCAGATTTCAAGTCCTCCTCTCTCCTTCCATAGCTGGTATCTTGCAGCCTAGTACAGTCACATAGTCTAGTGCAGCACAATTTTATGGTAAAAATAATGAAATGGTTCACTAGTAAAACAGAATATCTTAGAATAAAACATATTCATGACACTGCCAGGTTCATACTTTTTAAAAAAGATGTTGAGGCTGTGATGGATAAAATATCACTTTCCTTCCGTTCCCAAATCGAGACTGCGATCAAAATGGCATATTAACGTAATGCAGTCTCACTTACATATGCAAAATTTTATTTAAATGAAGCTTTTAAAGGCTTGATATAAGACATTGTTTAGTTGACTGAGCACAGAAGTGCAAACCAATGTGCCTTTGAGTGACTAGAAAATATCCTCATTCTCAGTGGGTCTCCTGGCTAGAGATTGCATATTCATGAATTAGAAGAATCTTCATCTGCCCTGCTCCTGCTCAGCAACAGGCGTTTACACTTTCTTTGAGAAACATAAAAATGACCTGCTCACAATCTGTGGCCATTGCTAATCTTAGAGCATTAGGCTGCAGTCTTAAGTTCCTTGATGTCAATAGGTCCTACCTTTGGGCAGGCATGTTCAGGACTGCAATGTTATTTCCCCCCATCAGGTATGAGAAGTATTTTCAGTATAATAAAGCAAAAAATCAGGCTTGTGTATCCACAGTAAATCCATCTATACACCCTCTGCTGATTCTGTTTTTTTTTTTTCTCTTTTATAATCACTTTCTCATAAATAGCCAAACAGTGTTGATTTGTGTACTGAAAGAGTTACTTATTTTAATTACATATTTTTGTCTTTCCCTTATTTTTGGCAAACAAGACATAGTTGACAGAGCATCTAAGAAAGTGGGATCTAGTCAAGCAAAGCTATGTTGACCAAAGTCAATTTGTTAGTCTTTAAGGTATCACGGATTTCCTGATTGTCTCTTTTGCTGCAACAGACTAATAGCTACCCCGCTAGAAAGAAATCCATGAGAGTAGTAGGGAAAATACTAGGACCCTTCTTAGCTACTGCATCAACATCCAGGAACCACACAGACCCCAAACTAATAATACCTTTTTGGATGAATTTATGGGACAAATGGTGGGAAAGAATGGAATATGATTAGATAGATCCCTCTCTATACTCAACTGCTCTGCATGATCTGTGAAAACAAGCTCTGAGGGCTCAGAGATGCCTGGCTTCACGATTCAGTGAAAGGCAGACACAGGTAAAGCTATGAATTAGCCTGGCTGGAAAATCGTATTCAGTCACAAATGCAAAGGTCTACCATAAGAAACCACATGGGAAACAGAATATGATGGAAGCCTGGGTGGATGCTGCCAAGTAGATGAGAGCTGAACTAGAGCTACAGATGCCAATGCAAAATGCAAACTCACAACTGCATAGATTTTAGCAAGTGCATACATTATACATACACCTTGACAATGATGCTGCATTTTGATATTTGATGTTTATTGTAAGCCTCTCACCTAGTTTGTTCTTATGGCTGTCACTGCCTCTCTTGCAACTTGCCACTACCTAACTGGTGCAGAGAAGAAGAAAATGCCAAGCACCTCTTCCCACAAGAGCCCCCCCTATACAATCTAGGAGTCTCTTCCCACCAGCATCTGATCGGAAGCTTAACTTTAGCTTCCCACACCAGTTGCCATAGCCTAAACAATTCTTACTCACACCAGATGGGCTCTGTCTATACACCGTAGTTACCAGACACCTGACATTTTGCTCTGTTATTGTTCCATGTGTAACCACTTCTCCGTGTTCTACTCTATCATTCTTCTGACCTAGGCTGGATCTTGACACATCAAAGAAGCATTTTGGTTAAACGTGTTGTAAACTCATACAAGGAAATCTGGTTGGGAAAGATGGGGGGTGTCCACAGCGCCATCTGGTGTCGCAGTGTTGTATTGCATATACAACACATATAAAATGTTTTTTCTTTACCAATCTAACTGATTTCCTGGTAGAGATAATTTCTAAAATGAATTCCTGAACTGGTGCATGTACATTTGGCCATGGTTTTCAGTTCACTCATGTCTACGCTTCCCAATAAACACAAATATTATTTTTTGTGCTTTGTTTCCTCAATGAGCATGTGCTCAACAAGCACATCAATAACATGAAGGGCATAGAATAACAAAAGGAACAGCAAACTATGGCAAAGTCTGCACAAAGTCTGGAAATTTAAAAATAGAACAGATGGATGGCAGATTGTCAATGTGTCAGTGTTGCTCTGCAAACATCACTGGAAAACTGAGAATACTGAAATCTTAAAGGAAATTTGGGTGGGGAAAATTTTGTAAGGGTCCCTACTGGCTGCTTCACCCTTGCAGCTTTGTTGAAAAAGCACAGTAGCTCTCTCATAGAGCACTTTTCAGTCAAATCTGAGATGAAGAAAGATGTAGAAGTAGCACAGGGGACAATCACTCAGCTGCTAGTTGCAGAAAGCCAGTTTGCCACACTTTCAAATTTATCCATACCAAGCAGTGCATTTCACATTAATGCACAACAAAATGGCAAATGCTTCTACAAGTTTCCTATGCTCAGATTCAAAATCGCATAATGAATGATGAAAGCTTACAGTGTTTGGGACTTTTAAGTTTAGAGAAGAGGAGAGCAAGACTGGACACGATAGAGGTGTATACAATTCTGCATCATGGGGCAAAAGTGGATGGAGAAAGGCTCTTCTCCCTCTCTCCCGAACATCTAAAGAAGCCGAACACTGGAATATGGACAAAAGAAATTACTTATTCACATGGTGCAGTTAAAACTATGGAATTTGCTCCCACATGAATAGTGCTAGCCACTTACAGAGATGGCTTTAAATGAGGATTAGACAAATTCATGGAATGTAAGATTCTTAACAGCTACTAGCCACAAGGGATATGTTTCATCTCCACTAATGGAGGCAGTATGTGACTGAGTACCAGCTGCTGGGAATCAGGACAGGAGAAGGGAGAGAAGAGCACTGTTGTGCATTTCCCATAGACATTTGGTTGGCCATTGGGAACATGATGTTGGACTATGTCAGCCCCAGACCTGATCCCATGGAGCTCTTCTTATGTTCTCAACTGAGAAACTGCATGCAAACCAAGGCAGTTATCAGGTGAACATTTCAACTGACCGCTTCTTCACTCAGTTGGCCTTCATTTTTTAATGTATGCCTGTTGGTTAGTTGTGTGACATATTCTCCATTATGTACTAATCATGCCAGCTTTGCTTTGCCAAATCACATTTAATTTTGCTTGTTATTTGGAAGCTTTGAAAATTGACAAATGAATAATTATACAGAGATGATCCAGAGCTTGGCCATTTATTCTTTTCTCTATCTCTTGGCAATGGTCTGAAGAAAGAAGCAATTAGCCATTAAGGAATGAGGGAATCTTTCAGCTACACTGTTGTTCTTACACAGGAACTCAGCCATTTGCATTCCTGTTCCATGAAAGAGATCAGGGTTTTATTCCACTAATGTGAGAAAATGGCCACTGATTGCTATGTGAGAACAATAGGTGTCCAAGTGGGTGGCAAACTGCATGAAAGCTCTATTTCCCTATATTGTTTGTGAGTGGAAAACCACAGGTATCAAACTCAGAATGACACAATTAGTGGCACTGGATTCAACCTACAAACCCTTAAATTAATTGAGCCTTGGATAAATCAGACACTATTTCTCACTGTGTGTCCCACCTAAGAAGGTTGGCTGACAGATGCCTATTTTGAGGCAAATATGAATGGCAGTACTAGGACAAAATTTGCCATTCATGTTCACAACTATAAAGAGCTTGCTGGGTCAGGCTGGTGGCCCCCCTAGTCCAGCATCCTGTCCACACAGTGGCCATTTTGTTGCCTATGGCAAGCACACAAGCAGGCCATGAGACCAAAAGGAAAGGGAGAAAAATCCTTTCCGACCCTGTCAACAGTGATCTGAATAGCTCTAATTTGAGGGAGGGTGGGAAGCTCATGGGGCAAGTGTAGAAATGAAGTTTCTTCACCACAAGAATGAGTTTCAAAGCTTTGCTGCAGAACAATCTTAAATATGAGTTACTTTGTATTTTGCAACATTTATATTAATAACACATTGTAAACAAGAAATGGGGTTCAGCCCTTTATGTGGTTCAATAAACTTTCCTCTCTCTGGTCCGAGACAGAGATCCTAAGTTTATTCATCATTGGAGCTTCTGTTTCTGGCAATAAGTCATCAGGGAGCTTGACACATTGAAATGGCAAAATGCCAGCCTTCTCCAATGCTTTTGCCATGGTGGACCTTCTTGCCGAAGGGAAACACAGCATTTTAAACACAATTAAATGCTAACACCTTCCTCCCGAGAGATTTCATGGAGTGGCTTCATCCTGCATGAGCATGACAAGGAGGCACAACTCTGTCTGGACTATGCACCGCCAGGCACAATCACACCCTGAGCACAGCTTCCAAATTCTCCCTGCGGCCATTTACAAAAGGGTACTATGCAGAGGGAAAACCACCATCACAACCATGAACTGGGAACTTGCAGTGCTGCTATATTATTCATTTCCACCTTACAGATTATCAGTCTTCATAGTGTCAATTTTCACTTAGGTGGGGGTAAAGGTCAGGGACCGCCGTCAACAACCTGTAGCTTGACATCAGTCTGAGAAGCTGAACAATTTCTCCACTGCGCTTTCAACTCCCTGGATTGGGGCCCACAGCTCTGGCAAGTCAGTGGATTGTAGTAAAGAGTTTTTTATGATATTTTGGGAAGAATTCATCAAAGGATGATGAGACACATTTATCTTTTTGAAGGTTTTGCATTTCAATCAACTAACAGCCTTCTGACTGCTTAGAATTTCAAAGCAGCTATCCTATGGAGGGATGCCATTTGGGGGTTGGGGGGGGGGAGAGGGAAATCACCTAAAGAGAATTATTTGCTCATTATTCTGGTGATGAATCTGTTTCAGTTTGTTTTTGTTTTTTTGTTTTTGTTTTTTAAAAGCATTTATTCATAAGGTGTCTTTGTACCTACTCCTGGCAAATATCCTTAAACTATAAGAAATGTTTTTTCATCTCAGGATGCCAGTCGCATTATAACTCTTACAAAGCAATAATGCACCAAATTATATACTGCAGCGTGATCCCTATTCATATAATTCTTACAAGAATCTATACATAGTGCTTTATGATGGCTGTAATTTAGATATATCACATAATATAATATCTTTTATAGTATGTACCTAGTTGTTGGTGTGTTTTTTTTATAAAAAAGATCAGCACATGAACTGACTATTTAGTAATAATAAATGTTTTCTATTTATACTTCTTCTATCCACTAGCTGCTGCTGCTGCTTTCTCCACAGCACCATTTAAAAAATGTTCCAACACTATGTGCATGGTACATTTTTAAATGGCAGTGCTATGAGGAAGGTGAAGAAAGCAATGGCATGGTAAAGAGTTGCTTTCTCAGAACCATCTTGCTAATGTGTTTTGCGATGCAGCACAAGATTGCAGATGCAACAAAGAACATCCCAAAATTGCATGAGAAAATGCAGCCCAAAATGGTTGTCATGTCCCTTTTCCCCAGGACAGTTAAGGGGTATGATATGATGGTGTTGCAGTATTCATTTCATGCTGTGGAGAGAATAGAGACCACAGAATGTATGTTTGCCAGACCCATGCATGGCATCACATTTAGTTCTACATTTATATAGGGAGACATGGCTTCTGAAATATATGGAGCCTATGCTGTGAAAAGCTTTCCAGGTCACCTTGAATTACAGCTGGAAAGTAACAGCAGATCAATTCAATTGCCACAACATGGGTTGAATAGGTTCTTCTTTCCACCGTTAACAATATGGGCTGTAGCAGTTTGCATTGTGTGAAGTCTGATATCAATTCTAGCTCCACCCTAAGCTTCAATGCCTAGACCTTCTGTGGGAACCTGTTTAGAGTATATCTTTGAAGGTCACAGGAACAGAAGGAAGACAGAGAAAGGTTGTTTCTAGTGCTTTAGAAAAGAATTTTTGGTGCAGGAAATTGAAAGACTGGAGAAAAATGGAAGGAGTGGATTAAATAGATGCCGTATGATTTATCCACTTTCAGCAAGACCAATTCCACAAATGAGGCAGCAGCTAGGCACCCATTATCTCTTACTCAGGAGGTCATGGATGTAAATGTGACTTCCTAGTGGATAATAGGTATGGAGAGATCAAGGGAGATGCTCACTCAGATGTTAATAAAAGGAAGGAGGGAGGAGATGACTATGGGTGCAAATCAACACGTTTTCCCCATGACATGCCAATTTATCTGTGACACAGAATGAACATAAAGCAGTATATAAATTAATCAGTAAAGTATTCGGATAGTACTTTAGGGATTCATCTTATTATTCTTTTTTCTTTCTTTTTTGTACATTGGTTCTAAGACCAAAATACAAATACTGATTTTTTTCTGTCAGTTATAAGTGTGCATAAGAATATAATATGCTTCATTTCAAAATATCCATAAACTGATTAGAAGGCTTTTGCAAATATTCTGAAGGGGAAAACTGCAATTTATACTTTTCCTTTTCATAACTGGTATGATGTGCATTTATTTTGTACTTGGATATTAGACCTTGAGTACTAAATGTGTTGTAAGAAACAAACTCTTAATGGATGGTCTACTTTGACTTAGCAATGTACAAAATATTAGGAAAGTAGCACCTTTTCAGGCAGAAAGGTAACCAACTTAGTGATCACTCTGTCATATTGATTCAATAATTATATTAGCATCCTGATGAAAGGAAATGTCATTATTAGCACACATAACACACATTTTAATTGCAATCAGTAGTTAACCCTTGGGTTAATTAATAGTGGGTCTCATGTTCAAGAAGGCAGTTACTCTATGTGCTGTAGAGGCAAATGATGGGCAAATGGGAAGGTAGTGGCCAACAGGGGTGGCCAACTCTCAAGAGACTGTGATCTACTTTCAAAATTAAAAACTGGCAGGGTTCAGCTCAAAGTTGTTGAGGAGCTTTTTTTAGGGAGGAGGAAAGCCCCATTTTTGGGCGGGTTCAAAAACTTTGGGTGGAGGGGGGTTCCTTTTTTTGGAGGGTTAAAGGCAAGGGACAAAGGGATAAAGTCACTCATAATAATAATAATAATAATAATAATAATAATAATAATTTATTATTTGTACCCCGCCCATCTGGTTGGGTTTCCCCAGCCACTCTGGGCAGCTTCCAACAAAGATGAAAGATACACTAAAATGTCACATATTAAAAACTTCCCTGAACAGGGCTGCCTTCAGATGTCTTCTGAATGTCAGGTAGATGCTTATCGCTTTGACATCTGATGGGAGCAATCACAAAAAGATCGCTATGGATCAAAACAGCAGCACAGAGAAAGCTCCATCTTCCCTTGCAGAGATCATACAACAATGGAGGGCTGGCCGAGGGGGCATGGCAGGAGTCAGTTTTAGTGACGTTAAGGAAAGGGAGCCAGAGATCAACCGCGATCTACCAAAACCTTGTGGGGATCTACCAGTAGATCGTGATCAACTTGTTGGACAACCCTGATCTAGGAGGAGAAAACTGATCCTAAACCTCTGCTGCCTTGCGGTTATATTCATTCATGAGAAAGACTTCATGAGTAAACCTCAAGGAGAAATCCATACCTGCTGCCTTGTGAGACATCTTCAGGAGAAGAAAAAGACAAGGAGTAATCCCTACATAAACCCAGAATGGAGTCTTTTAGATGGTTGGATGGCACCTTGTACACCTTCCAGCAACTCCTGCAGCCAAGCTGGTACCACATGTATTGCTCTGCTTTCCTTTGGACCACATCAGTGAGGCCAAGGGATGAAGGTCTTGTCATCTGGTCAGTCTAATTAATTAGTTGCTGGGTTCTGCCATCGCCACCTAAAGTACATTCCCTAAGGTGCTGGTGTGTAAGGAATAGTATGTGATTTTGACTTCTTCCAGTTGTAAAGAAGGCTTCCATGTTTCCTGCCTACTTTACAATACCTGTGGTGAGTCAGGGGTTCTTTTTCCACATGAAAGGAAAGCAAAAGTTACTTTTGCATTGAATTTCTAATATCAAAGCATGCAAATACAGAGATAATTTTAAAACCCTCATTTTCCCCCATGTAAACCAAGCTGGCTCTGCTAGATTCTTGTGATAGAAGGCCTTCGCTGATTCCTGGAGGATGCATTTAACTTGTAGCCTTTTGCTTAGATCTTCCCAGAAAAAGAGAACTATGTTGATATTTTCATTTCCCTCTGGGGAAATCCTAATCTTCATATAGAAACCTCTCCCCCATTTCACTCCTCCTGCTGCTGCTACTCTCCATCTCCTTGAAGAACGGAATCTCGTCTAACAGAGTTTGGGAAATGCACTGAACAATGAAGAACAGTTTCCTATTCCTGGGGAGTTGGATAAGAAAAATGATGATAGTTTTTTTAAAAAAAGAAGAAGTAAAGTGTAGAGTCTGAATCTCACTAACTTGAAGGCTTTCTTGTGTTATTCTATCCCAGAATAGAGTGTTCCAACCAATTAGAACATTTTTACTAAACAATTTATTCAGTATTTGAACAAATATGTTAACACTTCTATTGAATTTTTGTGATGAGGTTTTTGAAATACTCCTATGTGAAACAATGTGTGGTAGTACTTAAATCCTGGGAGGGCATATTAATCCAGAAGTCAAAATGTGAGTGCAAAATCTGAGGCACAAAGTGCCAGATATTCCTTCTTTATTGTGATGTACCAACTATGAGCTGTGGAACACCTCAGAAACCTGAAATGGGTGTACAACTTCATTGCTGGTAAACCCAAACTAGAAAAGCAACACATTGCTGGCATTATATTGTGACACTCAATATAAAACTCAAAACCCCTAGTAAGCAGTACAGTGGTACCTCCAGTTGCAGATGGCATCTGTTCCAGAGCTTTGGTTGGATCCTGAGGTTTACGCAACTGGAGGGCATGTGCACATGGCGAAACCCAGAAAAATACTTCTGGGTTTGCCGCGTTTGCATCCTGAAGTATATGCATATCCAGAGGTACCACTGTTCTTTTATTACTGACCAGGTGGTGTTGGTGGTGAAAGCATTCCTTCAGCACAGTGGTTGTATGCTTAAAATGCTGTGATGAGCTCATTGGAAGAACAAATGAACCAAACAGTATCCTCTAGCTTCTTAGCAGATTAGTGGGTTGCACTGGGGTTTCAGCCAAACACCAATTAAAATCTAATGTTTTGAAGAGAATGTCTTGCCCAATGAATACATACCAAAAACAGGATCTTTGGAAATGATCCTTATCTTGTACATTTAGCTATGGAGATGTTTGATATTATCTACAGCTTACTTTGAATTTGATATGTTTGAAAACTCTACATGGGTGACAATAATAAATTACAATCTTGCCACTTTTTGTAATTTTAGATACTTCCTGCATTCAAAAGGTTAATTTTTTTTTTTTGTTTCTTAAAACAGAACAAAACTCTCTGTTATGAAACATGCATTTCAAATGGAAGTGTCAATATATTATAAGCTTTCATATTTCAAGTATGCACATTTTGCAGCTGGCATTTGGATTTCAGCAGTTCAAATTTATGTCTGTTCAAATATCAAAGCCTACTCAAAAGGCATGTCTGACAAATGAAGATCAGACAAGACAAATAAAACAAAAGTCATGAATGTGATCAAAATCAAAACAAGGGAGAATTTAAAGGGACGTGCATCATGCATTTGAGGCATTCAGTATGGTGGGCAGAGCCGTCTTTCCCATAGGGCTTAGTGGTGCATTGCCTCTTAGGGGCACCCCAGAGAGTGGGCGAGCTGCGCAGCTTTGACGGCGGCTTCCCCTTTCCCTGCATGCCTGCAAGCTGCAACCCATCACCCATGTGGCTGGCGGGCATGCAGCTTGCCTCCCAAGCTTCTGCAGGGATTGCTCTCCTGCAACGGCATGGGGGAGAGTCCCCCCCCCATGACTGGCAGTGCGCAGCTCCCCCCCCCCATCTGTGGTAATTTGGGAGCACTGGGCAGATATTTGCACCCTGGCGCACATCTGCTAAAGACAGCCCTGATGGTGAGCAATGATATTCTTGCGTGCCAACCCAATCTCTGAGCGGTGCAAGATTCCAGGGTTTCAGGCACTTACCCAGGGCTTGTGTTTCCTTTTGGAATGAGGCACAGTGGAAATTGTGGTCTCTTTATGAGATATGGCCTATTTACACAAATACACTACCTGAGCCTGTGATGAAGGGGTTCACAGCATCAACACCCCAAGAGGGTCTTGTTTTACCCATAGCCACAGCCTTAGATTCAAACAGAAATCAAGCATTCTTCTCAAACATTGCTTTGATTCTCTCTCTCTTTCTTCTCTCTCTCTCTCTCTCTCTCTCTCTCTCTCTCTCTCTTTCTCTGCTTTACTTATAGGTCACATCACTGCAACTCTACTCGCAACTCTGGCTTTGTTTGTTGAGGGAGGGCCCCGCCACCCATTTGCCACTAATGGCTCATGAGTCAGGCTATCACCTCACCAGGAGGCTAGCCGGGCTATTCCAGGAAACAGAAACTTTGATTAAATTCTAAAACTAGAATTCTAGATCCAGGAATTAAAGGGTTCTGGCTTCCAGCTTAATATTATAACAATATTATTGTGCCTCAATCAGAAGGACTAAGTGAGCCAGGCCTTTTAGGGGCCCTGCGACAATGGATCAAAATAATACTGATCTTCAAAGGAAATTACAATCAAGCTTTCTTAGTTCAATGTTACCCCACGAGAGTGCGCACACAAGAAACCTCCACATACAAAGTTTTCTGTGAGTTAGTGTGTAGGGTGTTCAAAAACATATTAGGAGATAATTGGGGGGGGGGGAGAGAGGATATGTCCAGGGACCTCCACAGGGTTTAATCTGGCATTGAAAGGGCACCAGTTCTAGGGCCTTAAAAATTACAGGCACACGAGCCTGTGAAAATACCATTTGAACAGTTCTGGGATATTTTAATTATTGAATCAGTGAGACAAGGAAAGCAGGTATTGCAAAGCTAGCAACAGATTCTACCCTCCAATTATCAACAAATGCCAGCTGTGGAATAATTGGGACATCATAGTGTAAAGTAGAGAAAGTGAAGGAAAATAAGCCATATCACCATGCACACTCAGAAAATTATTTCCTCTGTCTCCACGCACTTATTTGTGCTGACAGGCAATTTTTTTTGTGTGTAATTAAAAATCTTCATTAAACACTACATCAGCTCCCCTCCAAATTAATTTACATTTTGTCCTCAATATTGCATTTTCAAAAATAAAAGGGGGTGGGTGGGTGGAATAGTTATTCCTGGCAAAGGTCCAAGATTCCAATTATAGCTTCCTCTATGGAGGAAAGTGAAATAGATTTTAATTGGGGCCTAAGAGTAAAGGTCAGTTTGCTGGGAACAATGGGTATCTTTGGTAGTAATTGACTGAATCATCCTGTAGGAATTTGTAAATGTCAGTAACATTCTTAAAATGAGAGGAAAGGGAAAGGCCTCATACCAAGGAATGACAGCAGAGATTCAGCAGCAGGGGAAAATATTGCTGTGGTTATTTAAACAACACCTTAACTAGGGATAATTTGAAAAAGCTGTGCAATGTGAAACGAGACTGAGCACATTTAACCAATAAGAATCATAATGCACTACTGAATCACTGCACTACTGAATTAAGAACTTTACTGCACTACTGAATTAAGAACTTTCTTATAGAATGCTAGAGCTAATCTAAAGATATAAGATGCTAAATATTTGGAATTTTGATCTCACATGTCCCTGGTCCCAAACCTCATGCCCAAGGCCATATGAGCAAATAGGTCATTCCTGGTAGCTCTGTTCAGCAGCGAAGAAGATAACACTATTTTCATTTGTTACCTTAGATTTACATGGGGTTTTCTTCTTAATATTCATGCTACACCAGTAAAACTCATCCTGACATTCCCTCAGAGGAGAACAACAGCTGTTCCATGCTCTATTTATGGTGCTCTTTCATCATGAAGATTTGATCACTTATTATGTCCTTCAACAGATGATACTGAAAAAATAGCAGAATGAGGCAGTAGCTATGAAATGGAAGAAATTGGTCACTGCAGACTGCAGGTGGGGAAATGTCATGTAATGAAAACTATCTGTAAGTAGAAGACAGTACACTAGGAGGGAAGTACTAGACTAGCCCTCTCTCTGCTGTGCTACCTTTACGGAGAGAGAGGTATCAGTTCAGTCCTAGAAAAAAATGTTTTGTGCATATAAGTGTTCTTGAGAAGTTCTGTTTATCAGGAGAAACCAGGGATTGAACTTGGGTATGCAAACTCTACTGCACTACTGAATTAAGAACTTTCTTATAGAATGCTAGAGCTAATCTAAAGAATCTCAATAGGGCCGAGAAAGGAGTCAGACAAATGATTTGATACAGGCAGGAAACTTTTGTGAAAATAAAGATGATAAAAATATAGCTCAACTATAGAAAAAAACCCAACCCTGATGGTATTCTATACTGTACATAGAATTTAAAAAGTTCAATATTCAACAATGCCACTGACTTTCAATTAGATATCTCTGTCTTAATTGCTATAGAAATTAGATCATGTTTCTTGGATTGTGGTTGTTGTTGTGGGGGTAGGGAGAAAAAGTGAAGGCATAAACTGTCTTTGGTACAATTTGATGAAACTCTCCTTGCTTTATCGACTGCATTTGTTTCTGGAACAGCATCCAAGGTTATAAGACTCAGCCAATGCAGAGAGTTTCAACCAGCCAAAGAATATTGCTTCAACGGTTTAAGCTATGCAATGTCATCCATCATAAAATAAAATATATTGAAGTCTTAATACTGCACTCATATTTATAAATATTTTCAACTTTAGGGATCCAGCAGCATCAATAAAACACCCAGGCAGCTTTGTTAAAACCAAAGGGAAAAAAGATACTTAATATGAAAAAAGAAAAACAGGAGTAGAAATCTGGTACATAAATTTGATGTCTCCCAGTTATATAGGTTGAAGCAGTCTTTTTGGACTTACTATAGAAGAAACAATATTCAGATCTCTACATTAAAAGAATGGATTTATTTATTTATTTATTTATTTATTTTTAAAAGTATGACTAAAAGTCAGTAATAAAAACCAGACACCTCATCTGGCTTTTGAAGTATTATTACATTACATTCTTACATTATCAGTAGCTCTTGGAGAAACTACCCAAAACTTCCCCAGAAGTAAGTTTCTCCTCCTCCTCCTCCTCCTCCCATCCACTATTTTACCTTTTGTAAGACTTTCTGTGTTTACAGTACACAAGTATGTTTGTGTAGATATTTTTTTTTAATGTAACTTCTGGGGGGGGGGGACTCATTGGTCTCAAAACTAAGCTATATGTGCATATTAGGGTCAACCTTAGTAACTTCTTTTCTTTCAGGTGAATCAGCAGAGATAGCCACAGCTGGAGAGGGAATTTCAGATGAAGCAAATTTGACCTAGAAGACTACAACATTTTCTTTGAGAGGTACATCATAATTTAAACCTTTGTTTTGAGGATTTCCCTCCATACTGTGTTGAAAACTCAGAGCACAAAACAGCTAATCTTATACATCTTTATACCATAATTGCATTGACTGCAAAGCATTTGCTAGACCACTGTAGAATCAGGCTTTATGACCTGTCTGTGTAACCTTCTCAGCTATCACAATCAGCCGTCTTGTTTTCGTGCTTCCACTACCATATCAATCATGTTTCATACAGTCTCATTTTCTCTGTCTATTAGTAAAAGAAGTCCTTCACCAGCATTAAACCCACAAACCCACTGTAGGAGCTGATGACTTTCAATTTGATCTTTTTCCCTTAGAATGAAGAAGAACCAAAGCTATATCTGAGCTCAACACCAAGGACTAGACTTTAATCTGCGGGTTCAACAACATATCCTTGCACCTATCACCTAGGGTGAGTAAACTGCCATTAATTGGACACACAAGTTTAGCTCAGTGCTAAATCAAAGCAAAATGTGCAGTTGTGCTTTGCTTCTCTCCATCTCCTATTTTTGAAAGTTAGGTAGCTTTACAGAAGGATAAATATTCTATTTGTTTCTGTTGCTTTGAAATCAAGCAACACCTTTCCTACTAAACTCTGTAACCCATAGCCCCTTGTCTTGGAAACACGCAGAGCAATACTAGACATATTAATCATCCCTTCTGTGCATAAAAAGGAAAATATTGAAGGATTAAGGCATTTGCAACCCATTCATTTTGCACATTCCGCAGCACAGCAATTAAAAATGAAAGGTTTAGAAGATATAAAAACAAAATTTAATGCAGGAGTGCAGGACAAGAGAAAACAAAACCCAGGCCCACAGGAAATAATCAATATCTGATGAGAAGACATTGTGCTATTAATAGTATGAAAGTGCTGGCAGATATTATCAACTGGAGTTTTATTAATTAACTGGAGATGCAAAGATACAATGGTGTTGAAATGTACAAAGAACAAATGTACAGGTTCCTTGGAAAGAACACAGTGTGCAATTTATGAGGACACAGCATCTAAATTAGCCAGCAGCTCAGTGATTCCAGAAAAAATATTTTCCCCAACCAACCATAAGTCTCTTTTTTTTGCTTGCATTTTCATATCAGTCAGGATTTTTACTCATCCCATGTAGTTTTTAAAATCAAATACTTGGAGACCTTTGACATTAAAGCCCATATAGAATAATAAAAAGTGTTTCTTATAAAAATAAAAATAAAAATCAAGAAGTCTTTTTTGAGAACTTTCTGTGTAATCCTATGTATGCCTTTTCAGAAGGAAGGTTCACTGTATCAAGTGATATATTACTACCTAGTAACTTTTCTTCTTTCTTTTTTGATTGCAGCCTTAGTTACTTTAAAACGGGGTGGTAAATCCCAAGTCTAGAGTCAAAAGCCACCCCAAATGGCCTGTTGGACTCTTCCTTGACCACACCTGCATCCCTTGGCTATGTTCATAGCAACCCTGCTCTACACACTCCTCAAGTATATTTGCTTGGCTGGAATGTGCCCTTGAAATATGGCAATGCCTCTAACAATTGGATGGATGTTTCCCTATGTTTTTATTGGATTGTGGCCCCTGGATGGCTGCCCATGAGAGAAAGTGGCCATTGGTCTGAAAAAGCTTCCCCACAATTCCTCTAAAACACATATAGAAAAAACTCAGCTACATTTCCCTTCAAATTTCAAACTCCTTCCATGTGCTAACTATACGTTTTCTCCTCTCTCTTTGCAACAGTCCATTAGAAGAAGACCGGACCAGATAAGAAATGTATTGGACATTTGGGATTCCGGATACTTGTTGACAAATAACCATGCAGGCAGAATTTTTTTTGGCAGAACTAAGGTTTCCCTCTTCCCTCCCCCATTCTCCACTGTCATAAATCACAGGGCCAGGTGGCACCGTATTTCAACAAGATGAGAGTTATTTGCCTGTAAACATGTTTTCTGTGGCTTTTATATCTCCAAGGTTTATACCCCTCAGTATTATTAGATTATTGTTTTCTATTATTATAGATTGATCCAAAAGAAGATGTTGTAATTTACCCAAATAAAACCCCAATAGTGACTGATCAGCAGCTTAAATGGTAAATAATGTTTTCTTCTTTATGTCTCATAAAACCCTCCGGGAACTACAGATTCATTTATTGCCTGGAATATCTTGTTTAAAAAAACACAACCTGTGCTTATTTTGGGGGTGGAGGGAGAGAAAGAGAGAGACGAAAGGTGGAATATAAAAACATTAAAGAGAAAACTGGCATTCACAGACCACAGCAGACACTTTTCAAAATATGTCAATGTGCATTTATATGCAACATATTACTTAGGGAATGCTGGTCAAATAAATATTAGAATCAGTGTGTCGGAATACTGTAAAACTGACAAGAGATCTGACAGTTTTGTCATCCAGCTGTTACATTAAAACAAGGTGTGGTATATTAAAGTACCCACAACAAATTAGCATAAACCAAACAAATTACAAAATTCAGGTGAAAATCAGTTTAGGCCTGTAGCTTTCAATAAGACTACTACTCTAATAAATAAGGTCTATTAATTTTTGTTGGACTCTAACAAGAAACTATACTTAGTTTTGAGCTGTAGTTAATGTACCTTGCATTCAGAGACACATTTACAAGACGGCAACTGTTGCAGTTTGAAGTGGCAAGAAATTTGAGGTGGCAACAAGTGCCAGTTTGCCCTACTATGAATACACACAACTGGGAGTTGGGGGGTGAGGTTTCCACGGCTCAGTGCCATGCAAGCTGGGATGGCTCCTAGCATTTTCCTGGCTTAATCCCACTACTGCATCAGAGCTGCTTAGATTCCCCTGGGTGCTCTTTGATGCCCACCTCAGATTCAGAGCATGGCAATGATGGCTTTGCCAATCCCTTTGGGATCTGTTTGGCCAAGAGCTTCAGTCACAATTGCCTCTTTTTTGTGATGATTCCCATGTGTCATGGCACTGTCAGACAAGGAATGTCCAAAGTGGGGAATCAATTTGCATCTGGGCATAAACCTGCCTCCTCCATTTCCTGCTTGACAGCTGCTTAAGGGCCATGTGGAGCCATCTCCCACTCCCAGAGCTGGTGAGTCAGGGATAGGACAATCTCTTGGATATACTCCAGGCATGCTTGCTCATTATCTTTCCAGATGCCCACATAGAGCTGTTTGCACTGTCTCACCCCTCTCCCTTCCAATTGTAAGCACCTTAAAAAACTGTGTCAGAGGTTTGCGCCCAATCCCAGCTCACCTGCAATCCAGCAACTCGTTCACAAGTTTTCCCCTGCCAGCAAGCAGGCACTGGTCATGAGCAGAGGCTGGATGATATGTGTAAGGCTTTCACTCTGCAATTAACAAGAGAAGTGAGACCCTGGCAGGGGATCATCCTAAGGAGCCCCTAGTTATGTTCCGCGGACCCCCAGCAGTCCCCAGATCCCTAATTTGGAACCACTGACTTAACAAAAGACACAAGGAAGAACTATTCATTCAACACTAGAATCCATTCCACTGGAGCAATCAAAACAAAACACCAGTACTTTTTGCAATCTATACCTGCTTCCTAAAGTTGATTATTTAAAAATAAAATTTCTAACACTTCCTGTTCAAGTCATTCTTCTTTATTTAATTTATTGAATGATGTTGGTTCTAGTATATTGTTTAGTTCTTAGGTTGTGTGACATTTCCATATAATTCATTCAAAGTTTTGAAATAAATTTAAATTTATGCCAGTCAAAGAACAATAAATGCATATACAGACGTCAACCATTTTGCTTGGGGGTTCCGTTCCTGGCCCTTGTGTGTGTCTGTGGCGTGCATGTAAGTCTGTGCCACCTCATTATGCCCTATTATGCCACTGTTCCACTTCGCCCCACCCCTGCCCTGCCCCCATTCTGCCCTCTTCCAAGTATCTGTCTTTATTGCCCTCTTTTTGGGCCCCACTGGCTGCAGGATCTCTATGCCTGGGTCCATAATGAGTTTGCTATCAATAAGCAGGTTGTACGTGAGTGTAAATAATAAATAATGTTTTTGTGTGCCAGCCCAAAACATTTTGCTGCCTGAGGCAAAGGGAAAAATATCTTCCTCTTCCACAGACTAGACTGGCAGGTGTATCCTGCCTCAACAGTGACAATATGATAGTTTCCTCCATGGCACCTGAGCATACCTGGCTAGTTGGCATAACAGTTTACATAACAATCTTGTATATAATTTAGTTTGGGAATTATGGGGGTTGTTTGCCTCTTAGAGTCAACCTTGGCAGGCATATAATCCTATCAGGAGGTGTTAGAAAATAATGGCAGAGTGTGAATTCCTAGTAGTCTGGTCTGTAAAACGCAAAAGCATACTTTTTGATATTGGTTGGTTCGTGGATTGGGTTATGGGTGGGGCGGGGAGTAGCTTGGGGGTATATGAGCTACTTGTGGAGATGAAGGATCTGAGGTTCTTGGAAGATCAATCTTGGTGCAGGAGGAAGGAGAGTGGCCTGACATAAGATCCTAAGAACTCTGACTGAAAGAATTTTGCTAAAAGGAATTTTAGCTAGTAGAAACTGTTGAGATATTAATAGCTGGCTGCATTTATCCTCATTTATTTTCAATATCTTTTTGTCCTCTTGGATTGTTTGTGTGCATGTAACTATTAATATATTGAAACCTTTTCAAGATTAACCCCTCCCCCTTTTATAAAGCTTTGTGGTCTCTTTTCTGTAGTTGCCTACCCCATGCTTAAAAGCCAAACCCACACATGGGCTAAAGATGTTCTTGAGGTGATCCAGTAACAAACCAAGGTGTAGGCAGCTAGGGGGAAAGGAGGTCTTTCAGCTGGTGGAGTTCACAGGAAGGGAAAGGCAAACTAGAGGGGCAAACTCTTGTTTGGACAAGTCTCCTTTCCTCACATGGGTTGGGGAGTCAAGACAGGCACACAACCTTTGTCCCCCAACAGCTGCTCCCAGCAAATGGTAAGGCTGACCCTGGAAGTGATTGTTGTTGTTGTTTAGTCGTTTAGTCGTGTCCGACTCTTCGTGACCCCATGGACCAGAGAACGCCAGGCACTCCTGTCCTCCACTGCCCCCCGCAGCTTGGTCAGACTCATGCTGGTAACCTCAAAAACACTATCCAACCATCTCGTCCTCTGTTGCCCCCTTCTCCTTGTGCCCTCCATCTTTCCCAACATCAGGGTCTTCTCCAGGGAGTCTTCTCTTCTCATGAGGTGGCCAAAGTACTGGAGCCTCAGCTTCACAATCTGTCCTTCCAGTGAGCACTCAGGGCTGATTTCCTTCAGAATGGAGAGGTTTGATCTTCTTGCAGTCCATGGGACTCTCAAGAGTCTCCTCCAGCACCTTAATTCAAAAGCATCAATTCTTCGGCGATGAGCCTTCTTTATGGTCCAGCTCTCACTTCCATACATCACTACTGGGAAAACCATAGCTTTAACTATACGGACCTTTGTTGGCAAGGTGATGTCTCTACTTCTCAAGATGCTGTCTAGGCCTGTCATTGCCCTTCTCCCAAGAAGCAGGCGTCTTTTAATTTTGTGGCTGCTGTCACCATCTGCAGTGATCATGGAGCCCAAGAAAGTAAAATCTCTCACTGCCTCCATTTCTTCCCCTTCTATTTGCCAGGAGGTGATGGGACCAGTAGCCATGATCTTTGTTTTTTTGATGTTGAGCTTCAGACCATATTTTGCACTCTTCTCTTTCACCCTCAATAAAAGGTTCTTTAATTCCTCCTCACTTTCTGCCATCAAGGTTGTGTCATCTGCATATCTGAGGTTGTTGATATTTCTTCCGGCAATCTTAATTCCGGCTAGGGATTCATCCAGCCCAGCCTTTCGCATGATGAATTCTGCATATAAGTTAAATAAGCAGGGAGACAAAATGCAGCCTTGTCGTACTCCTTTCCCAATTTTGAACCAGTCAGTTGTTCCATATCCAGTTCTAACTGTAGCTTCTTGTCCCACATAGAGATTTCTCAGGAGACAGATGAGGTGATCAGGCACTCCCATTTCTTTAAGAACTTGCCATAGTTTGCCATGGTCGACACAGTCAAAGGCTTTTGCATAGTCAATGAAGCAGAAGTAAATGTCTTTCTGGAACTCTCTAGCTTTCTCCATAATCCAGCGCATGTTTGCAATTTGGTCTCTGGTTCCTCTGCCTCTTCTAAATCCAGCTTGCACTTCTGGGAGTTCTCGGTCCACATACTGCTTGAGCCCTCCTTGTAGAATTTTAAGCATAACCTTGCTAGCGTGAGAAATTAGTGCAATTGTGCGATAGTTGGAGCATTCTTTGGCACTGCCCTTCTTTGGGATTGGGATGTAGACTGATCTTCTCCAATCTTCTGGCCACTGCTGAGTTTTCCAAACTTGCTGGCATATTGAGTGTAGCACCTTAACAGCATCATCTTTTAAAATTTTAAATAGTTCAGCTGGAATACCATCACTTCCACTGGCCTTGTTATTTGCAGTGCTTTCTAAGGCCCATTTGACTTCACTCTCCAGGATGTCTGGCTGGAAGTGAAGCCTGCCTGGAAGTGAAGCCTTTCCCAAATTATTTTCAGTGTTCTTAAAACTTCTTGTCTGTCCTAAGCAAGATAAACTGTTCATATGTACACGAGGAGAAAACAACAACAATAACTATCCCTCTTTTGTGAGCATTTCCCATATTACAAATCCTTCATAAATTGTTGCTCAGTGGGGTGCTCGTATGATTAAAACCTTCCGGGCTTTGGGATGCATTTTCTCTGCAGGATTTTGTCAAATCCTTTTCAGCTCACTATTGGGAGTACTTAAAAGGCAAACAACTTTAAATACAATCTGGCCTCTATAGATGAGGCTCTAACATCTTAATGAGCCGTTTCCCTTTCCCAACAATGAGTTCATCCTAATTCAAGAAGAAACAAAATAACTTCAGGCTTCATACTATTTATCTTGTGCATTTTCAGTATGGGTGAATCAAACTTATTCCCAAATTTATTGTATTCAACACTGTTAAAGAATACGAGACATGTGAATCTGAATACAATAAGAATTTTGCATATCTGAAATGTTGCAGGTTTTTGTTTTGTTTAGAAAGAACACATTTTTGGCAATGTTTCTAGATAACTTTTAATTGGTTAATAATGTGTCACATGCACAGGTCATAATAACACTGCAAAATTCCTTGCTTTCCAGGAATATATTTCATCAAGCATCTTGTAGCTCTTCATTCTCCTGCATCCAGCTACTTATTAAATTTATTCAGTATGTAGTATACGGTTTGTGACTAGCCCTGGTTTTTTTTAAACATGTTTTAACCAAAATGTTTTAACCAAACAACCCCACAATATTGCAGTATAAAGTAAGCAAAGGATTAAAACACTTCAGTGGAGTCAAATGGAAAACATCAAAGGCTATATTGCAGAAAGTGAGGCTGGGGATTGGGCTAATGATGTCAAAAAGGACAGTTCAGGGGTTCCCTATGCAGCTCCTCATTGGCTGGATGTATAGAATCAATTCCCATCCTATAGTCTCACTAGGATGTTTCTCATGCCATTTCAGTAGAACATCAAGACAAAAGCTTCAGGCTGGAAGAAAGCATGGCCATGTCTACATCTTTTCCACTCATACACTAAATGTGTACGGAGCAGGATTGCAATGCTGCTTTCTTCCCCTGCCACCCACATGCTCATCTGCATTTGCGCAAAGAGATCTATGCAGGTGCAGACACACATACATATGAATATTTCATATTTATGATCAGGGACCTGGCCATTTGCATGGTTCCCGAATGTGCATATGTTATACACCTGTAGGTCTCTGTTCTCACCTTCACTTGAATACATGGGCATGTAATACAAGGAGATGGGAGTGGAGATAAGGGAAGAGATAACATTCTCCCTATCCATGCATTCACTGAATAATTAAAAAGGGCTATATAGTATTATGAAAGATTGCCATTCGTCAAAAAGCAGCATGGGAACCAGGATGCAATGAACATTAAAAAGAAGGTACAAGACCATCTAAATTGTAAACTACTTGTTTTTGTTTGTTTATTATTCAGGGACATTGGTAACACTATGTAAATATTAACTAACAATCAATGTAAATTTTCTGTCAGGGTTAAACCAATCATATGTTGCCACTTACCTTGCGCTTATTAGTTGGGCAGACATAGAGGTAGCTAAGAATGGTCTTCAGACCCACTTTGTCATTCAGTTTTTCATATGTTGTCCCATAATCTGTTGACCTGTAATTTAAGAAAACTTTAGTAAGCATAAACACCAAAGCAAAACTAAGATGTAAACTGTTTGGCTGGTTTCCAAGTTTAGACATGCAGCAAAATAGCTCTCTGGAGCTTTCTGAGTGATTCGTGTAGTATATAATGACACTTAATTATGTACACATGCCATCATGTGAGTGGTTAACATTTGCATTTAAATTGGATTAGGAAAAATTAAAATTGCATCCTCCCGATGCCATTCCAACATAAACGCCTACAATAAGAAATGTTAATCTAGTTCTAAGAGGTGGTGGTAATGTTTGCCGTAAATGCCAAGTGTCATGACAACAAGAGACTGAGTTACTTCTTTGCCAGATACCAATCTCAGCCTTAAGATCATGTTGAGATAGTGTAGCGGATTTATTCCACTCAAGCCAAGTGCTACAATTCAAGATGTTTGCTCAGTAAAGGAAACGCTTGCTCATATTGGAAAAAGAAAATGATATCATGACAGCTTAGCAACTACTTCATTGTTCTATTTTTGCAGGTCATTTCGCTGTCTATTCAGTGATGGTTCATAAGACTATGATTATTACAGAGTTGGCTAACCAAGACAATAGATATCTTGCTAAGTGCCAAATGACTGACATCCATGATTTGATTCATCTTGCTGTGTATATTTAAATATGAAGATGGAGTGTGGGTATCTGAATTAAAGCATGTCCCCCCCCCCCGACGGAAACCTGCATAGTTTAATACTGTATACCTTATAGGTGCCAATACGGAGGATTCTCCCTCAAAATGCTCTGGGCATGTAGAATTATTAAAAGGCTTGGTTTCGCCCTCCATAATACATTGGATTTGGGACTATTTACAGTATTTATATTCTGCCTATTTGAGGGCTACATAACCATTTGGATGCTGAAATTGTGTCCAAAGTTAAGAGATCCCTAATTAAAAACACCAATTTGCACACATTTGAGATAGAAATGTTTCCTGGGATGAGAACATGGCATCTAGACACCCCTGAATCCTATTACCACTTCTTTTTAGAAATTAAGCGGTGGGAGAAACTCACATATTGAAAGTGTCTAGACACAGATGCCAGCTATCTGGCATACATCTGAGTGAACAGTGGCGTACATTAAATTCAGAAATAATTGTCGGCAAAAAACCAGACATTTAGAAAAGTTCCAAGGTCATCAGATCAACTAAGAACCTGGTTCAGAATTGTGATTCGAGGATCCGTCCCCGACTTGTGAATAATAAAGACACGTGGACACTGTATATTAGGTTAATGGGCTAGAAAAGGCCACAACTTTATTGATTACAGCATGTGAGAAGGTATTGGCCTAGGCATTGGACAAGAGCAAATTTGACTCCACCCACTCGGAGAGGGGTGAGTCTGACGAGGGGTTAACCACCAGTAGGGGGAGCCTGTTGATGCAAATACAACTATAAACTCTCCCTTGATGTCACTGGAGCGGCTAGACCACACCCCCACAGTGTCTCCCAATTGGGTGCCCAGCTAGGAGGCATGGCGCACCAGCGATGATGGCAGGGCAGAGGGCAGAACGCCCCCTGTGTGACGCGGGAATTGGCTCCCGCTCACAACCCCTCCCCTCCGGAATTTTCCCTACCCCAATGAATTTTCAACGCAACAGTTTCAATATTTTTATCCTAAATACCTAAAAGGCACACACCTGCACACATTATGCTTTTAATAATAGCTAATAAAACTTGCTAATAATCACACGCTTGCACTCATACACACTGTGACTTGATTTCGGCTCAGAAATAAAATGGCAGACAATGCGTCCAGGCAAAAATTGGTGTTACGTGGGTGCCATGGTATGTTTTGGGTGCTATGCCTGCAAGCACCATGTTGGAGAATGCTGCTACACAGTTAATTGGACCATGAGGAATTTGATTCTGGCGAGGCACAGGATTGGGCTGTGGATCTTAAGAGCAATAATTTTAAACCCTGCATTTTGAAGGTTTCCTCATTTTGTTCCTTAGGCTCATTTATGATTTTTGTGTTTATCATTGGCCTATTGAGGGACATAAAATCCATCTGTTTCATTTAAAACTGGTGTGCATAGAGCAAATTACAAATCTAATAATGAGAGAGGGATAAATTTAAACCACAAATTTAACATTTATACCTGTGATTCAACATTATTTCGGGAGTGTTTCCAAGGGGAAATAAAACAATGAGAATAATGACTTCCTGATCTTCCCATCCCTTATGGTTTATCTAACTATACCAGCACTAACCTTGCTCTCCACCCACCCAGCTCCTGCCTGATAAATTTAGCTCAAACCTTGTTATACATACCAGGAATAATTTTTATTTTGTACAATGTTTTTTCCCCTCCCAAAGATCTTGGCATTTAAATAACTTCATTATTATTCATTGACAGTTGCTCTCTCACACTCTCTCCTCCTTTTTTCTTCTGTCAGACATATGACATTTCTATTATGGTATTATAACAAAATAACTTGCACAGTTTATTTAAAGTCACCAGATTCCATTAGTCCGCCCACTGTCAGGACAATATCTCAATTTGCTCCCCACAGTATTTCAGAATGATAATAGGCAATCTGCATCCACTGAATACATGAACCCTAAGGAAATTGTCACCTGTTTCTTAAGCATTGTACACAGGAATGTTTGAGGCTGCCGGCTGCAATGCAACATTTCACTATATTGCTTAATGGCATGTTTTTTTATTTCCCTGATCAGAAATGTGTGACTTGTTTCACTTGAGCTCTTGCACATTTGAAACTCTGTTCTTGCATTTCCCTGAAACCTCCCAAATAACAGGTGTCTAGTTCAAATGCAGAAAAATGTACTTGCATTAAGGATACATGGATGACACAGACAGAAAATGTCCATGGCTGCAGGATATTGTTGACTTCATGGATGCACCTGTGAACAGGTGTGATGTGCGAACTACCTGTACCACGGGGAGAGGGGGAGAGCAAATAATAGACATGACTGGAGCGCCCAGATCTCATAAGCAACCATTCAGAATGATGAACTTAGAACTTGTGTGCATTCCGGGAATTCGTGAGCTCAGGACCTGGTTGTTAGCAGCCTGTTTTGACTGCCAGGTATCATTGGTAATGACTTGTGTGCATCAAGATTGGGAGCAGTGGTAGACCTTGAGGTCATCAATTTGAGCGGCTCCCCATAATTCTTGTGCTTCATTGTAAAGAATAGTTGTGGCGTCCCCTGCAGTGCCCCTGAAGCTCCGTGCCCAGTGTGACCAAAACAGTTGCACTCCCGTCAATTTGCCTCTGTTCTCTGCTCCCAACAATTGTCTTGTACCCCTTTTGGACAGAAATATCTGGAAACAAGAAAGCAGCAACATCCAGTCAGTTTATCACCTGACACTCAGCAGGAGAGAAGAGTTAGTTGGCAAGACTTGCATTGGGGAAGATCAGGCTTCAGCCACAGGGCCCAAGAGATTAAGCAGAAGAACTGGTGTTCCATGAATAAAGAACTAAGCACATACATGTGCAACACTGACTTTCCACAGGCAGTGAAGCAGCTAAAAAAACAAGTTCTAGTGAGTTGCCTCTTGTGCATGGAAATTAACAAGCAGAGTCCCCATTTTTTATTTTTTGTTTTTTGTTTCCCAGATCTTTAAAATGTCTGCAGCAACTGGGATAGGTTTCATCATGATTTTTTTAATTTTTATCCTGAACAACTTTCATTCCGATATGAATGACACGGCAATGTATTTTAAATTCTCTCATCCTATTTTTTTTATTGACCACCTTAAAAACAGGTATAGGAGGCGTTTGGGTAGACAGCTCAGTGTTGAAACACATAATGTTATTCTGAACATACATAGCAAGCTTCTGTCAGTCTTCAAGAAAGCTATTGCACTGTCTTGCCTTTTACATTCCACCCCCTTTGAAAATGTACTGGGAATCAAATTGTTTTTTGAAGTTAAAATGTAGCATTGTGCTGTAGATCAGTGGTAGCGCATCCTGCATAAGGTTCCAGGTTCCAGGTTCAATACCTAGCATCTCAGAGTAGGCTGGGAGAGATCATCAAACCGTAGATGAATGCAGACAATTCTGAGCTAGATGGACCAATAGTCTGACTCTGTAAAAGGCAGCTTCCTATGTTCCTAAATGTTTTTACCAGATTTTATTCTGATATATTTTCCCCTCACTGTGTTTTTGCAATACATATCAGTCATAAGAAATGATCATGCACAGCTAATTTTTTTTATACAACCCCCCTCCACAGAGAAACACAAAATGTCTATTTAATTACATTTAATTTTTTAAGTCATTTCAGTTTTTAAACAAAGGTATTGTTCTCAAGTCTGATACCTTATCACCATGTAAAAAAAAAAAAGGGCAGACTGACAAACAAATAGAATGCCAAATGAACAAACTAAAGTGGCTGAGAGAGAGGAATTAAGTTATTCTCTCACTTAAAATAACGTACAAGTGAGAGAATACTTCTTGAGCAGCAGTCTCCAGCTTGGTGACTGCCAAGTTGGTGTAGTCTGAACTACAACATCCATTACACCTATATCTTAATGGGGTTGCTTATTGGGGCTGATGGGCATTGTAGGTAATACATCTGGAAACGATCAGGTTGGGGAAGGATGCTCTAAAGCTATATTGCTTTTCTCGTGTTTGTGGTGGCTTTAATAGTTACACAGGTTTATATTCTAGGCCAAGGAGACAAACATAGTGACATCTCTAGCTATGATGCATGTCTAATTTTCCAAGGTCTTTTGCAGTCAGTAGTGTTTTGATCATTAACTGGCTTTTTCTACATTTATATCTTGGACATTTCCCTTTACATTCATTCAGATGCTATGTACCACCTGTCTTAACATATGGAGCATTCACTTCAAAGACAGGCTGGCTCAAAGGCTTCAGAAAACTTCTTTTCAGAAAGTTCAAAAAGACCAGTTCAAGGGTGCTGTTCTGTTCCATGGCCTTACAACAACTACAACCCTGGTAATTAGTATTGTAAAGAGAGACTGGATTATAGACCGTTTCCTCCCTGACCTCACCATGAAACCAGTTTTGGTTTCAAAAACTGAAACCAATATGAGGATGGATTATTGAATACTGTTCAGAATGTTACATGTGCAGATCAAAACACACGTTGCACCCATGATTTAAAAAGAGCTTCCTGTTGCTGATACGAGGGAGGCAAACAAGGACACCTTACGGTGCACAAAGCAGTGACCTGAAGCTACTCTAACAATACCAGCTCTAAAGCAAGAGCTCATTTGTTCCTTGTGTGGACAGGTATGCGGGTAGTTCAGAATTGCAGGTTGACTTTTTCTGTCTCTAAGCTTATGCTTTGATTAAAATCAGCCTATACATTTGACCCTATGATTCACTGCACAGGCCAAAAGTACAGTGGTACCTCTGGTTATGAACTTAATTCATTCCGGAGGTCCGCACTTAACCTGAAACTGTTCTTAACCTGAGGTACCACTTTAGCTAATGGGGCCTCCCACTGCTGCTGCGCTGCCGCATGATTTCTGTTCTCATCCTGAGGTAAAGTTCTTAACCCGAGGTACTATTTCTGGGTTAGCGGAGTCTGTAACCTAAAGTGTTTGTAACCTGAGGTACCACTATAGACGGTTTCCCCTACAAAGTCCAGGGAAGCAAAAGTGGCCTGGGTGGGAGGGTGACTCAGCGGCTCCCTCTCACCACGTGAAAATATCTTGCAGTAGTACATTTTAAGTCAGGATGAGCGACATTTTAAGTTACCACCTAGGGAGAATTTGTCCAGAAATATGGTCTAAAGTTAAATTTTTTTAAATGCCCCTGAGGGGTTGGTAGGAAGGTGGGTTCCATGTCAGAATTCTGAAAGAGAAAGAACAGTGTATTTCACATCAGTGCTCACATCCTAGAGCTTCTCCAAATGACCTGTTTATTTAGTATTTATTCTGATTTGGTTGAATGAAACTTACATGGTGGTTGGGCTATGTCAGACCCATACTCAGCATTCACTCAGTTTTTGATTTTTTTAATGGGGTGGTTTTATGGCAATGAGTGTTCATCCCACACTTTTCAGTGTATTTTTCTGTCACTTTTCTAGCTGCAAAAAGCCTGTGGTTTTGTAAAGTGCTTTTGTTGTGCTAGGGAGCCAGAGCACTTTAATCTGCTGTACATATACAAACCTAAACTTACAGAATGTGCATGAATCCCTTCTGTAAACAGAGTGCAGTCTGGTGGCAACCCTATACATGTTTTCTCAGAAGTAAGTCCTACTGATTTTGATGGAGTTAAGTTAAATATGTTCAGGTCCCGCTTGCAGGCTTCCCATAGGCATGTGTGAGAACAGAATGCTGGGCTGGGTGGGCCTTTAGTCTCATCCAGAAAAACTCACCCTACATTCTTATGCTAAGGGTTGTCTTTCTCTTCAGAGGTACTCTAAAGAGGAGGGTGCTACTGAACAAGCTGCAGCTGATGGAAGTTCATACTCCCCCCCCTTCTTCCAACACTACCTATGTCTTTGAGCACTTGGAAGCTCAACCAGGAATGTAGATTCAGGAATGAGAAACTGATGCAACTCATGTATTCATGCTGACAGGAAAGCCTCATTGTGAGTGTTCTCACCCAGGGCCAAAATAGCATTCAGCCAGCTATGTTCCTCACTCTTATGCCACAGGAGTGAGCTGCTTATGAGTCACTGAGAGCTACATGCAGTGGCGTAGCGTGGGGGGTGCAGGGGGGGGCGGCCGCACCGGGCGCAACATCTGGGGGTTAGGGATAGGGATAGGGTTAGGGGGCGCAAATCCACGGGTTAGGGGGCGCAAATTACTTGTCTTGCCCCGGGTGCTGACAACCCACGCTACGCCACTGGCTACATGCAGGGGTGGAGAGATGGGACTACTGGCTGTGTGTCGGCTAGTGGAGTGGGGCTAGTGGAGGCATTTACACAAACATTCACTCATTCTCACACATACACTTACACTTACTCATACTCACCTATATGCACTCACTCATGAAAACACACTCATGGTTAACCCTCCCATGCACTGTTCTCCCTGTCAGTTGGGTGGCTGGAGGAAGTCTAATTTACTCGGGTACAAGACAGTGCATGGGTATGGGCATGGGGGAGCGTTGGGAAGGCAGCAACATTTTACAATGGGGGCTTTCATGCAGGTCACGCTGAAGACTAACAGAGGACACGCAGCTCATGTTATGCCCCAATTCCAAGTTACTGTCAGCCCCAAGCATAATGGCAAGAGTCTCTTCACAGCTACTGCTTTATGTTTGTTTACTGCTTCCCTTAGCTGAAAATTAAACAAGTTTCTAGGAACCCATAAATGCCACCCTTCCAGAAAAGTACAGCTTAAAATCATTTGTCACAACCATATGGCTTATCTTAGAATGTGAAAAGTGACTTCATCTGTTCAATCCCGTTCCCTAAGCACTTAGGTATTAAGGAGTTCATTTTCTTGTTTTGCCTCTGTCACCAACTTTTGCTATATATCACATTAATAACTACATTTGGCTTCCCCAAATGATAGAATCATCAGCAAACTATTAGATTTCCAATGGATGTAAATAGCCAGAATATCATGCAGGCTTGGTGGGTGGCAAATGAGTTTTGCACTTGGGAGCAAACAGCAGGTGGCTCCTCACCCCTCACCATCTATCAAAGGGGTCTGACATGATATGATCTTCCCCATCACCCACACAGATCGCAACTTTGCGTTAGAAAAAACATAGCAGAAGTTTGACATGGAAGGAGGTTTCCGAAAACCACAGTGCTTTGGGTTAGAAGGAAACAGGTACTACAAAGAACAGGCTGCTTGATCAGGTCAGTGGCTCATCCAGTACAGAATCTTGTTCTCCCAGGCTAACCAGATGCCTATGGGAAGCCCACAAGCAGGATGCTGTCCCCTCCTGTAGTTTCCAGCAACTGGTACTCAGAAGCATACTGCCTCTGACAGGTTTCAGTAGAGTTGAAAGAAATTTTGCCTTTCAAAGGCAGTTGACACAGGTGTTACCATACCAACTCCTGCAGGTAGAGAATTTGTAAAGCATGTGTGATTTTTTAATCTGCACTAATATTCTTGACACAGTGTGGTTGGCATCTGTCTGTCTTGGGAGACAACGGAAGAGTGCACCTTTGGAAATAAACCAGTAGAGAGTTACACTACCTGCTGTGGTTGCAGAGAGACCGATAAGGGAGAGGTATGTTTTGTTGCAGCTGGGGCAGATGAAGGCGTTTGGTTGTGCTTATGCAGGTGTACCATGGCATTTCTTTTTTCTGCACTGCTCCCAGAGGTCATTCCTCCTGTGGTCACTGCTATGCATACATGACTTCACTCTTCAGATGTTGTGGTCATCCGCAAGAGATTTCCACATGGCAGGGTTCATGTTGGCAGCCTTTATGTCACATTTGCAGAAATCTTTGTAACACAGAGTTAGTCTGCCTGAAGCCAGCTCCCTGTAGACCATGTCCTTGGAGATCCTGCCTACATGACCAAGCCACCATAGATGTTGCTAAGACAGGAATGCAAACATGGTGGGAATGTGGGCTTGAGAGAGCACATCTTCAATCAAGATTCTGTCCTGCCATGTGATGCCCAAAATCTTCCTGACGTAGCACATATGGAAGGCGTTGAGGAGTTGCTCCTGGTGGGTGTAAGTTGCCTATGTCTTGCTATCATAAACCACTGTAGAACCATTACATTTATTTGATAGTTCATAGGTTTCAGTTCTTAAGGATTCAAACCAAACGCACAGGGCACTCGAGTGTAATACCTGGCTTTATTCCATAAGTTTCAAAATGAGATGTTCCATGCTTCCAAAACGTTCTCGGTTATAATGTGCGGTGAGTGAGGAGAAAGCTTAAAAATAAATCCTGGTTCAGACTACATACTAAGCCAAAGCTTGGCTTAGCTTAGTGAGGCACAGTGGCAGAGCTTCAAGCTCCAGCAGGCAGGGTGGAGAGCAGATGGGGTCATGGCTGGCACGCGTCCTGGGGGTGTGGCACGTGTCCTGGGGGCATGGTGTGCTGCCTGCGGAGGCGTGGTGCCCAGCGCATGGGGGCAGCTGCAATGGCACCCCATGTCAGAATTCAGGGTCGGTCAGAGGTATGTGCCTATCTCTCCAGGCACCGGCTGAATTCTTTTGACCTCCCTCCGGCGACTCCCGGTAGGAAAAACACACGAGGTCCGTTCCGGCGATTTTCCTCAGGCTGTGAGAAAAACACACCAACTGCTCTCCTCCTCCCTGCTCTCCAGCATATCCCCAGGGAGGGGAATCAGACTCAGACAGAAATGTATCTACATGTTTTATTCCTGTCTTCAGCAGTCATATAGAGAAAACATGTCTGCTCTGTTCAACAAACAGAGAGAAACTCCAAACTCCACCCATGTACATCCTGTACAGGTCATATGACACACACACTGAGCTAACATCCGGTGCTCAGTACAGAATGGACTGCCCCTTTGTTTCCATGGCAACAGTCACATACTTCCTGTTTGGCTTTCCAGCCACAAGCAGCAGACTTGGCTGCTATAGCCTTTGCTTGCTGCTGCATTGCTGCTTTAGAATAACATACTCCCCCTAAAGTATCAATGCGTGCTGCGAGCAAAGCGTCATCCAGAGAAGAAAACAAACAGTTGTTATACTTATAACACTCCCCTGTTGTTTCAGTTCCACCCTTGGAACTACCCGCCACTGGTTTTACCAATGTACCTCTCTGGTTGTGTGACCTCCAAGGAATGAGTGCTTCTGCATTACCTTGGTTAGCAACTCTCTGTTGTGCCTTTGTCTCTGACTCAGACACAGCTTCAATTTGACCTTGGTCGTTTACAACAGCAACACATGCAATAGCTTGGTTGGCAAACTCCTTTGAATACCTCTTGGGTGGTACACCCTTCGTTGCTCTCTCAGACCTACGTAAGAGGTGCTGTTCTCCCTTGCTTTCTGGTTCAGCCTCTGAACTCTCTGAAGAACCAGTACTAAGCTTAATCAGTGGTTCATCCTCCTCTTCTGAGGGTCTAGTCATTGTGTGAGATTTCCTCTCAATGACTGTGACAACTGAGCTGTCTGAGCTATCGCTGTCATCATCAGTACTACTGAACTCAATAAGATCAAACTCATCATCATCATCATCATCAGAATCATCATCATCTCCTGTGGGAAATGTGTGAACAACCACTCGCTCCTGTTCAGGAGCACTCTCTAGAAATTTTGTGAGAATCACCTTTCCAGATTCAGACAAAATCACTCTGTAGAGACCCTTTTCATAACCCACAAAAATGCCTCTGGCATTCTTTACTCCACCTGGAGCTTCTGTCCTCACATGAGACCCAAAAACCTTGAAATGGGCAACAGAAGGTTTTCTGTGGAACAGTTTCTCAAAAGGAGAACTTCCCAACTCTTTTGAAAACTTTCTCAACCACGTGTAACAATATGACATTAGCGACTCAGCCCAGTACTCATGTGGCAGATGTGAACTAAGCAATTGCGCATGCATTCCCTTTTGCAATTCTTTGTTCACCCTAACACAGACACATCTGTTCCAAGCTTCTTCGGAAGCTGCAATTTTGTGTCTTATCCCTTTCTTCTTCAGGAACCTCTGGAAATCCTGTAAGAGAAAAATTGGCTTCTCATCTGTGCAAAGACAATCTATGTCAGCATCATGCATAGTTTTAACCTTGTCACTAAAGTCTTTAAACCTTTCTAAGGCTTCTTTCGGTCTCTCCAAAAGATAAATCCAGACAAAACCTGTAAAAGAATCAACACATATTAGGTAATACTTTGCATTGCCTCTAGATGGTGCTAAAGGACCAATCACATCAGCATACACCCGCTGAAATGCCTTGTCAACCCTCGAGGTGACCTGCTTGGTGTTCTTCTTGGCTACACCTGCAAAAGAAATCATGTTAGAATCACAAGAATTACATTCCATGTAATCACTTTGATCAAAAGTCAACAAATACAGTCCATCTTTCTCTTTGGCAGAAAGATACAACTCTCCATCTTTGTAGATCTCGCAGTGTTGATCATCATAGGACAGTTTTAGTCCCTTCTTGGCAATCTGCGAAACGCTGAGCAGATTGTACTTCAACTCTGGAACCAAATAAACATCGTTTATAGTCAAGTTCAGACTTTTAAGATACACAGTTCCAATTCCGGTGGCTTCCAGCTCTCGACCGTTGGCTTGTTGTACAACGAAGCTTTGCTTCTTAAACGACGAAAACAAATCCCTGCGATGGGTCATGTGAACCGTCGCTCCCGTGTCTAAAACGAAGGAATTCTCCACTTGTGGTGTGGCTTTTAGGGACATCAAAGCCTTTGCAGGCTTCGCCTGTGACTTGGCATGACTTCTGCCTGACGCCTCAGACTTTGTGGAGCTTCCCTTGGCTCCTTTGTTCTGACGTGGCTTCCTGCAGTTCCGCTGAGGATGCCCAGTCTGTCCACAATTGTGGCATCGGACAACGTTCAAAGCTACAGCATTTTCTCCAGTAGCTACAGCAGTGGGGGTGTCTGAACTCCGTTCTTCCCTCCCCCTGTCCTTGACTTCCAGGGCAGCAAGTCTGTCATGTTCGTTCAGGACCACAGCAAAGACCCTGTCCGAAGTCAAGTCTTGCGCTGGGAGAGACCCCAGCTGACTGGCAACCGTTTTGTAAGTCCGATTCAGGCTGTTTATCACCATGAAGCAAAACACTTCCTCCTGCAGACGGAAATTGCGTTCCACCATCTGCTGACGCAGAAATTTCATTTCCGTCAGGTGCGCTTGAACATCTCCATCAGGCGCAAGCCTCAGGTTAGTCAGCTTTTCAAAATACAGCAACGCTGAAGAACCTGCATCTCTCTGATGTGTTCTTCTCAGCGTGTCCCAAACATCTTTCGCGTGCTGTAAACTTTGTATATGGATAAGCTGCGAATCTGACACGCACAGAATTATAGCAGTTCTGGCCTTCACATCCTGTGACTCCCAAACAGGCGTTGGTGCTGCAGGGATGGGGTTCTCAATCACCCCAAACAGTCTCTGATTCTGCAGCAAGGCCTTCATCTTAATAGACCAAGATGCATAATTGTCACTGGTCAAAAGGGTTGGAGAAGGCAGGCTTCCCTTCTTGACATCCATTTTGAGTCCTTGCATTGACTCTCAAACACAAGCCTCTAAAATCCAATAGCTGGCTTGTTTACACTCTGTGCACCTGGCAGCAATAATACTAGCCGCTTGGAAAGTCCCTTTCCAACAGTTCCTGTGTAAAGGCCTAGTCAAAACACGACTTGTTTGTGCCACTCTGGGCATAGCCTGACTTCCAGCCCTTATCTGCGTTGCTAAGCAACCACATTCCTTTCCTTGGACAGGAAAAACCACAGGAATGTTTGGAATGCAGACTCTTCTCTCTCGGAGCTGTTTTTCCCAAACGTTGCTCCCATGAAGCAGAGAATTAATCAATCTGCATTCACACTCTTAAGCCCGAAAATCTCATACCTGGGCTCCGTAGCTTGGCTTTCAGCTTCTTCTGGTCAGCTTCTAGCTGCAGAGAATCAGCATCCATCTCAGGCTTCTTGGAGAGGGATGAATACAGTCTCCTTGATGCAGACTCCCATGGATCGTAGCAACCATCCTCTGCTACCAATGTCAGAATTCAGGGTCGGTCAGAGGTATGTGCCTATCTCTCCAGGCACCGGCTGAATTCTTTTGACCTCCCTCCGGCGACTCCCGGTAGGAAAAACACACGAGGTCCGTTCCGGCGATTTTCCTCAGGCTGTGAGAAAAACACACCAACTGCTCTCCTCCTCCCTGCTCTCCAGCATATCCCCAGGGAGGGGAATCAGACTCAGACAGAAATGTATCTACATGTTTTATTCCTGTCTTCAGCAGTCATATAGAGAAAACATGTCTGCTCTGTTCAACAAACAGAGAGAAACTCCAAACTCCACCCATGTACATCCTGTACAGGTCATATGACACACACACTGAGCTAACATCCGGTGCTCAGTACAGAATGGACTGCCCCTTTGTTTCCATGGCAACAGTCACATACTTCCTGTTTGGCTTTCCAGCCACAAGCAGCAGACTTGGCTGCTATAGCCTTTGCTTGCTGCTGCATTGCTGCTTTAGAATAACACCCCACTGGGATCATGCCACCAGGGGCGGTGCGCTACCCCTGCACCCATGTTCCTGCAGTGGTGAGGCATAGCAGCAAAAAACACCAAGCAGGAGCAAAATGACTTGATTGTGATTTTTAAAATTTCTATACCACTTAATAACTAGAAATATTTCCAACCGGTGTACAAAAAAGCTGAAGCAACTACAGGCAACTTAAGGAAAACATTACTAAAATACACAGTTACATATAGAAACGTTGCAAGTGGATGTGAGCTCCTTTCTGGGGTCCCAAACATTTGTGTGGACCAGGTTGATAAATCATAGACAAGACAGATTTTGTTCTGGATTGACTTGGCATTCAGAACAACCCCACTAGGCCCAAGGACTGGTTGGTAAGGCAGCTGTGGGCCTCCTGGTTGGAGGAAAGACCACAGCAGAGAATAGATGTCAAATATCTACCTTGTCTTTCCCTTACCAGGCACAGATGAAAATCAATGCATTAAAATTAGTGCCTTAAAACTTACCCTGAATCTTCTGTGTCTCTAAAATTTAGTACACTAAGTTAAGAAGCATCTGAGCCCTTTGTGTCATTAGCAGTATATTTATTACGATATATCTAGGGGATCAACTGGGTTATAAAGCAGTCTATTTATAGCTTCTCCTGGGATATGGAGTGGTAATTTGTTCCCTTGACACCTAACCTGAGGTCAATTCCAGCAGTGGAAGATGTATTTTTACAGGAAATGAAATGAAAGCATACAGCAGAAGATTAATATAGTTTCTGAGGCCTGAAGAAAAAATGTGCTGAAGAAAAATGGTCAAGAGCACACATTATGTATCAAGTATACAACAGTGTGCTGCGGCCAAGGTGAAGTGTTCAAGCAGTCTATTAATGAATTGATACACTGGTGTTTGCGTGTCATGGAGACATAGCCTGATGTTTTTGAAATGAGCTGTTCCATGTTTCCAAAACGATTTTTGTAGTTCAATGCCTGCAACAGATCAAATGGTGTCTTATTTTTAGGCCGTCATAACATAATGGAGCACAAGGAAAATCGGGCATAGATTCCATGGCAAAAATAAATGGTATGTGAGAAGATCCATTTACCGTTTGGTCATAATTTATGATAGAGTTTTCAGTATTCACATGCTTTAATAAAAGGGAATATTGCAATGTTTTGTTCCTGCCCATTTAACTAGAGTGTGCAGTCAAACGTCTTGACCCTACGTATGAGCTATTAATCTTCATAAAAACACAAGATACAAGCATGCCCAATCACACTTAAGAACTATATTCCACAGAGAGGCTCATCTGATGACCACACTATGTTCTTTTAAGTGCCGTGTAAAGATGCTATTTTTCTCCCAGGCCTTTCAATTATAATAGACATTTTAATGCTTTTAGAGCTTTGCACTAAGTTATTCCCCTTGATGGGTTTATACTGGTTTCAAATTGTTTTTAGCTGCTGCATTTGTCCTGATTTTTATCTGATTTTAGTATTCTTACAATTTTTGTGGGTAAGGGGGAGTGGAGTGTTTTCAGTGGTCTGTAAACTGCTGAAAGAACTCAATTATATGGGTGACATACAAATATAATAGATAAACAAATGTGTTGAGGCAAATGCATGTTGAATTAATCTCTTTACTTTTCATCTTTACTGCACCAAGTAATGATTAGGCTGCTTCTGCTACTGAGGTTTTTAAGATACATGTTCTTAATTTTATATGCACACACAGACCTTTCACACTTGATTAGGGTTTGTGTATGTAATATATGCTTCGATGTGCATAGCCAGGTATAGAAATTGAATGTTGATGCAACAGACAATCTCTCTGATTAATTACATGGGGGGCGGAGAGTGTTTTGTACAGAAGATGGCCAGATTGCTTCACTAGTACTCATATATACTCATAACTATGGAACTGGCATGTGGCTCCTTGGTGGATCTGTGGAAAAGGAGAGAGTAATGAAAAGGGGGGAAAGGCCACGTAAATTCAAGGAAGACAGGCTGTGCTGTTCCATGGCACTGGAACAATGTTTTCAATCCATTGTGATGAATCCTAGGGTGTCTAAGGCACCTTAACCTTCACATCATTCTTCCCTCCCACCCACCTTTTGAAATTTATGGTTACCATTTAGGCCAATTTCAATTTCCATTAATAATATGTGCAACTGCTGTACATTTAAGGGAATTTAATCATGTCTCGGTGACAGGTTTAGCTTAAAGCCGGGGCTTCACTTGGAACTATCAAGTAAATTTCTCTTGAAAAGGTCAGTTTAACATTTCACAGTAGAGTCCATTCCAGACAAATTAGATTTTGTTCCACTTGTCTTGAGTGAAAACACACTCCTTGCGTCAGATAAAACAGTGCTGTCAATCAAAAGGCAGAGGCAGCCTGCGATTGCGCCGGCGCCTTGCCAGCACCTGGGAAAAATGTGCTCCCTCTTGCATAACATCCTCAGCTCATTTTAAAAGCTGAAATATAGCTGCTTGGTGACAAAAAATATTATTAGCCCTGAGAAAAGAGCAGCTGTGGCAACTGCAGAAGATTAAAGCTAAATGTCTGCTGGCCTCTGGATTTTCTCCTTATCACTACAAAAGAGACACGGGATACCTAACTTCAAGTTTATGTGGCAAAAACTGAGCGGTTGTGCCAAACCCTACAGTTGAAGGCCGAGGTTATGTGAACCAAAGCAACAAGTGGGCCTGCAGCTGTGGTCTAAAAAAGAATATAGATATATATATTGTTCTGTAAAGGTGGGATAGAGTGAGCCATATTCATGCCACCATCATCTAAGTTTCCAGATTTCTTCTTAAATGCTACACATTGCTTCTTCTTCATAACGGCTGGCAACCACATATCCTGTTTATCTTCTCATAGACAATGATATAGTAGTTTCCTCTTCTATTATTTCCATGTGTTCCATTAATATATATTAATATATAGTCAATCAATATATGTTAACATAGTGTATATTAATAAACTGGCCAATACAGATCTGGCCTAAAAGCAAGACTTCAATTTCTTAGAGATGGGGGGCAGCCATTGCTTCTTTCTCCCAGAATCCTAGGTTTGGCTATGGCCTGGGAGGGACTCATTCAGCCTCCAGTTTTCACTTTGGAACTGAGTTTACAAGCTGACCAAATTCGGGGTGTTCTGTTTATTTGTTTGTTTTCTCTTGTCACCCTCAGCCACTGCTTCGTGTTATATTTTCTCTGGTGGAGAGTTCCAGAAAACATGAAAGCTTGGTTAGTGCCAATAAAAGCATTGCCCAACAATTTAGCCTTCTCTGTTGACTTGGTCAGGAGGTTATACCTGAAAGAACTGAAATGAGGCCACTCTTCACATTTCTGAGGAAATTTGCAAAAAATAAAACAAAAATCCCCATTAAAAATGTTAAGCATTTTAGAGTGAATTTCTCTCAATAAACACATTACTGTCTGTGGTTTTGACTAATGTGCACATTTCTGCAAGCAATTTCTCTGAAAATAATACACTGGTGTTATTTTTGTTATGAAGTAGTGATCCTGAAAGCAAGTACTGCTGGGTGGTGCCTCTCAGGCAGGTGGTAACAATTAGTCTCCCAAAGTGGGAGCATGTGATGGGGCTGGCTAGTTGCCACATTCCTCAGCCCCTATAAACCTACAAGTTAACCTGTTTGTTGGGTGGATGGGGGAGAGAACATGCCATAGTTTAGACTTGCTGTTTTGTAGGTGGTACCAGAAAAGAAGCAAATAAAGCCTGGTAACCCATTTGGTGCCTGCATGTGATTGGTTAGCAGCTTGGAGGAAGCACTCAGGAAAGCAACCCCCTCATAGACAACTTTACTGATATATTACTTTTTATGCTTTGTTTCCCCTTATGATGTAGTTTTTGTGAACTTTGGTTGGAGAACTGCATCACAAAATCTGGCTAAGTGAAAATTCTGGAAGGTGGCTCTGTTTCAGTTCTCACGTTATTTTGGAAAGTGCAAATATGATAGATTCAGCTTTAAATTCAAACTGAATCAAAGTTATCCCCCTTCCCTAATGTAGCACCTTCAGAGCACATGTGCTAGCAGTATGGGTGCATCTAGGCAAGGGCTTAAACTGTAAAGAGATCACTGAGACATTGTAAATCAATCATTGGCAACAGTTCTTTAAAACATAGGCTTGCAATTTGATGAAAATGATTTTACGCTGATGCTGAAAAAGAAAAAGAAATCCTTACATGCAAGAGGAGCAGTGATCCAACAATAAACACTTGTCTGGAAACACCTATAAGTTAAAAGAGAACTCTTAGAAAATCAGAGGACCTTTTCTGAAATGCTCGCAGAGAAACTTTGCAATTCAAATTGTTCAGAGTTTGAGGCACTTGTTTAAATTCTCTTATGCTGAATATAGATTTAACATATTTAAGTAGGATGCAAATGGTTTGAAAATGTATTTGCTCCAAAGCAAAGTAAGGCCCTTCTTTCCCTTTTCTGTTTCAAAATGCGTATTCAGATCACTTCTACCAAATTTAGGGTGTTTGTCTAGCCTTATGTGGATGTTCACCTGAATACAAATGGGCTCATACTGGAGTGGTAGCAGGGACACACACACACGCCCTAACCCACATCCCCATGCATGCCAGCTGAATTTCAGATCTTCTGCTGTTGAGGTGAATGGTGTGAAGGGGACTTTCAAGCACAAAAGGGTTGAATATGCTTGGAATCCTCATTATGATCAAGAACCCTGCTTAGGATTCTGTGGGCATCCCACACTTTTTCTGTACTCTTGGTCCACACACATTCAGGCAAACACCTGAATAAGGCTATCATCTTCACCCTTACTTGATCTTGCATCATCATCCACATTCGCCATTAAGTTTCTGTGTCTGATTCACATAAACTGATCCCTATAATTTTAAACCCTTAAGATTTCAAATACACCCCAGTTAGAACCACACATAGAGCTCTCTCTCTGCTTGAAAAGATATGTCTGCCTTGGAGTTTGCATGTGTGGTGGAGGTGGGGAGACGGAGTTATCCTACAGAGATCTAGAAATTATTTTTAGGCACTTGCATTATAATGATTATAAATGTATGACAAATGTATACATAAATTATGCCTCTAATTTCATTTTAGGATAGTGACGATCTGTGCATCACCCACCTGTTCCCTTGATGGAAATGTAGGCTTATTAATGGGCACTCAAGGGAACATTATAATTCCTAGTGTGCCAGATGCTGTTGCCAAAGCAAGGGCAGAATTATCCATCCAGTTTTAAATGCCGAAGACCCAATTGCTTCACTTACACTTATTTCAGCGCTGTTGTTATTCTCTCCCCCCCCCCCAAAGCTTCCTGGTAAAATATAAAGCAACAAAAAGTCCTGTAGCACCTTAAAAATGAACCCCCCCCCCCGTGGTTCAAGCTTTCATGGATTAGAGTGGAAATCATTATAAGCATGGTATGTGAGTGAGGGTTTATTGCACACACATGTATGCTCAGAAGTAATGAGAAGATGTGGAAACAGTGGGACTGATAACCCACAAAATAGAAATAGAAATAGAATGTCTGTAACACTTTTATACTGTGCCCAAATTTCATATTACACTAGAACACAGCAAACTACAGTACTAACAATTGTGGTGACTAGTGATTCTGTGGTTAATCTTTCTTCTTTGGCGATCACTCGTAGCCGAGTAAGATTGTCTTCCATGAGCATGGCCTTAACAGTGAGTCCATCAGTGACTGTGGAAGACAATTCTGGATCCACACATCCTTCCACAGTGGGGACATAGTTTCCAGGTTGGAGTTGCCAAGTGTGTCTTCCTCTTAGTGCATTTCTCCTTTTCGTCCTGAGTTTGGGCATCGTCAAAGCCCATGACACCTTTGGTAAAGGTGGTTCTCCAACTGGAGCGCTCACAGACCACTGTTTCCCAGTTGTCATTGTTTATATTACTTTTTTATATTTGCCTTGAGAGAGTCTTTAAACCTCTTTTGTTGACCACCAGCATTACGCTTTCCATTTTTAAGTTCAGAATAGAGTAGTTGCTTTGGAAGATGATAATCAGGCATCTGAACAACATGACCAGTCCAACAAAGTTGATGTTGAAGAATCATCGCTTTGACACTGGTGATCTTTGCTTCTTCCAGTACACTGGCATTAGTTTGCCTGTTTTCCCAAGTGATACATATTTTTTTCAGAGACACCATTGATGGAATCTTTCGAGGAGTTGGAGATGGCATTTATAAGTGGTCCATGTTTCACAAGCATACAGTAAAGTTGCTAGTACAATAGCTTTGTCAGCAAGCATTTTGGTTTCCCTGCGAATCTCCCAGTCCTCAAACAATCTGTACTTCAATTGGTAGAAAGCTGCACTCGCAGAGCTCAGCCAATGCTGGATTTTGGCATCAATGTCGGCCCATGTGGAAAGATAACTGCACAGGTAGGAGAAGTGATCAACACTTAGCTACATTACACCACTGAGTTGGATTTGTGGCGCTGCAGAGGGGTTGTTTTGTACTTGTTGGTGCAGCACTTCGGTTTTTTGGATGTTGAATTATAGGTCAAGCTTTTCGCAAGCTTCTGCAAAGATGTTTCGTTACTAGTCTTGCATTGGGCCATCCTCAGCAAACTTCCAAAAGACTTCAGTTTCCATATATGAGAAGAATCTCTGTCTAGATCTACACAGCTATAAAAAACGCTCTGGAAAAAACCATTGTAAAGCTCACAATGGAAAAGATCATTGACTTGCGATTTCAGCTCCACAGTGCCATCTGGTGTCGCAGTGTTATAACACACTTATAACGTTGTAATTTGACTAATGTAGCTGAATCCTCACTAACTTCAATTGGTTTTGGATCTCAGTGTACAGCTCCAAAGCTTATGACACAAAGTTTGACAGAGGTGAAATGAGGTAGGTTTATAAAACTGTGCATGGCCTGAAGAAATCGGATAGAGAGAAGTTTCTCTTGCTGTCAAATAACTCTAGAGTTATTCAGGACAGAAAAAGGAAAATAGTTGTTCACGCAGCACACAGTTAAACTATGCAACTTGTTCCAACAGGAGGCTGTGGTGGCCACCAACTTGGAAGGTTTTAAAATAGGATTAGACAAATTCATGGAAGGCAAGGCTATCAACGGCTATGCTCTGCCTCCATGGTCAGAGGCAGTAATGCATTGGAATAAAAAGTTGCTGGAAATTCAGGAGTGGAGAGTACTCTTGTGGGTTTTCCACAAGCATCTGATTGGCTACTGTGAGAACAGGATGTTGGACTAGATGGACCATTCACCTGATCCAGCAGGCTCTTATGTTCTTATGACATGTTGACTGTAACGAAAACATGATGTGTTGCCAAGGGGTGTTAACAGAACTATTGATGACCATTACACTGCATGTAGATTGGGCAGCCTTCCCCCACTTGCAAAAGGGATACAAATTTACATAAAAATTTGCATTCGCTTTGTGCTGTATGCAAATTTGTATCTTCTTTTGCTATACATATGTCACAAGATGCCTGACAGGCAGAATGTCAACAGGTGAGGCTTCCCACATAACTGTATTTTCATACTTGAAAAGGCTTAATCCGTTGAATTTCAGTCCCCGTGTCCATTTTAAAACAAGTAAGGTTTCATGAGTTCTAAGTGAGTATGGTGGTACCTTGGGTTAAGTACTTAATTCATTCCGGAGGTCCATTCTTAACCTGAAACTGTTCTCAACCTGAAGCACCACTTTAGCTAATGGGGCCTCCTGCTGCTGCCGCACCGTCGGAGCACGATTTCTGTTCTCATCCTGAAGCAAAGTTCTTAACCTGAAGCACTATTTCTGGGTTAGTGGAGGCTGTAACCTGAAGCATCTGTAACCTGCGGTACCACTGTAATATTAATGTAGGTCTATCATCAATTGATCTTCTAATACTACATTCAGTGCAAAATCAGGCATGGTAGGAAGAAGGTTAAATGGATTTGAGATTTACAACAACCAAAGTTCACATGCTTTTGAAGGCTGTTTCTTGTGGTTGCTTATTATTTACAGCTCGTAATAACTACAGCAATGTTATCAGCCCAGGCCAAATAGTCATCCCATTCTTTACTATTATTTGGAACAGAAAATGGAGAGCAGGACAAATTCTACTTCCTTCCCCTGTAGTAATGCCAAGTTTCTCTTTCTTCACAGGATGCATGGCTATATGATGACACCCCTCATTTTTTGTGTGTGTGTTTTTGCAGGTAGACCCCTGTTCCTATCTATTTTCTCTGACCGATTATCCAGTCCCAAATGTGAGATCAGACCTTGAGCAATGGGAAGGAACTCCCATTGCTCCTACAAAATTATCATCTGCATCACTTCAAGTTTGCACCATGAGAGCTGTTCTGGTTGTGACCTCTCCCACCTTTCCATTCTTTGATACACCACGCCTTTCATATTGGCCTCCTGAGCTTAGCACTCTGACTAAATTGGGACTGAAATATCCTCCCACAACTGAATTAATTCACTCAACAACAAGGGAAGAAAGCAACTGCAAACTCTCCTTATGACCTTAATGCTAATTAATGAGCAAACAAGGGCCTACTGCAGCTGTATGTGCATAGAATTAAATAATATACAGGTCAATTCTGAAGCCAAGGCCCCAGGCATCCCAAGGTCTTTCATCTAAGCCCTCTAGATGCAAATGCTGCTAAAGAGACTCAGTTATGCCATGCTGAAGATGGTGCCGAAAGAGTGGTTAGGAAGCAAATGTAGTGGCAAAATCTATAATAGAATCTGGTGTAGTTTCATTCCCAATAAAAGTGGTAGCATGAACAAAGCAAGGCACCAGCAAATTTATATGGGGACTCTTATCCAAATGCTTGCATGAATCCCCTCCATATAAATACTCTCCATAATCAATGTTCTTCAGAACTATGTAACTGTGAGCTCTGGCACCAGACATCCTAAAGCAACTACAAATCAGAGGGCTGGAGCATGTCACTTGGGTAGAGGGATGGGACCTTTCTCAGTTAGCAAAAAAGAATGTTTAATTGCGATGGGATGTGACAAAATGTTACATAGCTCTGAACACTATTGGGGAATGAATGGTAATGAATTACATTTTGTCAAAACATTAAAAATTGGGCATCCAATGAAATTGACTGGAATGGTTTCAAGACAAACAAATGGAGCATTATAAAATTGATTGCCACAGAATTTCATGATGGTCATTAACTTAGATGTGTTTTAAAAGTATTAGACAAATTAATGGAGACTACATCTATCATTGGCTATTAGCCATGATAGCTAAAACAGAAACCATCTTATTCTGAGACAGTATAATTCTGGCTGCCAGATGCTGAAGAGAGAGAACAGGGAACGGAGTTGGCTATTTCTATCATGCCTTGTTTGTGACCTTCCCAAAGGCATCCTGCTGCACATCACTAGAGAAAGAGTATGGTCTAGCTGGATCTTTGGTGCGATTCAGCATGACACATGTTTAGGGAAGTCCACATGATAGGTGGTATGAAACCTCTATATAAAAAAGCAACATTAGTAGACAGCATGGTGGGACTGCACTGCTTGTATGACCTCCTTCCAGCTGAGTCGTTGTTGCAGGATGGAGAGAGGGAAGCAGAAGATGGAGGCATGGTTGGCATAGTGCAAACACACCAGCAGAGCCAACCCAGTGCATCAGTTTTGCTGCTGCCTCTGCTGTCCTTCCTCCGTATGCTGCAGCAACTTGGCTGGTGGGAGGTCAGGTTAACAGTGGAACTGAACTGTGCTGTCCACTACTGTATAGCTATCACTGATGGAAATGGAAAGTTGAGCATGCACTCTTAGGTATGATAGTATGGTGTGATTCTTTTATTCTAACATATGAGCCACCATGAACTACAATTCCACTTTAAGCCAGTTGCAAATAACTTAAAGGTCAGGGATGAGAAACTATTGGGCTATGGCCTGGATGTGGCCCATGGCACCACTGGATTCAGCCTAAGACCTCCTTTCCCCCTCCTTCCTGCATGGCAATCAGGCATACAAAAAAGCTTCCATTTGCATGAATGGAATCCCCGCCCCCCGCCCCAAGATCGTAATGTGGAGTGCAGTTGGGATCTATTATATAGAAAACTAATAAATAATTCAATTAATAATTATCTGTTTAATTTGAATATGATTTATAGAATAGCTTATCAATGAAATCGTACATAGGGCTGGTAGTAAATAAGAAGACACTAAATTATGAGACTAAAGTACCCGGGAATCTCTGTTTGATGAAGGGCTGCTTTAAAGCAGAATGAATGAATTCTGTCTCTGAATCTAACTCATATGTAGATAATAAAGTGAAAGGAACAGGCCTTACTCATTGACTCTCTTATAGAACTTCCTCCCTCCCTCTGTGTTGAAAGCTATAAGAAAATTTCTTTTCTTTTCTTTTCTTTTCTTTTCTTTCTTTCTTTCTTTCTTTCTTTCTTTCTTTCTTTCTTTCTTTCTTTTGGTTAAATTAAATACTTCCAGAGGCAACCAAATCTGAAGCAATTAGTAGATAATTCATCCCCAGCCCTTGTCCAGCAATTGACTGGAAGGAATGTTTGTATCCGCAGGCTTTGGAGAACCCCAAAGTTTGCAGAAAACGAAAAAAGAAACTTGGCGTGAACCCAAGGAGAAGGCATGCTCCATGAATGCAGAACATGAATAACTGTTTGGAGATGTGGGAACTGAAAAATGCAAGGCAGGGTGGGAATGGAATGCAGTGGTACCTCGGGTTAAGTACTTAATTCGTTCCGGAGGACCATTCTTAACCTGAAACTGTTCTTAACCTGAAGCACCACTTTAGCTAATGGGGCCTCCTGTTGCCGCCATGCAGCTGGAGCACGATTTCTGTTATTATCCTGAAGCAAAGTTCTTAACCCGAGGTAATATTTCTGGGTTAGCAGAGTCTGTAACCTGAAGCATATGTAACCTTAAGCGTATGTAACCCAAGGTACCACTGTATCTTGAAATTAAGAATGCTGCTGGCTGGCTGGAAACCTGAACAGGAGACCACACTGCAACATTCTGTTGTCATCCCCATTTGTAAACTATACTTGCCTGAACAAGTAGATACATATGCAGAACAAGACTTTTTAAAATGCTGGGCCCAGAGGGGTCAGAGGGCACTGCTGAGTGCATAATCATCCTACATTGCAGGGGGGGAAACTGCAAGTAGAAAATTAGTACAGCATTAGAATTAGGAATGAGCAAATATAGTGTGTGTCATCTGCAAAAAGCACCTTGTATCTTGAGCCCAGTAAAACATATAATCCTTTACTTGCTCTATTTCACATTCCTATTCTATCAGTAATTTATGTATTTTAGATAGGAGGTTTTTTTGTTAAAAGGAATCCTGTTTGGGAAAAGGGGAAGCAAAAAAGATTTGATTTATGTTTAACTTCACCATTAAGATACAGATAGGTAGCCGTGTTGGTCTGCCATAGTCAAAACAAAATAAAAAAATTCCTTCCAGTAGCACCTTAAAGACCAACTAACTTAGTTGGTCTTTAAGGTGCTACTGGAAGGAATTTTTTTATTTTGTTTTCACCATTAAGAAAACATCTTACTGTGCAGTAAGATCTCTCTGTTTCAAGAAAAAAACATTTCCTCTCCAGACTATGAACTCTGCTCTTGACTCAAATCAAGAGACAGAAGTGAGAGGTGACACTGATGGACTTCTAGCATTTAATCCATACCTACTGACATTGCAGGGGTTTCGGTGAGTATCAAAAGCTCCTGTGCTTTCATGCCCCTTTATAATCCTATGCAAATCTATTCAAAATAAAGTTCCTTTGCAGCTTGCTTCCAGGTTTATGCAGGTAAGATTGCAGGCTTATTGCATCAACATTAGTATCTTTTCATTTCAGCATGAACCCATTGTGAAATGTTTGAGGCAGAGACTGTCCAATCTATTTTCCATCCCACTAGGTCCTTTCCTAAGAAAAATCAAGAAGTGCTGTTGTGAACAGAATCGGGGAGGTGAAACGACGACAACAATTGTCCCTAGCTATGGAAGGCATTCAAATCAAGGACCAAAAAGCCCAGAACTCTGTTCAAATTCAAAATGAACCAGGTGTTTGCTTCCATATTCTTGGGGCACGCAGCTACTCCCAGACATCAACTACAACTGCCAGAATCACACACAAAGGATATTCTTGTGCTTTTGGCCCAAGAGCAGGCTAAAAGAAAGCTTGCCTGTGAAAGATTTCCAGGCTGGATTAGCAAAAACAATGTACCAACTGTCCAAAAGCAAATCCAACCCCAATCTGTTCAGTCTTGGCCATTATTGCAGATCTGGACCTTGCTCATACAATTATATAGCCAGAAGGGACTCAATTATCTGCCTCAAGGAATGATCCACATATTAGGCACTCTCCCTCATTTACCCACAGAGTCAAGAGATCATAATGCCCTACAATAAAAGAAAATGCAAACAATACATCACCAGCATCAAAGCCAGGTTTTGTTTATGTAAACAGAGTGATACATCACTGTGAACAGTCTTGTATTTGGAACAGCAAATAGGGACTCTGAATGATGAGGGTCACATCGTCTTGTGAAAGATGAAATCTTGGACATTGTAAATATGTTCTAGCAAAAAACCTGAAAGACTGAAATACAAACTGTATCCGGTTTGTAGATACAAACCATGCATAGTTTGTAGTCTTTCCGTTCTCTTAAAGACTTATAAATGTATTAGTGTACGAGGGGAATTTTGCTATACCTCACTAAAGTACAGTTCCCAAGATTCTGAGGAGTAAAAAAACTTAAACTTGGGATAGAATTCATATAAGCTTATAGTGCAGTCAGGATCACAAGGAGACCTTGATTCCTAAAATGCAGACAGTAGCATGCCATCAGTGTTAGCAAAATGATCTAGTCTAGGGTTACCAGATGTCCCTGTTTCCCGGGGACAGTCCCCAGATTTGCGAATAAGTCCCTGGAAAATTTCCATCCCTGGAATGTCCCCGGATTTCATCTAACGGTCCCAGGAAATGCAGCAGCGGCAGTCTCAGCAGCCTGTTGGCTCTGGCTGGCTTCAGGAGCTGCTCGGAAGTCCCCATATGACGGTGGTGCAGGGGCTCTAAGATGCCGCTTCTGGGCTGCCTCCACCTTCCCTGACACCCAGCAACTAAGCTGTGAAGGGAGGCTTCATGCTGTCTATTGGAGCATGACGGGGGCAGGGATCTCTCAGTTAGGCAATGGGAAGCCTCCCTTCCCAGCTGAGGGATTTCCGCCCCTCCTGCTTGCATGCAAATAGGAATGGGATTGGGGCTGCTCCAATGGAAAGGGAGGCATCGCGCTGCCTGAGCCTCGCCACCGCCACTCTCAACCCTCCTTCGCTGCTTCCATGCCTGACCCACCGTGCATCACTTCCCCACCCCCACCCCCAAAGAACCAACAACTCAGGGGCTGCCCAGGCTCATGGAGAAAGGAGAGGAGCCTCGGAGGAAGGGGAAACATGGCGGTTGAGGTCAAGGCAGCGGACCACCCCTCTGCTACCACCATCGCTGAAGCATCAACGTCCTGAACGTATAGTATTTATTTATTTAAAGTGTCGCCGGATTCACTGAATAAAATCTGGTAACCTCAGAACTCATATCTCCATTCTCCACCCATAATCTAGATGGTTTTAATTCTCCAGAATTGAGGAGACATGATATCTTAGGAAATGCAGGTGCACAAACTCTGCCTAAGAAGAGACTGCATGTCAACTCAAAGCTCCAAAGTATAGAATATGTGTCCTGTGTACAATGTTATTCCACAACTAAATTTCTACATCACGTGAACTTTCTGGCTTGTCCTTGGTATCCGTTCAGCAAAATTAGAATTTTGACAAATAAATGCTTTCAGGAACATACTGAGCACTCTAATGATGTTGAAAACCAAATGGATTAGCCTGTTGAATGAAAGCAACAACAAAGTATTGTGGTATCTTAAAGACTAACACATTTTTGTTATGGTATAGGCTTTTGAGTATTGTTGGAGTAAACTTCATCAGATGCATGAGGTCCAGTCATCATTTCTAGGTATATGGGCACATAGTTGTAAAGGAGGGTTGTTTCAGACAGAAATAAAACAGAAGCACAAAGAGTGACAATTCAATTAGAGCTGGAATGCATGCAAAGTAAGCCCAGTGACCCTTTAAAACAGCCATGTTAGGTGATAGAACAATCAACTTGTTCTGTAGTGGGAAAAGAAACCGCATCTATTCAGACCTAAATGAATATAACTTCTTGATGAATTGTAAAAGCAGTTACACACTTGAGCTTCCTTTTGAAAAGCCTCTGTAGCCTGTTGTTTAACTGGCCCATACTGGCATCAGGAGATTTTGGTGCTGATTGGGATACATGTCATAGGAATAAAGGTAGCCACCCTAGAGGGCACCAGACTATTGGTCCATCTGGTATTGGTATAGTCTTCAGTGGCTCTCCAGAGAATTTCCCAGGCCTAGCTAGAGATGGAATCTGAGACCTTCTGCATGCAGTGTAAATAGAACTTTAGATGGTTTCGCTTGAGAGAAATCCCTACTCCCAAGGAGTATACAATCTCTCTCTCATATATATATATATATATATATAAACTTTAAGCAATACAAATGAAGAGAAGGAGGAAGAGAGGCATGGAATGAAGGTGGGCAAATGAAATTGAATGCATTTTGAGGTGGTGGCAGGTTGGATTACACTATATTGTGGAATCAGATTAATGGATACCTGAGAGTAGACTCCATTGAACTCAGTGGGCCTTAGTTCTGAACAGACAAATATAGGATAGCACAGAAAGCCAACAGTTAACATTAAAAAAAAAATTCTGAAGAGGGATCTGAGAGAGAAAGAAAAAGGGCACTGTATACCTGCAGTGAGGGAACTCTGCACAGCAATATTTTATTGGGACTTCTCATTTTAAAATGATTTCATGTGTCACATTTTTCTACCTAGAGAGAGTATATATATTTTTAAGGGAAAATTTTGTCTCTGGACAACATGCTACTACAGCTAGTAGTACATGCTGCTTGACCTCATTTCTGCCCACTACTAGATGTGATTCCTGCACTTCAGGGGTTGGACCTTCCAACTCTAGAATTCTAGGATTTGATGATGCTACTGCTTTATTTTTCTCTATTTTGTTTGGGGGGGGGTGGCTAGATCTGCTCTTGCCCCTGCTGTTCTGCTGCCCAAACCAAAGCAGTTACGCTGGCAATTGAAGGGACTATGCATTTTCGTTCCATGGTTTTATACCTTCTAGTAGAATAAAAGATTTGGATACTTAAAATGAGATTGGCTCTAAAAGGAAGGACTTCTTTATTAGGAAAATCACATAACCCTGCCATCTTCTGAAAAAAACAAAACCTTGAAACTCTTAATGATTTCAAACTATGCTGCTATAAAAATCTGGAGAAACATAAAGATTTATTTGCTGCTAAACAGAGTTTATTTTATTTTTCTAGGAGAGGCTGTTATGTGAGTCAACACAGCCTCGGTGATACATCTGGTGTGGAATTGTATCCCACAGTAGAAGCTGCCAATTGTGTATTGGCATCTCAAGAGGCATTGTACACCCAGCATGTAATTAGAGTACACAACACACAGCCTGGTTATTATGTTCCTGTTAACTTCATTGCATAACCATTTTGTGGGGATGGAGAATCCTTCAAATTAGCAATCATTTGTTTTTATTCTAGTTTCCCAGTAGCAATGCGCCTCAGCAGGACTTTGGGGAACAATATATGAAAATTCAAATGGCTTTTGAATTCTTTGCCAAATTCATTAGGAGAGAGCTTGTGGCATGGAGTTCTCCATTTTAGGAAGCTGACCAGTATTATTTTGTAATGGAACCCTTGGCTGAACAATCCTTATGACTGTAATATTTCTTTCCCCCTATTTCGTTTATGTAGCAAAGTTGTGCATGTAGAGCTGCAAAAAATACAGTTGCTGGTTTTACGCAGAAGTAGGAATTATGAAGCAGCGTGTGGCATAATTTTTTAAAAAAGTTTCTAATAGATTTCAGTGCACAGGGCAGTTCTGTTCTTTTGGATGCAGAGTGCTGCATGAACCATTGATACCAGAAGAAGGATTAATGTATACAAGAGCCAAAGGCACATACAGAGAAGCTCTGGATTAGGTCAACGAAAGCAAAAACTTAGAAAGCACCTCAGTAGTCACCAGTCCAAAGTATAGACTGAGCCTCACACTGAACAGTTCATTCATATTGTTAAAAGGGTAGACTCTGAGCATTCCAATAAACAGAGTAGAATCAACAAGTCAGTCACATTGAGCAATAAAACATGAAAAGAGGGATGAAGTGACAGTGAATGCATACTTTGAAATAAAGCCCAATGAGTTCATGGAGTTTACTACTTTGAGATAAACTTCCTTGAACTAAATGAAACTTTGAGCAGGACTGAAGCCTACATGTGCTGTGTTTACTATAAATGCCGTGTGTGCTTAATTTATTCTGGGATATATAAAGAAGAAGAATCACAATGTATCCCAACCAAAGGCATACGTCACATAAGAAAACCAATGCTTAAGTATTTAGATGCAAATCTAGAGATTTACTCATTAAGTCTCATTCTTATCACACATTTCATTCATCAGAAACACAGTCAGGAATTTTAAGGCTCACATCGGTCATTGCCAATAATGCCTTCTTGGCAAAATGCCTAGCCATCCCATAGTAGATGTTTTGTGGCAGCTTCAGTTCTATTCAGTCAAGTAGTCTTTAGTTTTGCTTTTTTTCACACCAATAATAGTTATTCAGGTGACCATGTGAAAGGCAAGCAGTGTCAACAGAGACAAAAATATAGGAAAGAAATGATGTGATTCATTCAGGTCCTCTCCATCCCATGCACAGAAATTATTAGAGGGAGGGGGACACATTGGAAGGCTAATGACTAGAGTAAGTGTCTCCCAAGCCTGGAACTGGCTTCAAAATGTTATCATCGATCATCCTAATAAGCACTTAAGAAAGTAAATCAAAAGCTATTAAAACACTTCTGACATCAAACTCACATCCCTGAGTAATGCACAAACTCCTGCAATTTATGGTCTGTGCATGAGGACTGTGGGAGTGAATTGCAGGGAGGGGATATGCTGAGTTTTCACACAAAACATGTCACTTTTCCTATTGTTTTCTTGGCCTAGAAATGAAATGTAGCACACTATGCTCTCCCACCTCCCAAACACAGAAACGATTGAATGCACAGATGAGAAACCATGCATCAAGAAAGGCTGCAAAGAACTAATTTACTTAGTTTAGGAAAGCAAAGAATTAGACGAGTGTTTTCCTTAAAGACAGTTTTAAAAGATTAAAATCAATGTGGTGCAAAAACTAATAACTCACCAGTTGCATAGAAGGGCTGCTTTGTAATACCATACAGTCACATGAGATTCAGTGTATGTGGATTTTGGCCCACTCACACTGCTGGTGGTGGCATTTTCCAAGTGGAAGTTAAAAGTTTTGCATCCTTGTTGGTTTTCAAAGGAAAAGACAGGCACTTTTTACGTACTCCTGAAGTCTATGAAGGGTATAAAAAGCTGTGTTCCTCTGTGGATAATCTCTTGGGGGCTGCATACTGCTGGTTGGCAGAGCCCGAGGCAGTGATCAATGGAGCCAATGCCCCCCCCCCCAAAATGTGGGTTAATTCTCTCTCTGTGTGTGTGCCATTTCCTTCTCCCTCTCTCTTTCTCCCTTTCTTTCCCTTTTGATCTCCATCCTAGAAACCACATCCTGGCCTCACCCAGCAAGGAAATGCAACAGGTGAGCTATGGGACGGGTACATATTCTGTCCCAGCTGTAGCTCCTTGCTTAGCTTCTGCATTGCACAAAGACTCTCCTCCCTGAAAGAGAGGGGAGTGGTTGTGGACGGGAGCCCGAGCACCGCTCCTAGCAGGGGGCGTTGCCCCCTGCCTCCAGCTCACCTGGCTGGCACTCACGCCCCCCCCCGGTGGCTGTCCAACCAGGTGCCATGGGGGGGCGTGTCCAGCAGCCTTTATGCTGCAGTGCCAGCCTCCCCCCCGGCCTCATCAGGCTAGTAAAGGTGTCCTAGTTAAGCTCACGGCGTCGGCACAGCAGGGCCCATGCTCGGTAGAGGACACTAGGCGGTACCTCTACCTCAGACCGCCCAGCCCGGGTCCATTTCTGGTCCATGAAGATGGGTCACCCTTGTTGAGGCATCAATTCACCAGAGTACTTCGCAAGGCTATTGAGGCTTGTGGTCTATTCTCCCAGGAGTACGCTGCACATTCATTTAGGATTGGCGCTGTAACCACGGCCTGGGTTGCACCTGGGGCTACTGGCGGACAGGATCAAAGAAATGGGCCGGTGGGAAATCCAATGCTTATAAGTCTAATATGCGACTTGCAGCTTTACCCTACTTATCCGCCTTTTCTTTTCTGTCTTTTAACCCCAGCTATGCTCAGGAGAAGCGAGTGGATTTGCGGCCACAGTATAGTTCATTGGGCCCGCGTACAAGCGGTGAGCTGCGGCCTTGCACACAATCTTGGCCTTCCACATGGTGTTCGAGTTTCCTGGTTTTCGACAAGAGGCATGTGTTGGGAGGAGCTTATGCCATTGCTGTGGGAGAAAGTAGCCAAGTTCGGCCCTCCCGACATCCTTGCAATTCATTTGGGGAGAATGACCTCGCTAACAGAAGGAGTGTGGACTTGTTGTGGAGCATAAAAAGAGACTTGAATGCATTTGCAGCCTTGTGTCCCAGAACAACGGTGTTCTGGTCCTCCTTCTTGAAAAGAACTGTTTGGTATGGCCATTATAAGAACCAGGAAACTCGTAAATCGGGCGGTAGCCCGTTGGGTGCGCTTTATGTATGGCCGAGTCATTTATCATGACCGTATCCGGATCGGCGACCAAGCTTCATACCGGAATGACGGCATCCACTTATCGGATCTGGGGAACGACATTTGGTTAGCTAGTGTCAGCAAAAGCATCTGGGATTGGTTGCAGCTTTGAAGGTATTGGCGGCGAGCCTTTAGCTCGGGTGGCGGTTAGGCATTGGAATAATGTGCTGTGGTGTGTCGAAGTGCTAGGTGTGGCCATCGCCTATGCCTTCAATTTCTAGGGGTATTCCGTTAATGGAATCTGGCGGTCGTGTATTCCGTCCGAAGCCTGCTTGGCGGGAGGCCATGGCACGACCCTCGGTGACATCAGGGGTGAGCCTATAGTTGGATTAGCATCAACAGGTGATGAACCCCTGGTGAATAAACCCACTTGTTTCGCGATCCAATGCCTAAGCCAATACCTTTTCATTGCTGTAATCAATAAAGTTGTGGCCTTTTCTAGCCCATTAACCTTATATCACGTGTCCCTGTGTCTTCATTTTACTTCGCGGGGGTCGGGTCCTCGAACCACAACGGAAAAGAAGCTTCTCTTCCTCCCTGTCATCAAGGAAATGCAGTGTGCCATGTGCTCACAGCTCAGGAAGGAAGTAGGGATAAGGAGGAGAGGCAGTAGGCCAGACAGGAACAAGCCATAGGATAGATCCAGCCCAGACTACCTACCAACATGCTGTTGGAATACACTTTTTATTACCCAGCACAGCCAATGGTCAGGGATTGTAGTCCAAGAATTTCTGGAGGTCACCACATTGGTTATCCCTGGTGTAAGGTATTATTTATTTCCAAGAAGAGCACTGGAATAAATGTGCCCAGTAAGAACGCTATTGGAAAGAGCAGTTCACAAGCACTGGGTGCTGATTAGCTCTAAATTTATGAGAATGCAACAGATCCTGGAACTTCCATTTGTGGAACTAGCTCTGGAAGCAGAATAAGTTATGGGAAAGCTGATTCATTTCTGGTTATGACCTCACAATGCTACAATAATCATGCTAAAAATGCATTCAAAGAATGATAGCGATGCAAGAAAACAGAAGATTTGCTTAGCGTTAGGAAAGCACCAAATCGTTTGTACCGTTCAGGTATCAAATGAAGTCAAGTAAACCAGTTCTCTAATGTTCAGCTTCAATGCTCATAGGGTTCATGGAAGCTCTCATCTGCTTACTACCCCTTTTCTGTCCTCCAAAGAGGGAAAGAACACCTCAGCCAGAGGAAGAGAAAGGGGGTCAGTCCATTTCTGTCTGTCTGTGACTTCTGTCCCTAACTCAGTAGTCACATGTACACCTCCTCCATCTCCCAGCTCAAGCTTCCTTTTCTCTATCCACTCTAATCTGGGGGAAAGTGTAGAGTGAAACACAACATACTTTAAAACCAATCAATCCATATAACTTTTCTTGTCCAGTTTGTCTTCAAACAAAATCATTTCCTTGCTCCCTTACGGCCATGCCACTCAAAGACTTGTCAGAGGATAGAGACCATTTTAAAAGCCTGTGATTTACTAGGGGGGGGGGGGAATCTCACAAATGCAGTTAAGAGCTGGAAAGGGTTGAGAGGTTTTTAATTACTGGGGGTTTGGGGGCACTGCTGTAGTCATAATATCAGACAGTAATATCAGTTTGTCCTTTTCGTCAGATGAACTTCTTTCAATATGGGAGAGAGAGAATGGCAGGATAATCAGTCACTACCTGTTTCTTTCACACACTGAGGTTCAGTTCATATTTTTCCTATGCTATAAAAATTATTTGAGCCTAAATCACGCAATGAAAAAAATGATAGCATTGCCAACCCCTCAAGCAATGAAAATCACAGTATAGTTTGACAGGGGAGAAAAGGAGATTCTGTCAAAAGGCAATTTCAGAAGTACTTTATTTTCTACATAGTATTCTAGGATGCTTATGTATTATATAACACTTTTGTAGTATTTTACAAGACACAATTGCAAGGCCTCAGGCACCACCTACTTTGCCAATTTAATCTAGAAAACCTGGGTTCTACTGCACAATAAGAAGAGTTACAAACCCAAAAAGCTATACAGTGGTACCTCAAGTTACAAACACTTTGGGTTACAGACTCCGCTAACCCAGAAATAGTACCTCAGGTTAAGAATTTTGCTTCAGGATGAGAACAGAAATCACACGGTGGCAGTGGGAGGCCCCATTAGCTAAAGTGGTACCTCAGGTTATGAACATTTTCAGGTTAAGAACAGACCTCCAGAACGAATTAGGTTCTTAACCTGAGGTACCACTGTACTTGAACAAAAATAAACCAATATTCCCTGCAGATATCCACTGAAATAACTGAGAAATGTCCAGCACATTGAATGCTTAAGAAATCCACTGTAGCCCATTTCTGGGATTATCATAAAACATCACATATTAAAAGTAAACCTGCAACAAAAACAAAAGGCTGGCACCATGTGGTGTAGTCCTGTTCCTAGTTCTCTCTCAGTGTGTAGCAATTAAATAAGTGGCATGGCACCAGCATGTCAAGCCACTCATGCCACAACCAGGCAGGTCTGGCCCACATATGAGGCAAGGTGAGGTAACCACTTCAGGCAGCAGAGTTCATTGGGGCAGTAGATCCTGTTGATCCAGTATACCCTGACACTGTAGACACTTCCAGCTTCATTCAATACATAACTTACAAAACACTTTAGAACACGACCCCTCCATATTTTACAGTATATCTCCCTATATTCCACTGTACCCCCCTAAACTCAATCAAGTGAGCAAGTACACCCTCTTATCAAGGTTATACATTTGACCAAATCAGATCTTGAGCTGTTAAGAACCAGCAAGTTGGGTCTAGGGAATATTGAGTGTCTTTTTTTAATCAGGGGGTGGTATCGCTTGCCTTCAAAGTGCTAGTACTGAAGATGACCTCCTTGGACTAAGAAGTGTGTGAGAACTCCCACCCAAACACTAACAACCCCTTCTTGGGCAAGGTGTCTGGTCAGTGCCAGACATTCTTGAAGGAAAGAGATTATCCAGAATGGAGGTAGTTAGCCTATTTTTTTCTGTGCCTTCGACACCTCTGCACATGCTGGTGATAGGGGGGAAAACACCACCAATTGAGGGTAGGTGCTAGGATAGGTAGAAGAGATTTAGGCTTTGATGAGGTCCTAGATTAGCAGAGAGGCAATATCCCCTCTCCTCAAATGATCTGTGTTTATGTCAACAATTTTTATTTAACAAAGTTGTATGCTGCCGTAAATAAGACCTCTAAACATGGATCAGATGAAGAGGTTATATGTGTGGAGGTACATATGTAAAAGAAAGAGGTTGGGCGGCTATGCCCACTGCTGACATCCTGCCCTGAGCTCCTTTGGAAGGATGATAGATATAGATGACAGATAGATGATAGATGATAGATATATAGATGATAGATAGATGATAGATAGATAGATAGATAGATAGATAGATAGATAGATAGATAGATAGATAGATGATAGATAGAGTACCCCCTGAAGGTTAGGTCAAGAGCCCTGCCCACTTTTGATTCAATCTGAAGAGGGGTGTCTGAAGGGGCCCATTAATTGCAATAGCTTTTCAATGTTCACTGAGCATCTTCCACAAGTTATTTTACCCAACCACTATCCTAAACCAAGTTTCTTTAGCTGATAAAGACATCGTTTTTTTGACAGGTATTCGGTGACCAGAATTAAGCAAGCAATTGAGCTTTATTATAATGGAGCTATATTACAGAAGCATACAGTATTACGTACTATACATTATTGTAATAGCACATTGTTACTATCGCTGAACCTCTGGGATGGAGTAAAATATTAGCTCGAGTAAAATAGTGAGATACAACTAAGCATGTCAAGTTTTATTCACTAAAACCACTATTATTGGCAAATAGGAAGAAAAACCACTCTGTGGCTTGTATAGCACAAAAAGCCTATAGCGCTGCAGTTCATCATAGAGGATTCCAGTGACGTACCACATTTTATTAGACAAATTTATCTTTAATTCTTTGGACCCCTAGGGTAAACACAGTAACTTTTTGCATTAATTACATATTCATCCCCATCAGATCCCAAACAAATGATGTTTTCATCATCATTTAAAAATAAAATGCTGTCAAGGACTCCTTTACTTAATTCTTCCTAGGGGAAGAATATAAAGAGTAATACATAGTGCACAATGTCCCCCAGTTCTCCCATGTCACAAATACATAAGCTACAACTCACGGGGAGTTTGACACATTTCCCCTCTAAATAGGCTGAAGGCATCATTTGAAATTGCAGAAAGGTAAAAGCAAGCAATTTTAGTGCTCCTGCATCCTTTGGTATGTATGACCTCCAGAAATCCAAGCTGCAACTATAACAGCAATACTATCCTCACACTAAACAGTAACAAACTAATGCTATTATTCTGCCAAGAAAAATGTTGGCCATTTGGAAAAAGGCCATAGCTCAGGGACACAACTACAGCATTAGCTTTAACACTGGTGATTTTCAGGTTTCGCAAACATGGTTCTTCCAGCTGAGTTTTTATTTCTGTCGTTTTGGATACAGAAGTGTGTGTGTGTGTGTGTGTGTGTGTGTAACTTTGCATAAAAGAAGGGTGACTTCTTAATATTTTTGTGTACTTTAAAAAAAAAAATCATAACCCAGCCATTTCATATATTGGAAGTCACTCAGAGCCTTGGTGCACATGATGCACAAATGTTATAAACAGTAAATAAATAAATACAAAATAGAACATGTCTGTGGCATATAAAACACCCCACATCCTATCCCTCAAATTAAAGTAGCAGGACTTGGAAAAACCACTTCTCTAGTCTTTGGGGAGCTGCTGCCAGTTAAGACAGACAACAGGTCCAAATCTTGACATAGTTCTTACTCTTTCTCTCCTCAGACCCTTCTTCCATTCACTCCAGTTCTGTCTACATATCTAAGGAATACTGACCAATCACTGGCACCATTTCTTCTCTATTCAAACAGGAACAATAAAAACCAGTACATATTAAAATCAATATTATGCATATATATGTAATGGTTCCATAAGCAGGAGCTGTCATGAATATTAAATTCCACCATAATACATTTTTTCATGTACCCTTTCCCTGGAATCTTTCTAAGCTCCCCAGCCTATAAAAACTTAACAGTGAACAATCTCTGAATCTTCTTCCCAGCTACACCAACCATTTTACCTGCACACATTAATGCCTTGGGAACAAGAATACTGCATCCAGGTGACCATTGAGCCCTTGGAAAAGTTGTTAATCACATTGCTGTTATTCAAAGCATGGGATGAGTAATTATGCAGCTGGAGTTCACAATTGAGTATTTCAGAGACAAACTTTCAAATTGGTCTAATCATGAGCTGAGCTAAATCTTCTTCCAAACATTGAGCTCGGTCTGTAATTAGATGATTTCCAGTACCAGCCCTGCCCACAGCTACTTGTCAACTTTCTCTTAAAATTAAGCATGACACCTGTTTCCTTAACAGCTACGCTAGATCTTTGCCATTTGCTAGACTGTTCTGCAAGCAGTAAGGCACAGCTTTCCAAACTTCATGTTGGTGAAACACTTTTTAGACACGCGTCAATTCACGACCCAGTAATTCAGTTTCATTAGCAAACCAGAGGTTGAACTAACCCCTTTCCAGCCCCAGGAGGAGCATGGCGCATGACACACCTACACACACAGCAGCCAACACAGTAACGTGTTGCAACACACAGTTTGGGAAGCTTTGCAGTAAGGTGATTAAAATCAACCTCTCGCTTTGAACTTGGACTTTATAGTAGAAATAGTCACTTGGCAGCCTCCCACATGATACATCATGCTTCATATACCTTGCTCATTTTAGCGTTTTTCTGAACAGTAGCAACTATTAAACTCCTGTTTTATCTAATGATCCTGGCATCTTCTGAAGCACAAAACGAACATGACATACTAAAACTTATGAGCAGAGTTGTTAACTGCTACAGCCTTCCAAAAATCCCTATGCTTATTGGTAAGTTTGAAGCCTTGCAAGAGTCTACATGACAAGCTTTACAGAAGGATATTGGATGGTGGTTGTGCTTTTGTACTGATGAGTTCCCAGGCTTGAGAAGCCTCCTGCCAAAAAAACATTTTATGTTCTGAACCTATTGATGGCTGGCAGAACCACATTCCATGTCTCTGGCTACCTCATTAACACTGAGAGTTTAATCCAATTTATCATGTTTTCATTATTGTTATTATCATTATTTCACTCTTCCCAGTTACAGCGAATTACTCTTCGTGTGCTAGGGCAAAGTGAAGACAGACAAATCACTGGGATTATCTCACTGCAAGGTTATGATCATAGAGATAGAACAATTTGTATAACATTAAGTAAAGGACCAGCATGATGTCTAATGTGTCCTCTAATAGGAGACTGCAGTCCTTTAAGATAGACCTAGAAACATTGTACATCTTCTTCATGTTTGACACCCATCAGCTAACAGTTTTGTCACTGTCAGGAAAATTTATGAATGAAAGGAGGGCAAATAGATAAAGGATGGACTTCTTGCCATGATAGGTTTCATGAAAGGTTTGTATAGTGGTACCTCTGGATATGAATGGGATCCATTCCGGAGCCCCGTTCACATCCTGAAGTCAACTTAAGACGTGACTGCGTGTCTGTGCATGTGTGGGTTGCATTTTACCGCTTCCGCGCATGCATGTGACATCATTTTGAGCGCATGCGCGAGCAGCGAAACCCAGAAGTAACACACTCCGTTACTTCCGGGTCACCACAAAGTGCAACCCGTAAATATTCATCCCGAAGCTACTTCAACCTGAGGTATGACTGTATGTGACTATAGCCTTCAGGATGAGAACAGAAATTGTGCTCCGGCGGCACGGCGGCAGCAGGAGGCCCCATTAGCTAAAGTGGTGCTTCAGGTTAAGAACAGTTTCAGGTTAAGTACGGACCTCCAGAACGAATTAAGTTCTTAACCCGAGGTGCCACTGTATCCAAATTTTATATTTTACAATCCCCACCCTCCCATTGACTCCCCCCATCTTCCCTTTCTGGTTTATTACATTACTTGTTATCTTCTGCATGTTATAGCCTAAGATGTTTCCACATAATTCCATTACATTGTCTTCTCTGACTCTATGTGTGGATAGTGGAAGATTTGGATGCTCTTATACATGTGGCCCCTATTCTGCATTTCTTTTGTAAATTTATGGTCTTCAGAAAACCAGTAATTAACTTGAAGCCTTGATATGGGAGTAGCCAGGAGCCGCCCCGCTGCCCCGCCCCATCCACAAAACTATAGAAAAATCATTGAAAGTACTCAATTATTTGAGGTTCTCCCCCCCCCCAGCAGATGCCTGCCCCCCCCCCAAAAAAAAGCTTGCTCAAAAACTTTGGCTGCCTCCCCCCAACAAAAATCCTGGCTACTCCCATGAAAGTAGATGCTAGATGTTTTTAAAGGGTTATCTGGGAAATTATTCTTCCACATAGGGGAGATCTATGAAGACAAACTCAGTGACTACAAGACTGGCATTCCTGTCTGTAGGATGGAGTAAGGAAAACACTACATTTGAACATTACATTTGAAATACGTCTTGAAATCCCTGAAGTGGATATTTGAAACTGTACTGTTTCATAGCCAAAATTCAAACATCAATTTCAGCTGTTATTTGGCCCTTGAAATTAACTTTTGTCGCTTTAACAGAGAATTTGGATCATCAAGACCACTTCTCGACAACAGGATGATTCCACTAGACTTTTATTAGAATCTCTACATTTAAATGCATTTCTTGATTTCTCTAGGGACCCCAGACTGAAACTCTGGACAGCCACTGAAAGTCAGTGTCAAAAATACTGGCCAGATGAAGTGATGGTCTGATTCAGTATTAGGCAGCTTCCTATGTTCCTGGCAATTTGTTTGATTGAACTGCGGATCTGCATTGCCAGCCTATTTTTGATTTGCCAAACAGCCATTGCTTCTAGGCCTTCCCTTAGGTGCCTTGCTCTTTCTAATATTGTTTCAAATATCTGAAAACTGAAATGGTGTCATGTTCTCTATCAGAGAAACATACCAATTCTGTCTGTCATCATCTCTCACCAGTTCCAAGCACTTCATAATCATTGCGGCTCTAATAATACATAATGATTATATCAATTTCAACATTGAAAGAGAATGTCCGGGCAGTCAATGCAAAGCTGCCAATGAGAACAACAAATTCTATGCACAAAAGCAACCATAACAACAAAGAGCAAATCAATACACCTGGAGAAATTTATCTGTAACATGTTTCATCAAAATATGCTCTGTGCTGAGAAAAGAGATTAACAGTAATCTGTCACTAATTGTGTTTTCTTTGAAATGGGTCTCATTGAACTCAGCGAGCCGTACATCTAAATAAATAAGTTTATGATTATGCTTTAGTAATAGAAATATAATACTAATATGGATTGCTTCTTCTTTTCTGTTTGCTACAGTGCAACAAAACTATAGTGCCACAGCAGCTCCAACTTCCCATCAATGGCAAATGGGGCCATCTAGGTTTTGTGCAGAGTTGTATCACTGGTCCAGCTCCTGCTGTGGTTATTTTGCTGCTTCCCCCTCTTTTTACCCCTGCTATGCTTCAAGCACCCCAGATCTTCACCTTATAAGACACAAAGATGGCTGTCCCCACATACCAGTGCTAGTATTCATATACCATTCAAACCAAAAGCCCACATAGACAGTTCAATTAGACCTAAGATTTTATGGAAATGTAAAGCTAAGTTGTTCATGAGTATAACCTTAATTACGTCCACATAATACTGTTACACCATCTTCTGTGACTGTGGGTTAGAAGAAACAACATGAGTGGAATAAAAATTTAAGATAGGCTGGGGGTGCTTATTGTGTGTGTTTTTTAAAAAGCAGGATACAAACATAGGGTTGCTGTGTACACAATTCATAACTAATCAGCCCACATAATGAAGACACACCACCTGCCTAGTATTAATTATACAGAGTCTTCCTTTAGGCATCATAGACTTGATGAGTTTTAAAAAAGGAAATGAAAGATTATAGCTTCCTAGATTTTGAATGGGAGTTTTCCCAGATGGAAAGTGATAGATTGGTCTAAAAAAAAAAATGTTCTACTTAGAGCCCTGAAGCATGACGGATTTCAGCATGACTAATATCTGGCAGCCAACCTTCTATCTACTTAATGCAGTCTTGCAGCCTCAGCTTTCAACTGTGTTTGCAATCCAGTCCGCAAGTTTGCCTTGTGCATCCAAGCACTAATGGCAGAACCGTAGCCTGATCATAACAGGAAGCAAGGAGGTACAGTCATAATGCACCTGGTTGTGATTTATCAATCCACACCTTTGCCGGGTTAAAGATGGGAAGAAAAGAAGAGCAATTTGGCCCCACTTTTGGTCCTGCCCACATGACCTCCTTGAACACAGGCCACTCCACCAGGCCCAGGGGCTACCAGCCACCACTGGGGGAGAAGCATTAATGAAGACAGAATCTCTGTTTCTTTAAGAAAATCAAACACATATGACTGTAAAGGGATGAACAATTATACTTTAGGAAGAAGAAAAATCACAGTTAAAATGACAAATAAGTGACACATATCAGATCCAAATAGCTGAACACTAATTGTTTGCAAAATTGGATGTTTAACTGTCATGCCATCTCATCACAGAAAAATATTGAAGATGCACATGTTAAAGGCATTAAGATTTAATCACAAGGGCTGTGGTGCTGTCTCGTTTTAACAAAAAGAAGCCTATGAACAGAACAACAGTGAACAATCTGTTGGACACACACTGGGAACACCTTATTTGTATTTTACCTGTGCAAGGCCCATGGGCAACAAAAGCTTCACATGGTTTTTGCAGGACCCTTTCATTGCCATGTGACACGCACAGTAAACCCTATGGATGGATGGTGTCCAGCATTCACACAGTCTTCTAAATCTCAGTTGCATTGGTGTCTTCCAAACAGAATTGAATGAACATTGCAATACAAACTGTACAAAAAAAGCCCTAGGAAATGAGATCATTGGTTTCAAAACCCAACTAAGTATGTACTACTGGCTTTTATTGTATAGGTGTTTGCAACTGCATGCTGGAATATAGCTGGCTTGTTTGTTTGTTTGTTTGTTTGTTTCTAGTTTTCAGTCCATTACCAGACTAAAAGGAACCTAACTTAAGAATGGCATAGTACATAGCATCCAACAAGGGGCCAATAGAATTTGACCCTTGCACTTCAAAAATTTATTTAGAAGTGTGTATGAGGAGGTCTGATGGCTCCCTGGTTCTTTCTTGCATGCTTTTAAGCAGTTCTTATCTGCTCACAGCAGATAGAAATTGTAGTGTTTGCTGCAGTGTTTGAGCAAAAAGCCCCTGGAAACAGAGGAATGTTATGATGTGCCTTCCCTTCCTGGGTAATTGTGCAGAGAAAAGGTTGGCTGTACAATTAGCTACGTGGGGCAGTCATCTTTTTCTCCATATGATTACCCAGGTGGGGGTGGCACATCATAATGGACTGTCACTTTCAGGTGCTTTTTACTGAAAGGTTTTGAACAAGCACAGCAAGCACAACTCTTTCTAGCTGCTACAAGGAGCTAGGAGTGGTTTAAAAGCAAAAAAGCGATGATGATGATGATGATGATGATGATGATGATAGTAATAGTAATAATAAAAAGAATTAGGGGAGCCCCCAGACCACCTTGCAAAAAAAAAAGTAGTAATTTGGAGTACACCAGGTTGGAAAGGTTCTTAGGTATACAACTTTAAATGCATTTTTACATTCCAGTCTAGGAAAAGTCCACCTGGTATGGAACAGGAGATTCAGTCTAAAATATGGAGTGAACCAAAATCATCCCTCATCCCTACTCCCAGGCAGAGAGGAACATGGGATATGGTGAACTGGATCTTGCTGCAAAGGGAAGAAAAGGGAAATGTTGGGAGGTGTGGCTTTGTGCCAATGACTCTGATGGCATTGTGGGATTGGTCATAGAACCAGCATTTCCTCAGTGCTGCAGCTCATTGGGTAATGGCATAAAAGTACTGCTTTAGTTGTTAATATTTAATTATAAACTAGTTGCTTAGATCTGCTGCTTAGCCTGTTGTTCAGTTCAGTTCAAGTCAACATCATCTGTGCTTAATTTAGTTAAAGCATTTTCTCTTTTTTAACCATGATGGAAAATGTAGCTCTATACAATTTTGCTTATCCTTTCAAATAAATTGCCCCTTCAGCGTCAGGTACATAAATAAATAAGTAAATGGGTTCTTTTCTTCTTAGGGAGTGGGATTCTTTTAAGCTCAAGGCCTCAAAGCTGTTTTCATTATGTCCTTTGGTGACATTTCAAGTCATGAGAATCTTAACAAAAAGTACTTTGACCTCAATTGCTATGCAAAAGTTTGCAAACAAAAGTGTACACAAATTTGCTTTCCACTTTGCTCTGTCAGGGTCATTGAATTCGACACTTTCCTCAAATATTGGCTTGAGTGCTACCTATAAATTTTGCACATTTTTAGTTCCATTAAAGCTGCTTCCTAAGATCAAAGCTTAAAAAAAACCATACACATCTAAGTTTATTGTCAGAATATGTGCACATATCAGACAATCTGGGAGGAGTGTTTTACACTCTGTGGGAGCAGTGCAGGCAGGGACAGGGGAGTACACAATTAATTGTGTCAATTACATGTTTTCAATTACATTATAAACGTGCTAAACTCAGTCTTAATTACGTCTCACTTCCCCATGTAGTGACAGCAGGGTGTATATTAGGGTTTCAATACACACATCTAGTTCAATGGAAGCAGAAGGTGACTTTGTATAAGTACCTTTTATTACATCCATGCACAGGTTGTGAAAAAATATGCTCAGCGGGAGCATGGTACATTAAGAAGAATCTATGGTGTCAGTCAGCCTTTGAATGTAATCCTGCAATGAGTGATGATGCTATAGGGCAGGGCTTCCCAAATTGTGCTCTGTGGACCAGCAGTGATCCAGGAGCTTCATTTGGGTGGTTTGTGGCATGTCTGCATTAAACATTAATATTGATTTTTTAAAAAATAATTATTGCTTTATTCTATGGAATGCAAATTTTAATACAATAAAGTATAATACAGTGGTACCTCGGGTTAAGTACTTAATTCGTTCCGGAGGTCCGTACTTAACCTGAAACTGTTCTTAACCTGAAGCACCACTTTAGCTAATGGAGCCTCCTGCTGCAGCGGAGTACGATTTCTGTTCTCATCCTGAAGCAAAGTTCTTAACCTGAAGCACTATTTCTAGGTTAACGGAGTCTGTAACCTGAAGCGTATGTAACCTGAAGTGTATGTAACCCGAGGTACCACTGTATAAGAAACAAAAGAAATAATTAAAACACAATTATAACCCATGTAGTACAATGCATTGCAATTGCTACAACGGGCACCAAAATCATTCAGTAGTCTGTCAAGACCATTAGCAATTGTCAAGTTGTCCTTGGGGTTGGGGAGAGTATTGGGAGACATTGCTTCAGGGATTGTGGCTATCCACGTGCGTACAATTGGCAGCAGGACGGCAGCATGAGTTTCAGTAAATGAAGACAAAGGTTTAGGAAAACAAATAATAATATGGCATGCCCTACCAATGGCGTAGCAAGGGCAGGTGGTACCTGGTGCGGAAAATTTCTTGTCAACCCCCCCCCCACACACACACACTGAAACTTTTTATTTATTTATTGCCTTCAAAAATTTATTTCACATCTTCTTACAAAGGAATGTGGACTCTGGGCCTCTGATAACAAGCAGGCGACTGTGGATAGATACTTAAATCTACAGGGTGGGTTGTGTTTTGGCTTGTGTTATTTTATTTATAGCAGCCATGTCCAACTCTGATGGTGTTTCCTGCTTGGCAGGGGGTTGGACTCGATGGCCCTTGTGGTCTCTTCCAACTCTATGATTCTATGATTCTATGAACTCCCAAGAGACTGTGATCGACTGGCAGTGATCTACCCATTGGGTTGACCAAAGCTTTTCTTTTCTTTTCTTTTCTTTACAGAGCCAACTTTTTTTTTTTGGGGGGGAGCAAGTCTGCCTACCGCCCTATAGCTGAGGGGGAGGCAGCGGGCGGACTGTTTTGGCAATGTCAAAACGCCAAAGCTACAACTTCTCTCACAGATGGTGAGTGCCACAAAGAATTCTGTCACCCCCTTCAGAGGTGACACCCGGTGCAGACCACCCACCACCATCACCTTGCTCCACCCCGTGCCCTATACTTCCAATCTACTGGTCGCAAGATGTATGTTGGGCCACCAATGCACGACAAAGCTTAATGAGAGCAGGAGCTGTCTCTGACTTTTTTATATGTATCAAGGAATGTTCTATGCACAATGAAAAGTACAGGGAGCCCCTGCTCAATGAGAGTGCTAATATATACTTTTAATTAACATGGCCAGTCAAACTTTCTGTATTCCCATAAAAGGGGCCCCACTGATTTGGTGGATTTGGTAAAAGGACAGTTCCTGCACATGAAGAGAAAAAAGTACATGCTTCCAATGGAATAGCCTGAAGGTTTCCCTAACTTTTCATAGCTGTGCCACACTCTGTCTCCCCTCCCCAGTTATAACTGGAAGTACAGTTCACACTTACACCCAATCAGGTTTATTTTTAAAGGTTGACATGGGGATATTAAACGCTTTCAAAGGAACCCATCCTTTTATTTCTGCTTAAGTCATTTTGAAAGGGAGGTAGGCCCAATGTTCATGAAGAGATCAAAAGGCAGGGAACTCAGGTGCATCAAAATAAGGAGTGGTTGACTGAGAGATATGAAAAAATGCCTGGGCCTGGAAAAGCTGGCTGAAAAGAGGTAGGCAGAAGTAGTGAAGAGAAACAGTGAGCAGCCAGCTCTGTGAATGGATGATTTGAGCTCACAAACCTTTAGTTCATTTTTCATAACACACTAGTGAGCACTAGCACACAGTCTGGAAATTACTGGACTAACCTGACACAGTTCCTTTTACTCGTTTGGACAAAATACTAGTGGATTCTGGAAGTATCCTCATTCAAATATGCTGAACATTTCTTTTTTCCTGCCAACAGAAATTGGAAGGCACAGGAAAGATAAAACAGGCTTCAGGCTGTCACCAGCTGTTACACAATTGTTTGCTTATCTGGAAATAAGTGAAGACATTTGGCCTTTGTTGCTCTAAGAGTTTTCAAAACACATGCATCTATCGAATGGGCACATAGTGCTCAGGTTCAGAGCCAAAATGCCCCTCTCTGCTCCTTTGTTGATCATTCCAGGGGCTGCAGACAGGCAAATTGCACACACTGTGAACAGGAAGAAACTATATGCCTCTCCATTGCCTAAGCAAGGCTCATAGGTGAGGCACTGCAAGGGTAGCCAAAGAACCCACCACACTGCAGAACAGGAAGAAAGAGGAAACACACTTGCACAACCTGTTACCTAAGAAACTAGAGATACATTGTCTCTGTTCCCATTTTGTGGCAATGTAGTGGCAGAGGGTGATTCCATCCAGTTTGCATTTATATGCAAACCTACCTAATTTGCAAAAACGTTATGTCAGCTGAAACACAGCCACCCTACAAAATCTTGCAATGCAGTTCTGCAGACAAATAATGTGTACAAAAATGCATATACCGGGGTAAAGTGTGTATAAGAATGCATGCATTGATGGCTTTGCAAAAATGTGTAAATCAGGTAAAATTACATACAAAGGTGTGTATATTAGGATATCTAAAATTCTGCTAAATTTTCACAAGAATCTGCTTTAAAAAAATAATAATCACAATGTGGAATGTGGAGAACTGAGCTTAAAATTGGAAAAGATGAGAAACCGAGAGAACAAAATGGAAATATTGGACCATCCCTACTCGCAGGCTAATGCTGACAGACAGACAGTGATGCTTGATTTCCTAACCTCCTGGGCAACACTATATTTTTCACATCTATTTTTCACAACACTGCATAACCATTTAGATGACAATGTTGGGGCATTTGACCAGATGTCAAGGAGAAAAACAACTTCTAGACTTTTAGAAGACATCTGAAGGCAGCCCTGTTTAGGGAAGCTTTTAATGTTTAACAGATTATTGTATTTTAATATTTTGTTGGACCCAGCCAGATGGGTGGGGTATAAATAATAAATTAATTTTTCTTGTTGTTGTTGTTGTTTAGTTGTTTAGTCATGTCCGACTCTTCGTGACCCCATGGACCAGAGCACACCAGGCACTTCTGTCCTCCACTGCCTCCCACAGCTTGGTCAGACTCATGCTGGTAGCTTCGAGAAGACTGTCCAACCATCTCGTCCTCTGTCGTCCCCTTCTCCTTGTGCCTTCCGTCTTTCCTGACATCAGGGTCTTTTCCAGCGAGTCATCTCTTCTCACGAGGTGGCAAAAGTATTGGAGCCTCAGCTTCAGGATCTGTCTTTCCAGTGAGCACTCAGGGCTGATTTCCTTCAGAATGGATAGGTTTGATCTTCTTGCAGTCCACGGGACTCTCAAGAGTCTCCTTCAGCACCATAATTCAAAAGCATCAATTCTTCAGTGATCAGCCTTCTTTATGGTCCAGCTCTCACTTCCATACATCGCTACTGGGAAAGCCATAGCTTTAACTATACAGACCTTTGTTGGCAAGATGATGTCTCGGCTTTTTAAGATTATTATTATTATTATTAATTTTATGTGATCCTTGTTTGGTTAGGATCATAAGAATGTAGGAAGCACTTGCTGGATCAGGACAAAACTCCACGTAGTTCAGCATCCCGTTCACATGGTGGCCAACCAGATGTCAATGGGAAGCCCAAAAGGAAGAGTGGAGTGCAATAGCACTCTCCCCACTTGTGATTCCCATCAACTCCACTTATGGAGCATACTCCCTCCAAGAGTGGAGGAAAATATAACCACTGTAACTAGTAGAATTGTCTTCCATAAATTTGTCTAATCCAATTCTAAAGCCACCCACTTTGGTGGCCAGCTTTGCTCCAATTTGTGGGAAAAAGCTCCTTCGCTCACCTCTGAACTGTTTGAACAAGTTGTCTCTCTTGTTCTTAATCTTTCAACATTCAGCCTCACTGGATGTCCACACGTCGTAGAGTTATGGCAGAGTGAGAAAATCTTTTCTCTCTCCGCCTTCTCCAAACTATGCATAGTTTCCCCTGCTTCTATTAGGTCTCCTCTTACTTGCATTTTCTCAAAACGAAAAGCCTCAAATGCTGCAAAATTTCTTCATTCGGGAAAACCATACAGTAGGAGGAAAAAAACTGGAACAGAAAAATGTGAACAGCCATCAGGGAACTTGCTACGATGCAAAGTTTGATAGAGTTACAATTCACAAAGATAGCTCGGAGTAAGCAAGAGGGGGTTTTTTTTGGATAGCATGAAATGCTCACCACACACAATGAGAATACATGGAGAGGAGATTTCCAAGTATGGTGGTACCTCAGGTTAAGAACCGTTCTTAACCTGAAACTGTTCTTAACCTGAGGTACCACTTTAGCTAATGGGGTCTCCCAATGCCGCCACTGCCGCACCGCCGCCACCATAGCTGTCAACTTTTTCCTTTTTTTGTGAGGAATCCTATTCAGAATAAGAGAATTTCCCTTTAAAAAAGCGAAACGTTGACAGCTATGGCCGCCACATGATTTCTGTTCTCATCCTGAAACAAAGTTCTTAACCCGAGGTACTATTTCTGGGTTAGCGGAGTCTGTAACCTGAAGTGTCTGTAACCTGAAGCGTATGTAACCCGAGGTACCACTGTACTAGTGAGAATAGGGCAAGCCCTGCTCCACACACCTTAAAGGACCACATATGGTTTGCCTAGCAAACTCTAATGATGCAGCTGTGCAGAATACCAACGCACAGGTAAATGTAATCGCAATATCTGACTTATTAGCTCCATTTTGAAAACAGAATTAACAAACTTTTAAAACGTTATAGAACTGAAAAACTGTATGAGCAATGCACACCTGCAATTTACAGTTTCTGACTACTAAATGTCAGTATTAATATTCATATTTCTGATTTACATGTCGACTCCTCTGTTGCAAATGGAACAAGGTTCCCTTGATTTGCATGGCAGCAATACTACATTTCATGACTGGATGCAAGACAGAATGCACTTTTAATATGCATAATAAATTGGCTTCCTAATTAATGCGGAATGTCTTATAAAGACCAGCCAACCAAAGGAGAATGCATTGAAGTGATTTCTGAGTCAAGCCAGATTCCTTGGAATCTAGAATATGGTTCTTGCGATACTCATCTGAATGACTTTGATATGGTATATGTGCAGAAGAAATCAATGTATTCAAAAGAGTCTGTGGAGATTAGTTGTGAGGGGGAAAAAACCTTTTAGCCACCTTGCACATTTTTGGGAGGGGGGAGGGGAAGTGGGATACAAATCTAACAAAAAAAAATTGTACATTTGGATGTGAGGAAATTTCTTCAGAAATAGAAGTTCATCTTTAATTTTGGGATTTAGGCCTTCTTGGGGTACAGATTTCTATCAAACATATGAGGGGCAGTCTTGTGGCATTATTCATCACCAATAAGTGGATATGAAAGAACTCTAAAGTCAGTCAAACTCATGCTGGTAGCTTCGAGAACACTGTCCAACCATCTTGTCCTCTGTCATCCCCTTCGCCTTGTTCCCTCAATCTTTCCCAACATCAGGGTCTTTTCCAGGGAGTCTTCTCTTCTCATGAGGTGGCCAAAGTATTGGAGCCTCAGCTTCACGATCTGTCCTTCCAGTGAGCACTCAGGGCTGATTTCCTTAAGAATGGATAGGTTTGATCTTCTTGCAGTCCATGGGACTCTCAAGAGTCTCCTCCAGCACCTTAATTCAAAAGCATCAATTCTTTGGCGATCAGCCTTCTTGATGGTCCAGCTCTCACTTCCATACATCACTACTGGGAAAACCATAGCTTTAACAATAGGACCTTTGTCGGTAAGGTGATGTCTCTGCTTTTTAAGATGCTGTCTAGGTTTGTCATTGCTTTTCTCCCAAGAAGCAGGCACCTTTTAATTTCGTGACTGCTGTCACCATCTGCAGTGATCATGGAACCCAAGAAAGTAAAATCTCTCACTGCTTGCATTTCCTCCTTCATTCCTTCATGGATCACTGTCTTGTCGTGGGGAAGGGGCTTGAACAACTCAGAGAAGATATGAGCCATGCCGTGCAGGGCCACCCAAGATGGACAAGTCATAGTGGAGAGTTTGGACTAAACGTGCTCCACCTGGAGCAGGAACCAGCAAGCCACTCCAGTATCCTTGCCAAGAAAACTCCATGGACAAAGACAACAGGCATATAAAAGTGAAACTAGACTCAGGCTATATTGTGTTATTTCTCAGTAACACCTCCACTCCTGTTCTGAGATTGCACTTCCCCCGACTGTCACACCTGAGTCTGGGGCACTGTTTGCACTACTCCAGTTGCAAAACCAATGAGACTTGCTTCCCGGCAGATGTTGTTTGCCAGGTGGGAGGACGGGAGTGGCAAAGCAGTGGAGAGTTCTGAATTGGTTTTGCACTGACCTCTCCAACACCTTGGGGACTCCTTTCTCCCCATAAGTGACAGCTGGGAAACTAGTGTTAATGGCTCTACTTCACCCAGTGAGCTACTTCTGCCTAATTACTACCCTTCCCAGCACACTCCTGCCATGAAATAAAATCTTAACAATAGAAACAGTGGTAGTTGGTGCTCCTTGGCAGCAGATACGTCCTTCTTTTGTTTTCATATCTTTGTTAATCTGCTATCCATTCCTTTTGCTAATAAAGTGTTTCGGAGATGCAGGGGGAGACACGTCACATCAAGGTGCAAAGTTTCAGTGTGGGAATAATAAAAGAATGTTTCTTCATTTCTGTTCCTTTTTTTGTTTCAAAAGTTATTTTAAATAAGTGAGCCTGGGGTCCCAAAAAGTTATTTTTCAATAGAGTGATTTGCTGCAAGACAAAGAATACAATCAAATAAAGGAAAATTCTTATTGAGTTATATGAAACAGGTATTTCTGCCTTTAAGCCATATACTGAATAATATCAGAGCATCTACAGAGAGAATTGCCCAATTCCCATTACTAAGTGCATTTGCATTGAATATGCACATTCTCTGATGTTTCAGACTCATGGCTGAAAGTCTGATAAACAGATATCACCACCTAAATTTGTATTTCAATTCACTTTGAAAGACAAAGGGAACTGCTGAATATTCAGATTTGAACATCCAGCCTTAGAATCTACCTTAAGAGCCCCAAGGAGAATTTTAAAGTATTAAATTGATTTCAACCCAAGTTTTATGACCCCTGTTCAATAAGTTGGTTAATCACTGGCTCCAGTCTCATTCAATTCAATGCTGTTGATACAGGGAGAGAGGTCTTTAAAAGGTTGGTTTTATGGAAGGATTTGCATGTAGGCTTAACAGAGACCAGAAGCGATGCACAAAAAGAAACATCAGACTCTAGTGCTGAACACAGTAAGCCCTATTGACCACATCAGCACTGACTTCTGAGTAAATATGCAGAGTTTGCTTTCAAATTCAGACCTCTACCCCCAGGTCAGGTCAAACCCTCAGGTTTACTAGGAAAACTGAACATACACAGCTATGTGTTTGCATAAGAGGTAATAATTCATTTTTCAAAAATAATTGAAATGCTGTTTTCTAAACTAAGTTCTTAGCCTATTGCAGGGGTGGCAAACCCAGCTAGATGTTTCTGGACTATGACTCCCATTTTCCATGCTGGCTGACACTGATGGGAGTTGAGTCCAACAACATCTCAAAGGCAATAGGTTAGCATACAGAGAGTCACTGCAGTGGTGGGGCTCATTCTGCACACCCCTGCTTCCCCTTCGTACACGCAAACTGAATGCCTAAAGTGAGTTAAGGTGTTAACCATTTTCAGTAACAATTTTTGAGCCACTTTTCTCAGCCCCATTAGCTGCTTAGAAAGTGAGAAATGTAAATGCCTTTCTATCTTGGATCAATTTGCTCCTGTTTGCTCCTGCAAACTGTAATCCATGGTATTCATGTCAATAAAACCACATCAATGAAGCAAAGGTTACGGCCTCATTGATGATGATCAGAAAGTGCCACAGAATCTTGCTGTAAAACATAGGATAACATTCAGAGACCTGTGAGACCCCACACTATATATGTGAGATGCACACTCTAAATGTAAGATGCAAATAAAAAGCAAGCATTTCACTGCCTTTTGGGATTCGGCTTTCTTTCTACACCTAAAAATGCTTTTGGACAAACTTCTCATAGGCTATGAGGGAAATGTGAATGGACTGGAGGTCATCCATTATATGCTGGTTATATGTCTTTTACTTTGGATTCACAGAAGCAAAGCCATTATGGCAGATGCAGGTATGTCACAGAGAAATCTCAACATCCTGCAATTTGCTTAACACTTTGCTTTTTTTATATTTTTAAAACTGAGGGAAAAAATTTAAGTAGCTGTAGTTCTTGAAATGTGTTCATGGGTACAATGATCTCAGCAGAGGGAGAAAATGGAAGCAACAAAAGTTCATCCTAATTCAGAATGTCAGAGCATTTCAACATTTATCTTACATGAAGAAAAATCCCGAAGACAATCCACTGGGAACTAAACATTTCATTTCAGTGAAGTCTGCATGTGAAAACTTCCTGGAAGATTGTGGCCCTTGTTACCAACCAACTTTATACACACAAGAAAAGCACTTTCCCAAATTGATCTCATTCAGAAATAACAGTAACATTTGATGTTAGGCTAGCTTAGTTACACCAGGCAACAATGTAAGCTTCCACAGAAATGACTTTGGGCTTTTCGACACAATAAAGTCTTACCACTGCCACTGTCAACTAGAATGGGGTGACTGAGGAGATGGGGTAAAACACACACACAACTTGAATATATCAATCCCATTACAGGCTGGATCCAACTTCTCAATTCAAAACAAGAATTGCATTCTATCCCATCCACTCCTCTGTAAGCTAAAGGTAAAGGACCCCTGGACAATTAAGTGCAGTCAAAGGCAACTATAGGATACAGCACTGATCTCACTTTTAGGCTGAGGGAGCCGGCGTTTGTCCACAGGCAGCTTTCCAGGTCATGTGGCCAGCATGACTAAATGACTTCTGGTGCAATGGAACACTGTGACAGAAGCCAGAGTGCACGAAAACGCCGTTTACCTTCCCGCTGCAGCAGTACCTATTTATCTACTTGCACTGGCATGCTTTCGAACTGCTAGGTAGGCAGAAGCTGGGACAGAGCAACGGGAGCTCACCCCATCGTGGGGATTCGAACTGCTGACCTTCTGATCAGCAAGCCCAAGGTGCTCAGTGGTTTAGACCACAGCATCACCTGCGTCCCTTTTACTCCTCTGTATTACCTGTCAGTCTACCTACTCTTCTCCAAGAAGAATAAAAGTCTTGGGGAAGAGGGTATTATGCAGCAGAGGGGAGAAGAAGGGAACCCAGGAGGGGGCATGGTGTCAAATGGAATGCACTGAGCATACTTTCCCCCTAGAACATGTGGCTTGATGAGATCATTGTGTGCTTAGCATCTTTTAGCACCTAGGAGAGGACTTGGCCTATTCTCCATCCCTTCGCCATTTGTTCCCTTTCCCTAAGGAAGACGGTTCGTCTTGCAGGAAGAGTGAGAGAGTTAAAGAAATAGGGAGTCTCGGGAAATGGGGGAAATTTTGAGTTGGCCAAGTCAAAATCAAACTTGAAAACTCAATTTAAAGATACCGCCCTGAATAGTTCTGTCTGTGCCTGACCTATGGTGGCTGTCCCATCCATACAAGCCATTGATTTAACTGCAGCCATCAGATGAAAAACAGGCCTGTGATAACTTACCTTTAGCTTGAAAGTGTTGAGGTGAATTTAAGACAGAACTTGCTCACACTTTCAAGGAAAGGAATGGGCAGTGTAAAAAATATCAGTCTAGCCACTTGCAGCAGTGTTCCATTGAGAGCGCATCACTGGTTGGCATTCAAAGCCTTGAAGGATAAGGTTAATCACAGTTCTTTAATGTTTGTCTCCACACAGTTTCAATCACATTACAAATGTGGAGATTATTTCCTCCCTCCGTCTCCTTGCCACCACCACCAATTCCCTGCAGATATGGTATCTTTTATTCTGACATTTTACTTATCTTAAACTTAAGCTTATCTTTATTTAGTAGCAGAAACCACTGTTTTCTCCAGAGTCTCAAAGCTTAATCCCTTTTGTGATCTAGGAGATATCTGGGAGAGCATTGGAAGAAGAAAATATATATAAACAAATCCAACTTGACTAATTGTTCTGTGTCACACAAGCTATTTCTTACCTTTACTCCCTTTCTTGAAGAAAAATAAATGCTTTTTTTTAAAAAGAAAGAGAGAGAGAAATCAAAAGCACAAGAAAGGCAGAGTCTACCTAGAGGATTATAGTGTAATTAATGCCAAGTCTAGCTGGAGAGAAATCTCAATAACTCATTTCAAAAGTGGAATCACCCTTGTAACTCAGAGCCTGTTGATCCACTGAGACTGGTGCATGAAAAGCTCAGCTGCCTATCGACTTCTCTGTCTCTTACACACTGTGTAGTAGCAGCAGAGTCTTCTGATGCCTAGGACCTCATGTGGATCACTTTATTAATTTTAATACCATTTTAAAAAACACTTTAGTTAAATTTCCAGAGCTAGGTGATTGAAAGAAAGATCCAAACCTGGCAAGTAATCACATTACTGAAAATATATAGCTGATGGAAGAAAAGCTTCATTATTTCTCCTTAAACCCAGACCCGAAAGGAACCATGCTTAATTAATGCATTTATGGATATAAAGGTCAACAATGGTATGGTTTTACTTAAATGACACTGCACGATCTCACTCCTCCATATGGAACAGTCACAAGAATGAGACTCACCACAGCTCCCCATTATGTTGAAACAGAAGGGAACTGTTTAAATGATGGTTAGTTCAAACAACCTAGGCTCAAACCATGGTTCATTCTCCTGCTTGTTCACGAACTACAACTAACCATAGTTCCCAAGTTAAAAAATAACAGGAAGCTCTGGTTAGTGTAAAATGGGAAGTAGATGCTTCCAATTTTGTCCTTGAGAACAGGTCTTTTCTGTAGTGGCTCCCCATTGGTGGAATGCTCTTCCTAGGGAGGTTCGCCTGGTGCTTTCGTTATATATTTTTAGGCACCAGGCAAAAGTGCTTCTCTTCAATTTCCTCTCAATTAAAGAATCCATGACAGATGCCATCCAAGCTCTGCTTAGAAATATCCAAGGAAAACAGTTCACCTTTTGAGGGAATCTCCTTTCCCATAACTTGAAGCCATTGGTTTGCATCCTACCCTTCAGGGCAGGAGAAAACAAGCTTGCTCCATCTTCTATGTGGCAGCCCTTTAGGTATTTGAAGATGGTTATCTCCTCTCAGTCTCCTCTTAGCCAGGCTAAACATACCCAATTCACTCAAGCGCTCCTCACAAGGCTTGGTTTCCAAACCCCTAATCATCTTGGTTACCCTCTTCTATACATATTCCAACTCCAAATATGCTTCTTAAATGTAACATGCTAAAATATCAATATGACCCCTTATATTAAAGACTTGATTCTATTGATTCTGCAAAACAATGACCGATATCCAAAATAAATATGAGGACATGCTCACATGTGCCAAATTTTATGAATTAAAGAACTAATTCTACTTGCAAATGTCACATCAAAAATTGGCCATAGGACTTACCTACTGCTTTATTTTTAACCTGCATCATTCTAAAAGTTTAAGAAAAATGAGAAAATATCCCTATATTGAACCTAAGAGGGATGAGGGGAGTCCTTGCTCTCTTCAACCTTCAGAAACTGGATGTCATTTAGAGGCAAACAAGATCAAAACACTCATATGCAAGAGAATACATTATTTCATTCATTGACATCATGCCTGGAAAAGCTTGAAACATTCAAGGTTGCAAAAGGTTGCTCTTTTCATTTTATTTCTATGTACTGTTTGATTATTTTTAAGGAACAAACACCGAGGTCTACACTAATGTCACAAGGCAAATAGAAATAGCACTCAATAGCCTATTGCTAAACTCTTTAAAAACTTCCTACTATCACTTTTTGTTGTCTCATAGAAAGAACTTTGCAACACGTCTACTGGTAGTCTCTGGTGACATTAAAGAGAAGAGATCCCCTCTCAGTGCAAAGATCTAATGCCCCAAGCCAAACCTCATCTGTACTATTCTCCCCCATTAGAAGCTTGTCTCCCAGCAGCAGCACTGCCATCTACCAGAGGGGTGAGGCAGTGGAGAAGTTCATGCTTTTAGATTTATACTGTACTGTGTTTTCTATTTATGATATAATAAATGTAGGCATATTTATTATTAATACTGTAACCATGTAGTAATTTATAAATGCAAAGGAAGACGGGGAAAAAGCAAACACTTGGAACTTCCGTCTGCTTGACAAAAATAGTAGAATTTGTTTTCAAGTTGCTATCCTTCAGATTCCTTTACTCAATGCAAGAGAATATAAGATGACCAGCATGTTTCTTCCCAACATGGGATGGGAGAACGCACAAAGGAAATACGTATAGTACTTTTATATTAATTAGTTTGGGACACACATTGCTACATTGTTGTTGATGTTAAGCAACTCTAGGTATAATGAGTGACTAAACAGGAGTCCATTAAAAGCTCCATGTAAGCTTTCTAAGCAAAGAGTAAGAGTTGAGTTAAATATTATATATATGTTAAGTAAGTGTGTGTGTGTGTGTAGCAGAGGCAGTGTGAATAGAAAAGTGTGAATAGAAAGAAAATATCACTGCTAAGCTTGAAATGGAAATTAACTAATATTGCGGAACAGACTCCCACAAGAGTGGTGGGCTATCCTTCCTTGGAGGTTTTTAAACATAGGTTGGATGGTCATCTGTCATGGATGCTTTAGCTAAATTTCCTGCATTGCAGGGGGTTGGACTAGATGACCCTTGGGTCCCTTCCAACTCTAAGATTCTAGGATTCTGTTATTCTATTGGAAAATGAGCTTGTTAATGCGCTACTCAACATATTGTAAGAAATAAATTATTAATACAAAATGGAAAAACATTAGGTTTTGCTTTCAGTTTTTAAATCAAATTTTCATTTTTAATTAAGAGATACATGAAAGCAGCAGTACTGCAGCTGAAGAGGATGGCTCAATTCTGACATCTCCACGTGTGAAGAATGAGCAGAGCCATAAATGACCACTCTGAGAGACCTGCAAACCTTCCATCATGTAAGAAATCCAATTAAATCTAATGAAAGGACTGTACCACAGTGTCCAAATTGTTAAGTAAGTTGGTAATTATTAACTCAGCTTATCTACATACCTCCACAGTGAGCTCTCCGTGATACTCCCCAGGTTGTAGTCATACAGCTTTGTCAGAATTAAAATCACCTGCAGGCACAAGAAGGAAATCATGGTTACTCTCTAACAATTAGAATCTCATAGAACTGATATGACCCAGGGGAGGACTTAGACTGCTGTTAATGGGTGCTTAACATAATTAAATGAATTGCTCAAGCATTTGCTTAACTGATATGGAAGTGTCTGCAGAGACGTCCGCAGACATCGGAATTCCTCTCACCAGTGTCTGCCGCATGTGGCAACTTCTCTCAGAAAAAAGGGAAGGGTCATCTGCTTTACCACTCAAAGCACATGATAAAGGTGAAACGTCAACATGGTGTGAGCCAAATTAAAACTATTTTTCTAGACCTGATGCAGGGGCTCCATGTGAATTAATGGTCAAGATCTTCTACTCTGGCAGTTACCCCCTGCCCCCAGAAATAAGCCCTCACATTGTACAGTAACACTGATAGATAAACCACAGACTTTAATAAAGACCCATAGTATAGTATATTCTTCTAAATAGTATGGAGTTATAGAGTTGGACAGGATCTTGTAGGCCCAACACCATGTACTATGCAGGAGATGCAGAACAAAGAATGGCATTCCAATAGCTGCTTGAAGACCTTTGCCAAGGGAACCCACAATCCCTGTTTGTAATTGGTTCAGTTATCAGACTGCCCTTATGGATAAAATGCTTCTCCTGAACTTTAGCTGAAATCTGTTAATGGATGTAGCCATACTCTCTGGGGCAGCACATAACCATTCATTGATCATTTCTGTGTGATAGCCCTTGAGTCCTCTCAAGAGTATTATCATCCAGCTAAACATGTTTAGCTTATGGACTTGCCATCCATACCCCTAACTACCTTTGTTGCCCCCCTCTGTACCTTTTTTCAATTAGTTTATATCCTTTAAAAATGGCAGCTGTTACATTTTATGATCTGGAAACTTTTTATTAAAGTTTTTCTTGTTTAACAAACAAAGAAAAGTACATATATTGTCCACTTTATACCTGTCCATTTGATGTTTTGTTTGTTTTCCCTAAATGCTGAACTTTGCATTTGTCTGTATCAAATTTCCTTTTGTTAATTTCAGCTATTTCGCATTCTATCAGGGTAATTTTGAATTTTATTCCTATCTTTTGAGGTGTTTGCTATTTCTCCCCGATCCACACATTTAGCAAGGATTGCCTCCACTTCTTCATCTAAGGTGTTGATCCCAATGTACAAAGAATACCAGACCTGGAACAGAGCCTTGCAGCACCCTAAAGGCAACCAATGAAGAGCCCTCCAGGAGTACCATTTTCCAACCAGCTGGAAATCCATTTGATGGCATTATCATCTAACCCAAATTTAACCAGTTCATGGAGTGAAATATGGGGCATGTTGTCAAATGCTTTGCTTAAAACAAGATGAATTACATCCACAGCATCCCATTAATTGGGTTTATCGACCCAATTAAAAGAGAGAGAGAAAGAGATTAGTCTTAAATGAAATTTTAAGGGAAAGCTGCATTACATAATTTTTCAGTGCAAATGTGCTTCTGGCATTACTTAATCAAAGTGTGCTTGTGGCTTCCATGCTAGTTACTGTAAAGTCATTCATTCATTCGTTCATTGTGGTAGGCCAGATTCCCCCCACCCCCACAGCCACATATCCTCCTTATTGGCATTGTGGTCATGTATAGCAAGGGTGGATAACACGCAGCCCTCCATACACTGATGAACTACAGCTATCATTATTCCAGGCCATTGGCCATGCTGCCTGAGACTGGTGGGAGCAGGAGTCTAAGTCTAACTGGAGGGATACAGGTTAGACACCCCCAATGCTATTTTTCTAGGAAAAGAGGTGCTGAAATTCACCATGAACACCTCCCTTGTTCTCTTATAATGGCAATGGCACCACCCTGAAAGGCGCCAGAACTGAGTTCCTGTGAGTTTCAGCTGAAAAAAAGTCCTGGACACCCCTGGTGTAGATAACACTCAATGGAATATCATTTATATGGGGTAGTACATGCTCTAGTAATTTCACCATGCCCTTGTAAAACCACCAAAACATATAGAAAACAGTGGTGCCCCCCAAAACTATGAACATGCTTTAAGTAAGATCTCTGTTGGAGGTTTTGTTAAGCTGCTTTTCGGGTTAACAGGTTCAGTTGCTGACAGTGCCCTTAATTCCTGTTACAGATGGATGCGAGACCTGGCACACTGCTAGCCTGACTTCATTATTTGGTTTACTGCCGTCTTGTATCAGGAGAGCAACTACCAGAAATGCTTTATGTGCAAATGCCCCTCCCTTCCCCATTTTCGTAGTGGGGGATTTATAGGTCTATTCAGGGAGCGGAGCGGCAACATAATTCTGTATCTTCAACAAACAGCCACCCTGCTGCCACTGATAAGCTTTCCTGGGAGGGCGGTGATTGAAATTTAGCACTTTCCAAGCCTTAATTGGCACATGTCTTTGTCAGGCATACGCACCCGCTGTGGGAATGCCATCTGACAGGGTGGTAGGCAGCCTGACACCTAGCAAAGCTCAGGTTCTCTCTAAAAAAAGTGAAATTAAAATCAAAGTGAGTCATCAACTTTTAGTAGATCAGAGTTTGGAAAATGGGGGACAGCAGAATGACTAGCGATTTCCAGCTGCAATTAGCTGTTCATCTCTGCTGTGCTCGACTACATTCTTGGCACCATATTGTTTCAGCTGCCATTGTGCCAATAACCCCATATGAACCAATCATTTATTATGATTTATTTACCAACCACATGGCTCCCATCGAGCCCTTAGAACAGCTTATAGACAAAAGCAAAAACAGCACTTAGTCCATAATCAAACAAGTAGCAACTAAAACGACATCAATTTAACTACTTTAAAATCAAGTTTGAAATAGCATTTTATCAAGCAGCTAAGATAAAGTTTGTACTGAAAAAAAATAAATCAGGCTGGGTTGCAAAAAGTTTCAGCAGAAAGTCAGAGTGGGGGATAGTGTTTCAACCTATACTGAATTTCAGTTTCAGTCCTCTTGAAGATTTAGGTTCACATTTTGGGCGTAGTTCACAGGTGGGAGCTCTGATCTTGGCAGTGATAAGGAGCACTTCCGGAGAGCTAAGTTTACAAACTGTGCCATTCCTGGACTGAGCCAAGGTGACACATGCCTTAGTTCAGAGGTAAGGAACTTTTCTAGTGCGAATTATATCTCCTGCCCCTTGTAGGCCAAGTTTCACAGGTGGGTGGAGCTTCACACCTGTCCATCATCTGATGTCAAAATTTTATCAGGTGACCTTTTCGCCCACAGGGGTCTTTAGAAGCTTCTTTCAAGCTGCTATTTTGTGCAACACTTTGAACTGAGTTTCTGAAGATCTGAAAATCAGATGCTGCTGAAAATAACACTTAGAGGGGGCTTCTGAAGACATCTTCAGAAGCTCTTCTCAGTGTGCTATTAGTTACATTTCGTTTGGACTCATGCAATGCCCAGCATTCTGTCTAGTGATCAGTTAGAAACCAACTAAGCAATTTTATAGCTACGCTGGCTACCCCACTCCTTCCTGGAATATTAGCAAGACTCTGATCCAGAGAACTTATAAGATATTGTTTCCCCCTCCTGAGTAGGTCTCAGTGATTAGTTTTATACACCCAGACTTGATTTTTGTTCCTAGCCTAACTAAGAGATACTCATCACACTTTCTGTTCCTGGGATCCTGGTAGAAATTGTGGAAGGCTGTGTCAAGGGTAAGGAGCTGTGATCAGTTAGAGCATGTCAGGTCTCCTGAAGCTACAGCTTTCCCATGGGGTCAGCTTCCAGAAAAAGGGCTATTTATTAGGGTCCAATGACTTCCCTGGATCCCTTGGAGATGTCACCCAGTTCTGGTTCTGCACAGCTGTTTGCAGAAAAACAGCTGAGAACAACGAAGTCTACATTGCTTCAATGCTTTTTTGGCTGTATGAAGTGATACTAATGACCCAACCTAAGAATAAATATTTCTAGAGAGATTAAATCTTGGGCTTTACTCATATTTAAATCACTTCTATGTTAAAGCAATATACAGTGATCTTTAAAAATATGTAGACTGAATAACTATTAGGTAATCCCCTCATCTTTCATTTTAATGCACCCCTTTTCATAATACCCCTTTTACTTTAATGCTATGGTGCGATAACCTTTCTTTTCCAATTACTTTTTCTGATAAAGTACATATTTTTTTGATACAAAGACAAAAGTGCAAACAGGATAGCAAAATGCATGTTTGCATTGAGGGACTCTCATTTTGTGTATTGTTAGTAAAAAAAAAGAGCTATGTAGACCCATCATGTAAAATATTTATTCTTTCATTCTTACTTCCGCTTCTTTGTTGTTTAGCCTGTAAAAGGTTAGTTTACATTTAACATTCCTTTTCTCTCTCCCTGGCTGTCGCTAGCTAATCTGAAGACCCTAATGAACAAAGACATGCATATTATGTTGTTCTAAATGTCAAAATATGGGTGTAAAGGGATTTGGTAATGTAATGAAAAATAATGCATTGCCCTTTTTTTCTCTTTGTTTCTATTCCTCTCATCTACAGTAATTTCATCAAACAACACAACTAGCTATAGAAGAAGTAAAGAAAAATGAATGTAAGCTTTGCTTACATATCCCCTGGTCTTTGAGGGGCTTCTGTAGTCATGTTGCAGAAGCGAGGGGAACAACTTAATGTAAGCAACTAATAGAAATACAGTATATACTCGAGTATAAGCAGACTTTTTCAGCACATTTTTAATGCTCAAAAAGTCCCCCTTGGCTCATACTCAAGTGAGGGTCCTTTTGGGCTGCTCCTTACTCCTCCACCACCTTTGATGCTGTTGGTGGCAGAGGAGAAGGAACGAGCAGCCCGAAAGCAGCGTTTTAGGGCTGCTTGCTCTTCCTCCGCCACTGCCACCACCACCAGGTTTGTGGTGTGGGGAACCGGCTTATACTCGAGTCAATAAGTTTTCCCAGTTTTTTGTGGTAAAATTAGGTGCCTCGGCTTATATTTGGGTCGGCTTATACTCGAGTATATACGGTAGTTGTCCCTTAACATTTCCCACTCCCTGCAATGTTTTCCATTCAAGCAATTTGAATTTAATTATTTTCCCCTAACGTATCAAGTGCTCTCATTTCCACTGTTCAGCATACTATGTATAATGCTTCCTTCCTTATAATCTATTAAGTTACCCAGATCAACAGAAGGTGCACTATTAAGAATGCCATCTATGAATAATCATTTTTAAAAAACAAGATAATGACATTTTATGTGTTAGACAAAATTTTACCACCCAGCCTTTGTAAGCAAACCCTATTGAGTTCAATGGTACTAATTCCAAGGGAAGTGTATATAAAATAGCAGTGTGAGAAATGCGCTAAAATTCAAGCATTCAGAAGTGTTTCCATATTTGCCAGTTTTGCAACCAAAAAACAGCCCAGTTTTTACAATTCTCCTGAAGATGCTCGTGTTCAAGCTTTGGCACATCTTTATAGAAAAGGTGCTGAAGAATAATGCACCAGCAAACAACAAGGACTGTTTCAGTGTCTTGGCTATCCACATGTCATGCACAGATGATGCAAATACTAAGAGGACATTGTAAGCCCAATGTAGCAAAACATGGGAGATTCCTAGATAGATTTTCATGTGCAATTTTATCTCCTAAAAGCAGTATGGTGGGAAATGTTTTAGACTGCAGCTACAGTACAAAGGTGGAGGGATCTTTACTTTCACCACACAACCTTTGGCCTAGGTTCAACTCTTCCCCTTCTCCTAGCAGCTGTCATTAAGAAAAGAAAATTAATGGGAAGTTCAAACCATTGATCTCTCATAAAATGTATAATTTGATGTCTGAGATCAACATGGGTTCTAGAGAGAAACCTGGTGGTTACCTGCCATTTAGAGGCAGGCATTTCAGAACAATGCCATTATTTAAATCATAATATGATGAAAAGGGAAGGGGAGGAAACAGGGGCAGATGATGGCACAGAGCAATGATGTCCTCCAGATGAAGAATTCCTAGCCGGAAGTGATCTGCAAGGTTCCATGACACATGAATATTCATAAACACAGATCCAAGCAAAGCAGTTTACACTGTGCTAACCTTAGGAAAAAGTACATCTGCTAGGCCTCCCCATCAGACCAAGAAAGAGATCTCAACTTCCAACTGCAGTGACTGATCTAGGATGAGCCAAAGTTGCATGCATAGCCATGATCAGCTTATGATTTCAAGCTGCCCAGGCATCACAAAAGGCAGCTGTCAAAACAGGCACAAGCTACTTGTTTCCACAAGTCTTTAGGGAATGAGAATCTGTGCCTTTGGAAGATAATTATCTCAAGGCTTGTGCCTTTCAGTTCCAATGCAAGCCACAAAATCCAATACTTGCCCCTTTGAAAGTGTTGGCAGTGTCAGGTTATTTGAAACAAACTCTGGCCTCTGTCTTCAGCCAGGGGACCAAAGGCCACTGGGATGCTGTATTCATGTTTTCCATAAAGAATATAGTGAAAGAAATCCTACAGCTATATTTTATGAATTACAGGGATGCAACTTTGTGTGATGTTCCTAGAAGACTCATATTACTTTCCACTCTATGCCCAAGGGATCCAACTATTTTGACACAACTTTCAAAAACATGGATACCATATCAAGCCAATATAGTGTCACTTAATCGCTTGGCTAAGCTTCCCTGACACTAATGCTCTTTTCCCCTGGCAGCTACTCTGGCCACTTTTACACTGACATTTATCTAGAAAGATTAGTCACTATAACCCTGTTCATTTTCCATGTGCTTTGGAAGAGGCATCAATTGTGCTAAGGAAGAGAATGAGCAACCTTTAAGGTATAGCTGGGATGGTTCTATGCATAAAAGACCAGAAGGCCCCCCAAACACAGGGTCGCCCTAAGAACAATATGCATGGCGTGAGCCACTTCTGATGTTGCTTTGTTATACCCATGTTCTGAAACAGAAGACAGGTAAAGCCTACTGAAAAGCAGCTTTGTGATGTAGGGATGTTTGCATGTGATTCTGAAATGTATTAACTATCACCACTGCTTTTTCTTTTCTTAAAAAAATGTTTAGGGGTACTCTCATTTTCCTACTCATATTGAAATGCTGTGCCTCAATGAGGCCAAACTTAGAGTCACAAAATGTTTAGGTGTTTGCGTGTCGAGGTCCCCAGGGCCACCCCAATAACTCACACATCACACAGAATTTTTGTTTAAGGTTTTTGGCATAATTTTGGCCACTTTATTAAAATACAAACAAGTGAGTGGTTGCTTAGGCATTGGTTGTGACTAGCTGCCCCCACCGTGGGGGACAGTCTGACATTCCGCACGCCTGTGAAAGTCAGAAAAGGGGAATACACTTGGGGCTAGCGACGGAGCAGGGAACCTGCCCTCAGCCCACCCCAAATGCAGCCAGGAGCTCTTGCAGTGGCCCGAGCCCCCTTGACAGGGTGAACAAGCAATAGTTAGCCCCTGATTCCTTTAACGGAATCCCTTGCAGCAGCAGCATTAGAGGGGCAGGCACAGCCAATCCATGTCCCTCAACCAACCAAACCATAAACCAATGCCTAACCGCAGCTTTACAAGTTGTGATGATTTGCTACGCAAAGTCCTCCCGATGTTACTGTATGGGGTTGAAATCTGGGGGTGGAATTTAAAAACACTACAACGGCTTGAGATTCTACAAAACTCTTTTGCACAAAAGTTACTGGGCCTCCCCAAGGGCTCGGTTGCTGCACAGTTAAGAACAGAACTGGGCCTCCCGTCCATTGTTGTGAGAGCCCACATTAGAATTACTAGTTTTTATTGTAAATTAATCAAAGCCCCAGGCTCCCTTTTAGCCAGGCAAGCCTTTTTAACTTGTTCTCACAGCAATAAATGGTCCAAGGCCATGGAGACTATTACTGCACGCTACTCCCTCCCAGATCTGGACACGCTGTCAGCTTGGGATCAACATAAAATCCAGGCCTGGATTCTTACAAGAGACGAGGCCATGGACCGGGCACAGTCCACCACAGCTCGCCTCTCCATGTGGCTCCCTAAAGTGAAAGTGGTAAGATCACTTGCCAACTACTTGATAGACCTGATGGAGCCCAATTTGAGAAGAGCGTTTACCATGGCCCGTTTCCATTCTATACCCACGGCCTTCCTGCAGGGGATTTATTCTAAGACCCCTATTACTCAGCGTCTATGTCCATGCACAATGAATGAAGTAGAGGACTTTATACATTTCTTTTTCTACTGCCCTATTTATGAGCTAATAAGAACTAAGCTCCTCCACTTGATCCCGTCCACCATTACATCTAAGGAAGACTGTTTGAAATCGCTTCTTGTGGATGCAAATCCCCGTTTCACGTGGGGTGGCAATCTTTATAGTGCAGGCCTTGAAACTCAGGGCTACTCTGACTAGGTAGTGTGTCCTAGACCTGGACCTGTTTTAATTCTTTCATTACCTTTTTAACCTAATGTGCCGAGCCTATTTTGGGGCCATTATATGCTTTATATACATCCGCATTCTAGATTCCCGGCCCCGGCAACTAAATCTCTACATTATTGTCTTAGGGTAATTTAAATGTCATAACCCCAGTAATATCGCTTTGAATTTTGAATTTTGTTTGGTTGCTTGTCTATAGCATTTTTTGTTTTATCCTGCTATGGCTGTATGCTAATGCAATAAAGGTTTGATTGATTGATTTGCTACGCAGTAGGCAAAAACCAAATGGCACCAGCCAATCAGCCAGATGGACAAAATTCCTACTGGGCGCCTGCCCCAAGAGCAGATGACCCCATGACAGGCATAGCAAGGTCAACACGGACAACCCTAATTCTAGGGAGGGGGGATGGGCAATCCGATGCACGGGCAAAAAGAGGAAGCCCTAGCCTCGTGCAAGGAGTTTTAGAATTTCTGGCTGTCAGTCAACAAATGGCAACATCAACTTCTTCCCAACAACAAGGGAAGCCCCATCGTATCAGTGGCCAACGGTCAATTAACCCGCCCCACAACTTTGGAGTGTCCTGGTGGCCCCCACCGCAACACGTGCTCTCCATGAAGGAGAACACGCTATGCATCCCCCCAGAAAAAAACACCACTGACTATCATAAGGATCTGCAAGCATAAGACCACAGATTCATATCTGATCTTTGTGTTTGGGGGAAGAAAACAAGGTTGTTTTCTTTTGTAAATACATTATAGGGAGCAATTTCTGATTGCACAGCTATTTCTAACACAAAACAACCTATCTGTAGGAACTCAATCTTTCCACCTGAAAATATTTTAGTATCTTATGAATCACCAGGCTTCCTACCTACAAATTATTTCCATTTTTCCCCAGTACAATAAGATGCTAAAGTCAAGCAAATAGCTTTTATCACTTCATTGGGGATGGAGTTCTTCAAAGAGAGGCAAATAAATCAACCTAATAAAAACATGCTTCTGCTATAATTCCAAGTGATTTGGTTCTTTCGATTTATAACCTCAGGGCTGGATTGAGAATTTTGTGAGCCTCGAGGCAAGACATCTGCAAGAGACCTGTCTCTCCCCCAATGAACGTGTAATGTTTGCTCACTTCCATCATTGCTCAAAAACACTTAGACCAGAGAAACAAAAGTCCAAGGTAAGTCATAGACTTAACTTACGCCTGCTTTTCCTATGTAGTGGTTCTGCCCATTTCCTGCCCACTCAAAGGTACTGCATAGAGATTTTCAGCCTTTTTGACTCCCACCTCTGACTCTGCCCTGCTTCCCCTTCAAAGGCTTTATCTGAATCTGTTACTGCCCCCTAATTTCTCTCCAGTTCTGTGGGGCTTCTCCAGCCCCCTTACCAACAGTGCCCCTGCCACAAATATCTGCCCCACTGTGGTCTTTTGCTTGTTTCTTTATCCAACCCCACTTGATCCTATTCGCAAGTTTGTCCCCTCTCACCCACTGGTACTCTCCTCCATCCGAGCCCCCCAATCTGTCAGGTGCATCCCACTCAATACCAGCCGGCTGGCTGCCCCCTTGGCGTAGAAGCCCCACCTGCTTTGTGCACCACTTTAACCCCTCCAGGATATCACCTCTGACTCCTCCTTCCCTCCCTTCCTTGGGCTTCTTGCCTGTCTCAGGCAAACAAACTAATAAGTACCCTCATCTCAAATCAATCAATCAATCAATCAATCTACTCCCTATGTTCATCTCTGCCTTTACTGTCTCCTCCCTCCAACTCACCAGCTCTCTCTCTCCCTCCTCTTCTTGTCCTCCTCCAAGTAGCCCCTGGACAGTACCCAATACAGCCTGTCCAATAGTAATGCATCATGTTAATGGTCCCAACCAACAGGAGTGCACTTTCTTTACCGAGGTCTGATTGTCGTTATCAGAGGAGAGAGGGAAGGAAGAAGGGATGGAGGTTGGTGCTACCTGTGGGGAACCATTCAGGGCTACACGGCACACTGATTGAAAACCACTGGAATAGAGAATGAAAAGCTGGCATACGGACTACAGTGCACAACAAAGCAACAACATTCAATACTTTGGACTAGACTTTTGACACACATGTCAGAAACGTTGGCCACCGCTGATTTGTCTTCATTAAATGAAGCTATCACCAAGCCCATCTCACATCAGACTGGCTGGCAAATAACTTCCAACTTACATGCATCGTGGACCATGGTTAAAGTGCTTACCCTGTCACATTTAAATGTGTGTGCTGGTCCATACAAGGGCTTCTTTGTCCCTTATGCAGGGACTGTACAATTCCCTGGAACTTTCAAAATCAAACTTTGGAGGCTTTTGTAGTCTTCCCTCTGAGCCGAGAATATTTGCACAAGAAGGAGAGTTATATTTTCTGTTTTGGCATGGCTTCTTAACTGACAAAAAAATCCCTCATCAAATGTGTGCATTAGAGCACAAAAGTAAACATTCATAAAAATTCAGTTCATATCTAGTTTTCTGCTTTCAAGGACTAATGGCCCTGGAGTTGTTTACAAGAACACGGTGCTATATTACTTTTAATATGGCTAATTTTCACTCATTCCTCCATACATCAAACCATTGTTTACCTCTGCTCAGCAACCTAGGCAACTTGAAACAAGGAACACGGATTGTGACATCCAATACAATGCTGTCTCTCTCTCTCTCTCTCTCTCTCTCTCTCTCTCTGAGTTTACACGGCACTCTCTGTATTCAAGCCTCACATCTGATAGATTCACTCATATTATACATAAGAAAGTGAGGGCATGTACAAGCAGATTGTGTCATGTCAAAAGTCCCAGCCAGCCAGTTGGCTATGACTTTCTTGCTTTAACAAGTAAAACTGCTTCTTAAGCAAGCTTCCTTATGGGTAAACAAAGCACTCATCTCCCCTCTAGGTAATACAGACAGCTCACAGAAGTGAGCTGTTCCAAACTGTATAGGGAAAAGAAACAAATCCCCTTTTCAAATATAACAAATAAACACAAATATTTTTCATGCAGCAAATCTGCCAGAGGAACTGTGTTGAATAGTTTGAACTTATCTCACAGCATTTGGGATGGCGGTAGGGATGGGGAGATGAAACATGGAAGTGCTGGATGTTGTTGCATTCTCAAGTCTGATCCCCCTACCAAAAATGTTTGGATTTCCTACATATGTACCATATATAAATATATAGTCGATGCTTTATGAGTGAAAGCAAATATGAAGAAAGAAAATGAAGATAATACTATTTAAGCCTTCTAATACCAAACCTTTATCCATCTGATATTTCACTTCCAACTGTGACAATCTTGCATATGTCAGAAGACACCCCCCCCCCAAAAAAAAAAACCGTGACAAAAATCTGACTTCTCAATTGGCCATGGACAGAATTAATTTAACAAGCAAGACTGCTTGCTCCAACAAGCTGTCCCTCTTGTGGTAAACACATAGCTTTTTCTAGACTGATTAGTTCCCCTCTCTCACACAAAATGGCTGCCATCTGTCAGTTCATTTGTAAAAACACAGAAAAACTGTCCAGAGACAGTTGGGCAGCAATAAACACTGGTCTAAAGCAGAGATGGAGAGACTATGGTCCTCTGAGTATTGTTGGACTGCCCATTAACCCTAGCCAGCATAGCCAATGCTCAGGTATTATTAGAGCTGCAGTCTAGGAACATCTAGAGGGCCTCAGGTTTCCCATCACTGGTCTATAACTGAGGCATCTAATCATAAGCCTGCATTTTTATCAAAGCTTATATTTTTGATTAAGGCCTGTATCTTAAAAAGAGCTTAAAGATTTTCAAATGTTTATGCCAGGCAGAAGAGCAGCTGCCTAAGAACCTTGGCAATGTTTATTCTCCTGGACAAGGGGGCCCCCTGATTTATAGCAGAAAACAATTCTCAAAGTCGTAAAAAGGGAATTACAGGCTGAGAGCCAAGGTTACACTGACCCTACATATTACAGAAGATAAAAAAAGAGATAAACATAATTAAGAGTGGGTAAATAGTAAAATAAAACCATGTGCCTCCCATTAAACTTGAGCCATATTTTCCTAAGGTTGAAAGGTCAAGAGCAGTGAAAAAGGCAACTGGCTTGGCTGGAGAAGATAGGTTTCTTCCTATCTTATTTTGAGGCTGGAAACTGTTCCTTCCTTTTTTACTTTGAGAAGGTTTATTCTTCTAAAAAGCTATCTATGTTATGTATTAAATATATTGGCTTAAATGTAATTATGCAAAGGATTTAGAAAGAAAGAAATGTTAAATCCTTATGCTAGATTCTTATTTCATATAGTTGGAAGAGATCACAGGGGCCATCAGCCATCAGCCCAGCCCCCCTGCCAAGCAGGAAACATCATTAGAGCACACATATGGTTGTCAGGCCTTTGTTTAAAGACCTCCAAGAGAAGGAGATCTTTCAATGATGATGTGAACTCAAGATCCTTGACATCTGTTTAAGATAAAAATTTAAGATTAACCATTTGTTTTGGAGGGCAATAGGGCAAGGAGGGCAAGAGGTGAGCTGGTAATTAAGGTTCCTTGTTGAGACACATGTAAGATATATTACTACTTATTTGTCATTTATAGATAGAAGAATATATAGCTTTTTGTTTCCCATAAAAGGGCAAAAGGAAATGGGTGTATCTTTTGTGATTGGTTCTAGCAAACAGCCAATAGGAATTTCAACCAGGCTGATTGGACAGAGGCAGCCACAGGAGGAGCAAGGGGGCTGGATTAAGGAAATATAAGTGCTGGCCAGAATGGCAGGAGGGCAGGCCAGAGCTTGGTAACCATATACCACTGTGCCTCTCATTTATTTGTCTGACAAATAAATTATTATTTTAATTTCTCTATTGCTGCGTTGAATATTTCATTCCAGCTAAGCGTTAACCACAAGCAGGGTGCTACATAACTTTGCTACATGATTTTATGAGCAAGTCAAATACACATTTGAAGAGGTACAGTACTTCCACCATTTTCTTGTGGAGGGCTGGTCATTTGGAATAGCCCTCATGTGACTATCACACTTCATATGAAATGACAAACTGAGGAAGATGGTTCCTGGTTTCACAGCTATGAACTGGATTGCAAACTTGAACAGTGCTTACTGTAGTGGAACACCCTCCCATCAGATGTCAAAGTATATAACTTTTAGAAGACATCTGAAGGCAGCCCTGTATAGGGAAGCCTTTTAAGCTTTAATATTTTATTATGTTTTTATATGTGTTGGAAGCCTCCCAGAGTGGCTGGGGCAACCCAGTCAGATGGCTGAGGTACAAATAACAAACAAACAAACAAAAATAATTACTATCCCATGAACTCATGTGATGGGAAATATCTCTCTCTCTCTCTCTCTCTCTCACACACACACACACACACACACACACACACAAACGTCCTGCACAAATTTAAACAAAGTTATGATCTTGCACTACCCAGACGCACGCAACAAATCTTAAATCAAAATCACCTCAGTATATTAGCACCACATACACACACAAACCTCATTTACTAGATGGTGTCCTGCAGGGTATATTTACGATTGCAGTTATAATAGATCCTATAACCCCCCCCCCAAAAAAAAAAATCTTTCTAGCTAGAAGTTGTAGCAATATGACCTCACCATTTGTAAGCCACTTTCTAAAGGAGAATGAGAAAATGTTGCAAAGAGAGGAGGAAAGGTTGGTGTGGAAAACTTTCCTTGGAATAGAATCACTAGATTGTGGGGAGGGAAATAATTAAAACACAAAATCCCAGACTCCAGAACTGCTAGCTAGAAATAATGTAACATATTTATATATATCTGAACACCTAGCAGTCAGCTTATTCTGAGGCTTTCTAAAGCAGATAAAAGTGAAAAATTAGCATGCAATGAATAATTAATTTCGTGCTTTACTGATGTTTAAACAAATGGCTTTCATGAAAGGGATAGGCATTCAAGCAATAAATCACTGTTTAGCTCCCTGTCAGAAGGAAAAAAGATACCATGACAGAGTTATTGAACTGAGCTGCATGGTCACAAGGAAAATGCAACAATGATAAAGGAGTGGAGTGCCCTTGAGTAACTGGACAACCCCAGAGTTAGAGGGGAAGGCATACCTTACAAAATATATCTATTTATGATTGGGACAGGACAACAGAAGCAAGCTCATCAGTATAAATAGTTTTATCTACACTTCCCTAAAACTTCATAAATTTAATTAATGATATCATAAATCACCTGGAAGACAATGGGGCTTGTGTCTGATAAACCTGTTGGGCATGTACTATTAGTTAAAGTGGGCCTTCTCAAACCTGGTGCTGCCAGGGTCTACTTGAGATGGCTGAAAATTACTAAGGTCCGCCAGTCACAGAATGGTATTGAAGCTGCAGAACCAGTCGCAAAATGAAGGCAGAGACTGACATAATCAGTTGGAAATTACTGGTGCCACTTTCAAGTGATAGCTGATCCCTCTATGGTATTTGTGAAATTATTTGCCACAGCATTTCCCCAGAGGCAAGCTGTTTCATAGCTTAGCTTTCCTCAAGATTAGTACAGACATTTGCTCTGGCAGTATTGTGATACTGCTTCCCCATTTCTCACAATACTACATTTGCACTAGATCATCATTGTACAGCCCCCAAAGAAGGTTGTGTGGTGTCTCATGGACTGGGAAAAGCACGGATCTCTGCCTTGAAAGCACGGAGCAAAAGGGAAGTGTGGATTAGTCCTAAGAAGTGGAAATCCTTCTTAGTCCTAAGAAGGTGGGAGGTCTAGCTAGATTAGGAAGGGGAAATACTGAGAATTTTTTTTAAAAAAAACAACAAGGAGAAAAAGTAGAGATGGGTATAACAGAGAAGCCAGCACCTGAAAGCCAACACAACAAAGCTTCAGCATCCTTCTCACTGTACTCAAACCTTCCTTTAAACCACAACTTCCCTCCTCTCTGTGTCTCCCCTTCCTCACTTTATTCACGTCACTGTTATTGTTTAAAACCACCACCTTTCTTGTCTCTGTGTCATTCCACCTTTGCTTTACTCAGACCTGACTCTTCCATTCCTCAGATGCTTCAAAGGCAATAGAGGGTGTGTGCAAACTTGCCTAGGGACGCAGGTGGCACTGTGGGTTAAACCACAGAGCCTAGGACTTGCCGATCGGAAGGTTGGCAGTTCAAATCCCTGCAACAGGATGAGCTCCCATTGCTCGGTCCTTGCTCCTGCCAACCAAGCAGTTCGAAAGCATGCCAGTGCAAGTAGATAAATAGGTACCACTCCGGCGGGAAGGTAAACGGCATTTCTGTGAGCTGCTCTGGTTCGCCAGAAGTGGTTTAGTTATGCTAGCTGTATGCCGGCTCCCTCGGCCAATAAAGTGAGATGAGCGCCGCAACCCCAGAGTCGGTCACAACTGGACCTAATGGTCAGGGGTCCCTGTTGGCTATTTGCAGTATGGTAGCACTGCAGAGAGCTTGCTGGGGAGACCATGCATTAAAAAGGGACTCAAAAATAACTTAAACAAGGTTTTAATAACAAAAACAAAAACTGCATTTACACTAAATACATCAACAACCATGACCCAACCACCAACCCATCCCCCAGGGTAATGGGAGAGCTAGGTGCTGCTCCTTATATACTACACCCAATTGCTGACACAGCTTAATCAATACAACTCAGCAGCACCTGCTATGTTTCACAGCTGTAAAGCTGGGTCTCGTTATTTTGCTCTGGCCCTTGCTCTGGCCCCTTAAAGACATACACATCGGGTGGAACAATGATGAACCTTTACATTTAAAGAAACCATTCAACAGTCCCTTTACCTTTACTTTACAAACTTGCCTATTTTGCAGAGGTAAAATCTGCATGCATAGCTTTGCGCATTTTTTCCCTATGGCCCCACCCATCACTGGCATGTGGTCCTCAGGAGGTTACCCAAAAAGAAAGAGGTTCCCTTCCCCTGTTTCACACAGATTCTTTCCCATACATGTCTTTATGTCTTGTTAACTACGATAGCTTTATGAAAGAAAGATATTATATCACATTATAATATAATGAATATATTATATTATTGGAAAAATCTATTAACATTTATGGAACATCACCAGCAATTTACAGAGGTCATAATTAAATCTGACAAGCTACTGTCCTTAAACTTGGACAAATGAACTGACTAAACAGGGTCTTGCCAGCATAAATGAGTTCCTGCCAGTTGCTTATGGGTAAAGTTCAAAGCCCAACAATCTTATACTGTCTCATAAGACATGACCTTGTGTGGGACAGATGCCAAAAAGGAGGGCCCATTCATTTCCACTTAAACAATGCCTTCCAATCTGCCCACTCATTCCTGAGGAACTGTTCCCAAAGAACAGTTTTTCCTTTTAAAAAACACACACATACATGAATGCACCGTATTTCTCACCTTCAATTTTGTTAAAGTGCTAAGTCAACAAACTCTAGCTAATTAGATCTATTTATTCCATGACTGCTAATCAATTACTGCCAAAAGTTTCTAATGACTTTTACTTCCCTCATCCTCAACCTTAAAAAAAGTCATGCCACCCATAATCCATCAGGTTTTCAAGTTCTCCTACAGAGGGGGGAAAGGGGGAAAGAGCGCAAGCTTGGCTTGAGTGTATAATAAAGTTCTCCACTTACTTGCATTCTCACACCTACTCAGCCTCAGTGAAAATAACCCTCTGCCAGCTGCCTGAAAATAAGCTCAGAGGCATCTGGAGACCAATTGTAATGCAAAGGTCATATTTTCCAAGCTGTTTATAGATTGTAATTTGTAAGGGTGTAATGTCACAGGTTGTCAATAATTCAAGGTGGAAAATTACAAGTCGTAATAGGCTATCAATTCTTCATTCTTCCCCACTTAAGTCTTTATCCCCAAAGAGTGGTTAAATTGCATTTCATTTGAGTTTATTCCTTGAACTTGGATTCCAAAGTTTCATTTGTTTATGGTAAAGACATTTAGGGTGGTAAAATGTAACTAATGCCTTAACAAGTCCTTAGGGGATGTAACCAATAAAAAGTGCATGTTTCAGAGTACGGATATGAATTCCTGCTAAAGGTCTATTCCCGCTGGGCTCCTATATTCCATGCAGCCTGTTGGTAGTGCTTCCGGCATTAAAAAATAAATGATATTCTTTTTTCTCAGAGGCTGAACAAAGGCTGAGATGAAAAGCTCTATGTGCAAGAGACTATTTCAAGCCACTACTTTAAGATTTATCTATTTGGATATAATCCTGTCACTAGTTAATCATGGAAAAGTCCCAGTGAAATCAATAGAAGCTGTTTACATGTAACAAATGACAGAATTACACTTTTTGTGTAATGAGGTGCCTAGTATGTGACCAAAAATGGAATTCCCTTCCCCCTTTGGGAAATATAATTAGTACCTGGTTGAAATGCTTTATTACCTCTAGTTCTGCAAGTTTCAGGAAAGCAGATCTCTATTTTTGAGATCAGCAAATTCACACTGATAAAAAAGGCTGCATCCCTTCCCTCTATCCATCCCCAAGTCCAAGGTTGGTTAATCTGAATAATTCACATCTAGCACACAGTCCTTTTGTCTTGGATACATCTGTGTCCGATTCTATAAATGTCGGTGCCAGTAAATAAACAATAGGATGGAAAACAGAAGAACGGCTGCACAAGTATCATGGCATTGACTCGGTAACCAAATTCCGCCTTGATGTAATATTGACAAAGCAGTTTGGATTGGCAGCTGGTTCTGCCACACCAGCATCAACCAGCATTGTGAAATGTGGTGTAGTCATGCTATGGAAAGTACAATGTAGAATCTGGCAAACAATCAAATGGATTGCTATGGGGGTTACTTATTTCAAGGTTTCAGTGGAAGCATTTATGTGCTTATACCAAAATGGACTTGCTCTAAGGTAAGTGGAGTAACCCACTCTACTCATCAATGAGCATCATAACAGAAACATGTTCCTAAGAAATAAGAATGTTTTGTCTAAAGCAGTAGTATATTTTCTTTGTCGTGTATGTTGAACACAAAAGGGAAGGGACACATTTACTTTTCAAGAGAAATATATCTGGTGTGCTAGAGATTGCATTATCAACACCAAACATCTAGGAAGCTTTCACCCACCGATATAGGAACTGAGTAGGAATTTCATAATATAAGCAATCGTTCCTACCTCTTAATGGAGCCAATTTAGTGTCTGCTAAAACTCTCAACCTTCAATTGAGATGTTAGCCCTGTGTGCTTCAAGATGCTGAAAGTAACAATGCCGTTATAATGAAATAAACCCTAAAATCAAAACATTTTCAATGAATTTCCCCAAAGATGAAGAATGTCAATGTTTAAAGTATCAAAACTTGCCAATAAGTCTCCCATGTGAATATATTTCTGAGGTGTCTATATTCAAAGAGTCAAAAACAGAGGCAAAGAAAGGATAGAGTGGGGGATGCACCATAAACAGGTGCCAAATATAAATTTTTTCAACTTAGTAAATTGTCCATTCTGCACCAGTTAAGAGTTTGGTTCTCTTTTCTGCTATAGAAGTAGCCTACATTCAGTTCAATTTCATCTTGCATTTGGGCTAGGAATGGATAAATATGTCAATTTCTCTCTTCTTCTTTTTAAGTTACTCACTGCATTACTAAGTTCTGTTCTCTACATTTCTGCATCAGTTTGGATTTTTTCAAAAAAGAAGTAAAATAAAATAATTGGGTGAATTTCTCCCAATATAAACATTTTTATGCAATTGCCCCCAAATGCACATTTTTTGCAAGCAGTTTAGTCTAACATGATGCATATTTGCATGTTATTTTGTCTCCCATATGCAGTTGAAGGGACACTCCCCCTAAAATACACATTTTTGTAGACATTTGTTTGGAAACCTGTCTTGCAAAACCAGGAGAAGTGTTAATTTCAAAGTATGGCTGTGTGTCAGTTCACAAATTGTTTCAGAAAGTGTGAATTGGAGAGTTTCACATTAAAATGCTGACCAAATTGAATTTTCCCCATGTCCTTACTTTTGACATATATCTTTTGGGAAACTTCCATCAACCAGCATTATCAAAGAATATCCTGAGAATCCAAGAGCTTCACAATGACAAAGACCAGTCATGACCAATTTGACATGTTCAGAAGGCGAGTTGACTTGTTATGTGTGTGGAGTTTGAGGCATATGATTAAGCCAATGGTTTCCTTTTGCACCCACACACCTTGAACTCAACCCATCATAATCAGGGCAAAACTTCTGAAAGAGGGTTGAGCATTGCCCATATAAGCGTGAGCTGAGTTTTAAGCAGATCATGTGGTAAAGAAGTCACAAAGATACTTCATAACCTGCGGAATACTGCACAGATCCACTCAACCCATGCTCAGCATACCAACCTATTCACATATTTTCACACAGTAAACGAAAAATGGCTTTCCAAGTACCTTCAAGAAACTACACTGCTGCATCCAGCACAATTTCAGCATCCAGCAATTCCATGGCTACAACAATTAGAAAAATGTGCCACAATCCCAGAAAGCATTGCTATAAAATAAAATAAAAATCTCATCCATCCAACATGTCCAGGCCAAAAACTGGGGTGCACATCTTCCAGGCCACCCTCCTGGGCAAGTCATGTGACCCACATAAGGGTACAGACCCCAAAACATATGTTTTGGGGCACCATGCTCTCACACCAGAACACAGAGCCCCAAATTTAATTGGGGCAGTTGAGGGGAATGCAATCTTATGAGTTACTAAATCCATACCAAGAAGTGGTGTGAGCAGGCCCTATGCGTGTGTATTAAATTACTGCTCAAATGCTGGTGATCTTATTAATGATTTATCAATTTTGACACCCTCGGACACATGTACAAGGCTCCAGTCCCATTCAAGCTGCTGTTTATATTTCCATAATTCATTACAAGCCTTCTTTCTTTTTATGAAAGAAAACATAGGAGGTGGTATCTAAACTGAAGAGTGCAGCAACAATCTCCAGCACCGATGACCTTGTTTTAAGAGATTCACAAAAACCAGCTAGCAGTATGTAATGGACTCATTTAGCCATGTTTGATGCACTAAGGCTGGGTTGCCAGAAGTCTCTTATTCTAAAGCAGTGATGGCCAAAATTGACACAGTTCCCATCATCCCTGACCACTGGTCCTGTTAGCTAGGGATGATGGGAGTTGTAGTCCCAAAACAGCTGGAGGGCGAAGTTTGGTCATCACTGTTCTGAAGGGTTGTCAATTTTTTCTTCCTATCATATTCCCTACAAAACATTACAGCATCTCGTGGTGGGAGGGGGGGTGGGAAGTTGGTAGATTTCATCTGACAACCATAAATGAGGGCATATAACACAGGGAGACCAGTGTGAAACAACTGCATGCAAATCCCATGCAATTTTACACTGAACAGTAACATGAGCCCCATTTGAAGAGCATCATCTATTTTCCCTTGGCACATTTCTCAGCCACAAATTGCTTAACTGAAACAGAGGGGCAAGTCAAAGCATATTATAAAGCAATGCACAATATTTCAAATCTTATTAACTGCATCTGATAGTGCCAACCAAGATTCTAATGCCTGATGGGCCACAGATCTGTGTTGGCTTTTGCTTATACCCTGCAGGCTTTTTTCAGAATTTGCCAAGACAAGAAAGTTGTTTTATCGGACTGGTGACCTTTGAATGAAGATTAAGCTAGTATTTGTCCTCTAAAATTCCCATTTGCACTTTTCTTTTTTTCCCTCCCTTCCTCAAAGACCAGGTAAATATTCAGCCATGTTTATCCAAGTCCTTTTAAACTCCTGCAAAAAGAACTAAGATGCTAAACAAGTACAAAAATGGAATAAGGGGGTCGTAGCATCCTTAGCAGCAGTAATGCTGCCATTCTACAATCAAAACGTGAGCCCACAGCTCAGCACTGCTCAGGAAAGTTCAGATCTTCAAGCCTCCTTGCTTCTCTGAGTACCAGCAGTTATAGGATTACGTTTGTGGTGCAATGGAAGGGTTAACATCGCTGCAACTGTGTTCATTTATAATGGAACAGAGGCCTTTTGAATTATTTCTCAGGGAAACCTGCTGCCTTGTCACCAGTTCAGTGAGCCATGTACTAGACTAATTTGACTTACACTTATGGTCAGCTATTTGTCAAAGAGCAGGTATGGAATGTAGTTTTATATTCCATTCCCTTTGACTTACGGCTAACTTTTGACATGTCTGCCTTCAGGGAAACATATACCTATTTTCCCTACCTTCCCTGATGCTTGTTCAGCACCTGTTCCTAGGGAGAGAGTAATTGTGAGTCATTTATGTGTGTTGTGTTGTGTTGTGTTGTGTTGTGTTGTGTTGTGTTGTGTATGTCTGTTCTCCTAAGCAAAACAGAAAGAAAAAATAAATTCCTCTTAATTTTCTAAAAGCCTAACATCCTTCTTGGTTCTCCCTCTGCCATGGCCCTTAGCAACACACACTTTTTCTCCTTGTAGACCTCTCACAACGTGAGGGCCATAATCTATTTCTAGGATGATCATCCTAAAGACCAATTGAACATTTCCACAAAATGAGTTTTACCATCTACTTCACAGTCCAAACCATTTGTCACAATCCAGAGAATGATCGGCATCCCTAAATTCCACTGTATTCATTGCAACTGATGAATCTCATTATACCATTAAGTCTGTCAAGTCTCAGAACTATGAAAATTTAGAGTATTTTAAATAAAATTTTCAAGGCCAAAGTGGAGATTTTTTTTTAAAAAAAAATCCATATAAAATAAGTTTATTTGTAAGATACTAAATTTTAAGATATCTGAAAAACTGGAAAAGCAAGAAACTACCTGGCAAAAGGTCACCCAGCAAAATTAAGACTGAGTAAAAATTTGAAGTACAAGTCCAGCACTCTGTGTACTAAATTATAATGGTTCATGCCAAACCAACTATTTTTCATATTATCAGTGATGATTTTTCTTTGAAGAAAAAAATCTCAAAATTAAGACTTTTTATCGTGTTTTTCATATGGTAAACCAAAAAAGAAAAAAGAAAACCCATTTGGTTATATGAGAGTGACAATTGTTAATATGAAGGATCAGAAATGAAATGTTCACAGTTGCAGCATATGGCAGAAAGAAGGAAAGAAAGTCAGTATATATTGAGTTCTGATACTGTAAAAACTCTATCAAGGTGAAATATAGAATTTAAGTGCCAAAAGGCAGGCTCACTCTGCTTATCTTAAAATTTTGCTTGTGGCAAAGTTGTTCCATATTCTTCTCAACCCAAGTTTCAGTTCAGCAGTGATGTCCAAAATGAATTTTAACATTCCCTGTGTAGGCTGATGTGAACAAAATACCTATCTTAACGCCTTTCCTTGCAACAACCCAAAAATAAAATTCAGCTCAGCATGATAGCAGGTTGATAAACTTCTGTAAGGATTATGCTACATAAATGACAACTGAAGATTAAGTTGACTGATGTGTTGTTAAGCCAATAAATGGATCCACTGAAAATGCTCTTCAAGCAATCCAGTTCTGAGAACAGAGCAGCCTAGAATTTTTACAGACAATTAAAGCATTTCTGATGGGGGAAAATAATAGCTTGCATTATACAGTCTCCAGTCAGAGAACAAGCCCTGTGGCTTTAATAGCAAGCTTTGGAAGAAAACATGTTATTTAATGCTACTTCCCTGGTGAAACACCATGCAAAGTTTCAAACAAATGTAAGAGTAATGTTGTGCCATGAAATGAAGCAGAACAGTTTTCTGGAAGATCTAGATGGAAAGAAAACAACTCTTTCTCTTCTTTGTTAGCTATCTTGGTAAGAAGAGACATGAAGTCAAGTGCACAGCACCCCACATTTCCACCACTGCTTTTCCCAGATATGTATATATGTGTATGTGCAAAACAATGTGCTCATATCAAACTAGCAAATGACAAAGGATGAAGTGAAAAGCCATATGTTAGATAGATTGCTTTTTTTGAGGAGCACTTCATGTTATTCTTCTTGATCAATGGGAACACTGCTTGAAAAAATGAAAAACAATTACCATATTTTCCGCTCCATAAGACGCACCTGACCATAAGATGCACCTAGTTTTTAGAGGAGGAAAACAAGAAAAAAAATATTCTGAATGAAACAGTGGATGTATTATTTTTGTGGTTCATGCTATGGCCTCAGACATGTGATCTGATGGTGAATTTGGGGTGACCCAATGCAAAAATCCTGAGGATCCATGTGGATCCATTCTTTGTAACCACGTTTTTGCACCATTGTGGCCCCACACAACAGTGGGTGCATGATTTTTTGGGTGCAGGCTGTAGCCATGGACATGCTATGTGATCTGATGGTGAATTTGGGGTGACCCAATGCAAAAATCCTGAGGATCCATGTAGGCTGAAAGAACAATTTTCGCTTTGCCAGTGCTGGCTGAGGCTATGGTGAAGATGGTGGCTGGAGCTTTTCCCTTTTATGGAGCTGGTTTACGTGTACCACTAAGGCATACTATGAGTTAGTGTGAATGCATGAGTGTGGGATTTTCTGGAAAGGTGTTTGTGGCTGCTGCGGTGCTCCCTACATCCTCCCCCTGCTGTAGCGCTATGACCTAAGCCATGGTTTGGCTTAGCATATCATCTGAACATGGGCTCATGGGTTGCCTTCTCCAGATAAACCATGGACTGTAAACTCAGGAGCAAACCTTGTTTACAACTCATTATTTGCCTGGAGTGAGACAACCCACAAGCCCAGGTTTGTATAAGATGCTGAGCCAGACCATGGGTTAGGTCACAACAGTGCAGCAACAGCAGGACCAGAAGCAGTGAAAAGCGGCTGCAATCTCTGCTGTTGGAGCCCACACACTCGCTTAGTTTGGCTTACAGTTACATGTGAACTGGCTCATTGTCAGTGTTTGTATTTGTTTACACAGCAGCATCAGTGCACAGGGACCTTTACAGGATGTATATATATATATATATATATATATATATATATATATACACACTTATAAAGTCATCTGCCCAGCTGAAGGAACTCATACTTGGCAAGCATTCAGCAGTCTAGTTTGCTTGCTCATTTTCCTTCTCAGAACAGTTCATATCTAGGTTATCATCTTCAGATATAGCATGACAGGCTAATGGGTAGGATTTTTAAAAGGAGGTGTTTGTATCTCAAGGCAGATTACTATGGAAGCAGTGATACAGAATAATCTGTGAATTTACCACTGTTTCATACTGATGCTGTTTTCTTTCTGACTTCAGTGTAGACTGCATAATAACAGTTAAGCTTTCTGTTTAGCATGCATGCAAATCAGAGTGTTTCTTTATGTGAAGAAATACAATTCTAGTTATTTACTCTAATAATGATATTGGTACTCCCATTTTCTTCACAGTTGCGTATGTATAGATGCAAACTTAGAAATGATTCTAAGATATCAGAAGACTCTCCTATGTACAGTAGAGCATATGGTTGCCCTATTCCCCACCTCTGCTCTAAGGTATGGGTGATACAATGAACAACAATATTAATTTGTATTTGTATTTAAATATGTATGCCCTGCGTGCACACACACACTTCCAATATAGCAGACAAGCACTAACCTGAGAGTGGAGCAAGACACTACTTTAACTAGCTAGCACCATTCTGACTTCCCTAAGCACAATTGTGTAGACATGACATAACCAAGCCTGAGCAAGTATTCACAATGCTTACGCTGAAGTGGCTGGACCAAGTCTATACATGCTACATTGTTGTAATGTGCAAAACAAAAGGAAATATAGAAAACAGAAGGGGGTGACTGGCAATAATATTGCTAAGATTACATTTTATAATGGTGTAACACCAGGCCACCAACTGCTAGTCCAAGCAGAGAAGAATTCCACTGCTGTTGGATAATGACAAAAGTATTGGCCTTTGACAACTCTTCAAATAGTTTCCCAGAGCTTTGGAGTGCCCACTGAAAGCATATCTCTCACTGTTTTAAACACGTCACATGGTTTTGTGAAGAGAATTATTCTTTTGTCCCTGGTGGTTCCAATGTGAAGCAAAGGATAAACAGGAAGATTCTAGTTGCATTTGTTCACACTACAAAGTTATATGAGTTTCATACCACTTTCACGAGTCCCCACTGTGAAACTTTGAATTGTGCTGAAACAGTGTCAGGTGGCAGAAGAAACACCCCCCATGGCGGGTTGCTAGGAATGGATAAGACAAGGAAAAGTCCTTACCATCTGCTTTTTATTTAATATTTACAGAGAGGAGCTTGGGATGCAGCCTCTTGGAATAATGGTGTTGTCCCAAGTGACTCTCCACACCCTTTTTCTTCCACTTCCTCATTCATCATCTCTTCTGTGGGTGTGTAGTAAAGTTGGTACTATTTAGAAATTATTCTTTGGTCAAGTAAAAGGAGTGAAGCCTTGTGGGAGTTTCATCAACCACAAGGACCCTGGGAAAGAGGTTGTGTATCTTTAAACTCCAGACTAGCAGGCTCCTTGGCGTGAAAGGTTTATTGGAATAAAGGAAGCCTTGATTTAATGAAAGGGCTGACACCTGGGTCTAAGAGTGTGAATACCTCCCCCCCCCAATGATGTTATCTGTCCTTGAATTGTTTGGGAATGTATGTCTGCAAAGTTTCCACGGAAGGGAGGAAACCCTTTGATTTGAGTTCTGGATTCTAAATTGACCCAGCTGCCAAGGGGTAGATTGATTGACTAGCAAGCCGGTCATTGGTGCGTTTAAATATTAATTAAGACTTATGATTGGCTTGAAAGTTACGACGCCAAGTGTGAATTGTGAATAAAAGATCAGGGAATTGTTTGAGAAGTTGCTCTCTGCCATTGCTCACTGCAATCCGCAAAGATGCCCGGCTGTGACGTTCCACCTAATAGCCGTCGTTTCGTCTTTTGAAATGGAGATCTTCAAAAGCCTTCAGTTTGCGGATTCCTGAAAGGACTTCAACTATCCTATTTGTGTTAGGCTTTGTGAGTATGTAAGTTAGCTATACTATGCAACGTCTTTATTTTTTCATCTGTGTCTTTCAAAAGATGTGCCTGCTGTTTTAGCATGTTCTTTATGTTATTTTAAAATAAACTTTTAAGAAAGAAACTGTTTCAGTTTGTGTGCCTTCCCGGGGGAATAGCTAAGTCCTAGCCTTATGTTTGGTTACGCTTTACCGTAGAATTTCTGTCTGCAAGTCTGTGGAAACAACTTGTGGAGTGGGGGATAGCCAGGATAACGGGTCATAGCCTTCTCCCTGGGTTGTGATTCTGGGTCCCCTGGAACAGAGGGAGTGGTGGCAGCCCTACCGGGTCATTTTCATTCTGTTTTGCAAAAAGTAATGTACCTGCCAACCCTGCCCTAGGAGGCCTGGTCTGGCCGGAGAGCAAAGACAGGCAGGGGAGGGGCAAGCGGTTGGGGGACAACATTACTACAGGGTGGCACTCAGAGTCCTTTGCTTCTGAGCCCTCTGCTCTACTACTTTCAAGGCTTGCTGGGTTCTGGGAGAGGAGGGGGGGTCTGGAATGCTTTCTAAAGACACTGTGTCCATCAGCTGTTGCCCTCCTGATTCTTCCTCTTCCTCCTCCTCTCCACTATTTCCCAGCTTTTCCCTTCATCTGCCTCTGAGCTGTGACCTCCCTCAAACCCCTGTTGTAATTCTGAACTGTCTTCTTCTCTGGAAGGGTTACGCTGGGGAGGCACTCTCCACCATTCCTCCTCTGCCCAGACCCTGACAAAAGCCTTGAAAACCAAACTGGATGAACTGGAATCCCTGGTATAAAGGCAGTATTTGCAACAGCAACCCTGTCAGGCCCTTGATGGGACTGTTAAAACCATATATGTGCAGCTGTGTTTCCATGGGAGTGATCATAGAGGAGCTATGATTCAACCTGAAAAACCACAGGGAGTTTATCATTGGGAAGCTTCAGCCATAATCAGTGCTATTTTTCTAGAAAAAGAGGTGCTGGAACTCGCAGTGAACACCTCCCTTGTTCTCTTATAATGGCCACGGTACCCACCTGAGTGGTGCCAGAACTGAGTTCTGGTGATTTCCAGTTTTAAAAACTCCCTGGCCATAATCAAAGACCCAGGAAGAAAAAGATTTCCTTGAGAGAAGGGAACATAATGCCAGTGGTCACAGAAATGCTCACCTTTGCACTATGAACACCTCTTAAGTCCTACCAGTAAGTGTACTGTGGAACTCTGCCCTGTTTATACAGCTGTACAGTTGTGTAGTTGTTTCCAGTTTTGAAACACCTGGGCATTGTCCACTGATAAAAGTCAGAATGGAAAAGTGACATGCACAGACTTAGAAGAAGTACAAAGAACTTAACAGTTCCTCTGTGTAAGGTCTGTGTCTGAGAATGACTTAAAACATAAAAAGATCTGGGAGGAGGGAAAGGAGTACAGGAAACATTTTGTGCTGATGAATAATTCAATTTGATTTACTTGTAAAAATGAAAGAGAATAGCATCTTGTTGTTTATTTGCAATGCATATAAAATTCCTTGGATTTGAAAGTAGCTCATACTGTTTATTTTTGTTCTAAGTCAATCTACCAAATAAAAGTTATTCTATGAACAGCACTTTAAAAGAGAGAGAGAGATCTAGTTTTACCTGTTGCATTCGGTGATTATCAGACAAAGTGACACAAAATATTTTGCCTAATTGCAAATTGAACCTTTGGTTGTTCTTCCTTGTTTACTGTATGGGTAAGCAAATCAAAATGAAAAAGAAGGAATGCTTCCACAATCCTGTCAAGCTCCATGAAACATTGCCTGTTTGCAACTTCAGCAAGAAGGACTGATAAGCCCCCACTATTCCCCCAACTGAAAAAGAAAAAGAAAAATCCAGGATATATGAGTACTTGGTGCACTGAAGGAATACAATGCAGAGATAGGCATGACAGAGCACTACTTTGCCAAAGTAATTAGTGCTGTGTATCTGGAAGATGTATATTACCAGTCGTGGATCTGTGATTACTTTTAGGTAGACTAATGAAAGCTGTGTGCTTATCCATATTCCAATTCATTTCCATTCTCTCCTACCCCACCTTATCAGCTCTAGGATTAACATCAGTAATAGGGCCATATGCATATTTACACACTGTAATTAAGTGGTGGGACAGGAAGGAAAGAAGCTTCTTAAGAATATTTATTGAAGCCTAGAAATTCTTTTCTTCACAATTTAAATTTATTCTATGGTTATTTTTTAAAAATAAAGTCCATACCAAGATTAGAGTACTATTTATTCCCAGGAGTCCTCAGAAAACCAAACAAGCTACCTCTGGTTTATACTCTCAGAGCCACCAGTAGACTATAAAAAATGCTTGAGTGCCCATGTTTGTAATATTTGCACAAGAAATTTGGAGAGTATTCCAAACTTCTAGGATTTCTCCCTCTTTCACATCCCTAAGATGTTAGGTGTGTATGGAATATACTTCAATCAAAGAACATAGGATTGTGGCCCTGAAGCTTTCATCAATGAGTCTATCAAAGATCAGCTTATGCAGTCATAGGAACAAAAGGCATAAGATGAGCCTATTGGATCAGGCCAATGACCTATCTATTCCAGTATGCTGTTCTCACAGTGGCCGACCAGATGCCTCTAGGAAGCCTGCAAACTGGACATGAGCACAAAGACCAGAATACTACAAGCAATCTTGTAAATGCCTATCAGATAGCTCCAGATGGCTCAAGGAACTTTGACAATCTAGAGAGTCAGCAAACCCTGTCTCCCAGGGCTTTCCAGAAGAATGCTACTGGACCAAAAACACACCACCTAGAGTTCTGCTTTACTTGTGGGAGTACCTAATGCTCCAAAAGGTAACCCTAGGTTGTATGTTGGAAAACCCTAAAAGGAGACGTTCGTTTAGAAAACATTCATTTTGTTTGGATCACTCCTTCAGCAACGTGTTCAGCAAATGGTCACAGACAGGCTTGATTGTACTTGCTCATATAGTCTCCTGAAGAAATGGCTAATTCTCAGACTCTCTGTGCTGGAGAAGGGGGAGAACGTTTCCACATTTTTGCTTCAACTTCTCTATGTACTTCTCCTGTGGAAAAAAAAACCTTTCTAGAGATGTCATACTCTCAACTTCATTTAGGAGTAATTTAGAAGTGTTGGTAGAACATCTGTTTTCTGTAGCTGAGTGGTAGAACATCTGTTTTCATGCAGAAGGTCCCAGCTTTAATCCCTAGGCTCTCCAGATAGGACTGGAAGATACTGGTGCCTCAAATCCTGGAGAACTGTTGTTAGTGTAAACAATACCAAGCTAAATGGACATTTGTTTGATTCAATTTAAGGCAGCTTCCCATGTTTCTGTGTACAGAACCCCAGAACAGTGACTTCTTTTCATTTAAATATGGCAGAGTTTAAGATATTATTACTGTAAAATAGCTTAGTGCTGATTGCACAAATAATCAAGTTTATGTTTTGTATTGTATTAAATCCTTTCCTACCCGTTAAGGTCTGTTGGCATTAAATATTTCACGACTTATTTATTGAATTGATTTATAATACAACAAGCCCTGAAGCAGCTACTGCAAAGTGGAGACAGACTGAGCTTCATTCTGATTCCAATCACTGCAGCATATTTACCCTTCACATTACCACTTTTCCACCTGCAATCACAAAGGGAACTTTGCAAAAGAGGGCAGCAGTAGATTGCAGGTGGGAGAATGGTAGTTTGCCTACACAAAGAAAGTCCAGTGTAAACAAGCAGAATGAATATAGTCTTGTTATTGCCATTTCTGTTCACATGGATATGCTAGTAATTGTATCATGGGGGGGGGGGAGGCGTGGGCGGGGGGGGAAAGAAGCACAACACTATCTTTTTCCAGAGCAGAATTTTACTGAATGTGAGATGCACAGCATAGCTTATTCTGGTAAGGCAAAACTGAATTTTAAAATATATATTTTCTCAACCTCTAGGGGGGGAAAAATGCTAAGAAAAATCAATTGGAACTAAATATTTTTGAGTCTGGATTTAATATCTAATCCTGGAAATTTTAAATTATTGCCAAAATAAGCTGATGTAAGGAAGTATGTGTGTGTGTATATACATTCCCCAAAAACAGAATACTCAGATTCATTATTATATACACTGTATTGGTTTAAATAGCATACAACTTCAACAAAATAAAATTGAAAAGATATAATAGCTTAAGCCCACAGGGTAATGAAGATTTTCTTAGACAGATTCATTAATTTTTCTGCTCCCACTCTCCAGAATTATAGCACAAAATTATAATTCTAGAACACAAGGCACTTCCAATTATATATATATAGAGAGAGAGAGAGTGTGTTTGTATAACTTGGGGGACATTGTGCATACCATTTTTTAATTTTTTATTTACCTGGGGGCACACTTCAGCCACACACAAAAATGCCAGGCAAAATGGAATAAAATTTCCCATAGTGCAGATCCCTGTTGCTGGGGAGTGTGTGTAAATATTCCAAATACACAAGGGTGATTTCTAGGGTGGCAGCTTGTCAAGGATGTATGAAGGAACAGATTTGCATAAAATTTGCATAGGCCAATATGCATGCAAATAATTGCCGTAATTTAGATAGAAATGCAGCATATCTCATCATAGGAGGGAAACCTATGACCAGGTGATCTGTGAGCCTCCTCAGTCTGCCTTCTGTCTAGGTGACGACTGTTCAAGTGCAGCTTCAGGGCACCTGCTCTCCCTTCTTTTGAGTCTTTCTTTTTAACAAGACTTGGTTGGACAGCCCTTCAAGCACAATGCTCCTTCAAACAGAGGACTGTCCTCTCATAGCTTTGTAAAGTAGGACACATGACCACCTTAAGGATTACATGAGCTTTCCTCACCCTATGGGCACTCTACCAGAAGAACCACACAACGCTGCATACTTCCATCTCTCTAGAACATCCACACCACAATACTTCCCACATCAGGGAAGCTGTTCCCATGCCACTAGTAATATGTGAGTCAGTTAGAAGGGTTGTTTCATTTAAAAAAGCCTCCAGGGCTGATTTAAAGCAGCTGGTTGTTGCAGTCAGTAAAAATGTCACATCCTCTAGTCTTTATCCAGCCACTACAGGAAGATGCTTTTTTTTTTTAAGTGCATCATGAGATCCTGAGACCAGGTAGAACAGGGTCATCCTGAGCTCACAGTGGCCAACCAGATGCCTGCGGGAAGCTGCCAAACAGTATTCAAGCACAAAAGCACTCTCCCCTCCTGCGTTTTCCAGCAACTGGTATTCACAAGTATTACTGCCTCCAACCAGGGAGGCAGAGCATAACCATCATGACTGGTAGCTAATGATAGCCTCATCCTCCATGAATCTTTCCAATCCTCTTCTAAAGCCATCCAAGTTGGTGGCCATTTCTACCTCCTGTTGGAGCAAGTTCCCTAGTTTAACTATGGATGGTGCAGAGGCGGCTTTAGGGTAGCATGACTGGTTCCTTGAGAGATCTGGCGGGTGGCAACACAAGAACGGGCCTTCTCTGCAGTGGCTCCCCATCTGTGGAATGCTCACCCCAGGGAAGTTCACCGGGCGCCTTCATTATAACCTTTAGGCGCCAGGCAAATAACATTCCTTTTTAACCAGGCCTTTGGTTGATTGGGTTATTGCTTTTATTTTTATTTTACATATTGTGATCCTTTTATGTGAACCACCCTGAGATCTCTGGGTATAGGGTGGTATATAAAGTCTAATAATAATAATAATAATAATATTCAGCCACATTGTGCTGCAGGGAGCGCAGCAACAATGATGCAGAATGGAGTACAAGAGGCAGGGGGCACAGAATTTTAGCATCGCAAAGAGCGCTGCTAAAATATGAGAGCCCAAAGTCCACCACTGCACTGTGGGAAAAGTACTTTCTTCTATCCGTCCTGAATCTTCTAACATTCAGCACCATTGAATGTCCATGTTGAGAATTCTGTTCCACCTTAAGGAACAGATGTGTGGAATTCTTACATGTCACATGTCTGTTTACATTCCAGCACGGTATGCTGGGAACTTCCATTTGTGTATAGCTTTTGCTTTAGCCGTTCTCTCTGAGACAACATGAGAGAGAGACAACACGTTACTTTGTTCTGATTTATGTATAATAAATCTGTAGTTATAGTATGATTTCACAAGCCTCACACCTATTCTGTGTGCACAGTTCTATCTGCTAATAGCGTGCCCTGGCTTTTGAAGTCCTGGTCGCTGATTTACATCGGAGCACTGGCCAATGGAAGGAGACAGCCCAGCTGGGGCTTCCAGCTGGCCTCCCGGCCCTCTGCATGTCAACAGTCCACGAGTTCCAGTGTTATGAGAGAGGGGAACAACTTTTCTCTATCTGCTTTCTCCATGGCATGCATAATTTTATAAACTACTAAGCAGACCAAATGCTGAAGCTTTTCCACACAGGGAAGCTGTGCTATCCCTCTGATCGTTTTGGTTATAGGTGAGATCAGGCTCAGTCATTTCTGTATTCATTTAAGATGTGCGTACAGTAGGAGATGGGATGCTTGAGCAATTCAGTCTTCAGAAATTCTAATGCAAACCAACCTGATGTGCATTTTCCCTAATGATGCAGTTAACAGCTGAAAAATGTGTGGATATATGTATCATGGGATATACTTGTGTGCTTTGAAAGAAAATGAGTTCAAAAGTATGTGCTGAAATAAATATTTGATTTTTTGTGTGAAGATTTTTTTTAAAATAAAAATAAATCACGGATGAATGCAAAAACAGGATGAGGTAGACTTCTTGGTGAGAGGAGACAGACTGGTTCATCTATCCCCAGCACAAGCCCATGTCACGAAGCAAGACTACACTTCTTCTGTTTGCTAATGTATTATCTTTGCCCTATTAGGCACTTTAATATGTCTCCAAAGGCTGAAATGATTAAATAAAATACTGCTTTTTAGGCGATGGTAACTGAAATGAAACACAAATGAGAATAATGCTTCTGTTACTTAGGGAAACAAAAGCAGCCAGCTTAAATAGGCTGCTGATTCTTCCGACTTTGCTAATGCACGTTTTAATGCTATTTGATATGCCCTGCTCCCACCTCGCCACAATTATAATAATAATAATAAAAAGATGGAACAAGAGACTCATCATCAAAGAAGTTTGCTCGGGGTCGGATTCTGATTTCAATTGTGAAAGTGCAACTACTGAAGATATTTGAATGCAAAGATGTGATAGATTTCATTAGAGGCAGCTGAAAAGGGGGTAGATGCAGGATGAGAGGAAGGGAAAATGGAGGGCATAATTCCCAGAATTGTTGGGGAAGTCAGCTGGTAGTACAGGCCAGGAAAGAATGGAAGTAGGAAAATGCAGACCATTTTCTAAGAACATAGGAACCTGCCTTATACCAAGTTAAACTATTAGTCTGTGGAGCTCCATATTACCTACACTGACTGACTGCAACTCTCCGGGCTTTTCGATGGGGTTCTTTTCTACGTCTTCTTGGAAAAGCAAGAGAATGAATCTAGGACCTTCTTCATACTAAGTTGCTGCTCCAGCACTGAGCTATGGCCCTTCCCCAAACATGGCATTTTCCCACTAGGAAAATAGAAAGATGCCTTATAACTGAGTCAGACGTCAGACCATTGTCCCATGTAGCTAGATGGGCAGTGGCTCTCCATGGTTTCAGGCAGAAAACCTGTCCCTGTCCTACCTGAAGATGCCAGACATTGAACTCCACATGCAACACAAGTGCTCTAAGACTGTAAATATCTCATGTACCTTCAAATCCAACATTTTCTCTCTCTGGCCTCTTACCAGTCAAAAACTGTCTGGGTTTCACTTACAAAAAGTATTCCTAGGAGCAACTTTGCATTGACTGGGATAATTTTTCCTCTGGGAAAATGTCAGAGGCCCCACACACATTTCAGATCCCAATAACAAAGCCGACACTGAAGGAAACGGTCACTCTAATGATCCTTCAAGGTTGTCATTATTAGAATCTCCATTATCAAGACTCTCGACCTTTACTTTCGCATTTCCCAGATGAAAAACAGATAGCTGGATCAATAGTACCAAATAAGAATGAGACAAGAAAGAGGAAAACCCACCAGTGGGTCTAGGTTTCATACCATAAGATATGAAATGTCAGTTCATATCAAAAAGCCTATAAGGGAGTTACCTGGGTCACTTCCTAAGGCTTCCCAGTATTCTGAACCATGAAACACTTCACATTCATGTAGTATCTTGCTTGAACGTGTGTGTGTGTGTGTGTGTGTGAGAGAGAGAGAGAGAAATGAAGAAGTGAATCTCCAAATGCCTGAAGGCTATAGCCAATGATGGCTATCCCCTCCATCTCTCTCTCTCTCCTGGGGAAGAAGAATGGGATACAAATGTAAATATGTAAGTATATATAAGTATATCCAGCATGTGCTCCTGATAAAAAATTATGTAGTACAACCCAGTACATATATTACTGGGTATCATTTTAACTGGATGGAATATCATTTTAACTGATTTTAATATTGTATTTTTATATTACTGTAACCTGCCCTGAAACTTATGGTAAAGAGTGGGTCAGAAATTCAATGAATGATTGTCACCACCACCACAGTCACTACCAAACTGGGGGTGCAAAAGTCTCCAAATTCCATATTTTGCCTAGTTTGTTCTCATTCCTAGCAAACATCTTGCTAGGGTGACCTATCCACGAGAAACCTTGGAGGGTTGTTGTTATCACTTCTATTAGGCAGCCCTGGGTGATCAACAGAGTGCTAAGTGTGATACATGAAAGAAAAATTCCTTGCCCAGAAGTCTTACAATCAGTACTGTCGCTTGTATCCAATGTTGTGTGCTTTTGTAACAGGACTTCCCCAGTGCTGGATCCAACCCTGAATCTATAAACCTCTCTTTCATTTTCTCTCTTTATGTTGCATTCCTTCTATTTTTTGACAGCCTGGCAATCAGTTCCAAAAGTTTTTGTGGCCATCTAGTGACTCTGTACCCACTCTCAGGAAGTTGCTGTCTTAATTGTCCGAGTACAAATAATTCTAATTTGCATGCATCCTAAATGCCATGCAACACTTTTAAAAGATTGTGTCCCTTTCCATTTATTTGCAAAAGCATCCTGGCTCATTCAATTTCAGCAGATAAATCTCCTACATGATGTTGTGATCACCTGCTTTGACAGGAGTTGCATTTGTTCTAATGCCTTGAGATGCACACCTGTGTGAAGTCAACTAAAAGCTTAATCCAACCTTCAATTCAATGGGAAAGACATTAATTTTCATCAAGGGGTTTTCCACACATTGTGATGCCTCGACAGGCAAGTATGGCATTGTATATTACAGTTGTGATACCATCTGAAGGACACATCTGTATCATACTGCTCCTTGGGTCTCAGCTAATGTCTATCCATTTTTATTTTGCAAGATCCTTGACATCATTTCTATTTACATTGAATCAGAATTAATCGGCCAGACATTCATGGTGGCAAGAATAAAGCAATCCATGTAACTCAGCGTGGCAGCATGACATTATCGTTAGCTAAGTAATATTAGGTTTGCATGATTATCATCTCTAGGGAGCTCATGCTATGATAGGACTTCAGGTGCTGGAATCATAAACTATTATATCCATTCTTCAAGCATCTGCATGACATCTCTTCGCAAGGACAGCATCAGAAACTGGAACAGTGGCTCAGACCTGATGTATTAAACATGTACACCAAGGGCATTAGAGTTTTTACATTCAATATTCTCCTCTTTCCTCCAGGTTAACCCTTAGTTTAGCTTTTTTAATGGAATTGAGAATTAGTTTGTATATGGAAGTCCCAAATATTGTATCATTTAACAATATTCTCTCAGAATCTCTAGGCAAAAAATAAAATAAAAAATGTCCTGTTTATTTATTGACCTTTTTTTGTTTGCTTTATGAGAGCTGCATCATATGTCTGTTAGCTAGATGGTTACCATAGGGTTCAAACATAAAAGCTTTGACTAGTCACTTCAGGTAGGAGGCTGTCAGACTCCAAGAACTATGCTGGGCTATAAATAGGAAATACAAACTTAGTCCTACATAAACATTGGGCTGTGCTTGAGAGTTTTCTGTTTAGGCAGAAGATTTATTCTTAGCCTTACTTAAGATCTAGTCAGCTTGGGAAAGGATGGTGTAGAAAAAAGCAGTGTATATTCACAACAACATGGTCAGGTTCACAAAACGAGATCAATATTACTTTAAATGGGATGTAATTTTAAAGCTCATTATTTTAAATCTGGTTTTGGATAAGTGGGTGGATACTGAAATAAGGAAATCAGAACCCAACTTAGAAATCTGAGTCCTGGTGTGTATGATCGCCTTTGGGCAAAGGCTGCCTTTACTCATGAGCAGTATGAATGAAGCTTGCTCATGACAAATGAGTTACTCAGACTTTCTCACTGGATGGAAACTGAAATGTTACAAGCTGCACACAAGCAACCTTGAGGTGGTTTGCAAAATTGCAAGTCTTGCCTGAAGTGAATAAGTAAGATAAGCAAGGAGCAGTCACCATGGATTCAAAGGGTGGGGGGAATGACTGTCATTATAAGGACAGCCTAGGGCACTGTCTTGAATGGTGCATCCCTGTTAAGTAAAATTGTTTAATGTATGTTGAAATGGAAAATAATTATAAAATGTATTTGTACAGAGTACTATGAAGCATGGCATGGAAATTTCCATTGAAGCTGAAGCAGAGCCTATGTAGTGCCTAACAGGTAATTGGGCTGTGTCATGGGACTGCATCTCTGAGGGCTCAGTCACCTGCAAAATATACTGTTACAGGTCCATGCATATGCTAATCTATAGGCATCCATCTTGGGTGGAGTGAGCCTTTGTTTTCCAACTACTGAAGAGAATAGACGTGTTAATCTCTCTCCAGGAAAGCAGCTTCAGGCTAAATGGAGGTTGTCTGGAAGAGAGATTGAGCTTTGATTTTTAGCTTAGGACGCAAGATATCTAATATATGTATACCTATGCTGGGATCAATATAAGAAATTATGCGTCTAACTGAATGTAACTTTATTTATTTCAAGTTATTTGGAGTTAAAGTTCTGTAGATAAAGCTTTTGAACCATATTTTTGGCCTGGATAATTTTTATTTCAAAGAAGAGTCAGTTTTTATTCATTCAACTGCATCTATATGAGCAACATTAATCACCTCAACAGTCCCTCCTTCTTTTCACATAATCAGCATTAGATTGAAAGGGGCAAGACTGTTCACTTGTTTAGTCAGGATTCAAAGGGGAGCAAGGGATTATGACTCCATGGACCTCAGCTGGACATTAGTTTTTCCTAGGCCTCTGTGTTTAGTTTGGATCAGGTTATGTTGCTTTCCACTTTGAGTTGATTCTGTATGACTTCTCAAAACGGTTTCTATTCACTTGAAGATGATTGGCTTTGATTTTCCTCATTCATTTGGGCTAGCAGGAGGAACGCTTTCATGACGAGTAGAGTAGTGACTGAGTCAGCAGGGTATGTGCCACCTAAGATAATGATTTACGGAGGAAAGCAAGCAAAGCAAAGGCAGGGCATAAATCACTTGGCTTGTCTGGGAGAAACATGATACACAATTATAAAACAATTAACTCACCCTTCTCTCAACTCAGCAAGCCCTGAAGAAGGGTAAAATATCATAAAAGAAAGATTCAAAAGGGCACTTGGAAGAGCTGAGAAGTAGCAGTCAGCCAAGATGAGATGCCTTTCAATCATATCATTCAGAAAAGCACAGCATTCATTTATATTCATACCTATTGCCATCTACAACCCACATGCAAATGTTTGTGGAATAACTGTTTCAATAAGTGAATTGTGTTCAAGCTTTATTGGTGTTAAGTTCAAGTGCCCAAGGATTAGTACAGTCATGTATTCAATGGAAGAGCTTCACCTCACAACATGGAATGTTGCAACACACAGGGTAGAATTCAGTGCTTCGCTAAAGAGATAATTCTGTCAGTGCAAGCATTTTTGCTTGCCGGCAAAATGATTTCCTCTTTCCTTACTCCCTACACTGTTCTGCAAGTTCCCCTGGCCTCCCAGAGTGGATTTCGGGGAGGAGCAGCAGGCATGCTGGGGGCAGAGGGTGGGAGAGAACCCTACTGTGCCAGTAGGAGTCCTTGCACTGGCTGCTGATACTAGTTCAACAGGTTTAGAAGGAAAATTTATAAATAAGGAACTATGGCCTTTGTAAAAGATAAAGCCATAACTCAAATTGAGATTGAACTGGTAGGTTTCTTTTTGGCTCACAGGACTCTTAGAACTGAAGGAATCCCAAAGGCAGGGCCGTCCTAAGTATATCCGGTGCCATGGTGCAAAGATCCCTCCGGCGCCCCACCCCCCATTTCCCAGAGTTGTCAACTTTTTCCCAAGCCTCTGCAGGGATCGCTCTCCTCCCGCGGAGGCTTGGGAAGGAAACTGCAGGTCTGCCAGCCATATGGTTGACGGGGCGCAGCTGACGGGTGTGCAGGAGGGAAAGGGGAGGCCGCCGGTAAAGCTGCACAGCTCCCCCACTCACTGGGGCGCCCCTGAGATGCTGGCGGCCTGGCCCAACACACCAGTAAACCCAATGGGAAAGACGGCTCTGAGTCCTTGCACTGGCTGCTGATACCAGTTCTAGAGCTTTAGAAGAAAAAATTATAAATAAGGAACTATGGCCTTTGTAAAAGATAAAGCCATAGCTAGAATTGAGTTTGAACTGGTAGGTTTCTTTTTGCCTCACAGGACTCTTAGAACTGGAGGAATCCCAAAGGTCCTCCTCTTTACCAATAGAAGTCCCTAAGAAAGATGCTGAGGAATCTGTAGTGAGCAGCAGCCAGATTTCAGGTGAAAGTATTACAATTTGCTCTCCCAGGTGCTTTTCTGTAGGTGGTCAAGTCTCACATGCCTGGGCTGGGCTCAATATGGCTATCCCATGAGTTAACATGAAAACTAGGGGGGTGGGGGGACTGCTACCTTCAATGGTGTTTTAAAAACTTGGGAAGCAGAACATTAGAACATAAAAGGAACCCTGCCAGATCAGGCCAAAGGCACAGTTAGTTCTCACAGTGGCTGATTAGAAACCTATGAGAAGCAAAGAAGCAAGACCTGAGAGCAACAAGGCTCTTGCTCATTTTTGAGCAACCGCCATTCAGAGGCATACTGCCTCCGACCGTAGAGGGAAGAGACTTCAGAACTGTATTCATGCATTAACATGAAGGAAGAATCAAACCACCATGCTGCACTTTACTTTACTGGGTGACATTTAACTATTACCTGCAAGAAAGCTAATCATTGTGAGGCTCCCCACCTCCACCCCTCATTCTTTAAGCAGTGTGTTTCATCATCCCAATCTCCATATTAAAAAGATTTCATAGAGCTAAGGCAGGGTTTGTGCTGACTGATTGAAAGTATCACCTGCTGTTTGGACCCTTTTACTTGGCAGAGAAAAAGCTCATTAGATATTTATTTATTGCATTGACTGGCTTTAGTGAAGCTTTGAAGTGTTGTAAAGCCAGCTAATCACGGTGTAACATTTATATTCGAGCTTAGGGAATTTCAAATGAATTGATCCAGTGCTCAGGGACTTTGGGTTTCAAAGTGCTTCATTTTTTTTTTAAGGTTAGCCAAGTTGCTGTTACAATTTTGTTACGAATGTACATATAAAATGCAAACTATTAATACAAAACAGATATTTGATAAACATCATAGCCTTAACAAACTCTGGAAAGATACAGTTTTTTTCCACTGAATCAGATCCACATATCTTGAATTGTATGTGGTTATCGAAACATTGTGGGAAAGGAAAGAGAAATGCATAAATTAGGCCACAGAACTTCGCAACAGGTTTCTAACTGGAAACATGAGGCAACTAACGTTTAGCAGTTTTAAGTATCACTTATTTTAACTGGAGAGGTTTAAGCATAACTTTCACATGAAATCTGTGGGACTCCATTTTATTTGCCATCATGACAAAAGCAGACATAAAAGTTTTGAGTGTAGGAGCAGGAAAAGCTGTGATATTTTCTTAATATTTCCCCCCTTTCCAAGGAAGCTTTCCCACAGAAGCCCATCTTAATGTAGAGTAGGCATCCCCAGTGTGGAGGAACCCGCGGAGCCATGCCCCAGCACCTGCAAGTCTCTTGCTTATACCCCCACCTGCCTGGATGTCCTCACTGGACCGTGGCAGATCTGTATGGGAGCCACTCAGTTTCCAGCACTGCATTTTGTGGATTCGAATATGGCTGCTGCCTCAGGAGGACAGAAGCTGAACAACTTCCATATAACAATGTCTCTAGCACCCATTCGCATCAGACATAGTAGAGATGAACTACATTGAAAGGAAAGGGTGAAAGGAAAAGGAGAAAGTCACCTGGAACAATATGGAGGGGGGGAGTGGACCAATAGCAGAGAGAAAGCTGGATGAAGGGGAGCAGAGTGACTGCAGGAAGAGGAGAGAAAGTCAAGCGACCACAAAGAGGGTGTCAGGGAGGAGAAAGCAGGATGCCTCGTGGGCAGGAAGAGAGGAAGGGCACAGGGTGTGTGAGGGTAAATGGGCTATCAGAGAGAGAAAGGAAGATGTTTAAAGAACCCATCTTCTCCCCAGAGAAATTAAGTCATGCAACTTTGAAACACAAGCCAGAACATCTAACACAATCAAATGTGTGTGTTGTTAATTTATTAAAAAGATTCCATGTTGCTTCCCAAGCTGCCATGTTAATATACTCCTGAAGCCTATGCTCAAATCTTAGGAGCAATTTCTTGTTTTATTTCACATTTAATTATGCTAGATAATAACTGTCAGGGTACTTAATATATGAATGGTGAGGGGCAGATGGGAAGGATAGTTTGCCTGGCATGATAAGCAGAAGGTAGTTGGCATTCATTTATGCTTTCATTCAAAGCAAAAGCACAGGGATATTACTTTTTCCTTTTGCAGTGGAAGGCATCAACCTCCTCACCTTCTGTTTCTCAAAAAAATCAAAAAAGGGTGCTAAAAACTTTCAGCTTCCCGGGCAAGTGCTAAATCTTTTAGAATTGATTTTCATGTTTTGAATCATTAATGAAAGGCGGACTTTCTCTGTTGACTTTGGACCCTAATGTCTCTATGCACATGGTCTTTAAACAATGCATAGAATTAAGCCCAGTTGGCCACTCCATTTTGGTATATCCACTGAAACACCAGGCACACTAAGAGTAAGGGTTATTGGATATACTTCCCTCCTTTTATATGTCAGTCACAGTAATAAATTCCACTCTATAGGTTACTGATTGCAATTCCCCCCCCTATTGTTTCCCTTTATTTTAAACATAAATCTCAGACCATTTGATCTTTCCTTTTATCTTTGCAAAACAAAATAACCCTTCTCCTAGAAAAAGAACATTGTTCATACAGCTGATGGGAATGATCACAGCATGTAACTGTCAGATCGCAATTTAAAATATTCAGCAACCAAAACGAGATATTAGCAAGAGACAAAAGAACTTGTACGCATTAGAACAGAGATGCCCAAGAGTGCCACTAAAGTTAACAGAGATGTCAACATGTCTAGTTAACTACCTGCTAGGTCTTTGGTTTAAGATTTGGAACCTGACCATTAATGCTTCCCTTGGGCTAAAGCAAAGCAGAGGTGTATTCCCTGCATAATGCATGAGGGTGACCTAGCTAGTCAGTATTAATGAGTAATAACATCTCCTTGATTATGTGGTGTGCTATCTGTCACTGTGGGAATCACAAAGCACACTCCCAATGGTATATAATGCAGGACTCAATTACCAGCTAGAGAAAACCAGCCCCAGGTAGAATGGAAGGTGTCAACCATAACTTATGTAGGATTGGAAGTGACTAATCTCTCCAGAGGGAATTTGTTCACAATTATGCTGACATGTAGCCATATTTCTGATTGTCCAGATTTAGCAGCTCCCTGAACCCCACCATATATATGTATATATGCACATATATAAACTTAAGTAATTCCATATTAAATTATAAACTCCAGTTGATAATGCACCAAATTTTACTTCATTGCTTCCTCCCAGTTGTCTGAATAAGCAAACCCACAATGCACATAGCCAACCTAATACTCAGTTAGCATAACCCTGGACTTCACAAACATTATCTGGACTGATTAATACGACACAGGATTTTGCTACATCCTGACAATCTCTCCTTTATTAACAAATATGAAGCAACTCTCCGGACCAGCACTGGGTGCAATTCTTCTTTGACAGTCCTAGGAATGTAACTGGTTTGTGACTCTCTTGCTGTCACCTTGATGCCAGGCATGTGTCACCACCACATGGCTCTGCAAAATCCTAGTTATTTCCCACATTCTCAATTTATGGTTCCCTTTTTACAACCGAACAATTTGACACTGGATCAGCAAGCAAACAACTATCCAGTCTGGCAGTGCCTCATGTTCCATATCGTACATTGTCTGGTTTTCAAGATAAAATTATATGTGAATGTAGCCTCAGAATACAAATCTTTTGAAGAAGGCGAGGGCACAGAGGCTGATGAGCTACTACATTCTTTTTGCCGGAAAGAAAACAGAGACTCTGTGTTTCCCCGTGAAGAGCACTGGTGGATCTTCTCAGCGCCTTTCCGCTTGCATGTCATTACCTGAAAGAATGCTTCATTGTAACTGACATGTGGGCAATGAGGACCTCCAGCTGTCAATGCTTACAAAACTGTAAAAGGTCAGAGAAATAAACCTGACCTTTTCCCACTGGCCCGCTGTGTAAACATGAGGCATGGCAAGCCTTGGGAATGGAGAAAGGGCGGTGGGCAGGGGAGCTGACAATAACATCAGACCTATATCTAAAGAAAGAGGTGGGTTGGTGCAAAAAGTCCACCAGGCAGTTATCTCTAAGGTATCAGGTATAATGTAACACATTTGCACATAAATGAATGAATGCATTTTATAATAAAAGGGAACAAAACTTTGAAAATAAAGAAATAGGGCACATTCCTAAATTGCTCTTGGTCAGGATCACAAACTGTATAAATTGGCTGGAATTAATCTGACTTCCCCAACTGATCTACTACACCCCCAGTCTGTCATGTTGAAGGCTGCAGTATAGCACAGCCTACATTGATACCTTCAAGAGATCCATGCAGAAAACTGTCCTGGCTCTGCTCAAGAGTGTTACCACTGACTGCCACTCTTGAAATGACATATAGTCATGTAAGAACTTGTATGAGCACATAGTCATTCAGCATGTTCCAATCTCCCTGTTTCAGAGCTGCAAAAACAGTTCCTTAATGTGAGTAAGCACACAGGACTGAATCATGATGCTTTGCTAATGCTGGGTTTCACGTGTTTTCTTACACTCCAGAACACATTTATGTGAAATTAAATGGTATTCCTATCAATGACATTTCCGAGTGACTTTAGAAACCTGATTAATTGAAAAGCAATATATACACCACCCTACCTGAAACAGGGATGCAGCTGGCACTGTGGTCTAAACCACAGAGCCTAGGGCTTGCCAATCAGAAGGTTGGCGGTTCAAATTCCCGCAACGGAATGCGCTCCCGTTGCTCGGTCCCTGCTCCTGCCAACCTAGCAGTTTAAAAGCTTGTCAAAGTGCAAGTAGATAAATAGGTACCGCTCCGGTGGGAAGGTAAACGGCATTTCCGTGCACTGCTCCGGTTCACAAGAAGTGCCTTAGTCATGCTGGCCACATGACCTGGAAGCTGTACACCAGCTCCCTCAGCCAGTAAAGCAAGATGAGTGCCACAACCCGAGAGTCGTCCATGACTGGACCTAACAGTCAGGGGTCCCTTACCTTTACTTTACCTGAAACATAGGATTATCACAATTAGGACCAAGGCAGCATCTGAAGCTGTGTTTTGGTTCTAAACTTCCAAAATAGGCATTCAAAGCCTCCCACTGCCTTGCCTTCCTCTCGCCCATTGAAAATCTACAAAGAAGGCATCAACAAGCAACAGCTGCATAGCTACATAGCTGTGACAGAAAATTCAGAAACAGATAAAAGAGACACCTGAGATCATGGGAAGTTACACAAGTTGGCAGGTTTCTAAAGTTTACATTTGTGAATTTAGGAACATTGAAACAGAAACATAATAAGTATTTTTATCTTCCCATCCGCCTTTCTTCATGGAAGACTATTTGTTGACTCAAAAATTCATGATCAGCCATTGCGTTAGCTTTCCTCTTCATTTCACCCGACCTCACACCCACCCCCACAAAAAAATAATAACCCTTGAGCAGTTTGGCAACTAGCTTTGGTGGAAATTATTCTGTCACGAAGCCGAGTACAGGTTCCTGCTGCTGTGCAAACAAGGAGCCCTAGACCGTATTTACCTTTACATCTTGCTTGCTGTTTGGGGACCACATCTTTTCTGTAACAAGAGCAATATTTTCTCTTTTGTTTTTCCCCCCACCAAGCATTGAAGTTTATCTTTAATGTATTATTCAAACACTCACAATGATTAATTAATCAGAACACTGCTGTATGGGGAAAACGGAACCGGGCTCCTTGTATCACCCCATCCAGATGCTGCAAGTTAAAGGGAGTCAGGAGGGAGAGCATGTCAGCAAGAGCTGTTAATTATGCAATAAAATATTACGGGATTTCAGAGACAGCTTTCATATTTTTATGGCATATCTTTTCATTGTTTCTTTCTTTGCCGTATATAGGTTGCACGTCTTCCTTCTCATCCTGTCTGTCAAAGCAACTGCAGGCAGGGAAGTGGCAATGTTCTCCAAACTCATTGAAATTGGTTTAGAAAGGATCATCATAATTTGGGCTGAATGCTGGCTGGAGTATTAGTTTCACAGAAAGGCTGTGAAAATGTTCAACTGTCTTATCGCATGTTGGCAGATCCAGTGGAGTGTAGGCCAAGGGCTTGTAATAGCAGCCAGAGAGCACGGATTCCAAACCTAATCCTGCCACTGACCTTTGATTTCACTTTCCTGCTCTTTTCCGGCCCAATGCTTTCCTTATCCATTTGGATTCTAAATCTATTTTGTGCACCGGCTGTTGGCTCGCCATTGGTATGTTTCTTCCCAAGGAGAAACATTCAAAACCTGAAACAAAGTGCATATAGTGTGTGCTTCTTCAGGGCTTGATGCAGCCAGTGAAGCCCTTGGTTTGGTTTCATGAATGTGCACTGGACGAAGGTGAACCAGTATTGTGTAGTCTGTACTCTCTGGGACATTTGTTCACGACCACAGGAACTAGTTCACTTGATGGAAAGAAGAAATGGACACCTGATGCTTCTTCTACTAATTTTTTAAATGTATTTATTTCTGTATATAAAAATATATTGCTTAATATAAAAACTAAAGTTTTGGGGAAAATAACTACTAGGTAGGAAAACCCTAGTGTTTGAGTTGGTATACCACTCAGCCACACAGCAGAGGTATAGCAGTGACACAAACTGAACTTCCTCCACCTACCCAAGAATAGTAACTGGGTTTGAGCAGAGAATGGACAGGCGATTCCTTAGGCAACATGGAAAAAGCCCTAGGCTCTTTGTCAGAAAATGTATAACAGAACATTAAGAAAGTGATGACACTGTGCAGTCTTTATTTTGAGGGGATTGGCCTTGGTTTTATTTCTTATTTATTTCTTACACACCTTTATACATGTGCCTGTGCATGTGGTTCACAGGTGGTCATTATTCTGGATGCTGACCAAGCCCATACCTGCTTAAAGTAAGCAAGGTTGGTGGAACTGATAAACCCTGATTAGTAAAGCAAGAGATTACACCAAATCAGTAAATTTAGTGGCAAGGTAACTAATCTATTGAAAGGGGAAGTGTCATACTTCAAAAGCAAATATACCTTCAAATAGATTTGCCAGTCTCTCTTTTCTTCCAAATTTCCCCTCCTCTTGTGCTTTAAATAGCAGCCTAAAGTGGAGGAATTAAGCAAATGAAGCTTTCCCCATCACCTTACATCCATGCCAGGAAAAGCTCTGACTGCTAAATTTCTGCATGTCAAAGAGCAGGTTCTGTGAACCAGCTGGCAACTCTACCTGTAAAATGCAACAGTTTTAAGGGCTATTTAAATTATGATATTTAACTTGCAAAAATATAATCTCTATGTCTGAAAAATGTATATGCCACTGTAAATAAAATACAGCGCCACCATTTATTTTATCATGATTATGCATTTGGGAAACCAATGTCTATTTATCACAAATCCAGAAGGGTACCATTGAGACTCCAATGCGTGTTGAGGAAAATATTCTCAGGGTGCCTCCAGACTGTTATTTTTTTGTGGCAGGGATTCATCTGCATACCAGAAAATGTGTTCACACCACTACAGTAGTACAATGGTGTATTTGTATCCCAATCATTCTCAACTACTTTGGTTGTTGGGGCAACTGGATAGCTCAGTCAGTAGAGCGTGAGACTCTTAATCTCAGGGTCATGGGTTCGAGCCTCACATCGGGAAAAAGATTTCTGCATTGCAGGGGGTTGGACTAGATGACCCTTGTGGTCCCTTTCAGTTCTACAATTCTATGAGTACTTTCTAGAGCAGGGAATGGAGAAGATCAGAGCAAACTCACAGCTAAATACAGAAGTCCTTTCCCACCAATGAAGCTTTTGAGAGATCAGCAATGAGCTCAGATTCTAAGATATTTTGAAAGATACACTTTTCCAAGGACAATTTTGCATTGTCCATACCTGATTTCAGTGCAAAGGCGGGAAATGTAAGAAGAGAAAGATGCTTATTTCTCCCAATGAAAACAGGAGACATTTTGGCTCTTTTGAAGTTGTATAAAACTTCAAAAGAGCCAAAATGTCTCCTGTTTTCATTGGGAGAGACATTGCTATGAACTAGAAAAGGCAAAGAATCAATATGTTAAAGTATAATTTAACATATTGATTCTTTGCCTTTTCTAGTTCATAGCAATGTCTCTCCACTTTCCTAATTGTACTTCATTGTGTTCCCTCACTTACTTTTGTTTCTCGGCTTTTCTTTTCATGCTGAACATGTGTTTTCTCCTGGTCGGGTGCCTGTTCAGAGCCTGTGAGTTGATATTCCTTCTATTATTTAAACACATAGTTAATTTTTAATGGCCTCCAACATTTTCATTTCAATCAAATAAGGGATTTGTCTGTAACAAAGGAACTACTTTGAGGTCCCAAAACTTCCAATCAGTTCCTTAATTCTAGAACCTGTCTTACTCTGAATTTCCCTACATAATATTTTTATTCTTTCAGACCACTAACCAAATACTCAGCTTATCCCATGCCGCACAGCAGCCAACCTTTTGCAATTTCTAGCCCGTAATACATTAAAAAAATTTTTTTTAATAATATACAGGAAGATTTTCTGACTGTCATTAGTATGCAGAAAACCATCTACCTACATGATGGTTTTAAGATATCACTGTCATTCTCACTGTTGTGTGTTGCCTTGGAATGGATATCTGAATGAGACATTTGAACTGATTTCTTTACAATATTTGTCCACCTCCCAATAATGAAGGTTCTATGGCAGTTTCCAGCAAAAACAAATACAAACAAATAAGTCAAAAATATGAAATGTAAAGAAAAGAAACGGCGCCATGGAATAAAAGCAGAGTAGAACCAGTAATAGCACAACAAACAACACAGAAATCATCTAAAAAGCATTGCAATATTTTTTGAGTAAAAAGCCTGGGAAAATAAAAAAGCTCTTCTGCTGGTACCAGGAAGACAACAATTGGGGCACACAGTTTAGTAACCACTGCACTTACATGCCTTATTTGGTGGAGACACAGCAACAGGCTCCAGAAGATGATTTCATGGTCTGGGTACTGTAAAGGAGAGCTGCAAGTTAAACCATCTTCTGCTGGTTATCTTGGCTGCCTCCTTGCAGTTAACCCAGTTCATGAGCAGGCCCAAAGCAGAATGTCATGAGGAGGGAAAGTCCAGGTGGATGCACCAAGCTGCATAAAAAACAGCCATAGGGAGCCACAGAGGCAATTGTTGCTTCAGAATACTATAGGATTGACTGACCAGGAACGTAGGCACAAGGAAAGCAGGGAGGGAATATTGCTCAGACAAGATAAAGATCAGAGAAAAGTAGGAGGGATCTGAAGAGAGTAGAATTATACTAAAGGAAGGAGACCTGGGCAAGTAACTTTCTGGTTAGCTGGAGATTAACATAAATCCTTTGCATAGGGTCAGCAAGGAGGACGCTGTAATGAGAAGTGTCTCAGGCCAGTCCCTAAGTAAGGATGCACCATCTGAGCTCTGGGTTCTCTTATTATAGGGTATATATCTATGGCAATTCTTCAAGCAGCCAAGTTCCAAACTGGTTAGTTTTAAAGGTTAATATGCACACTTAGAGCCTGGGAACAGTCTGAAAGCCTGTGCCTTTGTTAAGGCTCTAATGTAATATGATCATATCAGTTAGTACCAGTTAGCAAACTTTCTGTCCTTTCCTGTTTTGAAAGGCAGCCTCATAGATAACACAATTCCGTAATTCAAAGGGGAGGCAGGTTACTAGAGCTTGGGTAACAATAGCATACAGTGGTACCTCGGGTTAAGAACTTAATTCGTTCTGGAGGTCTGTTCTTAACCTGAAACTGTTCTTAACCTGAAGCACCACTTTAGCTAATGGGGACTCCTGCCACTGCCATGCCGCCGCTGCCCGATTTCTGTTCTCATCCTGAAACAAAGTTTTTAACCCGAGGTACTATTTCTGGGTTAGCGGAGTCTGTAACCTGAAGCGTATGTAACCTGAAGCGTATGTAACCTGAGGTACCACTGTACATAGTATGTGATGACATAACACCACTGCCAGGGTCATCATATGGGGGGGGGAGGAGAGAGATTGGGCCATGATTAACTATTGTTCCCAAAGTGAAACTATCTCCCCCCCCCCCCAATATGTTGTCTTTGGCAATGATACTAAGTTTTCGCATAGCATCCTTCCCAGGAACACCAATGACACAATTTCAAAGTATATGGTAGCACGGCAGTTTTGAAACTTCAGCTGGTGCAGAATTCAGCAGCCAGGCTGCTCACTGGGGCAAGGCAGTTTGAGCATATTACACCAATCCTGGCCCAAATGCACTGGCTACCAATTAATTTCCAGGCCCAGTTCAAAGACAGTCTTGATTATTTATTTTTTAAAGAAATCCCCAACCTTGTAAATAACAGTAAGTACCACACACACACACACACACACACACACACACACACACACCTTTCAAGAGTCAAATGACTTTGCTCAACCCCAATAAGTCACCCATAACTCTCCACCCCAGCTGTGTTTGCCACAAAGTTTTAAGAGAAGAGGGAGGTTGTCCAGCTCTACAAATATTCTATAAAAACCATGAGATCTAGACATTCAGTTAAAATTCTCTGGTATGTTATTAACTGGTATGACTTTACTTGATCAGTAGTTTCATGATGTCACATCTGCTTTGAATGTTATATAGTGTTTTTAGAGTGGCTAGTTCAGAAATCTAATATGGCTATATAACTAAGATGGCTAAATACAGATACAGTATGGCTGAAATGTATCATCTCATAATTGGTGATCTTTGTAAACAAAACTACACTAAAAGCAGGATACTGCACAAGCAATTCTGCCACTACACATCTCCTGATTTCATTGTATATGAACCTCTTGCTCTGAAATAATGTGGACTTTTAAAATGGGTGTGCAATTTACAGAACAAAACCATGAAGTGTAAGCAAATATTGCCAGAACCATAGCACTGCAGCATTTGCATTCACAACAGTTTCAAGGACATGTGTGGCACAAAAACTAGTTTCCAAGGGAAATGGAGTCATGTGCACACAGCAATATCACCAACATGTGCATGTGCCAACATTATAAACTGAGGTGGAATAAATCAAAGCACATAGTCAATGCCAAGTCAAACCAATCACTACAAGATATCCAAAGTAATGCTCTTTTAAGCAAATATTATAGTCTGCTAAGTATAAGAACATTTAAATAGCAAATTCTGATTCATCACAGAGCTGCTGAGCAGGGCAAGGTTCTCATTTCATCAGATATTATTTTATTCAGATACTAGATATTTTTCTGCTTAGGACAAACGTGGATGGAAGGCAGCAGATGGTCATTTACTTTTGAGGCTTCTAACAGAGCCAAAAATTGCCATTCAAGTTTAAACTTGAACTCAGCAGATGGTAGGAACTTAGATGCTCAGGCTCACAGTGATACAAGGAGTAGCAAACGGGTAGGTCGTGCCATTACTAAGTTCTATAACTAATTCAACCTGCAGTTGTGAACCTCTGGCCAGTCCTTAGCTGCCATTGAACCTATTCAGAAATAAGGAGACAGTTCAGGATCTTACCATTTCCCATTCTGCTTAACGGTTTGCTATTGGAAAAAGAATGTGATTTAATTTTGTCTACTGTTCCTTCTTTTGCACTGCATCCTCTATTGAGAACTCATAGCCAACAGTTAAAAAAATAAATGCTTGGAGAAGGGAGCTTATGAATAACTTCAATGTAACTTCCCACATAAAGCTACACCTTTGGAGCAGGGTTGTGACAGCACTGTCAACATCTGTTTACTTATTTGGATCATCTTTGGCTGAAATCCTATGCATGCTTATCTCAGAGTAAGTCCCATTAAAATCAATAGTCTATTTATTGTTTCTTACATAACATTGTCTTGTAGCAGATCTATACAAACATCGATATATTCCAGTACCTGTTGATATTTTTATATCTACTATATATTTTGGAAAGTGGTTTTTCAGTCCATCCTTTTGTTCTGTACGGGATTGACTGCCTCTCAAGATATTGTCGCCAAACTCAGCACAAAGGTTCCTGAGGTGAGGGTGGCACTTTTTATTGATGTTGGGATCTGGACGCCATATGAATCAACATGACAGACCTTATGTCCCTTTGACATGACTTTGCCTATTTGGGGGCATTGGTCTGTCTGCATCTGGAGATATCGTCTCCAAACTCAGCATGAATAAAAAAAAAATCCCAATGTTTTACAGCAGTCTGTAAGAGTAAATTTAATGGCTGTTGCTGTCTTCCACCCACTGCATTTAGGGGCTTGTGGGAGAGTTGGACTCAAGAAGTTAGAGCCATTCCAACCTCCCCTACCAGCTGATGTAACAGCATACCATCATGAGAGCACATATATAGTCATTAATATATCCTAGTTGGAGTCAATGAAACATGACAAGATATCAAACTGGACAACGCTTAACTATTCATATACCATGGCTTCAGGCAGCTTGTCAATGGCATTCCTAATAGCTTAGAAGAAATAAGCAAATGCTATAGTTGGCAGCAGTTAGGAAGCAATTAAATCACACCTCAATATTGAGGGCACAAGGAGAAGGGGATGACAGAGGACGAGATGGTTGGACAGTGTTCTTGAAGCTACCAGCATGAGTTTGACCAAACTGTGGGGGGCAGTGGAAGACAGGAGTGCCTGGCGTGATCTGGTCCATGGGGTCATGAAGAGTCGGACACAACTAAACGACTAAACAACAACAATCAACATTAAGGGGCAAAAATGTTGGTGTGGCTATTACTTTTTTATATCCATTGGGATATTAGGCTGATTCCCGATATCAGTTTTTGGCTTTTCAGATTTATTCTAATTGGACTTTGCTTGAAAATGCCCATTGAAATTTTGTTGGAACCTGCTGGATAAATTTTCATTACATGTCTTTGTTCACTCTTCTAAACTCCTTTTTTGACCTGTGACAATTTTCTGTTCTTTGTATCTGCTGAGTTAACAAGACTCATGCATACTGAATTGCCAAGTAAAATCAGAAAAGAGCCTTAAATATAAAGGGTACTTCTGAATGCCCTTTCTCTGTCACTGAATTGTGCATTCTGGAAAGTAAAAGTACTGCACCTGTCACAAAGTTCTACAAACCGAAACTCAAAGTATAAACAAATGCTACCTAAGGAGGATATTAACGTAGCTCCCACATGCAGAGAGTGTATTATTTTAGAGCTCCATTGTTATCTATTGATAAAGAAAGATAATCATAGCTTATCTCCCAGCCACACTGTCTGAGAGCACAGAAGAAACTATTCTGTATTTTAGAGCATTTATTCCAAAGGTGTATGAATGAAATTAAACACATACGGCTTTAACACCTCCAAGGTGATCTACCTCCCCAGTTTTGAAATGTAAAAGCCATATCTCATGATGTTAATTTTTATGGCACAGGCTCACGTTTGGTCCATCAGCAATCCTGTGAGTTACAGGCAGAGAAAATTGGAGGCTTGGATGTAATCTTGCTGCTGTTTTATAGTACATTCCACTAGATCAATGGAGTGTAGAAATATTGATTGAGAAACCTTGCCGAGCTGAAAAGCAGTTCCAGCTGCCAGAAGTGTCATCCAGAAGAAGGGCTTATCAGACTTCCCTCACTTTGTCATTTGCTCTTTCGCCCTTCTGTTGCAAGGACTCTTGCAGTAACCTCCCATTGGTGTTTAATTATCCTGCCTCCCATCTCATCTGAAAACCAAGAACTGACCCAGACCTTTCCTCTTTGAGGCTTAACTGATTTAAAAGACTATGTTTAATAAATGTTGAGAAAGAAGAAAAACTTCTAAAAATGAATGTGCGGACCAGTGCTATCTGTGTTTGCTTAGACAGAAGCTCAAGTGTATTCAATGGCTCTCTAAAGATTCTCTTTTCTGTCTCACTGGAGAACATGAGTTCATGACCCAGGCAATCACAGCATCCTCCACTTTGTTGCCTCCTTTGCTGTGCTTAACTTCGTATCAGCTCCTTAGAAGTGCTCCTGCAAATGCCAACACTGATATAATCAGCAGCAAATCTCTTTTATAAATATTTCCCTCTCCTTTTCCTGCAAGTCTTTCCCAAAACTTTCGCTTGAAAACAGATTCCAAAGATGTCCCTGAAAGATTTGGCAAAGGTCAGCCCACAAAGGCTTTCCAGATTAGCACCCTTCCAAGTTTAGAACAGGTTCGAAGACTGGGATTGCACTTCTCAAACTGCATAACTCATAAGGAACATGCAAGTCTTTATTTTTGAACTTTGGCACACAGAAATGGGCATCAAGGCAGAGGGTGAACCAATTGGTACCAAGAGGGCAGGCCCAGCAGCTATTTCAAATATTTCTCTGAGCTTCTTTCTCCCAGAATACCTGTTTTGCCTGAGAATAATATAATTGAGGATTAGACACTTAGGGCAAGAAAGCAGCAAATATACACTGGCTGTTTTCCAACAGAGACACTGTTTCTGCCTCTATTCAGCAGGCCATGGATCTCTGCTAAGTTCCCAAAGTAACACTGGGGCATATCCATTAGTTGGCACCCTGATTCCTGGATAGGGAATCAACACACATGCCACTGTGAAAACCATTGGAAAACACATTAACTGAGGTTAGGAGCCTTCACCCCAAAATGCACACAAAACCTCTTTTGCTCTCAGTTCCTAAGGTAGTGGTGGAAAAATCCCACCATCACTTTGTTTGAGGAAAAACTCCTCAGTCACATAACCAAACCTATAACAGGAATGCCTAAAATTGGTGTTTTGGTCCTCTTAGTCTTCCACTCATGATGTTTTCCTCCCCCAAACCATTCCCTAGATTTCATTTCCCTCCTCTGATTTTATTTTTTACCTCTCATTTTTGTACTTTGTTTTTCTAAAGCTCTGAAGAAACTCAAAGGTCAGGGTCAGGCCAAAGGCCCATCTAGTCCAACATTATGTTCTCACAGCATCCTACCACAAGAAGTACTTCTTATGTACTTATGGCCCTAAGCAGTTGCCTATGGGAAGCCCACAAGCAGCACCCCAACATTTATGTTCATAATTTCACCTGGGAAAGTTCTGAACCATACTGGACTCAAGAGTCAGCCTACTCTTGATCTCCCACCAAGGATTTTTATACAGTGGTACCTCAGGTTACATACGCTTCAGGTTACAGACTCTGCTAACCCAGAAATAGTACCTCAGGTTAATAACTTTGCTTCAGGGTGAGAACAGAAATTGTGCTCCGGCGACATGGTGGCAGCAGGAGGCCCCATTAGCTAAAGTGGTGCTTCAGGTTAAGAATGGACCTCAGGAACGAATTAAGTACTTAACCCGAGGTACCACTGTACATAACAACCTTTTCGGGGGAGAAACTTGCGTGAACTAGTCATCTTAATGTTTAAAGAACAATACATTCAACCCTGATGTCCTGATACAAGCATGTTCTCCAGATTCACGGAACACCCCTGATGAAGAGGCCCTTTTCACCCCCTTTGTTTTGAAACAATAATAGCTGCACTCTTTAAAAACAAACAAACACACACCATTTTGAGGTTGAAAGCAATACTTCCATAAGGTTTTGGTACTATGGTTTTCAAAAATAAGGTGACAGTGAAATTTTAAAATGATGTAATAGCAATAATTCTTGCAAGTACTTTTATTAGAACCTTTGGGAAACAGCTAGACTGGCTCAGGATTCTGAGCATTGTAAAACAACAACATTTGGGAACCTAAGGTTGAAGAACAGTTATATCGCTTTTGCCATTAAGCTACAACACATCTCTCTTGACAAATCTAACTGACTAAAGCTGATGATGGAATGGGAAAACACCCACAGGCACGATCCAATTTCAGTGCTAATTTGATCATCCTTAAAATAAAAGCACTGAGCAAGACTAGTCATGGGTTGTCATCCATCCCAGCCTTTGCATTCTATGATGGAACTTTGTGGAAGTGAGGCAAGATAATTTTCTTTGGTAGGAATTTGGGGATATATAGATCTTCCTTCACTAGTCTCTGAACACTATTAGAGGTATATAGCAATGAGAAATTATTTGTCATTGCTAGGTTTTCACCACCACACAATAAATTGAGCAGTATATAAACCCCAGACTATACTTGACACTAATCATGTCATGAGCAGCTACATTAAGGTTGCCACTTAGTATTTAGGCACAGCGACAATTTTAATCTCTATTACAGTGTTTGAGGAGGGGTGGTTAAACCCTGCTCTCCCCAGCCGCAGTCTTTACAAAAAAGAAAAAGATACCCCCAACACACACACACTATTAACCTTAGAGGGGAAAGGGTCTCACAGGTGTCAATGGGAGCTTCTGCCACCACCTTCAGGCCAATAGCGGCATAGAGGGCAATCTTTGTTGGAATCACACTTGCAGAGAGTTAAACCTCCTGTGTCTGTGTGCTGCAGTTCTGATTAAATTTTGCCTCTATTTCCCTATTATTATTATTTCTGATCTAGTTGTGAATGGCACATTAAGGGTCCAGTCTAGTTCGACCCTTAGAAGTACAAAGTATCTCAAAAGGAGAGGTTATCTATCTCTGAGGCTACACACTACTAATTTTCATTTGTTGAAATGTGTTTTATTTGCTGGGTATTTAAGAGGCATACCCCTCACATAATTAGTGTCAGCTCCAACTTGGCAGAGCAATGTGGTTACTGGACATAACTAAACAACAATTCCAGACTATCAAATTAGTTTTATTGTTGTATTTCTGGATAGTCAAATATCACGGTAAAGAAATATCCATATCCATGCTCACAGCAGCAAGAATCTAGGCAGAAAAAAAGGGGGGGAGGGAAGTTGGTATCTGGACACAGTATATAGTTAGATCGCCCAGGTTTGGTAGATTATACTAGCCAAAAATGAAGCATCATATCTGTTTATTGTAGATGCTTGTTTTAAAAATCCTCATCTGAAGCCACTATGTGCTCTGGATTAGAGGAAAGGAAGGGTATAAAAAAATCTAACAACAAAGTAACAGAGGGCTAAGTAAAGAGGGACAATTTCATACATTTTCCCTATTCATTGTGTATATGAATGATGTTTCAAGTAGCCACCAATTTGACAAACATCCCTCTGGACTGGGAAAGAACAACAATGTATAAACCAGCATATGTAAGAAACATAGGTAATGATTAGAAATAATGGTTAGTAGCATAAGGTTTAGTGTTGTAAATAGCATGTTTGGTTATATGTTATGTTTTCGCTATTTCTTCATACTTGCATGTTTATATATAAACAAGTAACAAAAAAGAGGAAAGCAAGAAAATGGTGGCTTTATAAAATGCATTGAAAATGAGGCATAAAACAAATCCATTACTAAATTATAATGATGCCTTTTCAGTGACAAGTAACAAATCCAGGCTTGCTGTGTTCAGTGATGCTGTGAAAAAAGGCAGTTGCAATTTCCCCACACAATGCCTCATTTCCCTCCCAAATTTTTTTTCCATGCAACAAAAAAAGCAATTAGTTGAGGTTTATTGTCTCTTACTTAATGTTTTTATATCTGGCCAGACAGATTTTGGCAGGAATGTTAGCAGATTTTCAAAGGAGACAGAAGCTTTCAAGAAACCAGTGAAAAGGTGAGCAGTTTAGAAGATAATCCACATAGAAAAGTGTAGCTTATCTCAGTAAGATTGAAATTGAAAATTATAATGTAGAACTCATTTGCAGAAAAGGGAGGATTTACAATTTTTTATGTTATTGAAAATTACTGAAATTTTCTCTTGTAGAATGTATTCTTTCTCTTTTGCTGTTTTTATCCATGTCTATATTTTAAGAGTTCTGATGGAGATCCATCAAGATCTCAACCCCTCATTGGGCCACTGATATAAAACTTCGCCTATCTCAGATCTTTAATGGAAATGTGGCAACAGACGCTCTAAAAGAATGGTAGGATATTGTGTGAAATTCTCCCTGCTGCCATTATTCTGCCTTCCACATACCACCATCGCACGTTTTGTGTGAAAGCAAGGACGGTACAACAGTTGAGCACACACCTTGCATGCAAAAATGCCTGGGGTTTAGCCCCTTGCTTCTATGATTTAAAAAAGCATATAGCAGGTGATATGGAAAGTCTCTACCTAAGTTCTAGCGAGTTGCTGCCCATCAAAACAGGCAGTTCTGGGCCAGATAGACAAACGTCTGACCTGGTATAAGGCAGCTTCCTTGGGTCCTGTTTTTTGGACTGTAGACCATGCTGAATGGCTAATGTGTGTCAGCCATACTGAAGGAGAATAGCAGAGACACCATCCCCAGTGCCCTGTGCAAGTATCACTGCAAATCAAGGGATATGGCTAATAAGCTTCTCCTGCTGTTGTTTTTGTGAAAAAGATGACAATGTGAACTTCCAGGGGTTATTGAAGGTTTTCATTTTTATCATTCCAGCAGCTTTTAAAATTGAATTCTGACTTTATAGTTTTAACTCATTCTCATTTTCAATGTATTGGGTTTTCTGTGGACTGCTTAGAGATGACTGTACTTAAGTGGTATGTAAAAGGTTGGAATACAAGAATAATATTTGGGTGAGTGGAATACTTGTATGTTCGTGGCTTGGCAGTACTACATAAAGTCTCCGAAGACTGAGAACTGTTGCATGGAAGCTTTACAAGCACTGGTTCTTTTTTCCCCTTTTATGAATGGTAAAAATATGTACGGTAACTGTTTTCATGGGCTAGTAGCCTTTGTGGCTAGAACTTTTGGTTGGCTGATGGGGACTGGGATAATATGTCAAAAGGGTAACATGGGTGTGATGGGATAATGCAGGCCTAACCTTGGTTCATTATTATTGGTGGTGCCACCACTGAATGTTGTCTTGCTGGTACAGACCTGCAACCAGTCCCTTCTCAAAGAATGTCCTCCCTGGTGAGATGCATCAGTCCTCCTCATTATTAGCCTTTAGGCAGAATTAAAAAATATTACTGTTCACAGAGGTATTTGGTAACTGAAAGACATTGTTTTTGGAATTATTAGCTGGCAGGATATTTAGCTTGCTTTAAAATCTTTCGTTTAAATGGCAATATTATTTTTATTAGCTGTTGTTTGCTACCCTGGCCTCCTTTCGGAGAAAGGGAAGAATAAAAATCTTATATTATTATGAATTTCATTCATGAAATGCTTCCCATGAAGCATCCCAAAGTGATTAGAAATAAAGGCATATAAAAATAATTTCAAGTCCAATACAGATGCAGACTAAGATGAAAATCTCAATTTAAAAGTTTTGGTTGAAAAAGGAGTATCTTAAGTAGGCACCCCCCGAAAGCATTAGAGCTCATGCCTGATATATAACAGGAGGACATTCTGAGATGTAGGTGGTACATCATATAGAGGTTCTAACATCATTTGGAAGGGATCTCCTGGTGATATTTTTATCTGTAAAAGGCCCTCCTGCAGAGCACAGTGATTGGTTGGGTATAAAATAAATCATCATCAACAGCTGTTCAAACAGTATGCCAGAATATTCTGAAGACAGAGGGGCTTGGAAGAGTCAAAGATCCTATTGCAGATTACATATTGCATATGACAAACAGTACAATCCTCTGCATGTTTATTCAGAAAGTTTAGTCTGTTTTTTGCAATGATTTGACTAAATACAACACTTTGAAACTTGCTTGCTGATGGGAAAACAACTCCATTCAGATTACACAATCCTCCAGATTTTGCACTGCTTTTCCAGTGCTCAAAAAGTGTGCACAAACATTTGTAGCTCACCTTTAAAAGTGCATGGAGACATGTGTATATTAAAGGTGCATTCATTGAAAAGTGTATATTTTACATAAAGGTGTGTGATATTGATATATATATATATAGAGAGAGAGAGAGAGAGAGGCAAAATATGTACAAAATGCTTTTGATGAGATTGAATGGGGTGCATAGGCATACAATGGGTGGAATAGACCTATGAGACAGACCAAAAAAAAAAAATGAACAGAATAAGCTGCCCAGCCCTACTCAGAAGAAAGTTCAATGAAGTTTTACTTCCAGGTAGATAGATACAGGGCTGCAGTCTAAGGCCATCAGAAAACTCTGAATCTGACCAGCATTTTATTATTTATTTACCATTTTATAACAAAATGTCCCCAGAGAGGCATGAAACAGCATTCCAGGCAGCAGCTGTGTCAACTATATTTGTGTAAGATATCTCTGCTTGAAGGTCTAGAATGCTCATAACATTTCACACCACCCAACATTCAGTTGTATTAAACAGAAATATAAAACTGTTGGAAAGAGGGATTGATGAAGCTGGTCTATGTATTTGACACTGCTTGCTGCAGTCTCCATTATTAAGCTACCAGGGTTTTATATCCAAAGCAGAACAAACTGCCTACAGTTCAATTCATGCATGAATTTAGAGTTACAATATGAGTTGTAAGTTATGACCCACTTTCTTGAATTTCAACCATGCTGAATATTTACTTTTGTGTGACAGAATTATAAGAATTATAAAAGTGTGTTATTAGTCTCTCTAGTACAGTTTATGAAGCTTTTGTATCATAATCCAAATAAGAGTAAAATAGAGTCTGAATTTGGAGAGAAAATGACTGCAATCACATCCAGAATAACAAGATGAAACACATGTCATTAATTAGTTCGGGTATCTTTATTTTAACTTAACAGTATTGACAACAATCCTAACCCCAGTGTGAGACATTACTAATGTGGGAGCTCCCTAGCAGCCACTTCTGCTTCAAATTAAGGTGAGTGCATATACGCCCCTGTATAGAAGGCACAAGCAGAGGTTGCATGGCCATCTGTCATTGATGCTTCACCTGAGGTTCCTGCATTGTAGGAGGTTGGACTTGTTGACTCTTGGGGGTCCCTCCCAACCCTAAAATCCTATGATTTTATGATTGCTACCCCAATCCTCAACTGACCACACCTCCTCAGGTGTTGAAGGAGTCATGCTTGGCACCCCACTTAAGTCCCACAACTCCAGGAGAGTGAGATACCTTGGCCCCAGCGGCCAATGGCCCTTCTAATCCAGCATCCTGTTCTCCCAATGGCCACCCAGATGCCTGGGAAACCTGCAAGCAGGATACAAGTATAAAGAGCACTCTCTCCTCCTGAGGTTTGCAGCTACTGATATTACTGCCTCCGACTGTGGAAACAGAACATAGGTGTTTCATACCCTCTGCATTGAGCAGTGAAGTAAGTGGGTTGGCTTTACCACCCTGCTAAAGCTAAGCAGGCTTGGGGCTAGTCAGTGCCTAGATGGGTGACTACCATGGATTCCATAACAGGGATAAAAATTAGGAAAATAACTAATTTGAGACAGCGGATCATACCTATTCTTAAATGTTTACTAGGAAGTAAGTTCTGCTAGGTTGCCCAGATCATGCTTGTCCCTGGCTCTACTTCATACCCTCCTGATGCCTTGAGGCACAGAGGTATATGCATAGACACCTCAGTCTTTGCTTGGCTGGAATGTACATAGCCTACTGTACACCTCCATTGCTCCATCCCCATTTGCTTCTGCCCCTGCCCACCAAGTTGCAGCTCACAGAAATTTGCCCATGAGGGAATGTGGCCCTCAGGCTGAAAAAAAGATCCCCCTGGTACGTATAACATAACACATAACACCAGTCTTGAAAGACCTACATTGGCTCCCAGTACGTTTCTGAGCACAATTCAAAGTGTTGGTGCTGACCTTTAAAGCCCTAAATGGCCTCAGCCCAGTATACCTGAAGGAACATCTCCACCCCCCTCGTTCTGCCGTTCTGCCAGGACACTGAGGTCCAGCGGCGAGGGCCTTCTGGTGGTTCCCTCACTGCAAGAAGCAGTTACAGGGAACCAGGCAGAGGGCCTCCCTGGTAGTGGCGCATGCCCTATGGAATGCCCTCCCATCAGATGTCAAGGAAATAAACAACTATCTGACATTTAGAAGACATATGAAGGCAGCCCTCTTTGTTGTTTAGTCGTTTAGTCATGTCTGACTCTTCGTGACCACTTGGACCAGAGCATGCCAGGCACTCCTGTCTTCCACTGCCTCCCGCAGTTTGGTCAGACTCATGCTGGTAGCTTCGAGAACACTGTCCAACCATCTCGTCCTCTGTTGTCCCCTTCCCCTTGTGCCCTCAATCTTTCCCAAGCAGCCCTCTTTAGGGAAGTTTTAATGACTGATGTTTTAATGTATTTTTAATTTCTTGTTGGAAGCCGCCCAGAGTAGCTGGGGAAACCCACTCAGATGGGTGGGTAAAAGTAAAAAGTAAAAAGTAAAAAGTAAAAAGTAGTTGTAGCTGTAGCTGTAGCTGTTTGGGAAGGGTTGTGATCACGTTGGTAGGTCCTCTTCATTCACAGGTTGAATGATATGCCTACATTCTGGTCTCCATTCACATACTCCAGTAAGAATAACACAATCTGTTCTCCCTTAAAATTGCCTCTACCGCATGGAGCAGAAGCAGGGAACCCATAGCCCTCCAGATGTTGCTAGACCACAACTCTGGATGGCTGGGGCTGCATAGAGATTGGGCACAATCAGGCTCAGAGCTCATGAGTTCCTCTTTACAGGTTCATACCCAATGCACCTTCAGTCCCTTCATCCACCCTGCACCTCTTGCCTGCTGTGGGGAAAAAATAATTTCTACTTTCTGCACCTGGTGGGAAAAAGGGACTGAGCAGGGGCAGACAGGGAAATACATGGTTGCATCATTTTGCTGTGCCTTTTAAAAAGACAAAAGTACATATGAGGGTGCAAGCTCTACAACTCAATTTATTTAAAAGTGTTTGCTTCTGATAATGCATTCAGGAGTGAAGCAGCCAGCTCCAATCCTAAATGTATTTATATTTGCAAGTATGGCTAAAGTTTAACAGGAATGAACAGAACATTCTAATTAAGATATGGGGACTTAAGGAATCTAATAATCAATTCCACAAACCAATTTAGGAAGACAGTTGATAAAGTAATTGTTGAACTGGTTTGGCCCACTCATTCCTGTGCTCCGTTATATTCAGAGGGGCTTGCCTAAAAGTAAATTGAACTTAGTAATGCAGCCTGAATCAGTTTGCATCCTCACACTGACTAATGTATTTGTAGAATAGGATTTAAGACCTATTTTCAGAAGTCATCCAGGCCCTAAATTTATCAGTAAGATTACTTTGGAATAGGCCATTAGAAGCCAAAAAGCAGCAATCTTATTCTAGATGAGTCCTATTGATTTTGAAAGGATCTTCAAATGAAACTATTCTGAAATAAAGTTAATAGGAATAAGCCCTTTCTTGGGGTGGGAGGTGGAAGTAGACCAGGGAGCATGTTCTGTGGATCACAGTCTAAGCCAGCAATCCCATATCCACTTACCTGAAAATAAGTTCCATTGAACCCAGTGGCATTTACTTCTTTTTTTTAAATGATATTTATTAAGTTTTACAAAAGGTAAAAAGACAACAAACAACAAACATCAAAAATACAAACAACATCAAAAATCATAAAGAGAAAAAAAAGAAGACATAAAAAAGATTCAACCTAGTAATAAAAAAATTAAAAAGAAAACTCTGGTTCATTTTAATAGTCTTCAAAACCTTATTTTCCTTACCTCCTCCCACCTTCCCTTCTTGTATTCCACTTTAAAAGTTTTTTCAGCAAGCTCATTCATATTCATTTTCATCCTTTATCTTTCCCTTTGTACTCTTACTTATCTTAATCGCTAGAACCCCATCATTTCATTTACACTGCCCTTAGCACTCATAGATTTTACAATAATTTTGTAGATAAACTTTAAACTTCTTCCAATCTTCTTCCACCAACTCTTCTCCTTGATCTCGGATTCTGCCGGTCATTTCTGCCAGTTCCATATAGTCTATTACTTGGATCTGCCACTCTTCCAAGGTGGGTAGATCTTGTGTCTTCCAGTGTTTTGCGATGAGTATTCTTGCTGCTGCTGTAGCATACATAAAAAAAGTTCTATCCTTCTTTGACACCAATTGGCCAACCATACCCAGAAGAAAGGCCTCTGGTTTCTTTAGAAAAGTATATTTAAATACTTTTTTCAGTTCATTATATATCATTTCCCAGAAAGCCTTAATCCTCGGGCAGGCCCACCAAAGGTGAAAGAAAGTTCCTTCCGTTTCTTTACATTTCCAACATTTGTTATCAGGCAGATGATAGATTTTTGCTAGCTTGACTGGGGTCATGTACCACCTGTAAATCACTTTCATAATATTCTCTCTTATGGCACTACATGCCGTAAATTTCAAACCGGTGGTCCACAACCGTTCCCAGTCAGTGAACATAATGTTATGACCAATATCTTGTGCCCATTTTATCATCGCGGATTTAACCGTTTCATCCTCAGTATTCCATTTCAGCAGCAAGTTATACATTCTCGACAATACTTTGACACTGGGTTCTAACAATTCTGTTTCTAGCTTCGATTTTTCCACCTGGAAGCCAATTTTCCTGTCCAAATTATAGGCCTCTCTTACTTGAAAATAATGTAACCAGTCACGCACCTTATCTTTAAGTTTCTCATAGCTCTGCAATTTCAATTTATCTCCCTCTTGCTCCAGAATTTCCCAGTATTTTGGCCAGTTAGTTTCCATGTTAAGTTTTTTCAAGGCCTTAGCCTCCATTGGAGAAAGCCACCTTGGGGTTTTATTCTCCAAAAGATCTTTATATCTGACCCAAACATTAAACAGCGCTTTTCTGACAATATGGTTTTTGAACGACCTTTGTACTTTATCCTTTCCATACCACAAATATGCATGCCATCCGAAAGCATTATCATATCCTTCCAGATCAAGAATGTCTGTGTTCTCAAGAAGTAGCCATTCCTTCAGCCAGCAAAAAGCTGCCGCCTCATAATATAGTTTAAAGTCCGGCAGGGCAAACCCCCCTCTCTCTTTCACATCAGTAAGAATTTTGTATTTAATCCTGGGCTTTTTGCCCTGCCAGACAAATCTAGAAATTTCTTTTTGCCACTTCTTGAAACAGTCCATCTTGTCAATTATCTGTAACGATTGAAACAAAAACAATAGTCTTGGCAATACATTCATTTTGATAACTGCTATTCTACCCAGTAAGGATAACTTTAGATTTGTCCATATCTCAAGATCTTTTTTCACTTCAGACCAACATTTTTCATAATTGTCTTTAAATAAGTTAACATTCTTTGAAGTCATGTTCACCCCTAGGTATTTTGTTTTTTTCACTACTGTTAAACCTGTTTCTCTCTGAAACCTGTCTTTCTCCATTTGTGTTAAATTCTTCTCTAAAACCATAGTTTTTAATTTGTTAAGTTTAAACCCTGCCACCTGACCAAACTCTTGTATTAGTTCCAAAGCTCTTCTAGTACTAGGGATTGGCTCCTGTAATGTCAAAACTAGGTCATCTGCATAGGCTTTTAGTTTATAATGTTTCACTCCGACCTGTATACCCTGAATCTGTTGGTCCCTTCTAATCATATTCAGCAATATCTCCAGGACTGAAATAAAAAGTAGAGGGGAGATTGGGCAGCCTTGTCGTGTCCCTTTCTCTATCTTAACTTCTTCTGTAACCGCATTGTTCACAATTAACTTTGCCTTTTGTTCCGAGTAGATCGCCCCTATACCGTTTCCAAACCTTTCTCCCACCCCCATCCCTTGCAAATTTTTCTTCATAAAACTCCAAGAGATGTTATCAAAGGCTTTCTCAGTATATCAATACTGCTTTTGTATTGATATTAACTTGTAATTTTTCCAAAATAGCAATTAAGTTCCTTGTGTTATTTGACATATGTCTACCTGGAAGAAAGCCTGCTTGATCTTTATGTATAATTCCTGCCAAAACTTTTTTTAATCTTTTAGCTAAAATGTCTGCAAAAATTTTGTAATCCACGTTAAGTAGGGATATGGGGCGGTAGTTCTTAAGCTGTGTCTTTTCCACTTCATTTTTCGGTATAAGAGTGATATAAGCATCTTTCCACAACTCCGGCGCTCTTTTCCCCTCCATAATTTCGTTGCAGACCTCCATTAATGGTTGAATTAAATAGTCTTTCATCACTTTATAATATTTGGAGGAAAGCCCGTCTGGGCCTGGAGACTTGCCAAGTTGCAAATTCTTAATGGCACCTTCAACCTCCTGTTCAGAAATTTTTCCATTCAATATTAGTTTGTTCTCTTGTGAAATATTTTGTAATCCATTTGTTGCTAAAAATTCGTCAATCCTGGTCTCGTTCTGTGGCCCTTGTGCGTACAATTGTTTGAAATATCTCTGGAAACAGTCTTTAATCTCCTGTGGGTTTTGTACATTTCTTCCATTTACTTCAAGTTTTGTCACAGTGTTTAGTTTTTGTCTTTTCTTCAGCTGCCATGCTAGCAGCTTTCCACACTTGTTAGCTGATTCAAAAGTTCTTTGTCTCATTTGTTTAATCTTCCATTCTATGTCCTGATTAACCAGTTTCAAATATTGTGCCTGATATAATTTAATTTCTCGCAGGATCTCCTGTGACTTTGGTTTAGTCCTTAGTCTCTTCTCTCCATCTCCAATTTTCTCCAAAATCTTTCCTTTTCTTTCTTCTTGAAGTCTCCTCTTTAAGGTGTTTTGTTGGATCAAAAAACCTCTCATGACCGCCTTACTCACGTCCCAGATTATTCTTTTTTCTACAGTTGTCTTCAGATTTATTTCAAAATAATCTTTCATAGTTTTTTGGGCCTTCTTAATAATTTCACAGTCTCTGAATAAGGTGTCATTCATTCTCCATCTAAAGGAACCAATCGGTGTTAATTTCATGTCCATTTTCACAGGATTATGGTCGGAGCAAGCTTTTGGGCAGATTTCCACTTTCCGTATCTTAGGTGCCATCCCTCTTGTAATCCAGATTTGGTCAATTCTTGTCCATGTCATATTGGCTTCAGAGAAGAAGGTCCCCTCTCTACCTAGGGGGTTTTTAGTTCTCCAAATGTCAATCAAGTCCATATTGTCTGTCAATTCAAAGAAAGTCTTTGGTAGCCTTCCATCTTTTGTAACTACCTGTCTTTCAGATTTGTCCATGTTTGTTGACACAACTCCATTCATATCTCCCATCAAAATGATGTTTTGGTCCATGTAATCGAGCAACGTCTCGTGCAGTTTTTTATAAAAGTCTGATTTTCCCTCATTAGGTGCATAGACTCCAATTATTAAAACTTTTTCTCCATATAATTGTATTTCAATTGCAATGAATCGTCCATGTTCATCTTTAAACAAAAATTTTGGTGTCAATTTCTCTTTTGCGTATATCACTACTCCTCTTTTTTTAACTTTATCCGATGAGATAAATTCTTGGCCTAATCTCTTATTTATCAATAATTTCCTGTGGAGTCTGGTTATATGTGTTTCTTGTAAACAAATCAAGTCCAATTGTTCCTTTTTTAACATGTGAAAAATTCTCTTCCTCTTGCTAGGGGAATTTAGGCCCTGAATATTCCAAGTTAACATCTGCAGAGACATGTTGTAGTTATTATGATGTTCCTCCGACTGCTCCTAAAAGTTGTTCTTCCTCTGATGGTTGTGTCTCTTTCTCTGGCCGGTCCAACCCCAGGGGGTGCCTGTCCAAGTCAGGTGGTCCCAATCCTAGTGCCTCCAGATCTTTTGTTCTTGCCTCCCTTCGTAGTTCTTCACCAAAATCTTTCAGGAAACTCACTTTATCTTCCTTTGATCTTATCTTAATTTTCTTTCCTTTGAATGTAAACGAGAGGCCTTGCGGGAATTCCCACCTGAAGAGGATGTTGTTCTTTCTTAGTAGGTCGACCAAATCACTGTAGTTGGTTCTAAGATCTAGTAGGTATTTTGGGATATCTTTAAAAATTTCAGTTCTCTCACTTCCAATCTCAAGTGCTTTTTGGTAATGTAGGCTCAGTATTTTATCTCTTTCTTCTTTTGATCTCAACGAAATCAAGCAGTCCCTCGCCTTGTTCTTCCTTCTGACCCTTCCCAGTCGAAAGGCACTCACTATCTTAATTTCTTCAGGGTCCAGACCCCAGAAAGTCTCAAATTCCAGTGTAAGAAACTCTATTAATTCTCCAGTTTTCTATTAATTGGCGGTATTTTTTCCTCTACCGCCAAGATCCTCTCTTTCGCTTCCTCTGCTGTCTGTTTAGTCTCCTTGGATTCCTGCAGTAGCCTGTCAATTGCCTGGGTATTAGAGTTCACTTTCTGCCCCACGTCATTCACTTTTTGTCCAAGGTCTTTAATAGTTGAGGTATTTAAGTCTATCTTGGTTGACAAATTTTGTAGAGCAGAGAGAATCTTGTCCAATGTTGCAGAATCTGATCCTGCTGGTCCTGGTCCTTTAGATTCTTCTCTTTCTGTGACTTGTGGGGCAGAAAGGCCTGTTAAAGATGGTCTTCTGTAGTGTTGTTGTTGCTGTGTCTGTTGTCTAGTTTTATATTTTATAGCTTTCTCTTGCGCCTTCTCCTGGGCCTTATCTTGTGGTTTGTCTTGATCCATTCCTGCGCCGCAAGAAGTCAAGGTCACTTACTCAATTCTCACAGTTCCCAGGATTGTTTCTCAGCAATGATAAAAAGGCAGCTGCAGTGGAAAATCCCCAGCTATAACACAAAATACCTCTAGGGGAGCAGAGTAGCAAAATGTTTCATGGATGACAACTATAGAACAGTATCTTCATAGGTATAATAATGTTACACAGATAGCAACAGTTGCAAGATCAGATAGTCCCAAAAAAGTTACCAATCTTTTGCAGAGGTCTACTATAATAGTTACAATGTCATAAAACGGTGCGTTCAAAGTGACCTTTCAGATACTTAAGGCAGACCGAAGTCAAGGATTGAGTGGTAGGTTCAAACCCCCCCTTTCCATTTTTTGGGGGGGTTCTTCTGTCAGGCAATGAGATTTAGCTCTTTATAAAAGTTCAAATTCTGTGGTTCCCAGCTCCATTGTCCCTTGCTTTTAAGCTGTCTACAAGTCGGCAAAGCAGGCTTCCTGTTTAAACTTTACAGATTTCGGGTTCAAATTCAAGATCAAAGTCCAGAGATCAAAGTGTCAAAATCAAAGTCAAGTTGCTAATTCTTTAAGTCCTTTCCTTTGATCCTTTCAAAGTTCCCCCAGTCTTACTCACGGGTAGATGTTTCAATTTGATGTTCACAGGAAAAAGGTCAGCGCTCTCCGGCAACTGCTATGCAGCTTCACTCCGTAGAAGTAGCGATCGACTCCCAGCACAGCGCAGCCCCGCTCCGCTCCGGAGCTCTTTACAGAGCTCCTTTGACAGTTCAGGGTGCGCTCCACGTGCCCACTGAGTCCCACGGCCCCAGGCTTCTCCCGCCTGCGGGTTTTTTAAGGGTCCTCCGCTTCGCTGCAGCGGTGGACCCGATTTCTACGGAGCTTCTCCCTCCGGTTAGAGGGAATCCGCCATTGCCGGTAGGCGCCGCCTCCGGAAGCCCAGTGGCATTTACTTCTGATTAGGCATGCCTAAGATAGTGGGACATAGCTGTAAAAAGGTGCTTTTTCTTTCTAATTTGGGGAGAATTCTTCAGCCCCATAGTGCCTACAATGTGGGGTTTTCAGGGTTCAGTTTTATCCCCTATGCTGTTTAACATCTACATGAAACTGCTGAGTGATATTATCCAAAAGTTTGGAGTACGTTGTCTGCAATATGCTGATGACACACAGCTCTTCTTCTCCTTTAGATCTGCAGGTGAGGCAGTGGATGTGCTGGACAATTGTCTTGCCTCAGTAATGGGCTGGATGAGAAGCAGCAAACTGAATTTCAATCTAGATAAGACTGAGGCACTGTTAGTGGGTGGTTTCCTAGACCAGATGCCTGGGAGGTTGCCTAGTAACACTCCCTCTGAAGTAGTGGGGGTACTTCTGTATCCATTGCTGTCTCTTGACAGCAGGTTCCATCAGGTTCGGGTGGTGGCCCAGTTGCACCCCTATCTGGACAGGGACAGCCAAGCCACTGTTGTCTATGCCTGGTAACCTCTAGGTTAGATTACTGCAATGCATTATATGTAGGACTGCCTCTAGAGATGGTTCAGAAACTTCAGCTGGTGCAAAATTCAGTGGCAGGTTGTTCATTGGGGCAAGAAGGTTTGAGCATATTACACCAATCCTTGCCCAACAGCATTGGCTGCTCATTAGCTTCCCAACTCAATTCAAAGTCCTGGTTTTAACCTACAAAGCCTTAAATGGTTCAGGAGTCCAATACCTCAAGGGCCACATCTCTCCATATGAAGATCATCCTCTGGGGCTCTTCTTCATGTACAAGAGGTCCAGAGGGTGTTAACACGAGAACAGGCCTTTTTATACTGGTTTTATATGTGGTTTTTATATTGTAATTTGATGTTTGAACAGCCCTGAGATCTACGTATGAAGGATGACATACTACTACTACTATTACAGTGATACCTTGGTATTCAAGCGGCTTGGCTCCTGAACAAATCAGCTGCCGAACACCGCAAACCCAGAAGTGTTCCAGTTTGCAAACATTTTTTGGAAGCCGAACATCCAACATGGCTTCTGCTTGAGTGCAGGAAGCTCCTGCAGTCAATCGGAAGTCGTGCATTGGTTTTTGAATGGTTTCGGGAGTCGAACAAACTCCCAGAATGGATTAAGTTTGGCAACCAAGGTACTACTGTACAAATAATAATAATGATTTTGATGTATCCCGGTTGCATTTTGAATTGAGTGCAGTATATTTAAGCAGAATTGGTTCATCAAAAACACTAATGAGCTAAATCCAAAAGTTGAGCCATCTTTCTTCCTCCCTAAACCTCCTGTAGTCCCCTTTCCAGAGTGTCAGAGCCTCTTCTAAACTGTGAAACAGGAAAATGCTGAGGGAGAAGAGATACACCCATAATCAGGTATAGAGAGACCTTCCACGATATCACCATGAAGGTCCCATTGACTTCAAAACTGATCTATTATCCTGCATGGGGGGCTTTTCCTGGATTTTGGCATTAGTGCCATTCCACACTGCTGTATTTTCTGTTAAGTAATGAGTTACCTCAGCTGGCAGCAGAAATGGGTAAGTATTAGGTAAGCGTTCTTGTACATGAGTTATCATTCCATCCCTGTGTCCAAAAGGATTTTCCCCAAATCCACCTAAGTTATCTTCTCTATCATTAGATATAAATGAGAAGCCCATCTGGGCTGATTTTATTGAGGGGTAAGAGGAAGATAAGGAAGGATCACTTAAAAATGTTATGTGCTAACTTTGAGCACCCCTACTGTTTGCCAGCTTCTTTTGCAGCTGTGAAATGGGCCTAGCGGGGCTCCCCTACCTGCCTCGTATGTGGGAACAAGGGAATGAATTATTTACTGCATGCAACACTTTGAAGATAAAATTGTTACATAGATGCCAAGAAGATTTATCATCATGGGGTTGCAGGGAGGGAAATCTTGTCTTTGAACGCTAGTGTAGATGATCAGAGTAGACTTTAAAAGAAAATGGAAAAGGGGAGAGGGCGGGTAGAGAGGGAGAGGGGGAGAGAGAGAGAGAGAGATGGAGTATGAAAAGAGGAAAAGGGAAGTTTGAATAATTAAAGTGGACTGCAGTGCACATACTTTAAGAACATTTTCCCCTCTTTGTTTTCCTTTCTACATATATAGTTCTGCAACAACAAAAATATCAAGAATGGTGTCAAACAATGGAACAGGTCTAAAATTTAGGTTCAGTTCAACGTGCCCATCATCACCTTTGTTTCCAACAAAGTGGCATGGACTCCATTCTACAGGTTTCAGTTTGTACTTTGAATTTAAGCATATTTATAACCTGATAACTCAGAAATCCTACTGGGGCAGCCACATGCATCACCAGAACATGGATTTTCATAAAATGTGCATATACCAGTTTATATGTATAGCTAGCAAATTTAGAAACAATTCCAATAATTTAAACAGAAATACACCTGACCATAGTGGAGAAGACTGTGGCCAGATGGCATTTGTGACAGCTCATCCTGCTGTACAAGGGAACTAGCTGCAGATGGGCAACTGCCTTCCCTCCTTATGGTTCTGTACCTTTGAACTGGATTCATACTGGACACATTTTCATACAGGAGGACAGTGCTCCTGTAAAATAGGACTCATGGCCACCCTATATCCCACTGTGCTAAATGGGGGTTATCCCCAAGTCATTATGTTTAGCATGGGGGTGGCCAGAGGCAAAAGTTGGATTCAGGTGGGGCCAGAGGCAAAAATTAGTGGAGCAATGGATGTAATTTTTGCCTTTGTATAGTAGGCTAGTTTCTACATGCACACACCTCTCTATCCTGCATTCAGGCAAGCAAGAGGCTTTATCAAAGTAAAAAAAACACATTTCAACCTGAAAGAACATTCATGGAGCGTTTGAAGCAGAGCTGGTTAGAGGTGTGGCCTGGAGCGAGGGAGTCTCAAGGGCCAGACAGAGATTGGGGTGGGGGCACATTCAGGCCCTAGGCTTGAGGTTCCCTATCCTTATTCATGACATCTATTACAGAAGCTTGCAAGTGGAAAAATAAACCTCATATAAATTGCACCACTCTGTCCCTCTCTGTACTATCACAGGCCTTGCTGAGTACATACACACATTTTATCTATAATGCACATTATATTTGCACTTGCGAAAATAATTGACGTAAGAGCCAACACTGGAAATGGTCACGTCAAACAATGCAACTGGAGTCATTAATAAGAATAATTTTGCAGAGCATATTGTCCTGTTGGTTTCAAGGGGCACTGAAGATGCATAGTATCAGAAGTCCAATACCATATTTCCATGCAGATACATAGCAGCTGGGCCTTTCTGCATGTGGACTCTCACAAACCAAATCATTAGAATGATGTTATAAGTATGTTAACACTGGTAGAATGTCATCAGAGATATCCTGTGACATCTAGGTGGTTCTTATGAAAACAGTACTTTTCTGAACAGTGAAGTCATGTTTCAGCCAATTGGGTTCAAACATGCTAGGGAATTAAGAGTTATTTTCTACTGGTCTCACAATGATAACAAGTCTTAGGTGGCTGGTGCATGGGTCTTTGGTGTGGTATCTAAAATAAGGCAAGGGGGAGCCCTCATAAAATCAGTAGTGTAAAAAGCTTGTTGAATCCACTTGGGTTCTCATTCATGGCTACTAGTACTACCAGTTAAAACTGCATGCCTGTGAAACATTCAAGGTGCACTGGTTATCGTAATGATTAATAACTATAAATCTGTAGACTCCTAACAGATATTCAGTTCTCCAAACCTCCATCATATCCTATTAAGATGTGTCATTCTCCACTAGCTGGAGAAAAAAAAGCTATAAATTTAATGGCAGAGAAGAGAATGACAGTGTTCAAATATTAATGAAGAGATGAGTTTCTTTTCGTTGCACCATCAGTCTTGCTCCATATCAGTACAAATCCACCGTGGCTGTTTCTCATGCAAGATATTGCACCCGCTAAAGTAATTTCTCTGGGGAACAATTACTGAAGAAGGGCTATCACCTATATTTAATTAAAGTTACAGAGCCAGCTGTAATTAAAGCTAATTGAGACCTCGCTGCCGAAGAGAACTACTTGTACACCCGTGCTAAGGTAAAGAAAAAGGGAACCCAGTAGTGATCCATCAAATATGACCTTGGATAATGTGCCAATGTGGGTGGATCTCTCCAAGTGCTGTCATAGAATAGCATACAGCTGCTTGCCCTTTATTGAGAAACTGATACTGCTGATCTCTTCTAACTGGCTGTCACTGGACCCAGTTTCCAAACCTGCCCATACTGCACATGTTTAAACATATGGTGACTGAGGGAATGAGCAATCCTTAATGACCTAAGAAGTTAATTCTTATCCTCTCACCACTGAGGATTGTCTTGTAGATTTGCCTTTAACATGTGCCTGATCTGCAGCAATTGTAGGTGATCATGGTTATTTTCATGCCCTGAAAACTTTCATCTGCTAATTCTTCAGATTCAAACTGCTGTTGCAATGAATGCTTCAAAACTGGCAACCCTACTAGTAACCTATGCAAACATGTATGTATGTACAGTAATTACTTCGGGATGTGGGTGGCGCTGTGGGTTAAACCACAGAGCCTAGGGCTTGCTGATCAGAAGGTCGGCGGTTTGAATCCCTGCAATGGGGTGAGCTCCCACTGCTTGGTCCCTGCTCCGGCCAACCTAGCAGTTCGAAAGCACGTCAAAGTGCAAGTAGATAAATAGGTACCGCTCTGTCAGGAATGTAAACGGTGTTTCCGTGCATTGCTCTGGTTCGCCATAAGTGGCTTAGTCATGCTGTACACCGGCTCCCTCGGCCAATAAAGCGAGATGAGCGCCGCAACCCCAGAGCTGCAACCTAATGGTCAGGAGTCCCTTTACCTTTTATGTAATTACTTCAGTTATGTCTATGCCTATACAGGCTGCTAGATGCCTCTGGAAAAACACGAGGTTTCTTGGGGAGGGACTACTAGGCTCTTTGGGGTCAGCAGTAGCTCCCCCCATTCCATCCTCTTACTTCAGCAATGTTCTATAGCAGGGGTGTCCAAGAGGTTGATCACAATCTACGTGTTGATCATGGGATGTACCTGGTTGATCCTGGGCCCTGATGCCCCCCCCAAGCAAACAAAAAACAAAAAACCACCACCACAACAACTTTGCCACATTCATTCTCCCCTAAAAGTAGCTCAACAACTTTGGCTGATTCTCCCCACAAAAAAGCTCAGCAACTCCGGTCAATCCAATGGGTAGATCACTGCCAGTTTATTTATAGTGGGAGTAGTTTCTTGGAAGTTGGACACCCCTGTTCTATAGTAGTAATAATAATAATAATAATAATAATAATAATAATTTATTATTTATACCCCGCCCATCTGGCTGGGCCTCCCCAGCCACTCTGGGCGGCTTCCAAAAGAATATTAAAATACTATGATACATCAAACATTAAAAGCATCCCTGAACAGGGCTGCCTTCAGATGTCTTCTAAAAGTCTGGTAGTTGTTGTTCTCTTTGACATCTGGTGGGAGGGCATTCCACAAGGAGGACGCCACTACCGAAAAGGCCCTCTGCCTGGTTCCCTGTAACTTGGCTTCTCGCAGTGAGGGAACCGCCAGAAGGCCCTTGGTGCTGGACCTCAGTGTCCGGGTAGAACGATGGGGGTGGAGACGCTCCTTCAGGTATACTGGACCGAGGCCGTTTAGGGCTTTAAAGGTCAACACCAACACTTTGAATTGTGCTCGGAAACGTACTGGGAGCCAATGTAGGTCTTTCAAGACCGGTGTTATATGGTCCCGGTGGCCGCTCCCTGTCACCAGTCTGGCTGCTGCGTTCTGGATTAGTTGTAGTTTCCGGGTCACCTTCAAAGGTAGCCCCACGTAGAGTGCATTGCAGTAATCCAAGCGGGAGATAACCAGAGCATGCACCACTCTGGCGAGGCAGTCCACAGGCAGATAGGGTCTCAGCCTGCGTACCAGATGGAGCTGGTACACAGCTGCCCTGGACACGGATTTAACCTGTGCCTCCATGGACAGCTGTGAGTCCAAAATGACTCCCAGGCTGCGCACCTGGTCCTTCAGGGGCACAGTTACCCCATTCAGGACCAGGGAGTCCTCCACACCTGCCCGCCTCCTGTCCCCCAGAAACAGTACTTCTGTCTTGTCAGGATTCAATCTCAATCTGTTAGCCGCCATCCATCCTCCAACCGCCTCCAGACACTCACACACGACCTTCACCGTCTTCACTGGTTCTGATTTGAAAGAGAGGTAGAGCTGGGTATCATCCGCATACTGAGGGATATAGGTTCATGAGATGGATTATTATGCATCTCCACAGCACCTGTGGATCTGAGGTCGTTCTATTGCAGCCTAACAACCCCGGGGTTGAATTACTCAGTTTTGAAAAGAACTGAAGGTCTTATCCTTTCCTACATTAAATCTCCAGGGAAAGGTATTTGTGCAGCCAAAACTGCTGCACATGAGAAGTATCAACAGTTTTGGGGAAACAAAGGTTGGAAGAAATACAGAACATGTTTTTTTTTAAATAAAACAAAGCAAAAAAACAAATCACACAGCCAATTATGATTGAACATGGTTAGTCAGCATGGGATGCTGACTGTTGGGTTGAGAGGAGAGGCGGAAAACTGAGTGGGAGACATACTGGACTGGAGAACTTCAAAGAGGTATGTCTGGAACCCTGAACTGGAGCATTCCACCAGTGTGTTACAGTCTCACTTGCACACAGTATTCTAAAAGTAACTGTAACACTGTTAGATTACCACCTTTCCTCTGAGCAGCCCTCCCTTCAGATGTCAAACAGATCAAGAATAATATGACTTTTAGAAGACATCTGAAGGCAGCCCTGTGTTGTGTTTTTATATTTTGCTGGAAGCCACCCAGTCAGATAGGTGGAATAATAATAATTTTTAAAGCTGCATTATAATACTCAGCACTCTACACATACACTATCACTGGTCTTTGTGACATTAAATAAAAAGCTTCACCTGTTATAGTTTTTCCTGCCATGCAGTTGGTAAAGGCAAAACAAAAGAAAAAGTGTTAACCCATTCCACAAGCTCGTTATGAAACTTGCTACCTTTGTTTTCTAATGAAGAGCATGCAGGATGTGACACATGATCTGCACTATGTCATTGTTGGTTCACTTTCTCGACCCATTCCAATATTTTGTTAACTCACAATGGGCTTCCTCAAAACAAAAAAAATTCCTTCCAGTAGCACCTTAAAGACCAACTAAGTTAGTTCTTGGTATGAGCTTTCGTGTGCATGCACACTTCTTCAGATACCAACAGGGCTTCCTGTTCATTGATGTGAGCTAGTGTGATTCTTTTCTCCTCTCATTGTTATGTTATTGGCTCTGAAGAAAGAATGAAAGAAAGGCTAACACTCTTTAACCACAGACAGCGAGTGATCGAACACCCAGAGGGAGGTTGGTTGGACATTTTCTTTTTCCTTAAACAAGCTTTTTTAATTATTCACCGCAGAGCGAAGAGAAGATAGACAGCTGGGCTCTTGAAAAACACCAGGACGGGACTTTCAAAGCTAAACACCTAAATTGAGATACAGGAGGCCTCAGCTACTCTTCACTGACCTGCTAGGGGAATCTGGAGAACGTCTGAGTGCCTGTCTATCCCTGCCTCCCTGCTCCCCAGCCCATTCTTCACACGTGTCGTTTGCTAGCACGCTGGGATGGGAACTGTTCCTGACAATATGTCAGCACAGCAGGTTACAAATCAGGGTCTCAATGGTAGTTATTGCCCTCAATTTCTAAATGCTGCTATAATATTAATTAGCCACTCTGTAGCATTAAGGAGAAGTCGAGTGGGGGAAGAACACAATGAGATTAATCACCTGAAACTCTGCTCAGATGTTCAATCTGTACCAGCTTTTTATCTTGCAATAGCCCACTAACTCCGTATCCTCACCTGCGATTAACAAGCCTACTCCCAGGTCTCCCAGAATAACAGTACTATGCTTTTTTCCCTCCCCAGTTGATAACAGCTTAATGTCAGCTTATATAGGAATTTCCCTGTTGGGCGTTCTCAGTAACGTGTTTTATTATTAGCATACCATTAACATCCTGATATGCTGACCTTTAAGAAATACAGAAAATATATATTATTATTTTTTTAAAGGAGCCTGCTTTGATCACTTGCAATTATTGATAATTGTAGCTTTGTTATTTCCTTTGACCATGCTATTTTAAATATATTAGACTTGAATCAAGAGGTGTTTTGAAACTGTGTGCATTTCTTTTAAAAGAAATTCCTTGAGAGAAATGGCAGCCTTCAGGTTAAAATTGAGTCTCTTTCACAGTTAAATGTAGTTATGTAGTCACTGTTGCTGAACAAGGGAACAGCTGTTTGAACATTGGAGTCAGCTCACAGCACTGTCTATGCAGCTTTCTGTTTCCTTCTGTTCTTTGATCTGAGCTACACAGTCCTGTGTCAAAAAAATCTCCTATTTTCCCTCCCCCTCCACCAGAATTATTCTTCATTAATTCATGAGAAAATAAATTGCATGTGAAAATTATGAAAGAGAATAGAAATTTGATAAAAACATCTGCCATTCAATCAATAGTTAAATTACATAAAAGAATATGTCTAAAAGATAAGAAGTCAGCCTATTTCCACAATACAGTATAACACGCATAGTACCGGTAATTGTTGGGCTTTAAGTTCTCTTCCTTCCACCAACGCTTGGGTGAACAATGTGTCAAATGGCATCTCAATACTAACACTTAAAGGGACAAGTGGAATTCCAAAAGGAGTGAAATCCATTGTCAAGACCATGATCCTGGTCTTCCTCACATATCTCAAGGCCCAGGTTGGCCGGTATGGGAAGAGCACTTTTGGGCCTTTGTTGTTTAGGTCTTTGTATACTAAGCGTAGTGCTTTTAAGATGGGTGATACAGTTCCATTTAGCTTCCTTTCTCAACATGTTGCTGTGTTGTGTACCAGCTTCTGGACAGTTTTGAAGAGTAGCCTCACAGAGAGCACATTGTGATCATCCAATTGTGATGTTACTAGGACACAAATGACTAGGACATAGGCCCAGGAAAAGCCATAGCTGACAAACTATCCAGAGTTCAGCAACATCTGAAGGGCCAAAGGTTCCCCACACCTGGTCTAAAAAGAGGACAGTGCATTCCATGTACCTGGAAATGCTGGTGGTGTGGGCTGCTTTCCCTGCACTGTATGCCATACCCATTCCCACAAATGTTTCAGCCAATTCTAAGACACTTACAGGCATCAGACTTTCCACATGCAGCATCCCATCCCATTTTTGTCACATTTAATATAGGATATGGTAAGCCTAATTTCCAGTGTAGCTGTTCCACTGGTTTTATGTTTTATGAAGCAGGTCATACTTGCTGGAGGGAAATAAAAAGTTGTTTTGAATGCAAAGCCTGCACATTTGTCATTTTTGCCAACCTAAAAGAAACACTGTGTAAGTGCATTATCTGTGCTTTATCTCTGCCAGCCACAGTTTATATGTATATGTGTATATATATGAATAAATTGTTTTGCTTTCCTGAATTATACATCAGGAACAACTTCTTTCCAGCACCTGAAAGTGCAACTTTCCTATTAATTTTGTTACTCTTACTAATTGAATTTGTATAACCCCTCTAGAACCCATCTGGGGTTTAAAATACTTGTGCTGACTGGAGTTAGTGGTGGAAGTCATGGGGCCCCAAGCCTTTCTGTGTGTGTGGTGTGGGTGCATATGAGAGAGGGAGGGTGGGCCAAATTGAATGTAATATTAAATGTGTCTTTGCATTTAATGTACTTTTTTTTTAAAAAAAAAAGAATATCTTTAGTGGCTGGAAAAGGAGAATGAGTTTATCAGAATTGCCACAGCCATAATAGTAATAAATAATAATAGTAATAAATAATAATAATAATTTATTTATACCCCATAGACTAGGGATTTAACACTGTCCTTCCTTACTGCAGTCCTGAGGAACCTGCACTGGGAGAAATTCCCCCATTACCTTGGTAGCACATGCCCTGTATACAAAAGATCCCAGATCCAATCCCTGGCAACTCTAGTCTTTTAAAATAAAAGAGGGATGGTGATATTCAACTAACTTTTACTTGAAGTGGACCCACTGTAATTAATGAACAAAATTAAGTTGGGTCCATCAATTTCAGGGGGTCTTCCCTTAACTGAATACCATCCAGGATCGGGCACCATTTAGGAAGATCTCTGTTGGAATGCATCTAGCATTAGAGTATTATTATTAAAATGTCTACCCCACTCTTATTCCTAAAGGAACCCAGGGAAGACATTACTAAGCTTAATGGATGAATATTTTGGCCTGCTATAAGGCAGCTTCCCATGGTCCTCTAGGTTTTTGCAAGTTCCTAGGGAAGTGGGTGGGTAGCTTGGGTGAGGTTGTCATATGCTCTGTATGCATGAGCATACAACAGGTATGTCAATAGGCTTTGGATAAGAGTGGCAGCGTCCAAGATTTTCACAGCCATGAATTAAATCATGCAGGAATCTGGCCTCTTTAGTTTAAACCAGACTCTAATTGAACAGTTGAACTGCTTCTCTGTTATTAGAGTTTTAATGAATAATCAACATGCCTTTTTATTTTTTAATCTAACTGACTGGCTTGGTTTTTAATTAGTCTGCTCCATGAGTCGAAGAACGCCCCTTCCATTTCCAAGCATTGTTTTCCCCTCATTCTGTCAGCAAGACTTATCATTTCAATAATGCAATCCAACACTTAGCATTGCCATCTCCCCAATGAGAATGAAATGGGTAACATTTTCCTTTTGCTGTTGCTGGAACAACAACAAAGGCAAGAAATTAAAGGGAAATTAAGATGGGGGTTTCTCCCCCCCCCCTATTATGTTGGATAAGCACAATCCATAATCACTGAAATCAACAAACATTGCCTACTTCATTCTTTTCCAGCTGTCTTCCCTGGGAGTAGAATAAAGTTTATTCAGCACATCTGTGATAACTGAATGATTAGGTGTCCTATACAATAGAATCTTCTTTCGCCCTAATATATGGGCACTCTGCCATTGAAATTCACTCAACTGCTTGAATTATGAGCTTTTCAGTTGTCTTGGAAATGTCAAGAAGGATGCTAGTTACTACTCATAAGAGGAAAAATTGGAGTTGCCTCCTGCTTTGCTGCCTAGTAGTGAGTGACTAATCACTCTGAAAGTCATGAAGGCCATAATCAAAGAGAAATGATGAATAAGGACATGTCCACCTACTCATCATACACCTTCTTTTCTCTTTCCCCCTAAAAAACATGAGAAAAATCTGCTGGATCAGGCCATATAGTCCAGGATCCTGTTCTCACAGTGACCAACTAGCCCTCAAGCAAGACCAGAGTCTGGCTTGAATCTATTCATCAAAGTCTGCTTGGCCATTCAGCTGACCTGGGACTTCCTGCATTACATTTGGAGGCTGATGGGGAAAGAGAAGTTTCTGAGAATTTTGTTTTTAAACATTGACCGTAGAACATTTTTATGCCAACATAAATTGTGTACAAAACTAGAACTGTTTCAGTACAAAACGGGCATCAGATATGGCTAACAGAAAAAAAAATGAAAATAGGCATAAAACAACCAGATTAGCAATAAAAATGCCAATAATCATAAAAGTAAATACATCAGCAGAAGAGAGTCAAAAATAAACCATCAGACAAACATACGAAAGCAAACCCATCCCCGAATGGAACCATGAAAAATGTACAGCATGCTGGAAGGCTAGGAGTGAGAGGACTCAGTAAACATCCAATTGGAGAAGAGGACCCAGGTCTACATAAAATTTGCCTTTGTTAATTTATCTGTATGGATGCAAATTTAGATATAGCAGAATTAAACACATCTCGCCACAACAGGGTAGACTGTGCTTGCTCTGCCTGCTATCCAGGGGTGGTATGCAACTAAACAGATCTGCTCATGCAGGGACTATTGAGTGAGCAAAGGAAATCCGCCTTCCTCTCACACCCCCTAAATCTGCTCTGGAGTTTTTCCCACACTCTGGGGGAACAGATTTTGGGAGGACACAGGGAGAGGCAAAAGAAGGAAAGCTCCCTTGCACTTAGTTTCGGTTCTTCATCTTTAAATAATCTCTGAACCAATAGAAGGTCCCTATAAATAGAGAACTGCCCTCTGTAACATAAGCTCAGTTTGTGGTACCATCAGTACCCTATTATATCAGCACAGAGCATATGTGCCTGGCACATATGTTTGTTGCCCTCCTCATTTTAGCATGACAACAACTCTATTAGGTAGGTTAGGCTGAGAGACTTTGACTGGTCCAAGGTCACTAAGTGAAATTCATGGCTAGGTAGCAATTTGAACCCTGCCCTTCCCCCAGTCTTTGTTCAATGCTCTAACTGCTACACAACCCTGCCTTTATGATTTCAAGAAGTATATTGATGGGACTTTAAATACAATGTTCTACAGCTGGCATAGGTACCTCTTTTATTTTCATATACAGCTTCCATTTATACTCAACTTTCAAAGAGTGTGTTTATCAGGAATACCATCATCGAAATTTTGAAGAGTTATCATGCTTTCTTCTATTACCAAGGGAAGACAATTTCCTCTTCTCTCTATAAAAGCCTTTTCTGCTTCCTTTCCTTGCTTTGAGAAAAGGCAGCTTCTTTTCAATGAGACTATTTATATTTATAAGCAAGCACATGCTGTTGCAAGATCCACACATGCCAAGAATTTAGGGAAAGGATCCATTCAAGGTAAGATAACTTATCATGGTTGTCATCCTACTGCCTAATGCCAGACAGCCAGTGATGTTGATTCTTTGCTAAGAATGATCTTGATACTACTATTTTCTTTTACAGAGTAATTCTCCTGTACAACAGCAAAAGCATTGTCCAAAAGCATTGTAGAAGTCAGGTGCACTATGCACTGAAAAACCAAAATTACACATTTGCTTATTATGTTTTGATCCTATACAGCAAACCTCAACTAACTCATCCTCATGCATAAGACTCCAGGGTCCTTACATTTCTTGGAGCTGAAATATATATACAAACACTTTTTTTTTATTTGATCTTGACATATGACTTTTGAAATGCATCTCAATTGAAAAGAAGCATTGGCCCTCAAAAATAAGAGTCTAAAAAGACTTCTCTGTGGTGGCATCTCAATTATGGAACTCATTTTCATAAGAGATATGACTATCACCTTCCTTTCTTGGTTTCTATCTGATGGCAGTTAAGGACATAACCTTTCATCCAAGCCTTGAAACAGGTTAATCTTGATGACATCAGATGTGAATTGATGAGTGAATTGAGAATTGTAACTAATATTGGTTTCACATTTCTAAAATTGTTCTGTTGTATTGATGCTTGGGTTGTAAACTGCCCTAGAATCATAACTGACAAGGGCAATTTAGAAATTGAACCCATCAGCTAACTACATGTCAAAGCCCAGATCCAAAGGAGCAATAGCAGACAATGAAGAAGCAAATAGAGGAGAGTCTTATGGTCATCCTAAAAGCCACCAGCAGCTCCCACTTTTGTGTTCCTCTTTCAGGTAATATCTCCCCTTCCAAACCATGCAATTTCAACAGAAACTAAACAGCTGGCTACTGAAGATGTTCAACTGGAGGCAGTTTTAAATATTACATCTTCTTCTGTGGTCATTGCTTATTCAATCCTGAGCCAGTAGAATGTTGGCAAGACATAATCATTGATATATTCCATTATTGTATTTGTTTGCCTCCTTCTAACCAGAGCCAGTGCCCAAACACTGGCATCATTTACCTGATGGGCATTAAAAGGGAATGGCTGTTCATTGACTTTGATGCAAAGTTGTGGTCCTTGCCAGTGTCAGACCCCTGTAGCAGATGGAGTGGCTGCCATTCTTAGAGTCACAAAGAATAAATGTAAAAGCACCATCTTGTGACTAATGGCCAAATTGCTAGAAAGCTTAAGAATGGCTGCCCTCCCCAAATCACAAACCCCCATTTTCTATTTAACCCAGGAAAGAGTTAGGTGAGCCAACTTCTTATATTCACCTATGTAACTCAAATACTTTATTGTCATGATTAATAAATGGTACCTTAAACCTGACTCTGTACTCCACCGGGAGCCAGTGCAGTTGGTAAAGCACTGGATAAATGTGATCCTGCAGCAAGGACCCCGTAAGTAGCCTCACTGCAGCATTCTGCACCTGCTGGAGTTTCTGGGTCAGCTTCAAGGGCAGTCCCACATAGAGCGAGTTACAATAATCTAAGCCTAGAGGTGACTGTCGCATGGATCACTGTGGTCAGATCAGAGCGAGAAAGGTAAGGGACCAACTGCTTAATACTGTGGAGATGGAAAAATGCCACCTTTGCTGTGGCTGCAACCTGCACCTCCATGGAAAGGAACTAAAATTAATGGATTATGTAAAAGTGTTTGCAAGATAAGAGAGATCCTTTATAGCCTAGCCATTCTGCACATTTCATTCCTTTAATGCATAGCTTTAAAATGGAATGTCATTGACCAAACAACAAGAACAAAAAAGACTAATATAGCAAGTGTAGGAAACAAATAGATCCTGTCCAGGTCAATTTTACACAACAAAATGGCAACAAAAGGTTTGATGCTTGGCTTATTCAAATGCAGGTATTCCTCTGTGGAAAGTAATGTAGCCGATGGAAGGCTACAAACAGGGTGTCCTGATCGCTGTATTTCTTCTAGAGCTTAAACAAATTTATTCTTCCCAAATCCTTCAAAATGTCCTTTGTAAAATATGCCAGATAGTCACTTGATATTTTCAGTATAGTCAAATATATGATGAATATTCACTGAATGCTTAATATTTCAAAATTCAACTATATGAGAATTAATATGTATTGGCATTTATAATTGGATGGTGGTTGATAGTTAACTATCAAGGGAATGTTTAGTTGCTGCTTCCCAAACAAGTATCAACTGGGGTATCATATGCACTCAGTCATCTCCCCTTTTGGTATAAAATTACATTAACAATTTGTAACACTTCTAAAATGTTACTGTGTGTGCACATATTAAATAAAAAGATATACCAGAATATATTTCATATTCTGAAAATAAAATTTCTCATATAATGGTGTACTGCTTTCTGCTCTTTCCCAGATATTTCTCTTAAAACATTCTCTTGGCTAAAAATGACCTGCCAAAGTCATAATTTCTCTCTAAAACTAAAAAGAAACCTCACAGACAGCAAGTATTGACCATCTCTAAGGAATTAAACCTTATTGACCTGTCCATATTACAGTATTTACATTAATGATCAAGACCCCTAATCTGCTCACCTTAGTGGAAAAAAAACTCCCCATTCGTTCTTTAGGCATTAAGCATTATTGGTCTCATAAGTTATTTTAAGTATCAGGTGTAAGCTAACATTGGCACAGGAATCCATGATTTGCAAATAAGGGTAGGGGCTGCAGAGGTTAAGCAAAGCCATGGCGGTGGGCTCCTAGCCCCAATGTCACTGCAGTTTAAATGGATGGGGCTGGGGTGCAACAGGGCAGTGCAAAGCTTGGGAATTCAACTTTGGGCTTGTTGGATTGTTTCTGTCAGGGCGTCCACACAGCCCTGACCTCACTTCCAATCATGTCCCACCCCAGCCCCACCCATGTAAGCTGCAGCAACGATTGTGATGGGAGCAGCCTTGCAGCCTGCCTGCCTTCTTAGGTGGGGAAACAGAATTTCTAGGTGGGACATTTTGGGGGTGGGGTGTTAATAGCACCAGCCATTCCCTCTCCCCTTGCCACTGATGGGAGGAATGTGAGTGCCAGTCTGGAGGGAAAGCAAGGCAGTGACTTCTCCCCTCACTCCTACGCCATGCGCAGAGTGTATTGACTTGCATAATGGGCTATGTAAAGGTCAAGTGAAAATTTTGTATATGAACACCAGGATTTAAATGGCTGGCATTTTTTAAAAAAAAGGATATTAAGGATACAGTGGACAATGGGGACACCAAAAGGTGTAAAAACAAAATGGGTTGTCGTGCTACCAGTGGCGTAGCGTGGGTTGTCAGCACCCGGGGCAAGGCAAGTAATTTGTGCCCCCTAACCCGTGGATTTGCGCCCCCTAACCCTAACCCCCAGATGTTGCGCCCAGTGCGGCCGGCCCCCCCTGCACCCCCACGCTACGCCACTGCGTGCTACAACTAAGAAGGAACTTGTTTCCTCCAAAAATCAGTTTTAATCTTGTATCACAACACCACCAATACGTGAGAGATCCCCAATAATAGCATTCTCAAAAGCTTGACTTTGCCTACATCTGCAGTCCTCTTTCACCTGCGTTCTGATTCTTCATAAACTGAACTACCCAAGTACTTACAGTGAGCTCCTGAGCTTACCTTTGATGCTGGACTAGGTATCTTCAGTTTTAGATTCCACCCAAAAAACACTTGTGCATACTTCAAGTTTAATGAAGGGCAGAGAGAAAATAAATACTTTGTGTTTGTTAAGTCGTCCTTGAGGATCCCTCCTCCCTGACCTTTAGATTTTCCTTCCTGTTGGACGTTTAAGGGAAAACTTTTTAACTAGTTGCTATATAAAAGACTAACTAAGCCATTGGAAACTAATTGTGGAAAGCTATTATATTTTTATTTTTATTTTTGCTGGCTATCAAAAGGCCTCATGCTGAGATGCACACCCTGGGAAAATCAGAAATTGGGCTGAATTACAGTCTAAAGTGGCAGCAGGCCAGCTAACTGCAGTGCACACAACAGTGTTTTTATTCCCCTGGGGATGTTTTCATCCTTTGCCATCTATTACTCAAGAAAAAGAAGAAACAGCCTTTATGATTGAGTTTACTCAGTACTTTAAAAGAGTAAAGGGTGGTTTAGGGGTAGACTTTTTCAGATCCCTTTAAGTTATCTCTTTATTTCACCCTTTAGTAATCAGCACCCATTGCTGCTCTACTCATCATCATAACTGCAGAATAAACAAGCTCTTGCATCTTACTACAGGCAAACATACTTCTTTTTTCTAGCTGGGTAGAGAGTACAACTTAAGCTGAAACTAAAAATCAAGCAGAGGAAAGTCCAAGGGGTGGAGCCTAAATCCACCCATTATACAAAGTTGTATATTTAACTCTTCAATATAGACTGGTTTTGTCTCTCTCTCTCTCTTTCTCTAATAATTTTAGGAATATTGTGTTTATGAAAAATCCACCCTCAATCAGGGAGAGCAAGCAGATTTTGGAGGGTTCTTCCAAATGATTTCTTAATAATAATAATAATAATAATAATAATAATATTATTATTATTATTTATATCCCGCCCTCCCCAGCCAAAGCCGGGCTCAGAGCAGCTAACATCATACAAGTAAGACAATGCATAAAAACAAGCAATCAATAAATTAAGATATATCCCACAATTAATTCAAACAAATTAAAATTAAAACTTGACAAGTGGCAATCTTCAGGTTAAAATTGAAGACGGTTACCAACTGTTTCCACTTATATTATAAGCACCTGTGAGCGGGCTGGGAATCTCCTTTGTGCTTGTTCTTATACAAGGAGAAAATGAGCCAGACTGAACACTGACCATAGATGGGCACTCATCTTTATTCAATTAATTTTTCAGAGGGTGCTGTTCCTAAACTGCTCCTGTTGCTAATACAGTGTGTCATTCTAACCTGCTATGGAGGTTAAAAAGAGAGGTGGGATTGATACAGGAATGAGGGGACTCGGGAATGGTATTTGTGTGTTTGCAAAGCTGGCTTCAGATTTGTGAACTGTGATTTGCAGGGGCCCAAGGATGAATTGCACTGGACCTATGTCACAATTTTCTATTATTTTCTATTTTCTATTATTAATTAAATTTGTTAGTCACTTTATCTTGCCCAGGACAACCCAAAGCAACATACAACCAACCAAAGTAAGCAATATTCCACTCCAGGTCCCTTGTTTTCTCAAGAACAGAGATAATCTGGAGTCAAACTTTTTCACTTACCTCTTTTCCTGTCCATTTTAATGAGTCTTTGTAATGAAAATGCTGGTTTACAATACACTATAATGAGACTCATTTATTGCTTGTGAGTAGTTTTCCTTTAGTTTTCATTACCTCTTTTCCTCCCCAAGCTTGTAAAGCCAAGATGTACCTAGAGCTGGAGTGTCATTTTCCAGCTGTTAGAAGTTGGTGTACAAGGTCCAGGAGACCTCCAACAAAGGAATACACTAAGCAAAAATAAAATGGATCCTTCTTACTGCACACTTGCAGCTCGTGAACAATGAAAATTTATGCTCTTATGAAAAGGTACTCACGATCTGTTGTTCCTTGAACACACGTAATTATGAGAGATAGCAAACCTATTCTGTGTGGGGATATTTCATTCAAGAGTAGCTACAAAATTATAAACCTTAGTCTCAGTGAATGATCCATCATAACATCCATATGGCATTTAATGTATCAATGGCTTTAGTGCTTAAGGGTTATGTTTAAAACTTTGTTTCAAACATGAATGCAATCTTGTGTACTTAAAGTTACAGATAGGTAGCCGTGTTGGTCTGCCATAGTCAAAAGAAAATAAAAAAATTCCTTCCACTATCACCTTAGTTGGTCTTTAAGGTGCTACTGGAAGGAATTTTTTTATTTTGTTTTGTGTACTTAAAGAAAAAGTATTGTTTATTTAAATAGATTCTGAAGTCTGCTTCACACTTGACATTTTCTGCATATATATATATCTGTGCAAAAAAATACAGTGTACACGTAAGACACTATTTTGTGTTAAATTGATATCAATCTGTATTTGCTACTAATGTATGTATTGAGGACCTGTTCTAGGGTACAGCTTGAATAATTTCTCTTGTGCGCACTGGAAACACTCCAATAGTCAAGCTTTCAATTAAGCAGAACACCTCAGATTCCTTCCTTCAGATACTGCTGAATGACTTATATGCTTTTTCCTGACCACAGAGACCTAGATCACAATCTCAGACACATTGCTGGCATATTGTTTCTGTTTTATACGGACACTTTGTTGCACCTATGCAAACCCTATTAAAATGAACTTAAAAAGCATGCAGTGCCCAACCTCTACCACTGTATGCTGACTTAGAAATAAATTCCATTGTGTTTCAAGGTGAAGTGATTAGAATTGTACACAGTATTCCAAGTGTGACCACACCTTAAATTTGCATAATGACATGGTAGGGGCGGTTTTATTTTCAATGCATTTCCTAATTATCCGTGAGATGGAATTTTCAGAGCTGCCACACACTGGGTCAAATCTTCATCAAGCTATCCACTTTGATCCCTTGTTAGTTCACACCCCATTTCATGAAATATATATGAAATTAGGATTTTTTGCACCAATGTACCTTATTTTACACTAGCTGACATTGAATTGTATTTGTTATTTTACTTCCTATTCACCTGGTTAGTAAAGGTCTTTTGGAGCTCGTTACAATTCCTTTTTTATTCCCACACTGAACAACTGGTATCATAAGCAAATTTGGCTTCCTCATGGCTCACCCCTATCTATAGATCATACATGATAAATGTGAAATAAAAGGTGTGGGTTCTCTACATCAGTCCTTGGAAATCTCCAATGTGAGAACTGTCCATTTTTTCCTAGTCTTTGCTCTTTGTTTTTTAACCAGTTACTGATTCATAAAAATATCTGCCCTCTTGTCCCATGACTGCTAAGGAGTCTTTAATGAGAGACTTTACCAAAAGATTCTTGAAAGTTTAAGTACATAATGTGTTTGTGGGCATTCTTCAAAGAACTCAAATAGGGTTGTGAGACAGGACTTACCCTAGCAGAAGCCATACTAGCTCTGCTTCAGCAAGACTTGTTCTTTTATTTGCTTGACAATCAGATTTTTAATAATGCTTTCCATGAGTTTAGAACAATGACCTATTTGAAATATTTCAATGACCCATTTACAATACTAAGTCTCTTAGTGTCGTAGTCGCGTTCCTGAGCAGCAACGTGCAGAGCTCAGTGGAGTGGCAGGCCGGCCAACCAGAAGAGTCTCTGAAGTGTACTTGCCTAGAGGAAGACTCAGCATCCGAGGTCAGGTCTAGACATGGGTTGGGTGAACAGCAGTCCATGTGGTCAGACAGTCCAGGGGGTCTGATGATCATGGAGTCAAGACAAGCAGGAAGCAGTACAGTATGGCCATGAACTAAAAGTGTTGTTACCAGCATCTGACTGCTGCTGGAATCTCTGCTTAAGAAGGCTGAAGCCAGCTGGTTTTCATCAGCACATCTCCTCTGTGTCCTTGGAGACTTACCAGCTGCAGGTGGAGTCACTTCGCCTTCTCCCCCTTCAGGTTGCTGTTCATCAGGTGAAGCTTCCTGCCCCATGACACCTAGTGGATAAAGTGAACCATTGTTTCTCCCTTTCTTTCTTGAGATCCGGTTGTAACCGATCCTTGTTTTTCAGTATTGTTACTGGCTAAGCCAGTTTGCCTCCATACTTGTGCCAAACATTACCAATGTTCGCTTGTTCTCATTTATTCTTCTTGTGTTTCTGTTGTCTCCAGTATGGCCAGCTTTTAAAGTGAGAACTGGAACAATTCTTGTCAGCTCACTGCGTGTCCTGACCTAGAGAATGAGTAATGTCAGGTGAGGTTTCAAACTTCTCACTGCCTTCTTCTTTGCCAAAGAAGGAAAATACAGGACAAGCAGCCAGGCATGCAAGAAGCCTCTTGGAAATCAAGGAGCAAATGTGTTTTATTTTACTACCCTGTGAAAGGGTAATTGTAAGGGCCCGGCCTGGTTTGCTAAATAGTCTGTGATCTGGATCAAATCAGTATTGGCAGGTACCAGACCAATAGGAATATTATGGCCAAATAATGTTGAAAAAATACCTGTGGGGGCAGAAATGGTTGTCTAAACCCATTCTTAATTTTGCCTAATGGTCTGCATATTTCTTTATTATTTCAACTAATAATTATATTTTGTGGATGGAGAAGACGAAAGTCAGCATTAAGCTTGCCTGTACTCCATAAGAGCTGTTCACTAATGCCCTTGTGAAGGAACAGCTATAACTGGCTGCGTCATCAAATTTCTATCAGGCCTTACAGCTTAGGGTTCTTTTTATTAAAATTTAATAAAATATTAATTATGAAAAATAAAACCTTAATTGGACATTGCAACAACAAAGCCATAATGTTTCTAGAATGTAATTGCACAGCGCAGAGTTCCCATTAAAGCTAAGGAAACAGTTTTTCTGTAGCTAGCACTTAACCTGTTCAATTAATTTCCAAAATGGGAGACGGGGCAAGAGAAATTAATAATCAATCATTAGTTTAAGTGGTTTCAGGCATTCAAACTTTTAGGGGAAACAGGAAGTGTGAGTGAATCACACAGCTTGCTTTGCTGCTTCCTAGCAACATAACAATTGGGGCTCACACACCTTACTGTGTCTTCCACTTCTCCCTCATCCCAAGTTCAAATGCAGTCGCAGCCTTCTGGGTAGCTCAGCATCACTACCTGCTTTCCCCATATGGAGACTGCTGCCATATGGGAGCAACCTCTGAGAGGAGAGTAGGCTAGTATCTGCTAGAATTCCTGCTCCATGATTGCAGTCATGGGATTTTTGTCTATCACATGACGTGGTATGTTTTGACTCCACAGAGTGGGAAGTGATGGAGACAGGATGTTTGTGTTCCGGGAAGTGGGACTATTGTCCTTTGTTTTTTCTCTTTGCTGTCTGATGCTAGAGAGAGAGGTAGCCATATTCAGTGCTCCATGTGTGTTTATATGTAAATAAAGTAGATTAGCCAAAATGCTGAGTTGCTGGGGTTCTGTTAACGCAAGCCACAAAGACTCTGCGGATCCGTAAGTGTGCTGCTGTCTGTTGGCATCAGTCGCTGTGATGTTCAGGCAGAAGAAAGCTTTTGAAGCTCCTGAACGATCGACCAGGAGGGAGGGAACATGCCAGTCGGGCATGTGTCTCTGCTAGGGTCCTACTCGAGTGTAGGACAAGCTCCTGACAGTATCTGCTAGTCTTAAAGCTGTGTATATTAGTTACTCCTTTGCTCTGGCAAGGAAATATTGTTAAGGCCACCAATGTACCTAGGCCATTGATGTACCAAGGCCACTGGCCCAAATGCCAGATGTGATTAATGTAAACTGGATAGTACATAAGTCCTGAAAGCACATCTGCTTGTCAGAACCTCAATGCAGGGTAGGTCCAGAAAGAGCTGCATACCAGCCAATGCTCCAGACCCAGGAGTTGCATTTCTTGCTGAATACGCTTCCAGCAACCAAAGGAAGGGATATAAGATAATTGCAGTGTTCTGCAGCTTTTGTTTAACTATTAAATTAAAAAAATTAACCTTCACACCCTCTGAGAGTTCATTGCATTCTGAATCCAAAATGAACTTCTGTCCCTTGGCAAAGCAGTGTGGTGCAGGCACAGCACTGGAGCCATTCTGACTGTTTCAGCACTGCCCCTGCCCCTAACGTTTCCTCTTTACTGGTTAGGAGAAATGACTTGCACTTTGGGAAGCCAGATAAGCAGTGTTGCAGATAAAGAGATGTTTCCCTTGAATTAGGTTTACTGGTGTTTGATCTGGGAGGACGAGTGAATTTAAGGAAGGCTTGCTTAAATTCTTGGGGTATTATTGAGTTAAGGACACACCAGGGGGTGCCAACTTTAATAAAATATTTGGAGGGCCCAGGTAAGCCCCACCCCGCATAATCAATCACATGACACATTGTGTGTACACCAATTGAATGGGAATGCCCGTCAACTTTGTGGGGGCCCATAATATTTTATTTTATTATGGGGGCCAAAGCCCCCACAGCCCCTAGGACTTGGCTCCTATGGGACACATTCCTACCACCTTCCATTTCCTTTTGGCATTGGGGTCTTTGGGGATGCCCCTCCCCCTGTGAATTTGGCATGTGCAGCAGGGTGAATGCTGGCCACCAAGGCCATTGTGTACAGGTCAGATTTATATCCCTAAGGTACACATAGTCCTCTAGCTTGTTTATTTCTAGCTCTTATATTTTAAGAAATATAACTTGTTTCACCATGCTATATGTTCTCGTGCCTTCTTTATGGGCGCAATGGCAAATACTTTTTGAAGAACATCCCTTTCGTAAAATAATGACTGGTTGCTCCGTTCTGAGTTGATACAGTAGTGGTTCATGTACAAATTTTCTTAGATAAATTGAGATAATTTTAAAAATCAGTGGCACTTCAGTACCATCTTTGCTATGATACTCTTAGACAACACATTGCATCATTAGCCTTGCCACAGTATGAACGCTGTGCTTTAAATATTTTTAAATGCTGTACAAATTTTAATGTCTTCCCTGGTCCCCTGCAAGGAAAATACTAAGTTCATTATTCACGCATGCATGCATGCATTCATTAATCCCTCATTTCACAGGTGCTGAAGAGAGGAAGTTATGCAATTATGAATTAAACATAATGGGTTTATGGCAATGGGGCTAGCACATAGTTGCCATTATCATCCTCAGTATTATTATTATTATCATCAACAACATCATGATTGCTTTCCTCACAAAAGCCAACGTACAAAAACAATAAAACACCAAAACTAAGTATAACCAAACAATCAATAACACACCTATAAAGCTTTTATGCAACTTTTTAAATAGCAGAAGGTCCAATCAAGAATGTGTTGTAAATATTCCACCCCTCAGTTAATGATGATGAATGCTTCAGTTTGAACCATGGTACCATTTTTAACCCAGGGACAGGTTGTCTTTTATGTCTGCCTAAAGGATGAAACAATCAGTAGTCAAGAGTGTTGATGGAATGAGAAAAGAGAAACCCAAAGGAAAGGCAGATGTTTATCTTCATCTTTATTCCAGCTCATAGTATACAATTCATCATTCATCTCTGCACTACAGGAGCTACAGAGGGAAGATAAGATTTATGCAATGTGTATGAGATGACCCAACATGGCACATAAATAAGTTTGTAAAATGTATGCTCCATCCACAATAGCTATATGTCAATAGCTTCAGAAACAACTTATGTTCATGTAGGATACTTCAATTAGGGGGCATTCATGCTGGTGTTCCGTTAGTATGATATCCCCCCTGTTGCAGACAAGGAAGGGTCTGCTAAAAGTAAAACTCATGGGTGAAATCAGTGCAAGGATTTCTGCTTGTGCAATGGAATATTTCCCCCCTGTTTCCCCCCTGCCCCTCTCTAAAACTGTTCCAAAGATTCTTCCAACCCTCTGGAGAAGATTTGGGATGTAGGGTGCACATGGTGGAGAAGAGAGGAAGAGTCTCATAGTGCAAGTGGATGAGACTTCTTGGCAGAATTGGATGTGTAAGTAGAATACCTCTCAATATCTCTAAGCTTATAATAGGAAGCATCAGGGTGGGGGAGTGGCAGATCAATGGAACGTGGAGAAATGGAAGAGAGCTCCAATGCTCAAGCTCAAGCTTGTAATCAAAGGTGATTACTTCACCCAGACTGTCATATCCCAGTGCTTAGGGTGGTGGTGGTGCGGCAGATACCTTTTAGTTATTTCCCACAAGAAATCCAAGTAATGACCCACACACAACCACTGGACCAATTTGCCTCCAATTTGGGAGTTTCCCTCCCTACAAGGCACTGTTGTCATGTCTGCAGTTTTCAGACAATTGCCCATAATTTCATGCAATTGCGGGGGGGGGGGGTGTTTTTTCTTCTTCTTCTCCTTCTTCTTCTTCTTCTTCTTCTTCTTCTTCTTCTTACCAAAGGTGCCGAGCACAAAACAGCTGGGACCTACTTTCATGGAATTTGGATGGCTTGATCCACTCTGGACACTCTACTGTGCCTATAAATTCCATCCACTAGATTAGGCATGTACAACAGGGAGAGCGTGATCACAGGGAAATCACTGGGTGTCTGTGGTAGATCACTGGTAGATCAGTGGCTCCCCCAAAAGAAGCTCGACATTTTAGCCCTGCACCACCCAAAAAATGTGGCTTTCCCCTTCCCTAAAGAAAGCTCAACAACTTTGACCTGAACACCCCAAAAGGGGGGAGATCACTGCTAGTTTTTAACTCTGTGAGTAGACCGCAGTCTCTTGGGAGTTGGCCAACCCTGCACTAGATCATACAAAAGTCCTTTGCTAGCGGGTAAATGTGTTTACAACAGGTTTTCAGAGGGAGGTTGAGAGATGAAGAATATAGAAGATGTTGTGAACTAGAAATAGTGCCCCCACGTTGGTGGAATTCAATTCCAGTTTTTCAATTCAATTGGGTTTTTTAAGGTGAAGGTGTGTTTTCGTTTGAATTTTTTAAAAAACCACATACAGTGTTACCTCGGGTTACAGACGCTTCAGGTTACAGACTCTGCTAACCCAGAAATAGTACCTTGGGTTAAGAACTTTGCTTCAGGATGAGAACAGAAATCACACAGCGGCGGCACGGTGGCAACGGGAGGCCCCATTAGCTAAAGTCGTACCTCAGGTTAAGAATAGTTTCAGGTTAAGAACAGACCTCCAGAACGAATTAAGTTCTTAACCTGAGCTACCACTGTATAGGCATTTTGCATGTGTTCAGGGTGAGAAAGAGGGGTGATACACAACAAAACCGCTATGAGAACCTTGACATGCAGCTGAAATACCCCATTTCGTAAAAGAATTATTGGGCAGCAGCGTTGTGTGAATGAATCCAATGGAATTGCAATTCAAGAAACAGCCAGGAACCAGATAATAAGGAACTTGAAGCATTCAGGCAGCATGACAGTCCATCTTCTGGGTATGTGGCTGATCAAAGGACTTAGCCCATGACAAAGAAATAAAAGAAAAAAATCTATGTGGGAAATATATGGCCTTTTCTGATTCTTCTACTTCAGTAAATGAAGATTCAAACACTGCTTCAATATTTACCCGTCAGTGCTATCTCTAATGCAGCATGCTGTAACGTTTAAGCTGTCAGCTCTCACACCCACACACAAATTCATCCACACTTGTACAGGCATGTACACACACACACACACACACACACAAATCAACTGACAAGAAAATGGTGATTGTGCTTTGTTTGTTGTATGTGTTTTCCTGAGTATGACAGCTCTTCGGTCATTTTACCAAGACATGGGGGGGGGGGTCTGCTTTGGCAGCAAAAAACAAAGATCTTGCAAAGCATGCGCTTGCTAAAAATAAACCATTGACCGAGATAAGCTGAAAAGTTCCAGAGTTTACCAGACTCATCCAAGATCCCCCTTAAAACAATCTTTGGCCCAAAGCATTTTTCAAGGAACAGAATGAATGAGAGCAATCAGTTTGATGCATTGAACAGCCTTTCTGTAGCATGGTAACCTATGATATCTTTGTAATGGTAAGCTTGTTGACATGGGGAAATATACAAATCACTACAGTTTAGCTGTGCTAATGTTCATTATCAATCTTCCTGCGTTGTCAAAAAGTGCTGCAAGAGTCTCTTACACCAAATTAATTCTCCACCCACTAATTTCTCTTTCCCTCTCCTTCTCTGTCTGGGCTTTAGTCCAAAGTCATGACAAACAGAGGAGAAAGTGTTCAAAAGCATTTTTTGGGTGTGTGTGTGTGTGTGTGTGTGTGTGTGTGTGTAATCATTGCATTTTGACACAGTTTAGTAATAGAGGCCATGGCATTCTGATATAGCAAGATTAGCTATTAAGAATTCCCTCATACATGGGAAGCCTTCTCCATGTTGTTTTATGGCACCCCAATCTCCAAGCAGTGTGAGATTCCAGGTGTTTCAAAAGCTTACCCAGGTCTGTGTTTCCTTTTGAAACTGAGGCACAGGAGACTGTGGTGTCTTGCTGATATATGGTTTATTTACACATATGCACAACCTGAGCCTACAATGGAAGAGTTTATAGCATTAATACCCCCAAAGTGTCTTGTTTCTTTCATAGCCAAAGCCTTAGATTTAAACAGATGTCATACTTCTCCATACTTCTTCAATAGGCAATGTTATGCATATGTGTTTGCTTTTGTCATCTGAAGCCATCCGCCCCCATGCTCTTTTGGTTTCTCCTTACAGGACATTTAATACTGAGTTCTGCTGGCCCCATTGTTGTCCACTAGGCAACACTGTTGGGCTGCCAGACTTTGCTCCTAGTCAAGCAATCATTTTATTTGTGTGCCTCCTTTCCTAAGTTAGAACCATGCTCAAGGCTGCTTACAACAGAGAAAAATTGTGTTAAGTACAAACATAACAAAAATAGTCATAAACAATAAATCAAACATCAACAAGTACATAAACAAATAAAACAATTTACGCAGAAATCACAAGCTCCAAAATAAATATACTAAAAACAATCAGCAACAACCACTCCCCAACAAACCTCCCTAAACAATACCCCAGCCAGTCATGTACAGCCGTGTCCTTATTTATATCTGTGAAATAATGTTGGAGGGTTAGGCCTGGATTTAGCCATCTGTTCGTTCTACGCTTGCCGTGGCCTTGCAGTTGGATCCTGGGAAAACTATGCAACTTCCCTAACGGCTCAATGTACTCATCAGTCAAATGCATATAATAATATCAAACCACCTCACACTGAGATTTAATTGAGAAATGATTGCTCTGTGTTGGCAGAGCCCTGCTATATGAAAGTCCTCTCATAAAGTCCTTTCTTCAGCATTTTCCTGTTAGCCTCCAAGCAACATATATAAACAAAATTGCAGTGTGACTGTTTTCATTAATAAAGAAAAAAAATCAATGCAGCAGTTTCCCCCCTTAGGTAAAAAGGTAAAGGGAGACAGAAAAAGCTATCTGTTTTGCTAGAACAGCAGCCTCTCCCACAGCACATTATTTTTCCCAATGAGTCTATTGAGCCAACTGCACACAAGTTGTAGCTCTTAAGCCTTAGGCAGTACATGGTATTTAAAAGCAAAGGGATCTGACTCTATATTTTAGGATATACAAACCCTGCTACCTACGCAAGGGAAGTGGTGGCCTAAAGGAGCAGCAGCTGAGCATCAAATGTTGCAATTGGGTTTGCAATAAATTTAGTGTGGTGATACCTAGCAGCCTTTCTTTTCTAGTCAAGTTTCTTTTCTAGTCAACTCAACTAGTTTTGCCTTGATAATTCTCAAGGCAAATTATTTAAAAGGATGATCTCCAAACCATCCTAAATATCTTTGCAGAAGTTTATGAAAAGCTTGGCCTATCTCTCAACATCCAAAAAGCCAAAGAGCTTCACCAACAAGTACAAATTAACCCCTCTGCAGCGCCACAAATCCAACTCAATGGTGTAATGTTGGAAAATGTTGATCACTTCTCTTACCTAGGCAGTTATCTTTCCACAAGGGCCAACATTGATGCCAAAATCCAGCATCGCCTGAGCTCTGCGAATACGGCTTTATACCGATTGAAGTGAAGAGTGTTTGAAGACTAGGACACTCAGAGGGAAACCAAAATGCTTGTTTACAAAGCTATTGTACTACTAACCTTACTATATGCTTGTGAAACATGGACCACTTATAAACGCCATCTCCAACTCCTCAAAAGATTCCATCAATGGCGTCTCCGAAAAATTTTACACATCACTTGGGAAGACAGGTGAACTAATACTGGTGTACCGGAAGAAGCATAGCTCACCAGTGTAGAAGCAATGATTCTTCAACATCAACTTCGTTAAACTGGTCATGTTGTACAGATGCCTGATGATCGTCTTCCAAAGCAACTACTCTATTCCGAACTTAAAAATGGAAAACTTAATGCTGGTGGTCAGAAAAAGAGGTTTAAAGACTGTCTCAAGGCAATTTTTTAAAAAAATGTAGTATAAACACCAACAATTGGGGAACACTTGCCTGCGAGCACTCGAATTGGAGAACAGCCTTTACCAAAGGTTTCATGGGCTTTGAAGACACTCAAACTCAGGATGCAAGGGAGAAATGTGCTAAGAGGAAGGCATGCTTGGCAAATCCACACCGTGATCAACTCCCGCCAGGAAACCAACCAATGTCCGCACTGTGGAAGGATGTGTGAATCCAGAATCGGCCTCCACAGTCACTTACGGACTCATTGTTAAAACCATGTTTATGGAAGACAATCTTACTCAGCTATGAGTGATTGCCAAAGAAGAAGAAAGAAGAAGAATAGACTCAAATGAGATCAGACTGGCAGTACATATCCATAATGATGATAACAGTACTTTTCAAAATATTGAGCAAACCAACATTTGTCTTTTTTGCTTCTTCAACTTTCCTATCTTTTACTTGGACAATGAATTGCCAAATAATTGAATTTCATCTCTGCTTATATAATGATGGGGCACATGCATGGGCACTGATAGACTAGATAGGCAATGGAGAAAGAGAAAAGAAACAAAAGAGATATACCCTTCCTAAGCTTCTAGCTCCAGCATTTTCCAAAAAAAGTTGAATTTGTTTCCAACATCAAGGCTATCTAAGTCTTCCATCTTTTCATTTCATTCTTCCACACGCCTTATCTATTTGATTAATAGAGTTAAAGAACAAAAATCCGCACTCTCCCAAAATCAACAATTCACAGCATATTAAAAATGAAATCTGTGTAGGCACAGTTTAATTAGGAATGATAGTAATTGTGCTTTTCCAAATTGCAGAGATGACAACATTTTGCATATGACAAAATAATGTGTTTCTCTTCAGCGCACAACCATTTTTCTTCCACCTGTCACTAGACCAGCTGAACTTACTGCAGTAAAGATCTACTTCAGTAAAGATCTACAGCCTTATGAAGTCCAAAAGCCTTTCTCTCTCTCTTGAATAACATGGAAAGCCTAGTACCTTGGCTCAATCAGGTGTTGTTTGGGGTCTTTTTGTATAGCTAGTATAAGATTGTAGCCTTCTTTCCACCCAACTCAAAGCAACCATGACAACCATGCAGATGCATAGCAAGCTCAGGTGGTACTTGGTGCAAATAATTTTTTGTCACCTCCCCACATTGCAATTTTTGGGAACGTTGCCCAGAGTTGCTGAGCTTTTTTAAAAGGAGGGTACCCCAGAGTTATGGGACGTGGGTGGTGCTGTGGGTTAAACCACAGAGCCTAGGGTTTGCCAATCAGAAGGTTGGCGGTTTGAATCCCCGTGATGGGTTGAGCTCCCGTTGCGCAGTCCCTGCTCCTGCCAACCTAGCAGTTCAAAAGCACATCAAAGTGCAAGTAGATAAATCGGTACCACTGTGGTGGGAAGGTAAATGGTGTTTCCGTGTGCTGCTCTGGTTCGCCAGAAGTGGCTTAGTCATGCTGGCCACATGACCCAGAAGCTGTAGGCCAGCTCCCTTGGCCAATAAAGTGAGATGAGCACCTCAACACCAGAGTCAGTGACGACTGGACCTAATGGTCAGGGGTGCCTTTACCTTTACCTTACCCCAAAGTTGACCTTTTTTAGGAAAGGTTGGCTGCAAAATAGGTTGCGCAAATCTGACCGACAGTCACATAAATCCATGTGAGCCCCGCCAGCCGTGGGTGCAAGCGCCACCCGCTGGGGGGGGGTGCCAAGCTAATCGCCAGGTGTATTTGCGCAGTCAGCGGGCAGGTTTTCACGACGCCGATCGCATTGATCGCGAAAATCCGCCCGTCATGGGGTGCGAGCACCACCCACGCCGATCCACCCAGATGGATTTTGTCACACACACCCTAGGCATGACACACAGGGTGGACTCCACCCCCCGCACCCCTCTTGCGATGTCCCTGCAACCATGACAAGAAACCATAATTCTGACTGCCACAGCTCAAGGCACACTTAGGAGTTTTGCAGCGCTTAAATGAATAGTAGTTCCTGGTCGTTACAAATCACAATGAAAGGAATCTCTCCTAGCAGAATGACAATGTCTGTTGCAAGTCAGGCTATGAGGCATGCTGACAGAAGCCTTGCCTTTTTTTAATTGGAATCTGTAAAGAGGGTGGGGTGGGGACTAGGAAGGAAAGAGAGATACTATGACTGGAAGGAAAAGAACGACCTGCACCTATCCAGGATAAAGAGTTGCCCAGAATATGCCCCAGAAAGGTGAAGAACAAAACATTTGATATGAAGCAACCCTTTGCAACAGCCTTATATGTTAGATCTGGGAAGGAGAAGGAAACAGTAGCTGTAGGGATCTATTAAAAACACAACAAAGGGAAACTGACAATTAAAAAAAAAAAGCGAAAGTGACCTGGTTTGATTTCATTTCCAAAGTGAAAGGAAGTAATGTTTACTAGCAGCTTGAGGCACAGGGAAATTTAGCTACATTAAAAGAAAAAGAAAAAAAGCATTTCCATCCTGCTAATAAACTGCCTTGCTGTTGGGGAATCTGCTTCTAATCCTGAAAGTGTCCAATTAATTTTTAGCACTTCAGGACTCATATTCTTATTTGCATTAACCCAGCAAACTGCCTCCCAGTCCTAATTCAAACTACCATCCAGCAACTGCACGATTAAACGCCCTATCATCCACTCCCAAAGGGCTGCTTTAATTTCCTGTTAGTCCCTCGGTGTGGTTTCTAGGCAATAAAGGAGCATGCAGCCATTTCAGACACTGAAAGCCCTAACCTAGCAAACATGTGAAAGAGCGTTTTTCAAAAGAATGACAGGGTCAACTTAGATTTAACTACTGCACAGTTTTTAGGCTGCTGCGTGGTTTCTGCATGAAGGCTGGGAAAGCAATGGAGAAGCAAGGTTGACGGCTGCAGACAGACCTCAAAAGACTAGAAAGGCTCATTCCTGGAAACTTAATGTTTTACCTAGAACAGGTGACAGGATAAAAAAGAACATTGCTCCTGAGAAGAATCTAGCAAATGGAAGAAACATGAGCAAGGCTTAATATCATAAAGGTTCCAACTCTTGCTCTGGTTGCACTGTCCAAAAAACAAATATGTCTGGGAACTTGCTGTGGTAGATGTGAGGTCATTTTGTACTAGATTTGGGTTGTGCCCAGAGAAATGATCCAATAGCAATGGATTTTTTGGATGTATGAATTTCTTATATATCCCAGTTTAAAAAACCAGAGGGAAATTGCATGGTCTTCCTGCTTTACAAGGTTTATTGGCCTAAGTATGTCACAGGCAAGTGATTTTTCTCTGTTTAAATTGCCAAAATATATTCCACACTTCTCAACATTCCTGCATTTGGTATTATCTTTCCCCCTTTAGATTGAACTGTGGGATCTACTTTCAGATCCAGAAACCTGGTTCTGCTACATGAACACATGCTGGATTGGTGTCTTCAGCAGTACAGTGAAACCTCGACTTACATACGCCTCATCTCATGGACGTTCCAAGTTGCGTCCGCAGCAAACCCGGAAGTAAACACCGGGTTTGCCACAATTCATGCATGTGCGGAAGCGGCTTCTGCCATCTGTGCATGCACAGAGGCGGCTGCCGCCGTCTGCGCATGTGCAGAAGCACGCTACCACCGAATGCACATGCACACAAGACGCCTCTTCTAGTGTACCGTTTCGACCAATGGACGGACCTCCAGAACGGATTATGTCCGTAAGTAGAGGTTCCACTGTATTGGAAATGTTACAAGTCATATAACATCATATTAGGCTCCCCACCCCTTTTTTTTTTCTTTTTTTCTTTTTTTGGTAATTCCCCCCCACACACACACACCAAATTTTAACATATTCAGAAAATTCAAATTACATTTTACATTTTCAGTCTACCCCCCCCCCAATGACTTCCCCCAACTTCCCTTTCTGGTTTAGAGTATATTATTTCTGTTCTGCATATAATTTTGTGTACCTTCTATGCTAAAATAAATTTATTACCTAATCATATTAGGCTTTCTGATCCATTGTGGTGCAAAAACAAGACTGAAGCTTTACTGACCCACAATGAATCAATCAAATTCCCCAGTTTTGCATTAACCTTTCCAAGAATTAGCCCTCACTATTTTTTGGATTCAAATTCAATAGATACAAAAGCTGTTTCTCTCACAGAGAGAGAGAGAAATATACAGCACCGCATATTACTAGTCTCCAGCTCATGTATTCATACAATTAAAAAAAAAACCTGAAACATAAAATTGCAGCTATGACAATCAAAGTATAATATAAATTCAAAAGTGGATATAAAGCGGAACATAAGTGAATACAGATGCAGCAAAACAGGCAGATGGTACAGCAGAATGCCAGAAATAAAATAGTATAAAACCTGCAGAGAAAAGGCCACAGTCCAAAGAGAGTCATAATCAACTATTGCCCTGAAACAGCTAATAGGATGCTCATTTGTATCTATATTTCAAGACAAATTGGATTTCGATCCACATCCCTATCCTATGCCACAGTGTAGGTAGAGATTGTGTTTCAATGACTTGACTCTGAATGTCTGTTCATTCACGTCCTTTGATATTGGTTCCTGATCCAGCAAGAATGTGCCCAGGATTTAACCAAATAGTATCCTAACACTATCCTGTTTCTGCACAATTGCTGAATTGAGATAAAGGTCTACCCTCTTCTGTGAAAAAGAAAATACATAAATTGAGGAGTACTAAATTCCTTTTTGAAATCCAGACCGTCAGACAAAAATGGAAGCTTCAAATGAATCTTCAGGAAAGACCAACAACAACATATTTCATGAGGAAATGGTTAAAAAAAAAGATGATGAACTTTACCCTTGAAAAAATAAGATGAGAGAGCTGATTGCAGTCTAAAGTTCCCCTGCCAAGGTACTACAACACTTGCCAAGGGAGATTTCAGTTGGTAGCACCCTGCCCCTGAATTTTATCTGCTTATTCCTTCAGAGGTGAATTAAAAGGGATATTTTAAACACCCCATCTTATAAAATCTACTCATGCTTAAAGCCATGTGGCTTTCTTTCTTTATCCAGTCCTGTGAATAAACACACATAAACACAGTTTTGGTTTTATGCTCTAATCTCTTTAAAGTTTGCTTTTTCTAATCTGTGGTAATATCTATACTGAAAACTTGTAGCAGCTTTTATACCAGTTTAGCTTTGATAACTTCCCACAAAGAATCCTGGGCATTATGTTAGCTAGGGATGATGGGAGTTGTAGTCCCAAAACATCTGGAGGGCCAAGTTTGCCTATGCCTGGAGTCCTAGCACACATGCACACACACACACACACACACACACACACACACACACACACCAGCCTTCACTGTATTACAGTACCTGCAGAGAAAAAGTACTATTAAGCAAGCTTAAATGTCTGTTGTAAACATATGCCCTGTGTGTCAAATGATTACAGCCAGCTGGAAAGCTATCTTGATCCTGCTGGAATCAGCCGAGATTAGCAGTTGCTGGAAAGCCAAATGACAATATTCTGATGTAGGAAATCTAAGTACAAGATGAGAGATGGCTAAAACGCTCAACTGTGTGCTAAAAAGTTAGTTCGAATCTTTTAACATACCAGGGATGATAACAGGTGCTAAGCACCATCAGATCAGAAGGCCCATGTCCTTTGAACACAGACAGGAGGTACTAGGCATGCAACCTCTATGGAACACCGGAAAATAGTTAGAATTTTCCTGTCTCTTGAGCAGAGGATTTGTGCAAAATCATCAGACAGTTCCTTCCCACGATCATTTCTTCAGTGTCTGTTTGTATGTCATCTGGAAAAATTAATATGCCACAAGGGATACCTCATCTTTGTAAACAGTTCGGGAACCAGTGGCAGAGAAGCACCTACTTCCACAAATCTCAACCAAACATTTGGTTTTGGTTCTGGTTATCTAAAGTGCCACTTCATCTCATATGAACCAACCAGGTTTTAAGATCCTCATCTGCCGTCATGCTCCCTGGTCTCCTGCTGAACGAGGCTCTTTGGTGAGTACCAGAAACAGGGCTTTTTTCTGCCATGACACGCAGTTGATGGAATTCCCTTCCTTGGAAAACCCAGAACACACTCCACTCACTACGTGGCTAAGCATGCTTTGAAAACCCTTTTGCTTAGTTTTAATCTGTATGTGCCAGCGTGATTCTTAAAGACCACATTTTAACACTGTCTTTTGTTATGTGCTATTCTATTGCTTTTATTGATTATGTCATGTTTATTGCTTTTGAAATATGTACGCTGCCTTGTAAGGAGCTGTCCTGAAAGGTGAGGTATGAATGAGATAAAATAAAAGAAATAAACCTTTCAGTTACTATCTCTACAACCTGGTTTAAACCACTGATTGACACATCTGCACATGCTTCCTTATCTTTTAGCATTTATATTCATGGTGTGTTTGGCTGCTCTAGGCAACATGAAAGAGCTTATAATGGCTTCCCCACCAGGGAGTCTTCATGCTCAGTGTGCCACTATCCTGCAAAAATCTGTGCACCTTCATGACCATCCAACAGTCCACTTTTGCCATGTCCTCAGTGTGCTGCTCCGCACCTGCCTCTGTGAGGAAAAGTTATATGCCAAGGAGCCAGATGGAGTATGCAGCTGAATGCCCTAAACTGAGCTGTGGATGAGACCATAGACATGCATAGCACATTTAATTATAGTGTGCACCCAGTGAATTTAATTTAATTTATTTAATTTTAAAGGCAAACATTTACTGAATACATGCTTAGTCATAAAGGACATTATCGAACAAACTGAAGAAGCCAAAACTTTACTGAACTTTTTCTTTTTTAAAAAAAGAACTAATAAAAGGTAAAGGGACCCCTGCCCATTAGGTCTAGTCGCGGACGACTCTGGGGTTGTGGCATTCATCTCGCTTTATTGGCCGAGGGAGCCGGCGTACAGCTTCTGGGTCGTGTGGCCAGCATGACTAAGCCACTTCTGGCGAACCAGAGCAGCGCACAGAAATGCCATTTACCTTCCCACCGGAGCGGTACCTATTTATCTACTTGCACTTTGATGTGCTTTGGAACTGAAAGGTTGGCAGGAGCTGGGACTGAGCAACAGGAGCTTACCCTGTTGCGGGGATTCGAACCACCAGCCTTCTGATCGGCAAGCCCTAGGCTCAGTGGTTTAGACCACAGCACCACCCACGTCCCTAAAAAAGAACTAAACTTTAGTCCAAACTTCAAAAAATACTAAATGCATGCCTATGGACTCTGTTAACAGAGATGGTTCTTCTGAGAGGCTGCATGCTCAATGTGGCAGCAGTGCATTAAGAGCAGAGGTGCTCTGGTGGGGGAAAGGAGATGATGGACCCCTCCAGACTGTCTGTATTTTGCAAGAGGCATTCAAGCACATCTGATGAAATTTAGGTTTACACAATTCAAATGGATCCAAGTGCTCTCTCGTCCCATTGTAGTTGTCTGTAGAGACAAAATTGTGTGAGACCAGGACAGTGGCGTAGCATGGGCTATCAGCACCCGGGGCAAGGCAAGTAATTTGCGCCCCCTAACCCATGGATTTGCGCCCCCTAACCCGTGGATTTCCCTAACCCCCAGATGTTGCGCCCGGTGCGGCCGGCCCCCCCTGCACCCCCACGCTACGCCACTGGACCAGGATTACCCTTGATACATCATTCCTTCCCCACAAATATTTCACAGCATCTCCTAATGGTGGTTAATTTCCAAGATGCCAGGAAGTGTGTCATTTGCTGTATGCCATGGGAGGGCTTTCTTAGCTGTGAATGCCTATAGCAACTGTTTTCATCTGTAATCAACTCTTGATTACAGCCTGATCTGGGCTGAAATCTAAAAATTCTGGCTCAAATTCTTCTTCAGTGCTTCCTACTGTCTTGAGATGGCAGCAGCAAAAAGGGTGCAGACACCTCTCTCCTTCAGAGGTGTCTTGCTTACCCATTCAGCACCCAGAGCTGTCCCCATTGCTCAAGAGAATGGAGAGCTCTATGCCTATATCAGAGCACCCTTTTTCATGCTACTGGCATATATGACAGAAAAAATGAGTATATTTTTCTGATGCTGGCATCCACCTGGGCAAGAACGGAAGTGCCATTTCCCTTCCTACTCCTGGCTCTCTTCAAATAGCAGGAGAAGTACCTGATTAAACTAATAAGCATAATTTTCTAAATTTATCCCTCGTGTATGAAACACTACCGAAATCAATGGTCCACTAAGCACCAGTATCTCTTTATGTAACACACACACACACACACACACACACACACACACACACACACTGGAGGTCAAAATGTAAGATTATAATGATTCCTTTGGGTCTTAAAATCTATTAGTGAAAAATCTGAACTGAACTAGTGGACGGTAATGACGCAAATTATAGCTAGCTTTTGGAGTGCAAAGAAGGAAGGAGGGGAAAGTATGAAAACGTGCATTTTTCAGTTAGGCATATTTATTTAAGAGCATTTTGTAGGCTGCTTAAAGAAACAGGATCACAGAATTTTTAATGGCATCTTCCAAAGAAATAAATGCTGGAATTAAGTGTCCTTCAGACATCACTTAATTGGCTCAAGTGAACTCCTGCATACAGCATTATATGGTTTGCTTCTGTAGTTTTGGAAATACTTGCTCCTGGAGGAGCAATCAGACCTTATCCTTTACTCCACTCACAGGAACTCCTTCTCTGGGACATCCACTAAACTCCCGTTTTGAGTGTTCAAATCCTGAATGTTATTAGAATTGTAGGGATGGAGGGCTAGCCCCACCCCCTGTTGTTATCCACATTGCTTCCCATGAGTTGGGTGCAAATGACTGAAGCAGGCAGCGTTCTCTGCTCATGTAGACTCCATGTACAGTTTAGATTCCTGGAAGGTTAGGGTTCAAAATCATGTGGGAACTAGTCTACATGAATGAAAAAGGCCCGTTCAGCTTCTGGAACGCAGCAGGATTAACAACTGGGGAGTGAGGGAGCTATCTGATCCAAGCCTGAATAAGGAAACTGGGCTGGTTTTCTAACATCTGGCCTTTGAATCCAACTGAGCTGCATATACATACGTCTTACGTTGCAATTCTAAACAGTCCTGTGCAAGTTGACTCAAAATCTTACTGTGTTCAGTGGGAAGTTCTCTAGTAAAGAGACTTCTGAAACTCCCTAGAAGTAGGGATGGAGAAGAAATACGATCCAGCTTGCATTTAAAGGTGAACTTTCCTCATCTCTATTTTTTGAAAACAATATGCAAACTGATAGAAACCCTTCCAAGTTCATACTTCTCTGAATTTTGAAATTTATTTCTCCAGCCTGGTTCAAAAATGCATATGTCCAGGAAAAGTATGCCTATAAATACACATATTAGTGAAAATAGCATATACAAACATATTATATCAGAAAAATTGCTTTGCAAAATGTGGACAAAGCTGCATACAAAAATGTGTCTCTGAGGGAGGAAATGATTAAAATGCTGATGAATTTTCATGATAGCTTAACAAAATATCACCAACTGACATGGAAATGTGAAAAGCAGGACTTAAGACTGGAAAAAATGAGAAACCGAGTGAAAGAAAAACTGACAGATTGTCCCATCTCTTCTTAGGAGTAAGCTTCAGTGCTTAGTGTGACTTACTTAAGAGCTCACTGTGAATTACTTCCAGGGCTTTTCTTCTGCCAAAACGTGCCACAGCAGTTTTGGCACCTTATTTTTTCCTGCTTTGTCCAAGAAGTGCACTCATCCAGCAAAGGAAGTCCCTGAGTGATGAAGTGCACAAGATGGTGGCCGAAGCGGCCTGAGTGGGAAGGGACAAGCATCTTGTCATGTGATTTTGGTTTCAAGATGTCACTGGCATCTGAGTTGATGACTGAAGTGGTGAGTAAACATGCTTTGGACTTGTATGGTTAAAATACTAAAATATGTTTCTCATCCTTGTTGAATATTAAATCAATTTTGGGTTGGGACTAGGTGAGCAAAGGAAGAAAGCAGCTGTGATAGTTTTTTCAATGGTTTCCTCTCAGGTTCTCCCAAAGTGCTGGATTCACTCAACATTTATTCTAGCTCTTTACATTTGGGGGCAGGTGTCCCCATCTGTTGTAATTTCCTGTGTCTGCTCTGTTTGATTGCTACACTCTTATCTGTGAAGAAGCAAATCCTTTCCTTCTCCTCTCCAGGCCAAGACAATAGCTCTCCAGAGACTCTTCAACAAAAAGCCAATCCCTGCCAAATTCAAGAGGGTAAACAAAATTCATCTCCTTTGGCATGGTTTCTCCAATCTAATGTATGTAATTACCTGTATCCCTTATGATGTCCTTGTTTACAGATTAAAGCTACAAATCTAACGACAGAAATACAATTAGAACAGATGATTTTAAAAAATGCATGCTGGTTGTTTTCTGTAGTTGCTCCATGGACACCCGTGAGATGCCCAGGGTTGCCTTTGAATTTCAGGACTAAGCCAATGAAGCAAACAGATCACAACATGAAGAATTGATCTACACTCATCTCTCCTTTTATGGCCTGTTACATTTGTGACCTTATCCACGCACATGGTATCAGCTCAGAAACAGTGAGTCACCATTCCACCTCTCCACTTTAGAGACATTAGTAGTGCCGCTTACTTTTCATTGTTGTTGTGCAATTTGTAGAGTTACCATGGGGATCGAATCCATTTTTGATGTGTGTGGGGGGGGGGGGAAATAACAATACAGTAACAGAGGTACACATTTATCCTGTTTTTTCTTTTAGGGTGAAGACCAAAATGGAGGACCTTTTGAATTTAAGAGACATGATGAAGTGATGCTTTTCAAAATTAACCTCCACATCCGACCAACGGCTTCATTTTGTTCTCTCAAAGCAGCAATCAGTTACAAGATTTTAAGTCTTTATAGCTCATTGTTAGGTCCAAATAACAGTCAAATATCCAAAGACAAGTTTCCTTTGTAAAGTTGCTATTGCATTTCATGGCACATAGCAATTACCTGTGGCTTAAAATGCCCATTAGGAACTTGAACTGCAGCCTAGAGGCACCAGGATCTCATCGCTGTTGCCAAGAGACAGTCTAGTTGTGTCTCCTAAACCAACAGAATAGCCAGTTGGTGCTTTCTCCTGAATGCACTTTACAAATGATGCCCAAATGCTGAGCAAATACTCATACAGATAGTGATGGGGTCACTTCTATAACTCTTTTTCCTGAAGTCTTGGGTATTATGTGACACCAGTGTATAATCTCATTTTATTTTATTTATTAAATTCACATCCTGCTCTTGCTCTCAAAGGAGCCCAGGGCAGCAAACACATCAGCCTTGTACAATAACAATAAAATAACAAAACATCTAAAAAGAATCACATACTCTCACAGCTAATAATTTCAAGGTTGCTAGAAACTTCCTGCCATCAAATCCCTGGGTAAATGGGAACCAGAAGACTAATGCCAGTGTGATGGCAATTAGCTGCAAGAAAGGGGTATATCTTTCTGCCTGAGAATTCTACTTATGCTTGTTTGCCTTACACGGGATATAACACAAGTTGATATGGTGTAAACATGCATGAAATTTGTAGTTGGGGCAGTACTGTGTGGCTGTATGTTAAAGTCCCACTAATTAATATTCTGGGTAATATTAATAAATGCCTCAACATGGGACTGGCTTGGACAGGAGAAGTATTTTATTTGCTGCTTCGGCTAATTCCAATAACAATGTTTCTTCTCAGTCTCTAATAACCTATGTGCAAAACAGTATGCAAATATAGTGATGTCCAATGACTTGAGGACTTTGAAAGAATCTTTGAAATATGGATATGTCTTTGAAAGATGGAGTGAATAAGAATAAGATGGAGCAGAATAAGAAATAATAATAAAAAAGATGTGTTGGTTATTTCATGGCTAGAAACCATGCTTTGTTGTTGTTTAGTCGTTTAGTCGTGTCCGACTCTTCGTGACCCCATGGACCAGAGCACACCAGGCACTCCTGTCTTCCACTGCCTCCCGCAGTTTGGTCAGACTCATGTTTGTAGCTTCGAGAACACTGTCCAACCATCTCGTCCTCTGTCGTCCCCTTCTCCTTGTGCCCTCAATCTTTCCCAACATCAGGGTCTTTTCCAGGGAGTCTTCTCTTCTCATGAGGTGGCCAAAGTATTGGAGCCTCTGCTTCACGATCTGTCCTTCCAGTGAGCACTCTGGGCTGATTTCCTTCAGAATGGATGCATTTGATCTTCTTGCAGTCCATGGGACTCTCAAGAGTCTCCTCCAGCACCATAATTCAAAAGCATCAATTCTTCGGCGATCAGCCTTCTTGATGATCCAGCTCTCACTTCCACACATCACTACTGGAAAAACCATGGCTTTAACTATACGGACTTTTGTTGGCAATGTGATGTCTCTGCTTTTTAAGATGCCGTCAAGGTTTGCCATCGCCTTTCTCCCAAGGAGCAGGCGTCTTTTAATTTCGTGACTGCTGTCACCATCTGCAGTGATCATGGAGCCCAAGAAAGTAAAATCTCTCACTGCCTCCATTTCTTCCCCTTCTATTTGCCAGGAGGTGATGGGACCAGTGGCCATGATCTTCGTTTTTTTGATGTTGAGCTTCAGACCATATTTTGCGCTCTCCTCTTTCACCCTCAATAAAAGGTTCTTTAATTCCTCCTCACTTTCTGCCATCAAGGTTGTGTCATCTGCATATCTGAGGTTGTTGATATTTCTTCCGGCGATCTTAATTCCGGCTTGGGATTCATCCAGCCCAGCCTTTCGCAGAAACCATGCTAGACGCTTCTAATTTCTCTCCCAGGGCTATCTGGTTATCAAAGGCTTCAGGGGTGCCAACCTGAATAAAATATGTGGGGCAGGTAAGCCCCACCCCACATAATCGATCGCAAGATGCAGTGCGCACACACCGTTTGAAAGGCAATGTCCATCAACTTTTGGGGGTGGAGCAGTCCCTTCAAATATTTTAGGGGGGCAAAAGGACCTCGCCCCCTAAGAGTTGGCATCTATGAAAGGTCTAGTGTGGCCAAGGAGACTTTCATTCCAGGTATACAACAGTAAAATTCACAACATTGGGATTAACGGTCACAAATTCAAACTTCCATGTGGCATGAAATGAGGACAATTTCAGAATCCTAATATTTTCCCAAGTGCAGCATTTGGATAGCCATAAGCCAATGACTTGGGGTGGGATCCAAACTGCCATTTTTACTATGCTTCAGCTATTTAATACGGGAGTCTCTGACGTTTCTCTGTCTCTCTTTTTTCTTTTTGTTTACTGAGACTGCACTTCCCCCTGAAAATATGCAGTTGGAACATGGCTAAGGATTGATAGATAGTTGAAATGTTAATCCTGGGAGGGGGGGGAGGGAGGTTCTAATAAACTTTATATCAGTTGCTGAGAAGGCAAAGCAGGAAATAGCTGCTGTGGTCAAATCCTAACTGTGGATTTCCCAGGGGCAGCTGCGGAATGCAGGATGATGAATGAAACAGAGTTTGGTCTAATCCACGGAGCTCATCTTTTGGTATGTATATGCAATCTATTATTCAAATATGGTTTTAAATCTAGTTCCAGCCATGTGGGAATACCTTTCGCGGGATAAAATTTTAGAGGGCTGCATTGCTGCAACCCTATAGCTTATAGTCTAATCTGAGCCTCCAGGCCTCCTGATTTAACCCACAAGGCCGTTTGCCCTTATGCTGTACACCTGGCATCGTATGATGTCAGGTGAGGAGTAGGTAAAGGTGGGACTTGGCTGAAAGAGGCCTTTGCAGGTACAGCCAATCAACCATACCTACAAAGCCCCTTCTCCAATGCTTCCTAAATGCCCAACAACCAGCTGATTGTCCCCTGCTTTTGATGAACTGCACAGCACAGCCCGTAGTGGTCTGGGTATCAAGGCTCAGAAAGGAAACTTCCCACAGCCAGGGCCGAGGATGCAAGAACTCCCCTTCCAGCTGTGTGTTTTTTGGTGCAAAAACTGGCTTCTTAGTTAACCAGTTGGCATAGTGCTAGGGGGCTGGGTGAAGGCGTGGCAACAACTGCAACTGCCTCTCTTTGTTAAAAGGGAATAGCACCCAGTGTTAGCCCTCTTCCTATTCGATCACCCACCCTCTCACCCTATTCTTGGTATGCATGGTTCAAACTAGTGGTGACCAGGCTGAACAGTTTGAGGACATTGCAATGGAATACTCTGTCACCGTATTCAGGGCCAGGGAGGAATCCCCCCCCCCCCCGACTAATTGGCCTGTCTGCAGGTTTTCACCTGCCTCATAGCAAATCATCACAACTTTGGTGGATAAAGCATTGCATGGTATCCTTTAACATCAAGGCGTAACATTTAAAGGGTCCGGGAAGGGGTATTGTTGTCTAGGAGCCCACACTGAGGCCAATGGGCTATAGCAGGCATGTCCAACTAGTTGATCGTGGTCTACCGGTCAATTGTGGGACGTCCCTGGTCGAACCTGGTTGATCACATGATCCTGATCGATCGTCCCCCCCAAAAATTAAAAAAAGCTCAACAACTTTGATGAATACTCCCCAAAAAAGCACAATGCCTGGGCTATAGGATCCCTTCTGGACATGCCTGGGCTATAGGATCCCTTCTGCGAAGTAGCACAGGCAGGAATGTCACGCTTGATCCATGTCAAGCGTGGCCCTCATGCCAGCACCGACCCACCACCTGGTTTCAACCAGCAGGTGGACTGGTTGAGGGCAGAAACTTACCCAATGCCTTTGCCAAACGGGTTTACACCTGTTATCAATAAAGTTGTGGCCTAATTTTCCACCAATGAATGTCTCCTGTGTCTTATTCATCACTGGTAATCCCAACCAGCCTACAGCACCCCTTAGGTGTCTGGGACACACAAAAGAAAAAGCTCCAAAATGCTTATTTTTCTCTACCTTTCCAACGGGCAACAGGTTCAACTGGATCAGCTGCATGGCTGAGTTCCGTTTGAGAAGGACCCCTGCAGAAAGTAGTTTTTGATCATATGGGTCTTTGCTTTCCAGGTACTTATTGCTATACCCTGCTCCCCACACTACGGATGTTTGAATGCAATTATCACAAAGAATTTTCCACTTTTCTAAACTCTCTCTTGCTCAGCTCAGACAATATTTTTCAATAGCTTACTTAGCTTTATTGGAGCAAGGGAATGGTTAGCACACAAAAAAAACCCTCAAAAATATTCCATCATTATTCCCCACGTTCATTTTAAAAATGTACTCTGGTGATGGAGGTGGGTGGAATGAAATGTTGCATTTCATCTGAAGATTATACTGAACATTTTTGGGGTAAAAGAAAATACGTTTTACCCAAGATATACTGTAGGCAATATAACCTGTACTCCTACAGAAGACCATCTGTTTAGAATCGCAGTGTGCTGGATGCTATGCCTAAAGAAAGTGAATATAGAAAATTAACCAGAAGTTTTACACTTTACTTTTGAGCTGTATGTAAATGGGCTCTCTAAATTCTCTAGCCTGGGAGCACCTTTTACCAACATTGATTGGTATGACAGCTGCTGTTGTCCATGGACTAGGAGAGTTTGACCACAGTAGTCCAAGCACTGGTGACTTCCAGTGTGGATTACAATGCCCTTTCTGTGAGGCTTTCCCTTGTGTTTGGTCTGGAAATTGCAGCCAGTAGCAGAATGTTGCAGCATGATGGCTGACAGGAGTGAGACGCCATCAGATTTTGACACCCCTGGCTCAAAAATGCATAGTGACTGCCAATTTCGTATCAGGCCAAATCCAACGTATTACTCTTAGAATCTAAAACCGGTAACAGCTTGGGTCCAGTCTACTTGATGGTTGCCTCATCCAATATATGCACACTTGATAACTATGGTTTTTGGAACTGGCATTTTTACAAGTGCTACCCAATGCCTGTTCTGCGCTCATAAGGAATCAGTCTTTCTGTGTGACAGCACCTACACTGTGGAACTCCCTGCTCACAGATATTAGACAAGCTCCTTTTTTGTAATGTTGCAGATTTCTGCAAAAAGCTTGTGTTTTGTTTTGTTTTCACAAACCTCCTCCCCCTCAAAAAACCCCAATATGTGTGTAGATTTCTTTTTATTAATATATATGTATTTATTTCCTGGTAAAGGTTAATTACACTACATAAGCATATGTAGATGAGCATAACAAAATATGAAATGTTTCCTTCTGTTGCCAATTTCATTTTACATAAACCTTAATAGGATTTATTTTAGTCCCACTGACTGTCGGTCTGTAGGGATTGGCAGTGGCCCTGTTGTATGATACAGAGGTCTGAGAGGAATGTATTCCTCTTGCTCTAAGTTCACTGAAAAGAGATCCAGATATAAGATGTCATTAAATCCAGGCATTCTGCAACTAATGCCAACTATCAATACATGCAGTCAAGAGGAGGTTTTCCTAAGCTCCTGGGTGTTAGATCCCCTCCATAATTCCTGGATTTAGTAAAAGTTAGAATTAATCAAGGTTTGATTAAATTGTGCCAAACACTGCTGAATTCAATTTATGCAAACAAGCCAGCCCAGCCTGAGTGTGCACTCATTGGAGGAACAAAGCTAATAATGGCTGAGTCGTTAACCCATTAAGAAAGCCATTTGGAAGACAAAGACTATGCCAGACAAGGTAAGGTGGGGCCCCTCCTTCAGCTGTGAGTTAATGGGCAGGGACAAAATGGTTTAAAGGATGTGGGGTTTCAGTTTGGATTATATAAGTGAACTGGCATAGTGTGTGAGTTTTGCAAGCTTGAGGGGGCAGGAACACAAGAGAAGGTCAGACACAATGTTTGGGATCTGAGGCTGCAGCAATGGAAGGAACAGAACCTTTTTGGAATGTGGATGCTCTGCATTCTCTCAATCTAGAGTCAGGTTGTATATATGTGTAAATAAACCCTATATAATAAAAACACCACAGACTCCGTTGTGCCTCATGGTTCCAAAAAGGTTCCATGGTTCCAAAAGCCCCTGGTAAGTGTGCCCGGTACTCCTGGAATCTCGCACTGTTTGCAGATTGGGATGGCCTGTAACAATGCTTTGGTTAATTCCATTCTCTGCCATTTTGTGTGCACCTGTGTGGTTCTCATCAGAAAGTGAGCCAGAAATGCTAGACTTTATTTCATGCTGTTTATTCTCTCCATTTCAGTGGAACAGTTTGGGGGTGCCAGGGAGACAGATCCATTTCTTACAGATACCAATATGTTTGCAGTAAACTCAGCAAATCCAAGAGTCTACCCCAAATGACAGATACTTTGGTCACTGGCCAACTCAGTATGAATGAATCCTTTGACATAGTCCATGTAGATTAACCCCACTGATAATCAAGGCCTTCTTCCAAAGCTCTATGCTGGGAAGGCCAAGCAGATGACTGTGGTACATTATGAGGTTGACCTTACTTTTATAGGATAGGAGCATGATAAGGATTCCTCACTGGGATGTGTTCAGTGTAGTGCCCTGCCCACTACCCACCCTGCTGAACACAGAGTACTAAAGCCTATCAGACAAACAGCAGCACAAAATCTTCCATGGCGTGGATTAGATGCACCAATTAGCTCTTGATTTTCTGCAAGCTTGTTTCCTCCAGAGCCTGGTAGCAAACTCCAGTGGGTTATGAGGGCAAAAGGCAGCTGGAGAAAGATGCCTGCCTTGCATGTTACAAGGATTATTAGTGGGGCAGGGAAAATGCTCCTTAAGATTTATGTGCTTCAGGGCAGCACTCTAGCTATTTATGAGAGACTGTACACAGCTATTTACTATGCAATAAAAAGAAAGTAATTATCATCTGCATCATTTACTGCACTTGCTCCAGCTGAAATACTGAGCACCAAGACTTAGCGGTGACCTCCTGTATATTTTGTGATAGGCATCACTTGTCTCACACTTTTTGTGCTGTTTTCAGCTAAATTAGCATTTATTTATTCCATATGGTCTCTGCCTCCATCTTTTTTTTCTTTTGTTAACTAACCAATGCTGAAATACTGAACACCAAGACTTGGCAGCGCCCTCTTGTATCTTTTTGTGATGGGGAGGAAGACTTCTAATTTCAGGAGGAAGAAAGCTTATACTAACTGTAACATTGCACAGCTGAGATGCTCTCACCTTCAGGCACTCTTGGATGAGATAGATTTCAGCTGAAGTCCAGGCCCACCCTTGACACGGATACCAGCTGACCACCCTGCATGATTACTGATAGCATGAGCAAGATAGGGGAGTGTGTCCCTGTTGATTCGATGTCCCAGTGCGTTTCAATACCATTATCCACGGTATCCTTCTGGGGAAACTGTATATGTTGGAATCAAGTATGGAAGCACCTATTAAAGCCTGGTCCATCCCAGTTCTGCATGGGAGGTGGGACAAAGTCCACCCTGCCCCATTTCTGTACAGATTTTAAATAGAAAACCCTTTTAAAAAAAACCCAAGTGGCTACATATTTTTTTTAAGTACTTATGAGGTGTTCCAAGGGCTACTGGGTTGCCTCTGTTATTCTAAAAAGGATTTCTGTCCTTTGAAACTAGATAATCCAGTTGATCACAACATGAAGAAACTACAATGTGAGGCTTCTTTCACCTCACATGCTGGGAGTGTAATTGAGAAAAGTCTCTCTGGGACTGATGGGGTTTGATGACGTTCATTCACTCTCAGGAAGAATTGTATGGAGAAAAACATGGCTGCTGCTGGTATTTACAACCCCCTTTCCTTATTTAATTTCAGCTAAGGAACCACCCAGCTTAGCCATGTCTGTTCCCCTGAAGTGATTACCAGCCAAGGGGCCTTTGGCTACCAGGAAATTTCTCTTAAAGCACAGATTACCTAAGGCTGCCTCCTTTTAATCTGCAAATGTACCTTCCACATCCCACAGAATGGGCAAAAAGTGACAAAAATCTTCGCACCTATACTTATCCTGTGAGTGACATTTTTTTTATGAATCAAGAAAGTAACAGCACATCATGCTGTCTCCAGCTGTTGCCTCCTGCCACATTATAGTAACGATCTCAGCTTCCCGACTGCAATTCGGGTTGCTTAAATCATTGTTTCTGTTGCAATGTGTCCATCACAAAGAAGCATCCCAGCAACAGTGTCAATACTCTTTGGGCTACACAGAAAGAGGGTGGAAAAAGCTGGTGAACAGAATAACTTCTTTTTTTATATAATGAAGTGGGCAAAAGAAGGGGCAAACCATATTCCAGTTGGGGATATGAACAGAGCCTAGCTGCCAAATCTAGTATAGTGGTACCTCGGGTTAAGTACTTAATTCGTTCTGGAGGTCCGTTCTTAACCTTAAACTGTTCTTAACCTGAAGCACTACTTTAGCTAATGGGGCCTCCTGCTGCCACCGCACCACCAGAGCACAATTTCTGTTCTCATCCTGAAGCAAATTTCTTAACCTGATGCACTATTTCTGGGTTAGCAGAGTCTGTAACCTGAAGTGTATGTAACCTGAAGCGTATGTAACCTGAGGTACCACTGTATAGAAGATTGCTGGCTTTGCTGTGAAGAAAATTTTGGAGAAATATCCCATATTGTCTTCAATAAATTGGGACAGGAAGAAGAAGAAATGCTGTAGCCACGAACTTGGTCTTGTGTGTATTACCTGTGTGTGGTCTCCAACAAAGTTCTACTCCAAGTACACCCACTGAAATTAATGGGCCTAAATTAGCCATGTTCATTAATTTCAGTGGGTTTAAGTAAAACTAGCATGGGATACAAGCACATATTTTCAAACGAATCTTCAATATGAAATGCATGGAGTAGAGAAAGGTGACAAAATAATTCAATTTTAATATAATTATGTTAAAGTGGCAGTTTTACAGTGCTTATTTGTATGGTAGTGTAACACATTCCTTAGAGGCTAGTGCTTTCTACTGGCTGTAGGAGCACAGTAAGTGTTCTAGGAAAGTTGGTGGGCATCTTTATTTTTTTGACAACTAACAGGCCCCCATTGATCAGGATGGCGAACCAATTGATATGCTGGAATTGCTAAGGGGATACGGAATTGTATAAGGGTAGGAATTCTGTATACAAATGTTAAGGCTGAGTTGACAACTAAGGCAAAGTTCAGACCAATTTCATGCAACCCAAGTGACCTTTTAAAAATGTGGGCTCAATGCATCCATGCAGAGCCAACTTAAGCCCAATGAAAATGTCCAAATGGTATAGAAATGAATGCAGGGGTACAATAAAACCATGTCTGCTTGCCTTCTCCATTCGCTGATTAGAATTTTTGCACATGGGTATATATAGTCTAAACCACTGAGCCTAGGGCTTGCCGATCAGAAGGTTGGCAGTTCAAATCCCCGCAATCAGGTGAGCTCCCGTTGCTCAGTCCCAGCTCCTGCCAACCTAGCAGTTCAAAAGCATGTCAAAGTGCAAGTAGATAAATAGGTGCCACTCCAGTGGGAAGGTAAACAGCGTTTCTGTGCGCTGCTCTGGTTTTGCCAGAAGTGGCTTAGTCATGCTGGCCAAATGACCCGGAAAAACTGTAGACAAACGTCGGCTCCCTCGGCCAGTAAAGCAAGATGAGCACCGCAACCACAGAGTCATTCACAACTGGACTTAACAGTCAGGGGTCCTTTACCTTTTTATATATAGAGCACAGTCTCACTATGTGTACTATCTGTTCTCAAAAATAAATGGCAGATTGCACATTCAGAGCTTCCGCATGCTGTGGGTATATGGTCATAAGCCTCTATGTGTATAGGAGATGTGTGGAGCCCAGCAACGGGTTCTGCACATTGAATTCTGTTTCCTTTTAAAATAACCATTTCTGCAGCTTTTGATAATCTGTAAAAAGTTTTAATCTTTAGGCTAATCTACTCCATCTTTTGTGTTTCCATGCCCTGGTTACTTACTTTCAGTAAGTCAGGATGCCTCTGCGCAATCAGTCAATGGCTCTTAGGGCAGAGGGGTGGCATTGCAGTGGCAGAGCCCACCTCTACTTTACACACTTTGCTTGGCATGACTGCAATGTACTTCTGTGCCTTTACCAGGTTACAATTATGTGTAAGGTGCTTAAACAGCGTGACTGTCCCAAGGCACTTTGCTGTATGAGGCAAATGACAAAATGGCACACACATACATCCATTCCATATAAAGTTAGTTAACTGGCCTGTATCCTCACTAACGGATCTGACACATTCATTCATTCATTCATTCATTCATTCATTCCCCATCCTTCACCCTAAGGTGCCAAATGATTTGATGCATCTTTTTGCAATTTAAGCTCCTAATATTTATTTTCCTGACTTATTCTTGAAAATTGGGTAGATGGGATTGATATATAAATACTTTGAGGAAGAAGAAAGTTTTAAAATGGGGCTCCATTTTTTTACCTTAGAATACCAGGAGACCAAATTCCAGCACACTCTGCAGTCATCTAGTTACCTAAATGTAGCTCTGATTTATTGCACTGCAAATAGGCAGGGCAGCCTGTTGCTCTGCCTTCTGCTGTTATGCCAGTCTAGAGACAAGCACGTTCAAGTGGATTTTCTCTAGGTCATCTATCTATATTTGCAGCGGGAAGTGCAGATGAGCTCCGTGGGTGAATAACTGAGAATTTGCATAAGATTGCTAGTCAGCCATCCCCACTGGGCCAGCCTCATGGCTCCTTCAGTCCTAGCCTTTATGCAGTTCACTAGCTGAATTCTGTGTCACTACTGACTACATAGTCGTGTGAAGTAATCTTCACTTAGATATTTCTGTCTTGATGCTGCAGCCTGAGTACAACCAGGGCAACATTGCCTTTCTGAGAGTGCAGGCAGGTCAAAAGAGAGGGAGTTGAACTACTCTAAAATCTCAACAGCAAAAAAGAAAAAGAAAAAAGAAAGAAAGCTGCTTTTGTGAAAATGAAATCTATTGACTTTCACATTATCACAGGACAATGTGCCTTTGGCTTGGAAACAACAAGTCACACTATGCTGAATAATTTCCATGTAATGATATACTTAAGCCTCTTCTTACTTTTGCAAGCCTGAGTAAAAACTCTGCGGAAAGCAAATTGCATTTCCAGGTCAAATCCCTGCGGTCAAAACCCTGTGCGATAATAATGTGATCTTGACAATAAATGTTATCATTATCACTACCAAAAGACACCTACGTATAAATTAGACCAAGATAGGTCTCCCACACATACACCATATATATATATATATATATATATATATATATATATATATTCCTTTGACATTCATTTGAGCATAAAATTGAATTTGGAGTCGCCTATCTCCATGTCCTTTTGTATGTTTAGAGGCTGAAATTCAACATGCCACCCACCTCCCACCTTCCATTCTGCTCAATTCACTACACATCATGGTTGTGATGCCCTGCAGTTTCCCCTAGACTCAGTGCCCAGTGAGGCAGAACTGGTTGCACTGCCCTAAATCCGCCTCTGGAGAGGGAGTTCTTAGTGGCTTGATCTCATCCCAACAAGTGAAGCTATTCTAGCCTGTGGTAAGTTCCTTTCCAGTTCCCTGTATCATGATTAATTAGAGCTTGAGCAAGTCAGCTCCAATGGACAAGCTAATAAAAATCTTATTAGCACCAATGCACTCATTCTGATTTTAGAGTTTCTATTAAATGTTTGTTTAGTACCAACAATGTGCTGAGGATGAAGATATCTCATCACCTCTACTGCCTCAGTAGAAGAAATCGAACTCAAGATCTTAGTACAAATTCCAAAATTGCCCTTCTTTTCACGTAACGGTTTCTGTTCAAATTACTGATATATTAATGAAAACTTGCATTATATACATTAGCTGTGGTGGATAAAAAGGACAGTTTGAATAATTGCTTCATAGCTTATAACTGCAATCAGCCTAGAAGCAATTTAGACCTCTCAACACCAATGTGGCACAGCCCTCTCACACTGAAAGAACTCCAGATTTCACAAGAAAGGGTCATTTATTTGAAAGTTAAATTTAAACACCCGCTACACGAAAGCCGCCTGTGATTATTAGCTACCTAGATGTGTGATGTGGGGCGCTGATAAGTCAAAGGAGCACACAAAGCCTATGTCAATACTTTTGCATGGGTTATCTATCCTAAAGAAGGAACGCACATAATTTCAAAACAAATGAGTTTGGAATTTATTTTTCTTTTAATAATCATGCAGTTTAGTGTGCCTGGAACAGTTGCCATGTGTAGGAGAACCAAACTTCATAAAATATTTCATCCACGTTGAATACACAAAGAATATATTGTGCTTGGCTTTTTATCCATGTTCCCCTCCCCCCATCCACTCTGCCTTTCCCTGGTTATTCATGCCAGACTGAGCAGGCCTTTGCATAACATGAAATTAGCTACAACTGATATTCAAATTTTAAGGGATATTAGGAAGCAAATTGTCAGATGCTAGCTGCTAAGCATTCAAGTGTGTTGCCCTGGTGGCTGGTGGCAAATCTACTTGATGAATAGGTTCAGGCTCTATTCTCCAGACACTGCATTATAGGCACCCCATGTATTTTTATGTCAGCCCAGCCAGTCCAACAGTACTTCTTCCTGCTGCTTCAACATCAGAGAACACAATGGCAAAAGAGACTTGCTTTATACCCTTTGCCTGTTCTGAGCCAAAACACAGCAGGTCGCTTCACCTTCATGCACTGTAATGTTTCTTAAAACTAAGAGAGATTCATTGCCTTTGAGGCTTATGGGACTCTGAAATGCAGCCATTTTAATTCACCTCCTGCTGATTAAACAACAAGGGAACCAGGCAGCTGAAGGGCCTAGTCAGACATTTTTACCCTCTGCTTATTTCATATGTGAATATGCATATAATTTCCAAAACTTTTAGATAATAAGAAAAGTAGCTTCAGTGGCAGATGGTAGTGGAGGAATCAGTGCAAAATGAAGTAGCTATTAAGGATGGGATGGAAATTCAATGAGGTTTGGACTTAATAGCGAACCTAATTTTCACTTTCTGAAATATTATGCAGACCAAAATACCTAACTTCAAAATTTGCTGCTCTCTGAATGTTTTGATGGCGTTCTCCAGCCAAATAATGTGCACCAAAATAAGCATATTAGGGAACAGCATGCATAAAATGTACATTTTAGTAAAAATAGCATGTAAAATGCATTGTTGGATGAAATTTATTGTAAAAAAACCCACACCTTTGTATCAGGAAAAAATGCATACAAAATTGCGTATATTAGGAGAAATGATCAATACCATGCTGATGAATTTTCATGATGACTTAAAAAAATCATGGACTGATCCAGAAATGTGAAGAACTGAACTGTGAAGAACTGACAGGAAAAATAAACTGATAGAAACAAAAATTGATACAGTTGTCTGTCCCCAAAAGCTATGCACACCTTTGATGATCATTTAAGTTACTTAATTGACCATATTTATATTTTGAAGACAAATCATAAATGATTGTATTGCAGCAGCAGTCCATTCCAGCAGTGCTCCAGAGACAGAAAAGAATTGAGGGGGTGGGGTGGGGAGAGAATGAGTTTCCGTAGGAGTTTAACACCTCCTATTGAGACTGCAGTGCTCAGTTGTGCCAGTTTATTGATATCCACTGCCTTAGGTATACACAACTGGGTTTAGGAGTGATGCATAAAAAAATCTAATTATAGTTTGAAAGGTCAAGAATAAGATTCCAGCATATGATTCAAATGCTGAAAATGACAGCAACCCTGTAAAATCTAATTCAGATACATCAGTACACAAAAGGGTACATCTAGGTTAAATGATGATGAGCAGAAGAAATGACTTGCTGGATCAGATCAAGGTCCATCTGGTCTTAGCAACCTGTTTCCAAAAGCCACCAGCTGGCTACCACCAGAAGCTGACAAGCAAGGCATGAAAATGATCACTTTCTCCTGTGTTCATTATTCATTCATTTTATTGGTATGCCGCTTTTCCACCGGAAGAAAATGATGCTCAAAGCAGCTGACAACATATAAAACAATACATTTCAAAACCAAACAGTGCATAAAGAATTCCCTGATAACATAACAAAACAACACAACACAATAGCAAATACAATAGCATACAGAAAGCAACATTTCAGAACTATAAATATAACATGATTACATAAACAACATCCAGCATCCAATAACAAGGGAGCGTTACAGTTTCAATTTGGTCCTAGAAACACCCCTTCCATGATGCTGCTTGCAGCCTCTTTCCTGCAGCAACTTGCAAGGCTTCCAAGGGCAGTGGGTGGGGTAGATGGAAATATTCCTCCCATGATGTTTGTCCCCAGTAGCTGGTATTCAGATGCACACTGTCTCTGACCACATAGGTTCTCCTCAGCATTTTTGGCTAAAAGCACTGAAAGAAAAAAGACTGACCTGTCTTTCATCAAAACTAAGAATGGGGAACCTGTGACTTCCCAAGATGCTGTTGAACTACAACTCCCATAATCTCTGACCACTGGCACTCAACAGCATCTGCAGAGCCACAGGTTCTCCATCTCTCATCTACACTGATGGTTTCCATAAGGATTAGGCAAACACAATGGATATCAAGTCTATTTGATTCCCGTTGATACTTTCTCTGCAATTATGCAAAATTAGAATTTCCTATCAACTAGCAATATTGCTGTCACTACCTCTGCTGGATGAATTGATCAAAGACAGCCCCATTCTAGTTCAATGGTTTGAAGTGCACACAACACATGCTTAGCGCTCCATTGGTAGAGAACATACTTTGCATGCAGAAGGTCCCATGGTCACTTCCCAAACTATCATGTTAAAGGAGCTGAAGGAGCAGGGCTGAGATATGAACCTTTATGTTTAATCCCTTCATGGACCTATGGTCTCACTTAATAAAATAAATGATATAATCATAGAGGGGGAGAGACAAAGCAAGGTTACATTCCCAAAGTCACTTGGCAAGTGAAAATCTTGAATCCATGTTCTCCAGTTAAAAGACACAACTCATCTGTAAAGAACAATAGGTTTGTGTTCTTCATTCAGCACAAGCCAGTTTCCCAAAAGCTAGTGAATCATATTTTCTTTCAGTCCTTTCCATCACAATAGAGTTATTCTTGGGGGTGGGAGGGGAGGATATTTTCAGTATATCTTGTTACAGAAATTGTATAGTTTTTAAAAAGCTAGCTGGGCAACACAGTGGAAAATATAGCTAGAGCTGAATCATGACAAAGGCAGAAGAATTATGGCACCCATTTGGTTTGGTTCTGAAACATGAAAAGCTGCTTTGTTTTTTTGGTGAAACAGTTTTTTGTTTCAAGGGCTGATTGCAGTTTGTGTTGGCTTCTCTCTACTGAGTGCTTTCTCACTGTAGGAATTTGTTTCGTATCAGGAGGGCATAGGAGAGATTTATGAAGTACAGAGGAGTATGATGACTATTATGTGAGAAAGGCAAAAAGGGAAAACTTTGGGGGGCATTCTTTTATTTTTGATGGAACTTTATACGTCGCTGCCATTTTTAACAAAGCTCTACTCAAACGTGCAAAGATCCCATTTGTTCTGAGAAGCACTTTGTAATTTTAAAAACGCACTGACATAGCAAGAGACACGAAAACTTGAATACTCAGGAAAGTGTAGAAGGTACTTCAGGCTGATATAAGGAATGTGTCTGAATCCACAATGCATGTCCAGTACTCATGTGTTTTGAAGACACCCACCCAAGAGGTTTAGGACCTTTTGTTGGAGATTAAAACTTGTGCTTGATATGAATGTGTGTTTACTCTTAATTTTATACCCCAAGACGTTCTTGCACAAGAGGAATAAAGAAAGATTGGTTTATTACATGAAATGAAAGTGACTGAATATATGGTTGCTCCTTCAGATAGCCAAGTTACAATTACTGTGGGCAGCAAATCACACAGCATCCACACCTTGATCTAAAGAGTAAAATGATGCCTATTTCAAAAGTTAAGAGAGAGAGAGAGAAAGAGAGAGAGAGAGAGAGAGAGAGAGAGATTTGTCACAGATCCATGCTAGAAGTGAAGAAAGAAAAGAGGGAGGGAAGGGTATACCTGTCTTGAAGTACCGGTAAGTATCACCTCAGTCCCAGATCAAGAGGGAAGTGCCTTTTGTTTGAGAGTTATGCTCTCCCCATCAGTAACCTGTGCTAGCATGGCTGCAGGGTCTTTGCCACCCATTCATTGGTCCATGATCCAGCAAATCATAGAGTGCATATGGTTCATAATGGGAATCTTATATCAAGTTATGCCAACTTTTACTCATGTCATGATCTACAGAGATAAACCACAGGAAAGGCTTAGATTGGCATCCAGTGGCACCTCGGGTTACAGACGCTTCAGGTTACAAACTCCAATAACCCAGAAATAGTACCTCGGGTTAAGAACTTTGCTTCAGGATGAGAACAGAAATTGTGCTCCAGAGGCGCAGCAGCAGAGGGAGGCCCCATCAGCTAAAGTGTTGCTTCAGGTTAAGAACAGTTTCAGGTTAAGAACAGACCTCCAGAACGAATTACGTTCTTAACCCGAGGTACCGCTGTACACCATTTCAAGGCCATTGTTTCTCCCACATTCTGATGCCTTCTTGTTCCGCTCACTACAGTGCTACATTTTCTTCTTATAAACCCATGCTAAACTTTAATGCCCGCTCATCTTGTTTGTGACCTCAGAAGAAGAACCAAACATCGTTCTTCCCTTCTTCATAGATTTGCATTCCTCAATCTGATTTGCATCATTTGATGATTGTATCAAAGGGATACCTGACATGTGTGAATAATTACTCTTCCATTGAACACCATCACAGAGAGAACTTTCATCACCACAAATGAAGTCAGTCCTGAGGATGTTTACATCTACTGTCACTGTTATAAAGTAAAGCGCATTGCTCTGCAACATAAAATAGCCTCTGACATTTATTGGAGGTGTTCTCCTGAATGCTGCAAACACAGGACAACACAAATTTTGAGAGTCACATGCTAAGGCATCCAGAACTGAGCTATTATTATACTTTAGAATGTTCAAGCGTTATAGGTTTGCAGGTATAAATTCCCAGGTAGCAATTGCACAATTGTTCAGCACAGAGGATTCTTCCACCAAGGAAAGAAGCTGCATTCTCATTCTGTCTTTGTGTTGTACACAACCTTGCATTTTCAATAATAACCACAAGGAATCTCATTATACCATCTTATCTCCAAACTGCCTCATAATGAGAGTTTTTCTTCTGAAGCCAATTTCTTTGCTTGATTATTTGGAGAAATAACTACAGGTTTCTTTAAAAGATACAGCCTATTTGTGAGTCTCCCTCTTGCTTTGCATCTTATGAAGCAAGCTGTAAGTCTTTCTGTGTGAGACCATACATTTCCACCAGCCCATCTCCAGGGAGCCACTCAGAGTTTTGATTGCATAGGCTACAACTTTACGCACACTGAACTAGGAGCAAGCCCCAACGAACATATTAAGTCTTGCTTCCAAATAAGCATGCATAGGTTTGTGTTGATATGAATAATATTTCTGGAAGTGAATGGAAATATGTGCACCAGAAAAGCACAACGTAGACCACTATCCATATTAGAGAACAGTCATACTATCTTTGTTAGTGTGGCCAGCCAATGCCTTTCTTTGGAGGTGGCAGCTAAACACTTGAGAAGCTGGGCCTGCTCCCTTCCTCCATGCTTATGCATGAGCACAAAATGGACTTGCCATGCAATACAGATATCCGCATCACTTGTTCATTTATTAAATGTGTGAAAAAGTGCAATAATACATACAATGAGACAACCATCATGGAATTTGTTGCATTCTGTGGCTGCTGTAGCTCCACGTCTTCTTACTTGTTCTATTGCTGTGGGTGGAGAAGGCCTATCCTTTACAAGCATTGCTGCAGTGTCATGGTTTCCTGTTTTTACTGGTTTGCTTAATGATGTCTCCTATGCACTCAAACACAGGTTTGTTGTTCATGATAACAGTGGTGTTTCAAAGAGGACAAGAAAATATTTCCCTCTCATTGAGGCTGTTCTCTTTCCCCTAGAGGTAAAAAAAAAACCAAAAAAAAAAAAACCTGGCTTCTTTTCCCAGTTAAAATCAAGATTAATCATAAAAACAAAGGCAGCCATATTGGTCCATGAGAAAAATAAATAAACCTCCAAAATCCACAGCAGGGCATAGTGCTGGCCCAGCCATTAGGCAGGGCAAGCCCACTATTTCAGGTGGCACATGCCCCCCAGGCAGCATGCTCACATGTGTCCTACCTAGCTATTGCCTCTGCCAGCAGCTGGGAAGTGCTGCCACTGTCAATGCTGATTGCATCCATTTCAAGTGGGATCTCACCCAAAATAGGTTCCAATGCTGGTGCTGCTTCTTCACTAGCAGCGGATGTGGCAGGATGAGGCAGCAGAACAGGCAGTGGCAGGAGCATGTAGGTGGTGGCAGGAGTAGTAGGAGCAGCAGCAAGGCAAAGTGGCACTTCCCCTTTTGCCTCAGGTAGTGGAATGGGACGCATCGCCTCTGGCTGCGCTGTATTTTTATCAGGACCATTCAAAATGTTACAAAGTATTGAGCAAGCTTTCAAGTTCTCCAGAACTCTTCATGAGGCAAAAGGCTATATGAAGCAGGCCAGGAGGCATAGATGGGCACATAAAATGAATGCCCATACTGTATCAGCCTCCCCAAACCTGACATACTCCAGATGTTTTGCACTAGAGCAGGACTTCACTTTCAAATTTCCATCCTCCTTGGCCATTGGTCAAGTGTGGTGCAGTGGTTAAGAGCGGTGGACTCGTAATTTGGTGAACCGGGTTCGCGTCCCCACTCCTCCACATGCAGCTGCTGGGTGACCTGGGGCTAGTCATACTTCTCTGAAGTATCTCAGCCCCACTCACCTCACAGAGTGTTTGTTGTGGGGGATGAAGGGAAAGGAGATTTTGAGCCGCTTTGAGACTCCTTAAAGGGAGTGAAAGGTGGGATATCAAGTCCAAACTCCTCCTCTTCCTCCTCTTCTTCATTTATTGCATTTATATCTCAATGCTTCTCCAAGAAGTTAAGGATGGTGTACATGGATCTCTTCCTCTTCCATGAATCCCCACAACAACCCTGTGACATAGGTTAGACTGAGAAGCACTGACTGGCCCCAGGTCACCTAGTGATCTTCACAGCTAAGTGGAGATTTGAAACCAAGTCTCCCAGTTCCTAGTACAACACTCTAACCACTACACCACAGCTTGGGGCTGATAGTACAGTGGTACCTCTGGTTGTGAATGGGATCCGTTCCAGAGGCCCGTTCACAACATGAAAAGAGCGCAACCTAAAGCACCGTATCTGCGCAGGTGCGCGGTGCAATTTGGCACTTGTGCACATGCACGAAGCGTGATTTAGCGTTTCTGCGCATGTGTGAGCAGCGAAACCCGGAAGTAACCCTTTCCAGTACTTCCAGGTTGCCATGGAAAGTAACCCGAAAGAACGTAACATGAAGCAAACGTAACATGAGGTATGACTGTAGTTGTAATCCAAAACTTCATGAGGTCACAAAGTTTTATTTATTAATTTCATATCCTACCCTTCCTCCCAAAGGAGCCCAGAAGAACCCAAAGGTTCAGGAAGGAGCATCTATATCTGTAATACCCCACCCAGTCCTCTTATCACACAACGCATGCATTATTATAACTTCAGACATTACTACAGTTTTCCACAATAAAAAACAACTCTCAGACACATTTTAGTGATTAGGCTACACTGTATGGCTGTTTTAGGACCAGGCTAGCTTGACCACTCTTGCCCATGCATTGGCAACCTCCAGACTGGATGACTGCAAACTGCTTTATTGCAGCTGCCAAGAAGCTGCAACTAGCGCCTAATATGGCAAAGTAACTCACTGGAGCAGAACATCTCCATTATATTACACCACTGCTGAAAGATTTGCATTGGCTGCCAATTAGCTATCAGGCTAGATTTTAGTGACTAGTACTACTGTATAAAGGCCTCTGCAGTTTGAGATCAAAATACCTAAAAGGTTGTCTCATCCCTTATGTACCAAATCCAGCAGATACCATATTATCAGGAGATCCGTTCCACGCAGTGTCAATTCTGGGCCTTTAGTGTGGTGGCACCCATACTTTCAAACTCCCTCTCATAACATATCAGACAGGTGTCATTTTTACTGTCTTATCATTGCCTGTTGAAGACTGTCCTCCTTCAACAAGTCTTTTAACTGGAATTTTTTTATCTCACTTGATAACCAGATTTATTTGAAATTCTATATTAAAAGCAATTGTTTTATATATGTACTTGTGCTATATGTGTTTGGTGTGTGTGTGCATGCACGAAGTTGTTTTGGATATGGCTTTTATCACATTGTGAAATATTTCTTTGGGGTGTTTCATAGGATAATAAGTGATCTAACAATTAGGAGATGAAACTTTTATTATAATGGGATGGAATAAAATTATTCCATGATTGTTATTTTCAAACTGCCCTTTCTCCAAAGAGAACAGGGGGTGGTACACAACAGAGTAAAACACTCAATACTGTAAAAAATAAAAGTCTATAAAATCCTTACATTCCATTAGGTATGGAATGTACACAATTAGACTTTCCTACCATTCCTTTTCAGTTTCTGTCCAGTGAATTGCTTCAATAAATGCAATACTTGAACAATAAAGGGAATGGAAAGCCTTAATGAAATCCACAGGGGGCAAATCCCTGACTCCTTCCAGTTTTACCTACAATAGTGGCTAGGAGAGCTGCCACAAAGTAGAAAGGCCCCTCTAACCCACCCTTACATAATTTGAGCTCTGAATAAATGACTAGGTTTCTGTGTCTGCAATAAAGCAAGCTAGTTTTTTAATAAATTGAAAGATGCTCCTGTCAAAATACACCACCTGTCTAGCCTAGGGGTGATTAACCTTTTTGCACCAGGAGCCTAACTCCAATCAATTTTTGCTGATCTTCTGAAGGCCTGATCAATTTTTGGCAACAGCAGCAGCTTAAAAAAAGTAGATACAGGTAGATGGAAATATTGTCCCCAGCCCAGATGCCTGATGGGTGCATTAATTCCCCCCACCCCAGACATCAGATTCCCTGAACAAAGAAGGGAGGAACCCACTCTTCAGCTGATCTGCCCAGATTATCCAAGAAGAAGAGCTCTTTTTCCTGTTCAGTTGTGAGTATAAAGTTGTGAGGTGGCCACATTCACTTTTGGTCACACCCAACAGTGGCATGCAGACCCTGAAGGACTGGCCAGGCTTTTAGCCAGTGAATGTTAACCACTCCTCATCTAGTCTTCTTCAGACATTCATCATATGAGCATGAGTATAAATGCATGCATGCTAACTCTATCTTTCTATCCTTGTCCATACACTCAAGGATGACTGCCTGCAGTAAAGAAGTCTCCTGTACTTGTGTAGGCACCAACAATCACTTCCATGTGTTTAGTCAAGTGCCATTATGAACACATGAATAGTGAGAAATACACTGGAAATTCAGATAATTGTTTTCAATGTTTACATAATGTTGTTTAGACTCACACAACTCAGATAATATATTAGACACAAGGCTAGATCATCTGAGCCTCACCTTTGGGTATCTGAGATTACTAAAATCATGATTGCCAGGAATGGGAAAGTCCATGTGAGACAGAAAGAACACTTATGCAATTTGCAAGACCATCACATTCCAGATTGCTGGCGCTTCCACAACTTTTCCAAACCTTTTTAGAGATGCCTACTTTGCCTATTTGCATATTATCACTCTACACAAAGCACTAGATATACTGGTTCAGATATAGTCCCGAGAATCAACTCTCCTAGTTACACATTGTCATACTTATCCAGAGTCAACAATGGTCCAGCACTGAATTTGGTTTTCAAATCCTGACACAACCAAAAACTCTAGTCAAGATGCCCCTGACATTTACTTTAGAGGGGAAAGTCACCTGAGACGGTAGATATTTCACTGGATCATAAAGACACCTTGCTTTCACCAAACAGGATGATTCAGCAGCAAGATCATTTTGTGCAATGACAAAAGAATGGTGGTTGCTCTAGATTCTGCAGATCTAGAGTGATCTGCTACACCAATTCCCTGTCACCATACTGTAATGTGATAAATGTGTCATGAACACATAAAATAACACGACTGACTTTATTTGCAACAGGACTTGCCATAAAGGTAAATTGGAATGTAGCATTTTATAATTCACAATACAGTAATGATCAGAATTATATATTGTTTTAATTTAAAGTCTCCATCTTATCTCTTCTGTGCTACAACCCCAGACAGAAGCTTTTAAGCCTATTTTTAAGTTGTAAACCATTGCTAAGGACATGAATCATATGAAAGCTGTGACAAACTTGTTCAATCAGTTTTAAAAGTCTGGAGTTTGAAGTGGAGGATTGATTTTAGTGGACCTGTATTAGATAGAGATCTGATAGCCAAAATGGGTAAAAAGGGGGAAAGGTCCCCCGAAAAGCACAAGGGTTTTTTTGCATTATTGGATTAAAGTTCCTGAAAACCCTATAAAATTATGGCCTGGTCAATAAAGTCTGAATTCTCAAGAAGTGCTGATGACATCCTCATGAATACTAAATGGACATACTGTGATTTATACTCCCTCATACCAAAGGGAATTTATAATGGTAAAATCATCATTTTTAAAAGCTACAATTGAAAGCTGGCTACAGGTAACAAGAACTAGAAGTGACAGACCCAAAGAATGCCTTAAGATGGAGCATGAAAGATTCAATGTGTATCTACCGTATGAAGAAGAAGAAACTTTTCCCCTTTGTGTTTTGGTGCATCTTACATTTCCTTAGTTCTCTTTAACTTTGCAGGATAGAGTAGCTCCCAGGGATCAGCATTATACAGAAGCCCAGTCTGCATTGTCCTAGTTCTCTAAAAGCTGATATCCAGTTTATACTAGGGAGTGTTGTGAAAGAAAGGAGCTCTGTTTATTGGGATAAATCTTCAGCAGTGCAACACAAGAACCTTTTTTATAATAAAAAAGATACATGTTAGAATGAAAAGAGATTTAATTACTGTAGATATACAGGATGGAAAAACTCTCATTTTAGCATCAACAGGGATAAAGCACAGAACAACAGGTGAGCAGTTATCCTCATCTTGCAACCTGAGTTTCCTTTTTATATAAATGGGCACCTCACCACCCCTCGGGAGCTGATGATATGTGGTGGTGAGCCAATCCTCAGTTGCAAAACCTGAAGTGCTTTAGTATGCCTGAGGGAAAGGAATTCAGGGCAGGCTTGAAGAGATTCTAATACTGGCATGCGTTTGATCAAAACTGAACCCTGATTGCTCATGACATGATCTATTAAATTAAAGCTAAGGGGCAATGAATTAGTGACATAATAGAGACTGAGAGACACTTTCTACCCCAGTGTCCCAGTACAAGAAACACAGTTCTATAAATTTTGCAGAATCAGCCAGTATCACACAGGGAAAGAGGAAAAGAAAAATTGACTTGGCGATGGGAAAAAAGAGAAATCTGTGTGTGCTGGTTAGATACACGTCATCAAATGGGAAGCCGGATTGAAAATGGACAGACTGGAGATCAGATAGGATCCAGTGAGGAAATCTGGCCTCATAGGGGGCTTTTGGCCCCCGACTACATCTCCATAATTCCACCACTCACCATGGAAATCAGGCTACAATTTGTGCCACCTTGCCATACCAGTAGCATCTCGGAAATGAAATATCCGACACTTTTCATCCGACTTTGAAACAGTTTGATCCACATCTTCCATCCTACACGCGACGCGACCTATTTTACCCTCCGTGATCTCAGCCCTTTCCCACTCGCAGCGCCCCAAATCCAGGGCTCTCCTCTCCTCCTGCATTCGCGTGCGCTTGAATGCACCGAGATGCAGTTCAAGGCTGTGCCAAGTGGAGCAGGAAACTTTCTGCCCCAGAGAGAAAGCGCCACACGGACGCACGAACAGAAGACCACCCCTCCCTTAAAACTAGCGGGGGTGGGAGGACGGGAGCGCGCGAAGAAGAAGGCGAAACTCCCCCCCCCCCCGGAGGGGCACTAAAACCGAAGAATCATCCAGTGCTGTGGGAAGGCGAGGTTATCATCCTGCTCCCTGAATCTTTTCTAGAGAACAGCAGCTGAGATTGGGCCATCTCCACCCCCCACCCCCACCCCCAATCGTGCTTGTTATTATCGTGACAATGCTGGCTACTCACGCTACTGTTGTGTCCCGACCAGTGCACCATGGCTTGGTTATGCGCCGAATCCCCCGTGAGGGCAAAGGTCGTGCTGGTCAATTTCAGCTCCTCCAGGCGGAAGCGCGTGGCTTTCCCCGGCAGCTGCTCCGGACTTGCCCGCTCCCGGCTCTCCGGAGGCTTGTCTCTCTCCGCCGGGGCCCCTCGGGGCTTCCGGCTCCCCAGCCGCCTCCGATCCGCGCCGGGCTTCCTCGGGCGGCCCAGGGGCGCCGATCGGGCAGCGCGGCCGGCCTGAGAGTTCGCCGCCGGGCGCCCGTCGGCGGGAGAGAACTTGGCGCGCCCGGCTCGATTCCCACCCGAGGGCGACGCTCGGCGGCCGAGCCGAGCCTCGGGGCGCTCGCCGCTCAGCTGCCGGGAGCCGGCCAGGCTGCGCGATGCGTCTTCCTCCTCCGCGGGGGCAGAAGCGGAGAGGGCTCGATCCCCGGCACTTGCTTCCTCGCCACCACCGGGGCGCCTCTCACCTCTTTCCTCCGCGGGTCTCCTCCTCGCCTCGTCGCCTCTTCGCCCCGCCGTCCTCAAGTGCATTAATAATCCGTCCGGAGCTCGCTGCTGCTGCTCCCGCAGCTGGAGCTGCACCTGCCAACGGCACGAGCTGCAAGTGATTTCTGCCCCGATGAAGCCAAAAGTGAGGATCAAAAGCCATGTCCGGGCGGCTAGCAGAGCAACGTGCCAGCCTGGGTACCAGCCAGTAACTTTTCCCATTGCCCCTGATGCTGGTGGAGGGGCGGGGAGGGAACGTGTGCGAGAGAGAGAGACGGAGTGAGAGGGAAGCGAAATGGGAGGGGAGTTGGGAGAAGACGGCAGGTTGTGTTTTATTCCCAGATCTGCTCCTAAAGGAAGGCAGCGGCGATAACTCTCTCGAAGTTTCAGACCCTGGATGCAGTCTGGGGAGAAAAAAGAGGGGGAGAAAGGAGAGAAACACCCCGCTTTCTTTGCTTTCGGAGTTCCCCCTCACCCCCCAAAAGCTGGCGTCGCCGAGCGGGCTTTTGATGAAGGGGGGAAGCCACCACCGCGCGGGGGAGGAGCTGAAGGAGCGCGCGAGAGAGAGCGAGCGAGGGAGAGCGAGCGAGCGCGCCAGCCAACCCCGCCTGGTGATTTCTCCGGCTTGCCTTTGTAGAAGAAGTCACCACCTCGCCTCCCCGCCCCCTCGCGCCCAGCACGGCTCCTTCTCGTCACTGGATCGGGAGGGACGGGCGGTCCGCTCGCCCCCTTTCCAGGCGCCCGGCGGCCGCGCCAACTTCGTCTGTCTCTCCCTCCGCCAGCCTTGCGCGTCTCTTGGCCACCTCGGGGAAAGCGGCGGCTGTGTTGGGAAACGATGTGAACGGCGAGAGCAAGGCTCCTTCGGGAAGGGGATCTAACGGCGAGGGACGGCGTGTGCCACTCAAAGCTCCCTCACGTTGGCGCGGGGGGGTGGGTGGGGAGGGGTCGGGGTGACACCCGCGAAGGTGGGCGCAAGGAAAGTGGGTGAGGGGCGCTCCGGACTTCTCTGCTCCTGCCCAATAGTCCCTGCTGAGCATAACTCTTCTGAAATCTCAGCCAACGTCCACTTTGAATCACAGAAATTTCACGTCAGAAAGAAGCACACATATCTTTATATAGAGCAGGTATAGTGAAATGAAAGAAAGCTACTGGACACATTTCTCCGCCGCAGTTCAAAGCAAACTTCCCTTAACAATGTTTAAAACTATATACAGTGTAGCATAATATCATAGCCATGACAAAATCACAACAAATTTTCATGTCTCTAGTTTCCTCCGCTGCCTCTGCCCCTGCTATGTTTCTCTCCCAAATGAAAATTCATGGTAAATTCTGCAGTGGTTCAGTCACTGGAAGTGGGATCCCAGAAAGAATTTTATACAAGACAGAGTCACATGGAATGGAGTAGAGTTTGTCTCCGAAGGATAGCGTTCTCTTTCCCAGCCTGAATTGTGTTTCCAACGTAAATAGTGGCTGTGTACACCCTTGTGATATTTTATTTGAAAGTGGGGTGCATATAACTATTTAAATAATAAATAAATAAAATAACGGCACACCTGTTGCTTGAGCAGAGGCACGGATCCTTCATGTGGCTGAACTTGACCTTGCCTTGGCTACCTCAGAGGTAGGAATTCACTTCCGCATGTATGCAAAAGCATTTGAGTGAAAAAATCTGTGGATGCTTTTAGGTGTAATGCTAGCTTTGCAGCAACATCCCAGAACATCAAAGGAGAGATGAATATGATACTACATGATCCGTTTTGCTAAAGAGACAGGATGGATGGTGGTTTAGAAGCACACAGACAACTAAAGTACAAAATGGAACAGGACCAAAAGATGAGCAGAGGAAGAGAGATCACATGCCGAAATGCATGGCAGCTGATAGCACATTGTGGATTGCACACTCTGCCAGACTTCATACCAGTTTAAAAGGTGAATGAATGTCACCAGAGGAAAGGGAAACAGCCAATCCAGGAATACAGAGCTAAACCAAGCTAAGATGCAAACAGCACAAACTAACTAATGACAAGTTCCATTTTTCATAAAGTGAGGTGCCTTTGGTCAGTGGTGGGAGACAGAGGATTGAGGTTGAATTCTGACAAGACAGAAGTAATCTTTCTGGAGGACAGGTGTGGGGGAGTCCCTGGTCCTGGGACTCCTCCCTAAAGGCCTGGGAGTCATTCTGGACTCTCAGCTGTCCATGGAGGCCTGGGTCAATTCTGTGTCCAGGGCAGCTGTCTACCAGCTCCATCTGGCATAGAAGCTGAGACCTTACCTACCTGTACACTGTCTCACCAGAATGGTAGAAGCTCTTGTTTTCTCCTGCTTGGACTACTGCAATGCGCTGTACCTTTGAAGGTGACTTGGAAACTTCAACTAATCCAGAATGCTGCAGCTAGACTAGTGACTGGGAATGGCCACCCAGGCCATATAACACTGGTCCTAAAAGAACTACAGTACGTTTCTGAGCACAATTCAAAGTATTGGTGCTGAACTTTAAAGCCTAAACAGCTTCAGCCCTATATACCTGAAGGAGTTTCTCCACCCACATCATTCACCAGACACTGAGATCCAGCTCTGAGGGCCTTCTGGTGGTTCCCTCATTGTGAGAAGTGTGGAACGCTCTCCCATCCAGTGTGTGTCATTCCCACTCCACCCAAGAGCCACAAATCCATGACTGCCTGGTCAATAAGCACAGCACATAATATCAAATGGCTGCACACACACACACACACGGTGCAATTCTTTGCACACTTGCCTGAGAGCACACCCCACTGAATTATGATGTTGGGAAAGATTGAGGGCACAAGGAGAAGGGGACGACAGAGAACAAGATGGTTGGACAGTGTTCTCGAAGCTGCCAACATGAGTTTGACCAAACTGCGGGAGGCAGTGGAAGACAGGAGTGCCTGGCATGATCTGGTCTATGGGGTCACGAAGAGTCAGACACGACTAAATGACTAAACAACAATGATTGCACAGGTACAGCTGCAAACTTGCAATAAGCTTTAATCATGAATGAGAAGGTTATCAATGGCTGCTAGGCATTGCAGCTGTGCTGTACCTCCAGGGGCAGAGGCAATTCCTTCTGAGTAACAGTTGCTAGAAACTGCAGGAGGGGAAAGTGCTCTTGTATTTGAATCCTGTTTGCTGGGTTCTCACAGGGATCTGGCTGACCAATGTGAGAACAGGATGTTGTACTAGATAGGCCATCGGTCTGATTCATCAGACTCTTTCTATGTTCTCATTTTGCCCAGGCAGTGGTCTGCTTTCTCTTGTTCCCTGGCATAAGTGGCTGCAGAATCTGATGCACGGCCTTCAAGGAGCACCTTTGTCCATTTAAAGTTAGGAAGGCGACCGCCACTGCCAGCTGCATTACCCTGCAACTTAAGTAGTAGCTGTCACACAGAATTGAGATAAATAAATCACTCAAACATTGCCAAGATCTGCCTGGATTAAAACTGTCAAGGATGGAAATACGATTTGGGGAGTATAAAAGCAAGAAAAGGAATTTAGAGAAATTTCTAAGGTGTATGCCCTCTAGCTCTAAATGGCCAGTAATTTATAGCCAGGGGGCATGACATTGCCCTTCCTTGACCACTTTATATTCCCTCCCTTTCCCCCTGCATTTCATTTCTGCTTGTCAAATATTCCAAACCGTATCGAACATTTGAAGGTCTTCCACCTATATTTGGGTTTAATAATGTCGATTAGAGTTTCAAGTAGTCATTAATGGAACATGCAGTTTTGCATGGGCATTAGAATATTGAATAAAGTCCCAATGCCACTGAAACAATTGGGAGATACGTAACTGGTCTAATGATGCTCAGAGTCGCTGTGCATATTATGGGCTGTATATACACTATTTCTTGTGAAACAACCACATGCATCTATTTAACGGTGCATACACATATTGTGCAAGTGTTGGAGATGCATATTCAAGTGCACATGAACTGATTATACCTGCAGCAGATGATAATATGTTGAGGTGACAGAACGGATGCACAGCCTAAGACTGAAGGATCCTGTTTTTGAATGCTCGCCTAACTCCACGAAAACAGAAATACACAGCAGTGAAAAGGTCGGGTTAGACCTGATAGAGCTTATTGTTCGTACAATAACTATTTTTACTAGAGCCATGCACTGGATCTGAGGAAATCACAGATTTCAAACCCAATTGGGTTGATTCAGGTCAACCTGAGGATCAGGTAAACTGAGCTGAGGCAGCCCCAGATCATCCTGGGTTCATCCAAACAACCTGAAGCCATCAAAATGGCAGCAAGGGGAGATGAGATGTGCAGGCAGCCTGTGCACATCTCTCTCTCTCTCTCTCTCTCTCTCTCTCTCTCTCTCTCTCTCTCCCCTCCCCCCCTCGGTTTCCCGACTACATATTTAATCATTGTTTTAAATGCTGGTTAAATATGCAGTGGGGTCGGGAGAGAGAGGCATGCATATCCTTCTCCCTGCTCTGGGACCACATGGTTAATCAGAGTTTTAAACCCAGATTTAACATGTGGCTGGGAGAGGGGGGACTCCATGACCATGCAACGTCCCCAGATTTGTTCAAGGCCTCCACCTGGGCCATACTGGCCCCAGATCAGGGCTGCTCCAAATCACCAGCTCAAGCTCTGGATCTCATGCACAGCCCCACATGTGCATCTATTTGTGATAGCGCCCTGAAGAAAAACCAAAAGGATGCCTGAGCTGTTGCGTCCTTTTCAGCCGTCCTCCAGCTGGAGGGTAACTGAGAAGGACGCAACAGCTCACAATGCTCTAGGGCCTCCCCCAAAAAACTGCACTCAGGGTGATGCCCCCCCTCAGCACACCTCTGCCTCAAAAAGCTAAAATTCCCAGAGTAGCTTAACAGTCAATTGTTTTTCACAGGGGGAAGCCATGAATGTTTAACGTGGAATCATAGAGCTTTCAATGTAGGGTGTGAATATAGCTTAACTGCCATGGCTTCTCCATAGAACCCCTGAAATTGGTTTGGTGAGGTTGAATATGCTTTGTTAGCGATCCCTAGAGTCTCTCACAAAAGTGGGTTCCCTGGGGAAAGTGAATGACTGTTGATACGGTTTCCAGCTGCAGTATCCATATGTCATCTGTTTTGTGTGTAAAACATCCTTAAAAGCTGAAGTTTTCTACATTTAGCAGTCGGTTTCAAATGCCATTCATTGCTATGACCTCCCTTGAAGAATGAAGGGAAACACAGCTGAATGACGGTGCCAGGGACTCTCTTTTGGAGAGCTCCATCGCCTTCATAGAAATGGAGTTGGCACCTTTTTAATGGATGGATTCCTATGCCTTTAAGAATTGAATGACAAGCTGAAATGGAGCCACAACACTTTCTTGCTAAGGCTCTTATTGTGGTGAGGCAAGTCCAGATGTTGCATTTCTGCCTGTCATTCAGCTGTTAAAGAAACAAAAATCTAGTCCTAGTGTGTGTTCTGAAGCATACTGTTGCAAGCACTTCATCTTCTTATGCTTTTTTCTTTTAGGTACTTTTAAAAGAGAAATATGTAGTATAGATTTATATTGGTTCTATACCAGTTTAATAACTATCCTGACTTCTCTGAAAAATCCTGGATATTACTGTTTGATAGCAATCTTCCTAAAGTTAATCAGGTCTGGTCTATGTGTGGATGGGAGATCTTGTGAGAACTGCGCCTTGGGTTCCCTGGCAGAAGAAAGGCAAGATAAAAAATTGATTGTGGTATGCAATGAACTTTTTGCTTAAATGGAAGGATTACCATCAGAACAAGGATTCCCCCCCCCCTCTCTTCACCCTACATGTTCCCTGTGCAATCCCCAAATCAGCACCGAAAAATTGTGGGGCAAACCCAGAACATATTTAGAGAGCACAGAGAAGGAGGAGAGGAAGATAAAGTTGGTCCCACTGCATATGTAAAAATCCTTGTGTTGACCAGTCATTTCCCTTAGCACCAGGCCCTTGCTGAGAGGAAGACATGCCAGACTTATGAGTTTATAACTTTATTTTAATAAGACTCCCTGCTCTGCTTAGCACTACACATTGAACACACCCTACAGAGGTGCCAACTTGAATAAAATATGGGGGGTGGGTAAGCCCTGCCCCACATTATCAATCACATGACACGGCACCCACCCACCATTTAAATGGCAAGGCCCATCAACGGTGTGTGTGTGTGTGTGTGTGTGTGTGTGTAATATTTTATTGGGGTGGTCAAAGGGACCTCGGCCCCTAGGAGTTGGCTCCTGTGTACCCCTACAATCATAAGGAACTAAAAAGGTAGTAACAGGGTCCTAGGTGAATAAGAGCACATTCTTTTTACTTTTTATCAAACTCATCCTTAAATCTGTAATGATAGTGTCAAGCCTACACCAGGCTGCAACACAAAGGAAAAGAGAAGCAGGGTCATTCCATCAGCTCTGCTGAGATACCAGCTCCATCCGGTTGTCCTTCCATTAACTGTCATCTAGGAGCAGCTATTCCATCAAGCTGCTGTAGAGGCAGAGGAAGTAGGGCCATTTCATCAGTTCTTCTGAGACACTGGTGTAATTTGGTTCCTAGGATCCAAGAACAGTTGCCACTCCAGCAGGTCATTATTCAAATCACTACATCATGTCAGTAATTGGTACCAAAAATTACTTGTTTCCCTCTTCTTCCCTTTTTTCTTGCAAGCCTTTAGGAAGCGACTGTCTTGCTTTTACTGATCTTAAGTAAGCACCTCTGGGAGTCTGTTTTTTGTTCAAAGACAGTATGACTAGATCAGTGATGGCTGAACTTGGCCCTCCAGCTGTTTTGGGACTACAATTCCCATCATCCCTGACCACTGGGCCTGTTAGCTAGGGATGATGGGAGTTGTAGTCCCCAAACAGCTGGAGGGCCAAGTTTGGCCATCACTGGACTAGATGCAAAAGAGGATGGCACTCTTACACCTCGAACAGTTGTGTGAAAGAGGAAGTTCTAGCAGGCATGACAGCTCTTGAAGGTACAGGTCTCCTGACCTCTTTTGCATCTGAGGTGGGGCCAGGCGAACACAAATAAATGAGAATGCTTATTTAACTTGCCTTCCCAGATATTTCCCCCTATTAACAGTATTCAAAGATGGCACGAAGAACAGTCAGTACTTCAACCAGCACACTGCTTTGTCTCCACAGCTCATAGTGAGGCGTCTTGAAGCTGCTGCTCCCAAAATCCTGTTGCGGAAGTTGTACATAACACATTAATCCCATCAGCAGTTCCCATCCTGCGACTGTCACTTACTCTGGTTTCATTTTAAGGTCACTTATTTATTTTTAAGCATCTCCAGTCTCGTGCTGCAGGCTTGTTGCAGTATGTCTCAGCCAGACATTTATTTCAAGTTTCTCCCTCATCATTATTTTAGTACTTGCCCTCAAATATTCTCTCTGGCTGGGAGCCTTGAGAATGTAAGCAAGTGGCAACAAGAAAGTGAGCAGTAGGATTAATTGAGGTTTCACTGTACTTTCTGCAAAAGTTGAAACAGTGATGAATTATCTGTAATCTGACCATCAGACCCCAGTTTAGTCTACTGTAAACCAATTATCTTCACCGTGGCTTGAACTTCCTTCAGACAAATGATGACTATTACTTGCATAATCTGTGGACAATTAATAATAAATGCTCTGAAATTGTACCGCTTTTTTCAATCTGTAGCTCTCATATAAACTGTTACTTGGTGTTCTCTCTGTTTTGTGAGTGGAAAGCCTTGGGAAAAATGAGAGTTTATATTTCACGATTTGCTTCAAAGTCACCTTCAAGCTAGATCTAGCATTTAGGATAAGGTCAAGATGCTTGGCTGCCAAACCACTCCTTAGTTTCTCAAATATAGCAGTCCTAGAGACTGCTAGCAACAACTGAATTTTAAGTTGTGGGTATTAATAGGCCAACATTTTTTATTATTTTTTGTTTGATTTCTTACCTGCCCTTCACCACAAGATCCCAGGGCACGTTACAACAGTTCAAAATGCAATATTAAAATCAGTTTAAAACAGATATAACCAAAATAATAGGGTGGATCCTAAACATATGTATCAAGTGTAAAGAGGCCCAGTGTCAAGAATTGGGTTTTACATCTGATCCAGACAAATCCTGGAGCCTGCACTGAACTGGGCTGATCTGAAATTGGTATGGATCAAATCAAGGAAGCACCATATCTCCCTGGGTCACATAGGTGCTGGTTCCTAGGGGTTGAAGCACTTTTGCATGCCCCCCAATGTTTTGGGGGTTTTTTAAGGTGGCTTGGCACCCTCAGTGTTCAAAGGGCATTATTAAACAAATGCCACCCCTGGCTCCTCGTGACATAATGTGTGTGATGTCAGGATGTCACGCCAGGGCCCTCAATTATCCTGAGAAGCTTCTGCTGGGTCGAGTCCACCTGACTGTTGAGTCCACCAGGGTTGTCAAAAGGGACATGGGAACTGAGGAGAGGTGGAGAAGGAGATGATGCAGACATTTTCCTTCCTTCCACCTGACCACATATTTAATCAGGATTTTAAACCTGGTACGCAGGCTGAGACCCTACCTACCCGTGGACTGTCTCGCCAGAGTGGTGCATGCTCTAGTTATCTCCCGCTTGGACTACTGCAATGCGCTCTACGTGGGGCTACCTTTGAAGGTGACTCAGAAACTACAACTAATCCAGAATGCGGCAGCTAGACTGGTGACTGGAGGCAGCTGCCGAGACCACATAACACCAGTCTTGAAAGACCTACATTGGCTCCCAGTACGTTTCCGAAAACACAATTCAAAGTGCTGGTGTGGACCTTTAAAGCCCTAAACGGCCTCGGCCCAGTATACCTGAAGGAGTGTCTCCACCCCCATCGTTCTGCCCGGACGCTGAGCTCCAGCGCCGAGGGCTTTCTGGCGGTTCCCTCATTGCGAGAAGCAAAGCTACAGGGAACCAGGCAGAGGGCCTTCTCGGTAGTGGCGACTGCCCTGTGGAATGCCCTCCCATCAGATGTCAAAGCGATAAATAACTACCTGACATTCAGAAGACATCTTAAGGCAGCCCTGTTCAGGGAAGTTTTTAATCTGTGATATTTTACTGGTTTCTATGGAAGCCGCCCAGAGTGGCTGGGGAAACCCAGCCAGATGGGCGGGGTACAAATAATAAATTATTATTATTATTATTATTATTATTATTATTAAACATGTAGTGGTAGTTGAGAATGAGACACTACAGGTGAGAGTGTCTACCTGCAGGTCTCTCCCCTACTCTGCCCTGTCTCACTCCTAACTGAATGTTTCATTGGTGTTTAAAACCCTAAATTAAATTTAGGACTGAAAGGCCCCAGAATCTATTCAGGGCTTTGAACTAGAAAAAGAAGTGCCAGAACTCACCATGAACTTTTCTCTTTTTCTCTTATAATGGCACTGAGAGGTCCCAGAACTGAGTTTCAGCAAGTTCAGGCTAAAAGAAATTCCTGTTTCAGGGTTAATATTGGCCCCAGGTTGGGTTGGGTCTGTATTAGCCTGGATTAGATCAGGATTGCCAAATCTTATCCTGAACCAAATCAGGATGTCTTGCATAGCACTAGTCAGAAACTCCTACTTCACATTCATTCTAGGAAAACAATGATGTTTGGAGCTTCTCCAGCACTTGATCAGCTTTCACTGTAGTCTTCAACTACAATACCCATATACTATGTAGGTTTTCTGTCTCTGCAAAGCCCTCAGGGTATGACATTGGCTGAATAAATCTCCCCACCCCCACATATCCTATAACTCCTTGCCCAGCCCAACATCACCCTTACGGGGGGCGGGGGATCCCAGATTCTGTTTTCTTCAACTTCTGCTTCTGTTCTACAGGATACTGGTGGTCACACCAGTCCATGTTCAGTAGTCATGCCCAACTGTCAGAAACCTCATACTAGTCTTGGGCCAGCATCTGGGTGTGCCTGCCTGATGACTAAAAACAGGGCACAAAATATAAAAATGAAAATTGCAGATTCTGATTTGACAAATCCATAATTCTCTGTATGTTGGAGTTTTGAGAGAAAATAGAATCTGGGGACACAGATAATCAGCATTCCTGTTTCAGCATTAACATCTGGGCTCTGTGAAGTGTTATGGAGTTTACTAACATTATCCTGACTTGATTTTTTTTTAAAAAAAAACCTGAATGCATTTCAATGCATCTTAAAGTGGGTAAAAATTAAGAGCAGCAGCTGTATGTCTCCCTCCAAACAAGTTTTGTATTTTTTTTAAAGGGTCACATCATACAAGTTTAAAAAGAAAAGATAATTGACAGTACAAAGTCTATTGTTTCTTTTAATGTAGTTGAAAGGATATTCCTTTGGATGTCTGTTACCAATAGATGACTAGATGTTTGAAGGCTCTTCAAACATGTGTAATGGTTGTGGCTTCTCGGCACATGAACACTCAGCAAAACAGATGCATCAGGGGCAGACTTTGATCTTTCACATTTCATCTGTTCCCTGTGAGAGGCCAAAATTCAGTGCCCCTCTCCACCTCTCACCTTCCATTCTGTCGTGCTGCCCTAAATGCACCTCTGGGTGCATGTGCTTAACATACATAACCCCATATATGTGCTTTTTGTTCCTTTCTCCTATACCAAAACAGAATTTCCTAATGTTGAGCTAAAACAGCTTATGGATATAAACATGCATGAAAAACACAATAAATTGCAACTTTGCAAGGAGTTAGACTTTCAGTGATGCCATAGGGGTTCTGTGAAACACCTTTTTGTTCTTGTAATTAAGAGCTGACTATACCACACATCTAAACCTACCTCACTTTCAGTTAACAGAGATATCAAAGTGGAGGTTACAAAAGTCATTCTTCTCTACCGTAGTACATTTTTACTCTTCTATCACTATTATTTCAGAGAATGGCTGCCTGTTACAGAACTTGTGTATTTTGAGACTACTGGTATTTTGTAGAGGGATTCAGTCATGTACAGGGCCAGATTTAGGTTTGATGAGGCCCTAAGCTACTGAAGGTAATGGGGTCCTTTATATGTCCAGCTGTCCTTTGTCAACAACATATTGTCACTGTTTTTTGTGTTGAATATATGCTATACGGTGATTTATGGACCTAATAGGTATCTAAAGCCATTTGCACATGCAGAATGTAGGCACCCTTTATATAAAAATGAGCAAACTAGTGATATTTTAGGGAGCAGGCTAGCAGGCGTGGCCCATTACTTACATCATAGGAGCCTACACAACACAAAACACTGTTGCTGTATGTAGGTTTTATTTTATTTGTTTTTACCTTATATTTTGGAAATGTACATCCAGTTGTTTTTCCTTTAATTTCTGCCCCCCCCCAAGAGAGTGGGGCCCTAAGCTATAGCTTGTTTAGCTTATACGTAAATCCAGCACTGGTCATGTATCAGCAAATTCAGTTGCTGTAATTAAAGCTGATTTGGCACTTTCACACAACAAGTCTGTTTCCCCCAAAACTGGTATTTAAAAAACAAACAAACATTTTTATTGGTTTTTAAACCAATAGAATAACCATTAAACCCTACTACTTTGGACATAGACTTAGGCTCCACTCTGTGCCACAGTGAATTAGTAGGCTGCTTACTGACCACAGCATGATTAGCAATACCTCAGCAATAGAAGAACCAGACTGAAATATCCCTGAACATACATAATATCTGGGATACAACAATGTCTGAGCATTTCACAAGACATAGGAGGGCAATTAAATGCGTAACAAATAGAGACACCTTCCAAGAAATGTGGACCCCCTTCTTTAACTATATTAATGACCAAAATCAAAACTGGTCTTTTCTGGTGAGGTAAAATACACTGGAAACATGCACTGAAAAGTGTGGAATAAAATTGCTTGATGCAATCTTATATAAGCTCCCTGTAAACAAACTCAAAGCTCAATAAAGAACCAACATCATCTAACATCCTTGCAAATGTTATGCAAACAAACAAGAATGAATTATCAGTAGACAGGTTGTCTGAAACTGACCCCTGCATGACACCCAGAGCTGACAAAGAGTATCTTTTCACTTTTGGGAATATGTTAATGATTTTTAGGTCAACTTTCAAGTAATTTCTGGCATAGCTTGGGATATTTTTGCTGAGTTTTTATCTTCCATTCCGTCAACTGTTTCCTGGCAGAATTGTGGGTTTCTGCACATAATAAGATCAGCTGGCATATGAATTAAAACAAAAAAAGGAAAATAGTCAGTACAGTAGCCATCTAGCGAGGGGAAGGAAGGGAGGTGCGGTGGGGGTGGGCTGTCCCGAGTGTCACCTCTGAGGGGTGTGACAGAATGTCAGGTGGAACTCACTGCAGGGCCAGCAGCATGCCTGAGCCACACATCTCTACTGGGAGTGAGGCAGTGGTTTGGGCACACACAGGCACTGCGCTGCCCAAACGGTCCATCTGCTGCTTCCCCCCAGCTGTAGGGCAGCTGAGTGGAATGGGAGGAGGCAGGCAGGACTCCTTGGAGGCCCTGCAGAGCGTCCTGCCCCACAGGCAACTGACTCTGCCCCTGTGTGCAGGGCACGCACCGCCTCAGGGGCCCAATCGGCTTGCTCTGCTGCTGCATCTGGCATGGCTGTTAGTTATCTTTAGCGATGTGCAGATTGAAAATGAGATGAGCTACTTACTCCCAAATTTGTAGTTAATTCCTGCACATTAACTAACAAATCTAGGCAGCTCTCAAAAGCAGCCCCAACAAAGCAGGAGACATATCTCCTTGGATTTGCTAGGGGAGTGCTCAGTATAATTTTTTTATTGACAATGAAATGGAGAATGCCTGTATGTGTATTACTGAAAGCTTTTACATGGGAATTTTCCATGGGGCTACACTGAAACCAATAACAGGTCTCTGAGCTCCTTGATGGGTTGGTAATTGACTGTTGTTATTCTCTGCTAGCTAACACATGAGTGTTTAACCTTAGATCACATGGGAGGCTATTAAATTGCAAATTTGGCATCTTGGAAGGGTGGTGGCTGAGTCTTGTTCCCAGGCTCTGTAAAAGACTCTCTGAAGGGAGTGAATATAATTCCAGGCAAAATGGAGGCTGTAAGGAGAGAATGTTTGCTTATGTGTCTAAGATGCTGAGCCTGGACAGCACAATATATTTTATGGTAGTATTTTGATATATCTTTGATGTTTTTGTTCTGTTTTGAAGAAAGTTCTGTAAGTAAAATTTTTGAATAGTTTATGGATCTAGACATTCACCACACAAGTCCTTCATTGTCATCACTCCACAAGATTCAGAATCCTGATCTTCAGGGTACTAAATTGTGTGGGGAGCTACATGAGTAGAGAAGATCCCCCACTGCAGAAGTCCAGGGTGGTTGTGGAGAGTTGTGGGGAGAGCCAAGGTAATGAGGCAGATTGAACAAAAGCACAGAGTGTGTTCCCATCTTCTTCTCCCCCTCAGAGAACTGCAATTGTATGTCTAAGAGACAATGCTTAAATAGGGCTGGTGTTTGTGTGAAATGTGTGTTATAAAAAGTTAGGTTTGAACTTATTGCTTATTGGCAGTTTGTTCCATAGGAGTGCAGAAAGATAAATCTGTGGTATATTTTCTTTTACCAGAAAAGGCAAATCTAGTGGGAATGTTACCTTTTTAAAAAAATGACTGTGAAAAATAAAATTCCATGCCAAGTCACGAAACATTAGTTTCTTGTCACCTGCTCTACAGCTAGACATCCTGGCACCTGACCCTATCCTTATGCCATTTTGTCAAATTAAAAATAAGATACCATTTGTTGCAAATATCATAATAACAGCTTGCTGGGTCACCTCTGTTGCATATTTGGAGAAGGCTTCCCATCTCTAAAAATGTGCAGTGTTAGCTGTTTTCAGAACATTTTCAGTGCAATCCTATATATGATTGCTAAGAAGTAAGTTCCACCATGTTCATGGCAACTTACTTCTAAGACAGTGTGAAAAGGACCACAGCTGGGTGCTCCAGTTCACTTCGACCTTTTTGCCAAAATTGCCACTCCAACATCTAGATAGCAGAAATACTTTCTCTTCTAGAACAGTTTTATGCATTTCAGCTACCAAAGTACAAATGCTAATATTAGATTAGCCCAATGCCCAGCACCCAATGCCAAGTTCATCATTTCATCTGAAAAAAGTGTAGACCAGTTCAAATGTATAGAGACAATGCAATCAATGCATCATAATAACCTTACTCTAAAACAGTTTTTAACAGCACCAGGGAAAGGATATTATTTTCCTTTGCTTGCTTTGATGTAATATTGACACATTGTTTTGATAATGTTTGGCAGCGGCTTTAAAATTTTTAGCATTTACTGACATTATATTATCATTCTGTCTGATGCCCTAATTTTCTGAAAATCCAGGCCGATGTTAGAAAAATAATGTTTTGAGCAATTACTGATACGATATGTCAAAATATCATAGGAACGAATACTGAATATCACAAAGCTTACTTATTATAAATCAGAACATGTGTGACTCAATTCACAAATAAAATAAACATATTTGTCTTCTAAGTTTGCTTTGCATATGATTAATTTCTTTGGTACACAAGGATGGTCTGAAAGTAACTTCCAGAGCTGCAATTGTAAGACCTTCAGCACACAGAAGCATCACAAACAAGTCCTCAGCTCTTAGCATCATACATCAATATCTCTTATCTGGTAGACTTTATTTACTTAACTATTGTTATTTCAGAAGAATACCACTTTACTCAGTGGTGACTGCTGGCCTTCGGATCTGGTAGGGCTGAAACCATGGAGCAGGCATAGGCAAACTCGGGCCTCCAGATGTTTTGGGATTACAATTCCCATCATCCCTAGCTAAAAAGACCAGTGGTCAGGGATGATGGGAGTTGTAGTCCCAAAACATCTGGAGGGCTGAGGGCCTATACCTGCCATGGAGGCTAATGACAGGTGGAGCCAGAGCCAATGATGAGCAGAGCCATTTCTAGTTTTGTTCTCATCCTCTCTCCTGATGAGTGTTGCAAACACTGAGATGAAGAGGAGGGGGAGACCAACAGGTAGTGAAAAGATTGCAAGAAGACAGGCAGAAAGGAACAGGTTGAGGGCAGACTGAGGTTGATGGGACAGTGTATTGTTTTCCTCATTGGACCTCCCACCATTGCATTTATTCAAGATGTTTCTTCATTGACTATGCTTGTAGAGTTTTAGGGTTGTATTCCAAGGTGCTACTCAGCCGACAGTAAGCCTTCTGCCCGTGGGACACAGAAGGAAGCAATTTTCAGCAATGCTGTTTCTCCCCTCAAACCTCTCCCAGTGCTTTCTGCAGAACCATAGTACCTGCCACATTCTTAGGAAGATAAGATAAGATTTCTGGAAGATAACTTCCAGAAATAAACAACTATATGACATTTAGAAGACATCTGAAGGCAGCCCTGTTTAGGGAAGTTTTTAATGATTGATGTTTCAATGTATTTTTAACCTTCTGTTGGAAGCCGTCTGGAGTGGCTGGGGAAACCCAGCCAGATGGGTGGGGTAGAAATACTACTACTACTACTACTAATTTATTTTATCCATGCATTGACCAGCAAGGGCACTTTAGGGCAGTGACTCTCTAGATACCTTCCAGATGTTGGACTCCAACTCCCATCAGCTCCAGTCAGCATGGCCAATGGTTACAAATGATGGGATCTATAGTGTAATAGCATCTGGAGGGTGCCATGTTGGCTACACAATTTCCCAGCTGTACCCGGAGAAGACAGGGACTAAACTGGAACCTTGTATGTGAAAAGTAAGTGCCCTGCCATTGAATTGTGGTCCTTCCCCTATGGAGGTGCCTGGGATATGAGATGCTCTGTGAGATTCATGCATACAAAGCACGAGCTCTATCACTGACAGATGACCCTTTCCCTAAAGACAAAGGTCGTTTGGTTACCAAAACCCTCTTTCCCCTCCTCTGCAATGCACACACTTCCTTTCCAAAGGGAAGGCAGACATGAACCAAACTGACTGTACTGTGTCAGAATCCTGTAGAGTCCCAATGTAACTCTCTCCATTAAACTAGAGTGGCTCTCTTAGCAGCTGGATGGCTTGGAAAGAGTTAGCTACTGTGAGAGGAACTGAAATTCAGACCTAAAATGTGGAAAAACTGAAAACAGGTGCCATAACAATTTTTCCGCCACTCCTCTATTGGCGATGTACAATATGTTCATCTATGATTCTCCCAGCAAGAGTGCCAGTTGCTTTTATACTCCAGCATGGTTTTCTCCTGAATCTTCATTACTTCTGTTCTGTTTTGTTTTCCCCCACAATGCTGCCATGGCTGCTATGCAAGTCAAATGGAGGCAAGCTATAAATACCATTTAAGCTACCTTCCTGGGTGACAGACTACCAGGATAGCATAAATCTTCAACAAATCCCAAGAGATGACAAGAATTCACTTAGATTTCACTCTCTCCCTCTACCCCCCCCCCGCCTCTTCAGAGATCACTGAATTTTGCCCATTGCTGAATGAGTAGTCTGACATTTTATCAGCTCTGGGTTTATTTGTATTGACAAGACAATAAAAATTCTTGTCTATCACTGTCACCTTTAGCTCTTCACTTGACTCCAGAGGAGTTTAATGGAGGCAAGCAGATAATGATGAAGAAGAAAAGAGTACAAATGTAATGGTCTGTGAATGCTGTGTGCAGTTTGTCATGATTGTTGACAACACACGTGCATGAAGATATTGCATTAATCAATCTATCTATTTAGCTGCATCCAAAATAGCTATCAATTAGAATCCACTACAATATTCTATAAGCATACATCTCCTTTATTTAGATGTTTTCTAGCCTGCCCTTCTTCATGAATGATGGGGTAAACAGTTTGAAGCTATGATAAAACAGAATGATGGAATAGATGATAGAATTTATATAATAAAACAGGTGAATAGAATGACACATTAAAACAAAGGCAAATGAAATGGATCAGTGCAGGAACAGTTTCTAAACCACAAGCAACCACATCTTAGTACCTGGTCTATACACAACATCCTAGGAATGCCTGAGCAAAATCAATACATTTCCAGCTGACTTAAAAATGCAAAAAGAGACAGTGCCAGCCATACCTCAGAAGGGAAAACATTCCTTAGAGGGAGACCCTTTCTCATGTTCCTGCATAATAGACCTCACCTGGTGGCAGAATACCAAGTGGGCGCTTCCCTGCTGATATTAATGCATGAGCAGGTTGATATACCGGTAAGTGGCTCCACATGTAGCCAAAAAGTCACCATCCACAGAAACATGAGCTGCCAGCAGGCTGACAGAAACCCCATGGTTTGCTGAAGTACAACAACAACAAAAATCTTAATAATTGATTGGAGATATTCCAGTCAGGACAGAGCATGATCAGTGGCCATGGGATATTGGAATGGAGAATGGAACATAGGAAGCTTCCTTATATTGAGTCCATCTAGCTAAGTGTTGTCTAGACTGACTAGCAGCAGTTCTCCAGTGTTTCAGATAGGTCTCTCCCTCAACTTTACCTGGGTACGCTAAGGATTGAACCTGGACCTTTTGCATGTGACGCAGATGATCTACCACTGAGCTATGGCCTGTCTCCAAATGGGGGAAATGTATGTGTAGCATGGTGGTAGAATGCAGGATCTATTTTTGGAAACACAACAGAATTATGTGGAGTCATCAGCATTCACATGTGAATAGTGTTATTCACCTTTTTTTAAAAAATCATTTCCTAGTACAGAGAAGGGGGCGCTGTTGCTTACAGGAATGTATTTTTACCTGCCTTCTCTTCCAAAGGGGAAGGCAGACACATAAAATTCACATAAACCTCTTCCTCCCCTCCCCCCTCCCCGGCCAACTTACAATACAGTGGTACCTCTGGTTACGAACGCTTCTGGTTATGAATGCTTTGGGTTACAAACTCCGCTAACCCAGAAGTAGATGCTCCTGGTAGCGAACTTTGTCCTGGGATGTGAATGGAAATTGCGTGCCGGAGGTCCCATTAGCAAAAGTGCGCCTCAGGATAAGAACGGTTTCAGCTTAAGAACAGGCTTCTGGAACTAATTAAGTTCGTAACCAGAGGTCCCACTGTATTCTAAAGCCAAACAAATAGATATTGCCAAGATGCACTTAGTATTCCTTGGTGGGCTCTTTTCTATATGAATTATTTCCATCTTGGGATTTAAAGACCCAAGGATATTCTTGTATATTTTGAAGTCATGCTCATTCCCCTTCAGCTCCCTTTCACTTCTCAGGACTATTCAGGTAAATCTTATTTCAGGGATGAGGAACACTGTTTTATAGCTCTCTCCTTTCTCTAGGATTACTGAAACTTTTTGTTGGTTTCCTCACATCTTTAACTGAGGAGGAAACTTCTTTACTTCCTATTTTGTTTTAGGTGAAATCCAGCAAGAAACTAAGAAAATGTGGGAGGGGGTCAACTCTCATCAAAAGTCTTTCATTCCCTGAACATTCCTCGGATGTTTCAGTGGAGGAGGTGCTCCAGAATTTGCTACAAACATTGCTGCTTCTGATCTTTTCAGTCTAGACGTAGAGCAGACTCCAACAATTGGTTGGTACTCTCCACATGTTCTGGATTATATCTTACATCAACCCTAGCAAGCACAGCCTTAGTTGTAGCACAAAACATCTGGAGGGCTGAAGGTTGGCAGAGACTGAAGCAGACAGTGCTTAAGCAGCGATCCCTTATTGTCCATTATGGTGAAATAATCAATTAGAAATCCTCTCATAACTTCTGAGGCCTTGTTCACCTCCCCATTCCTTTCCTTTCACTCATTTAGAAGGCCAGGGAACATTGTTTTAGTTAAGAATGGTTTGGTCTTGGTTCCAACCAATTGGTTCCTGAGCGAGTTGTTTAGTTAGTACTGGGACCCCATTTATGGGTTGAAAAATTATGCTCAGTTGCAAGGCATCACATGAAAAGGAACTCTTCAGAAAACTTTTCTTCCCTTTGCTATAGATCTGTTTATTCTGATGTTAGGGGGTGGTAAACATTTTCAGGAAGAAGGAAAGAGTTTTATATGTTGCCATCTTCACATACATGTGAGAGCCAGTGTGGTGCAGTGCTTAAGAACGGTAGACTCATAATCTGGGAAACCGGGTTTGCATCCCCGCTTCTCCACATGCAGCTGCTGGGTGACCTTGGACTAGTCACACTTCTCTGAAGTCTCTCAGCCTCACTCACCTCACAGAGTGTTTGTTGTGGGGGAGGAAGGGAAAGGAGATTGTTAGCCACTTTGGGACTCCTTAGGGTAGTGATAAAGCGGGATATCAAATCCAAACTCTTCTTCTTCTTCTAAAATAAAATAATAAATTGTTTATTACTATGTGGGGTGTTCTAGAACTGAGACAAGCTGCAGTAGTACAGTGCTCAAATTGGCCCCTGACAATAAAATACTAAACAAAAACCAATAAAAAAACCCAACCAAGATTAGAAGTTGAATAACTCATTCCAGTCACAGGGAAAGGATTATATCTGTACACAGTGCCCCCAAGCGCTACTGACTTTTAGTCAGAAATACAGCGATAAGGATAGATCCGAGGAAACTAGCTACAGAAAAGACAGCAGGTAACAGTCTCCTTGGTGGGCCATCTGTACTTTTAACAAATACTTGTGGGGTTCCATCACGGCACCTTAACAACTTTTACATTCCTTGGATGGCCCATAAAATATCGTGAGCAGCATTTAACTTTGCCAGTTATTTCCTATTCTAATTATAGAAGTCGGAAACATTGGTTCCCAGATGGTGCAGCCCTTGTCAAACGCTGGTTTTTTTAATGGTGACCACTGTGTGCAACTTGTCTCGAATGTGTCTCTTTTCATCACAGCGAGAGCCGCTTTTCAGATTCAAATCCTCTCGAGCAGCCAGTTGGCTCATTTAAATGTTTTATGGGGCTCTATATACTCCCCTTATCGGAACTTCAGATCCATACCATTACTCTGCAGAGTCCTTAACACACAAGGGATGTCTACTTTCCTCTAACATCTGTGCAAGCAACACTTTCAGCCAATAAACCACTGTGGCATCTTATCTAATGTGTTCCTCCGCAGATTTCTGGAAAGACACAGTGCACAACACACACACTCCACCCTTAAAAAAAACCACCCACAGTAAATAAAGTTAGCAGAACACGCACACGCACCCCTGTTTTTATGACGGAAGTCATATCTGTAAAGAGTTTAGTATATGTGTCCCTCGTTACTGTAGGATGGTTTTTGGTGGATCAACTAGAATAATTATCTTGATTGGTTGGTGGTCAACACAGTTTTAATGAGATCCTGGGGGAATCTGAAATGAATTTGTCTAATGCAATGCTGCTGGAATTATTATTTGTTTTACTATGATGTCTTTGATAAAATATTACATTATTTATTTGTGTTCCTAGCATCTTGCTTTCTTCCTCCCCCTCTTTCTATTCTCTTTTATTTGGGTTCATTGGCACTCCATCTGCAGTGACATCTACTTGCAGAAGCAATAGGTCCAGTGTTGCCATTGAAATATCGGCAGAGAGGGGACATGCCTAGTTCTCCCCGTGGTGAATCATCCATCCCTATTTCCCTGTGCCAACAGAAATACATGTTATCTATTCCATGGGCTCTAGAGGGCAGCATCTTTAGAAGCTGTCGCCTGCACAAAAGGCCCGGTATAAACGAAAGCAGAAAGGAACAATTACAGCCAGGACACCTTGTCTGCTTATTGTGATTATTTTCAAAAGGAAAAGTAGCGTTGCTGGTCTCTACATTTATCCCCAAGACCAAAAATATCTCAGTAATGGATTCAACCTTAAGAAGGCAAGAGAAAAAGAGGGAAGGGAGAGGACAGGGAGAAAGAATGCATATTGATTTTCTAAAAGACGTCTGGAATGCTGTTATTTTCCAATTAACGCTCAGCATTAGAGAACAATCCAGTGAAAAGAAACAGCTAAGTGTAAGCAGTCTGCAGTAGCACTTTTGGCATTTTTTGGCATTTATTTTTTTCAAAAAACGTGATTTTCTATTCTTCCTAACTTTGGTTCCCCCCACACCCTCTCTTCCTCAAAAAAATAGTACGGTAATTTGGAGTTCATGCCATATGCTCATTTGATGTAAACTAGAACAGCATTGACCTCTTTGACCCGCAATTGCTTCAGTAAAGACAAACTGATCAGCACCAGGGGAAGGGCTGTTTCTGAATGGTTATATGACAAGTGATATATTGATATAATAGACACAGTGATGCTTTTAGTATTTTCACCATCTCTTACTTTGAATAGAACAAACTCTTCCCTCTGTCCTTATGTGTCTAACCGGTTGTCTGCACATCCTCAAGTGTACTGTCTGGACACTGGGGCCAATCATGATTGGACCCTCCTCCTCTGCCCACCAACCCCACCTGAACAGGGCTCAGTCTCTCCATGGTTTGATATGATGTAAGAGCCTCAAACACAATCAAAAACACAAAACCTTGTTCGCAGAGCAGAAAATACACAAATGACAAGGGCCAATTGGAGGATGACTCAGTCTCTAGGTAAATAGGACCAGGATTGAGAAGACCTTGTGCTCGCTTCGGCAGCACATATACTAAAATTGGAACGATACAGAGAAGAGCAGGATTGAGAAGACCTTAAGTGGCTTTGCCAGCTAATGCTTGGTGGATGAGTGGCAGCATAGCAGATAGATGTCTTTGCTACCATCACCACACATTACCTATATATAAAAAAAGAAACCTCCTCTGTACTCTTGATTTCTTTTCAAGCAAGACAAATGCAACCTAACTATAGTTGTTTATCCTCCCACTTCAGTTTACTTCAGATCCTACAATGCCATTAAAACGGGAGTACAGGATGCCTCATTGCATCTGTGTCAACGGCATCTTATTTTTCCAAGTCTGAGTCAGTATTGATTTAGTCACCATCAGAGCTAGTCTGTCACTTCTGTGTTATATACAGTATCTATCCAGGATCCTGTGGCTTCTAAGTAAACTATAAGGAATAGAAAGCAGCAATGAAAGCCTCCATTAGGCAATTATGAGAACCTAGCTATACTGTTTGAATTGGAGCATAGATTTCATTTTTATTCAAAATGGGTGCTTTCAAGTGAGTACATTTCTAAAGTGCTTATCACTTCAGATCTGACAGTTTTATTTTTAACATTTGGATTGCTTTTATTACAATTTCTCTCCCATGGGATTTTTTCAAAGTTATTTGTGTGTTTGCTTATGTTCCAATTCAGGAACTATTGATAATTGTCATACCTCGGGTTACAGACGCTTCGGGTTGCGTGATTTCGGGTTTGAACCGCGCCAAACCCGGAAGTACCATAATGGGTTACTTCTGGGTTTCGGCGCTTGTGCATGCACAGAAGCGCCAAATTGCACTTTGCACATGCGCAGAAGCACCAAATCGCGACCCGTGCGTGTGCAGATGTGGCGCTGCGGGTTGCGAACGTGCTTCCTGCATGGATCACATTCGCAACCTGAGCATCCACTGTATAAAGATAAAGGTAAAAGGACCCCTAACCATTAGGTCCAGTCATGACCGACTCTGGAGTTGCATCTCGCTTTACTGGCCGAGGGAGCCAGCATACAGCTTCCGGGTCATGTGGCCAGCATGACTAAGCCACTTCTGGCGAACCAGAGCAGTGCACAGAAACGCCGTTTACCTTCCCGCCAGAGCATACCTATTTATCTACTTGTACTTTGACGTGCTTTTGAACTGCTAGGTTGGCAGGAGCTGGGACCGAGCAATTGGAGCTCACCCCGTCGCGGGGATTCGAACCGCTGACCTTCTGATCAGCAAGTCCTAGGCTCTGTGGTTTAATCCACAGCATCACCCATGTCCCTGTATATCCACTGTATATCTATATATAAATTTAAAGATTTATATAAATTAAAGTACAAAATGATTATAAACCAAATTGTTTCTAGTGCATGTGTTAATATTCAGTTGTCATGTTTATTCACAGTTTATAATTTAATATAAATATTTATCAAATACAATTAAGCACCAGTAATAGTTTACTCTGCAGTTTAAGCATATTCCAAGTCATAATATCCATCTGTTCTATGGTGACTCATATACCCAGTATTGGGCTATTATAATTCTTGCTGTTTTTGCCTATTTCCATATTAGTTTGTCTTGTTTTAGATGTTTTGCATAAATAATTTTCTGCTATGACATAAATGATGCTGGTTGACCTGAAACTGGTATATGAAATTGTTCAGACTACTTAGTTTGGATTGTCTCCTCCTGGATCACCAGGGTCCTAACAGATGAAGATCTTTCCCATTACCCCTCCTCCCCCCCTTTCTTCAAATGGTGATGCCAGGGACTGGCCTGGATCTTCCTCAGAGTGACAACCACTGGGATACAAGTCTTAAGATTTGTGCCTCTTCTGGAGTTCACTGCCTAGATTACTTAGACTTCCGTTAGTGGGACAACTTAGTTGAATCCCATGCTATGAGCTTTAAATCAAAAGAACACAGATGTCCTTTCAGTATCTAGTATCATCTGGGAGAAAACCCTTCTTGATCTCAAGTGTTACAGTTTAATGACAGTGCTGTTGTCTGTAAGCAAGACTCATCTTTGACAAAATGGTTTGAACCTGACAGCACCCTTTGTATAAGGTGTCGTTGAATTATGGCCACCTCTCAGGTACAGTACAACCTGCCCAGGTCACATCAGAGAGTTCCTGATGCTCAAGGTTGGCTTTGGAGATGCAGAAGGAGGGAGGAAAGGCTTGTGGTTCATAGGATTCATCCCAATAAACTAAGATTGGAGAGTCATGTTCCTGGTATCTCAACATTTCCAATGCCAAAAACATTAGGGAGAAAATCTTCCCTAATGCAAAAGAGTCACATTAATATGTGTAATACTCAGAACCTCTCATAAATGCATCCAGCTCAGTTTCAAAATGAGGAATATTCTTTGCTCGTGATGATCTCTGAATTGAATTACTCTGGTGTTTATTAATATTTAGGAATGTTAGGCATGATCTAGCCAATTTAACACTCTCAGTAGGAAAGTTTTCAGCACATGTTTAACTTTCCAGTTGAAATCAATGTACTTGACTTGGGGCTGAATCATTCCAATTCTTTAGATCTTCACCCAAAATGTATTAATGGACAGCTTGTCTGACTTTCATTTGTTTCTTTTAGTGGATTAATTTAAATGGAAAAGCCTAAAGTGAATATTTGTTTGAACTCTAATAAGTAGTGACAGATATGAACTTTGAGTAGATAGCTTTATTACATTGGGAAGATTCATGAAACTGGTTATCATGATAAAACCCCATCATTACCTGTGTTAAAGTGGATAAGAGACAAGCTTACAAACCATGCAATGTTAAGCAAATCATTTTACTCCTGAACCTAATCTCTCTTCCATCCCTATACCCATTGTCTGGTGTAATTAAAATCTTTTAAAGGCAAGGACCAGGTTTCCTTTTCAGTATGCATGCCAAATGCAACAGTGCCCCAATCTCAGCTGGCACTTCAGGGCACAACTTACATATAACAATCTTAAAAAGAATTGTCAGGTCACTGAACTCATATCATGCATAGATGAATAAACAGCAAAAAAAAGGTTGCAAGTGGCAAGTGCTAGCAATTTGTTCTGGATTTTAACTGGTGAACTGTGAAAACAAGTACATGTAAATGAAGTGATCATTTTGCGAATTGTGTGATCTCTATTGCATATTCTTCAGCCAAAATTCCTTCTCCCCCCCAACTCCTTCAAGTTGCATCTGATTATTAGATGCTGTATTTGTGCTTTTGTATAGTTAAAACAGCATCAAGACTCAAAGTGAAATCCCTAAATAAATGAACATTTCCCAGAGCATTTATGAATGGCTGGCTCTGCTCCAGTGTTCTCTGTGACAGATCACTTGTGCAGGCAGAGCAAGCGGTCATAATTTCACAGCCTTTACAGTACAATCCTGTGTTCAGTGGGGCTTACTCCGTAGTAAGTGCATTTAGGATTGCAGCCTGGAAATCTCTGTTAATGGCCTCTTACAAATTAATCTCAATCCTTTTTAGTATGAAAAACTTCAACGTCACCAGCCGTATTACAGAATTTACATTACATTAGCAGATGTCAGGGAGAAATTGCCCACATAGGGCATGCCCCAATGACTGTATTTTTGCAATGTTAAATTTAATTATCGCACATAGCAAAAACCTAGCTGCTATATTCAAAGCATGACTAAGAAGGCTAAAATGATATTTTAGGATTGCACAGCAGTATCACCAGGAAAATCTAAAAACCAGACCTGTTCCTCAGACCTGTACTTCACTATGTCTAATAATGGTGTGCATTCCATATATTGCTGAAACTGTGGTCCTTCAGCTGTTTTTGGACTCCGACTCTCATCAGCCCCAACCAATATAATAGATGAGGTTGTGGGAATTGTAGTCCGGCAACATCTGGAGAGCCAAAGGCTAGCCAACTAGCCTTATGTATTTGGTCTAACTCATGGGTAGGCAAACTAAGGCCTGGGGGCTGGATGCGGCCCAATCACCTTCTCAATCCTGCCCGCGGAAAATCCAGGAATCAGCGTGTTTTTACATGAGTAGAATGTGTCCTTTTGGTTAAAATGCATCTTTGGGTTATTTGTGGGGCCTGCCTGGTGTTTTTACATGAGTAGATTGCATGCTTTTATTAAAATTGCATCTCTGGGTTATTTGTGGGGCATAGGAATTCATTTATTTCCCCCCAAAAAATATAGTCTGGCCCCCCACAAGGTCTGAGGGACAGTGGACCAGCCCCCTGCTGAAAAAGTTGCTGACCCCTGGTCTAACTGTTTTAGGATACTTAATCCAAACTACGCATAACTGGGTAGAATTCAACTGGGTAGACCTGCTAGTGGAAGCCTTTGCAAGGACTTTGGCTAGTGCAAGGGGATATTTCCCTGCTCTTTTCCTGTGTGTGCCCCCAAAATTGGTTTAGGGGCTCTGGAGGAAACCTCCCCCCAGAATAATGTGTTGAAGGAGGAATGGGGAAACTCACTCTGTCTAGCAAGCTGTTTCTTTCCTGACAATTTTTCTTTGTCACCCCACTACTGGGGTTCCATTTATCCTTGATAATAATCCATGTTGTTAATTTGCATTTGTGCTTGGAGATTAGGTAAATCAGTGGGACACTGAAATGGAACATGATAGTATGGATGACACCAGAAACATCTTTGCACAAATACCAACAAAAACAAAAACCCAACCACAACTGTCCAGTATTTCTGTTAAATATATTGCATTCATTTCAATACAAATATTCTTATTAAGTAAATACTGATATAGTTATCATGGCAACTTTCCTTTCAGGGGTTACCAGGGACCCAGAAACAGTGAAAGAAAACACACCATTGTGCCGAGAAATGATATGGCCTAATTTCATACATATTTAGAGTCAGATGAGACAATGGAGGGGTGGGGGAGGATCCAATTTATTTATGGTGCATTATAGGTGCCTTTAATAATTATGGATAGGAGAACAAAAACAAATTTTCCAGATTAAAAAGCATAAAGAAAGCTTGTTTGGATTAACATGATACGCTGAAAGCATTCATTTGACTCCTCGTCTATCTATAATTTACTGAGCTGCAGAATAAACACACTGTGCCGTTCGGCTGCCGAGGGCTCCAAGTCGTAAATATTTCATTACTTTAAAAATGAATCACTATTAGGTAGGTGTTTTGGTATTCAGGAAAATAAAGTTTTAAATAGTCAAATAAAATTGCTTCTTTTACCTTCTGGCTGATTTGTTTGTTTTTAACAGATTGGGATGGTGAGCAATGCAGTGTCACCTCTTGGATTCAAATGGAACTGCAAGCCAAGCAGCTCCTTCGTTCCCCCACTTTGGGGGTCAAGAGATTAGGCAAAACGAGGGGTGAGCGGAAGCCATAGAAAAGCAATAATCATCCAGGTGGAAGGGACTAGTCGCAGACCCGCTTGGTTGTTAACTTGGTCGTTGTGCATCTCACAGATATTTCTTCTGCTCCTTAAACACTTAAATGCATCTTAACATTTGGCGCTTCCCTGAACAATTTACTCAAGTGCACAGCTTGTTCATTGCTTGCCTCCAACCACATAGCGATTTGTTTAGAACTTGAATCTACTTGGTGGCAAGGAATAAAAATTTCTCCGTTTGCCTTGGCATAATTTAAGAGGTTCCTTTTTTATTTCTTATTGCCGGTGTCAGTGAATTCATTTCTCCTGGTTCCCAACCCCTCCATGTCATGCGTGTTAAATTCTTGATGGTCCTTTCCCCTCTTTTCTAACCCGCTCCCGGTTTCTTAACACTTTCCTTACAGCATGGTGACCCATATAACACACAGCAGATTGCTTCCAACTTCATGAAAAGAAGGAGCTCTCCATTCATGGAAGGAGAAGTGCGCCTGCAAACAGAGCCGTTGCTAGGTGATCTTGCGCCCCTGGCAGAACCGTCCAGATTGTGCCCCCTAGCCACAGACAAATAAGCTCTTCTTTCCACCACTACCCCCTTCACCCATTCAATTCACCCTCTATTTAAAACCTTTTCTTATGAGGCAATAATTGATATTTTTATTTACAGTGGTACCTCGGGTTAAGTACTTAATTCGTTCCGGAGGTCCGTTCTTAACCTGAAACTGTTCTTAACCTGAAGCACCACTTTAGCCAATGGGGCCTCCTGATGCTGCCGCGCTGCCGGAGCACGATTTCTGTTCTCATCCTGAAGCAAAGTTCTTAACCTGAGGTAGTATTTCTGGGTTAGCGGAGTCTGTAACCTGAAGCGTATGTAACCTGAAGTGTATGTAACCCGAGGTACCACTGTATAGACATATTTATGGACATACTTTTAAGCTGATTTTGTGCGTCCTCTTGCCTGCACCCCTGGCGGGGGCCCACCTCGCCACCTCCTAGCTATGACCCTGCCTGCAAAAGGCTCAATGCAAATGACCAGTGATTAACCATGGTCCTTGTACCTTCATATTTTTCTGTGCATCTCCCATAGCATGCCACAGCCACTCACTGATCGCTCACATTCAATCTGTGATTCGTTATTCATCCTCCTTCCTTTTCCAGAAGACAATAGGAAGGGGTGGGTGTATCTGCACATGGACTCACTGGCTCTTCTTTCAGAGTGCCCTACCCATTTTATACTTAATTACTTATTTCCTGGCCAAGTGTGCAAAGCTGTGATCACATAAATTCGCACTTGGTTGGGACTCAGTTGACCAGGGACTCTGGGTGGCTGCATTTTAGCTCTAGAATTCCCACTCGAGGAAAGTTGGCCGTGCTGTGAAGATCTACTGCTTTGGGAAGGCTCATGGGCCTTAAAGCCTGGATGAAACATTGTTTTGATTCTGATGGAGACTGCTTTTAGCAGACGCTTTGAAATTTCCTCTGCTGTTCTCAGCTTTGTCGTTGTGTTTTCAGTCTTTGTATTAGAATGTTGATTCATTTTTATTTTATTTTATTTTTTTGCTATTAGCTGCGGTGGACTCTGCCTGAGGAGAAAGGAGGCTGGAAATGTTGCAAGACAATAAATAATAATTGCTTGTCAGCTATGACTTCAAGAGCAGTGAATCTTGCTGTTGCAGTGTATTGCCATTTAGCTCAATGTCATCTCTAAATTCCATGATTCTGACAAAAAAAGCAACTGGACACAATCCTTCCAAACCCTCACCAAAGTTGCAGTCACAAACAGGGAGAGTTTAAGGAATGGTTGGCAGGATTTTAAAGAAAGAAAGTGCTTATAACAGGCTCATTTTTTATCCCAATGCCTTACCATTTTTGAGGGAAAATGTATGTCCAGTAGTAGGGGAACTCCAGCAACTGCAGCTCCTGGTTGTACGTTTATTATTATTATTATTATTATTATTATTATTATTTGGAAAGGTGTTTCTCCTTACAATGGTAGCATACATTAACATTTGAACTGTTTTTATCTGCTACTCTGCATGTGCTTTATTGATTGTTTTCATGGAAGCCAGTGTGCTGTACTGGACAGAAAGTCCACAAGTTGTTGGACTACAGATCCCATCAACCACATATCAGTGTGGCCAATGGTCAGGGATGATGAGAGTTGTAGTTCAGTAACACCACAGGGGTGGTTGCTGGTTTGGGTTTCAGACTAGGGTGGAATCTACACGCATATAAATAACGCTGCAAATATTATTATTTTTTAAAAAACACGTTTTGAAAAATATATTGAATTTGCCATAGCTCACTGTCCCCATCTAGTGTCACATTTGAATATTGCACTTTACAACACTTAAAATGTTTTATTTGCAGCTGTATAGCTGAGTCCTATGAATCAGGAGACTCAGGTCACATCAGCCATGAAGCTCACCAGGTGAACCTAGGCCATTCATTATTTCTCAGACTAACCTACCTCACAATGCTTCCTTCTTGGAAGGAAGAGCTTTACAAGCTGCCTTGTGCTCCTTGGAGGAAAGGAAGAATATAAATGAATGAATAACTAATTTTAAAAAATGAATTTGAGGTACGGTTTGGTGTTTCCTCTGTCAGAGAATGCAGTTTATAAAATATAAATGCTTAATTAAAGTGTGGCAAAATTCACTGTCTTCAAACTGTTCAGACTTAACCATGTTCTTTTATTATTATTAATAATACTTTTCAGCCCTGCATTAACTATTCTGATCAAGCACCACAAGGGGATAAAGGTCAGTCAAGGAATTGTTAATTCATGATCAGGAGACATTGCAATGGAATAAGCCCTGCGGTTCAAACTCAGAATCTTCTTGGCTGTGAACAAACATTTGACCACATACCACTGGAAGGTATCATTAGCCAAGTGGACTATCTCAATTCTTAACTTGCTGCAATAGTCACTCCACTCTTTATAAGTCTCCATTCTTTTCTAAAAGTATGAAGCCTTCACACAGAGAAGTTGCTCCAGGGTTTTATATCTCTTGAACTACTTTGTTACCATTTGTCTAATCTCAGCACATCATCCCTTTCACAGCAGCGCATATTAAAAGTGAGCTTGCACAGACTTCGCAGCAGATTGTCCAATTAACTCCTCAGCACCTTGATTACTTTATCAAGCAACCACTTATGCAGGTGCCACCTTTCCAAATGAGACATTCAATTCAAGGAAAAAGAGGGTGGGTGGGAGAGTTGCCCTCTTGCCCTGAGCAAATTCCAACTTGGGTAATTACATTCCACCTACACGTTCCTCAATCAATTTCATTTGGGTACAATGTTTCATTGAATTCAAAATACCTTCCTGTCTTCATCCATATGGAATATTACCAAAGGGGTTCTTTTTTTTAAAAAAAAAAAAAAGTAGCTGCTTTGATTATGGAAATAAATTTGATTATAAGGAAAGGGTGAGAGACTAAAAACAGCCTAGGTAGATATTTCTGTGGCTACAATGTATGGTTGTTTTTATTATTATCCTCAAAATTATACCCCTCTCTTAATTTCACCTTCCTCATTTGTACACTTCTGTGCTTTCTACTTTTGCTTTGGGTTGCCCTAGGCAAGATAAAGTGACATTAATAATAATAATAATAATAATAATAATAATAATAATAATATACTTCATCTAGCACATGGGGGGGTGCATGTGTGTTTAAAAAATCCCGTGATTTTGCAAAAGCCCCAGTTAACCAAAGTGAATGAACTGTAATCAACTTGTGGAATCTATTCTGCTCACAGAACCTGAATTTTCTTGTTACTGAATTTCTCCCCTCTCCCTAATTCAGAAGTCAAAAATATGGTTTGAAGATTCCACATGCCATTCCACTCTAGTAGGGTTGCCATACGTTCAGAATTTTCCGGAAATACCTGGAATACTGCAGTTGGAAGCAGTGTTTGGGCGGAAATGGGCAAAAAGAAAAAAAGAGTCTGGGGAAATGTGGACATATGTTGGCATGTGTGTTTTTTCCCATTTTCCTTAAAAACGACCCGAAAACGTCATTTTTTCGATTTTGCGACACACACCCCAACCCCAACCCCCCCAAAAACCTTTTTTACTAGTGTGGTTAATACTCATGCAGACTCACTGACTGCTCATATTTGAAGGAGGAACATGACAGCAGCAGCAACAACAACATCATTCACACATGTGTGGTTCATACTTGAAGCATTGTGCATAGATTTGGTACTTGGGTACAAGAGATTATCATACTACAGCAAGGGTAGGAACCTGTGTCCTTCCAGACATTGCTTAACCCACTACAGCTCACATCATGCTGGCCAAGACTGATGGGTGTTGGTAGCCAATACAATCTGGAGAACCGTGGGTTAGTTCCTGCCCCCCCCCCCTTCTAGAGAATGCATGATGATCCTGCTGACCAAATTAGACCTGCCAGCAGCCCTCACTTGGCCCACAAGGCCATTTCCACAAGCCACAAACACCTGCTCCATACCTGACACAGTTGCAGAAGAACATCTGGGAGCATTATAATGCACTGTTGATTGTTCCATGGTGCATGGGGCTTGCTATAGGCACCTTTTGCATTTTGGGCCTAGAAGAGCGGCAGGATATAAATGTAGCAGGTGTGGAAATCTATCTCATCTTCACACACCAGGCCAGCACATTTTAATGCCAATAAGCACAGCGATCTTGGACCAGAATTTAGAAGTAATTCAAGGTGTACCCGAACTGGTAATCATTTTGCTAATACTTCCGTCATGACCCATCGAGCTACGTTAGTCTTACTCGATTGAGCTTTGACACTCAATGGCTAGAGATTCAGAATAAGATTTGGCATGTGATAATATGATTCCTTCTTTATCTTATTTGTATTCCTGTCTGTGTCACATTAAATGATGCAGAGCTCTCTTTTAGGGTAATGCCAGACTTGAAGTTTATGAAATAAAAGATTGATATCAGCTTCATAAAACTCAGGGGAAGCAATATCTTTTCTGCATCCTGACAATCTTTTAACTGCAGGCACCTTTGTATACTGTATAAAAACAAAAAAAAAAGCATGCCATAGAAGAGACGAAAGTATTTTCAACTAGCTCTAGGATTATTATTATTATTATTGTTGGTGGAGGGTGGGAATCCAGTGTGTCGTTAAGTCCTTTATCACTTTTATAGCATGAAAACGATGCCTGTTTGTAGATTTCACGAATTATCACAGGCTTACATAAATGAAACTTAAATGTCGCTGGCTGGATGTTTAAATGTTCTGCTTTGTAGCTGGTGAATTACCACTGCCATACCATCTATCATGTCATAGTGACTATAAGAGACTATATAGTTTGGAATGTCTAAGATATTATGATAGGCCAATCAACTTGTAAGGGACTATCATCTTGTAATGGACTTCTCATCACTATGGGTTTATATTGATGGAATACATGTGCCTGAAAGCTAGACACTTCTTCATGTGGTTTCCTAATAAAGAAACCACTTTTACCAGGCTGTTGTGGGTCTAAGAGGTTTCTGTTTGCAAGAGTTCAAAAAGAGTTAAAGAGAGACTAAGTGCAAAATATTAAACCCTAAGGTATTATACGAAGCCATCTTTCCCAGGAGGTTGAAAGTCAAGGGGGAAGCATTACTGAATAACTAAGGCTAAATCACAGCATCACTAGAGCAGGAGTCAGTGTTCATGCATAATATCGTGCAACCTCAAAGCTATTAAATTTTCAGGCACTGTCTCTAAGGTAGGAGTTGGCAACCTTATCCTTTTATCCCAAAGTAACAATTTCTAGAACTCAGTATCAGTCGGCATCTTTACATTTTTCTGAAAACAAACAAGCACACAGGAACCCCATCTGACTATTGAACTGGATTCTCCCAAAGGCCTTTCATTTCAGCTCAACCATTCCATCTACCCCAAATTTATCACTTTGCCCTTAGCTTAGTAGGCTGGAGAACTGATGCAAGCACAATTGCAGAAAAGCTTTTTAAAAATATATTATCACCGTAAGTTTGTGTCTTTTTTTTTACCCTTGGTAATAGATCTTAAATTTGACAGAACAGTAAAAAGCCATTGCATTTCAGCTTTCTGCTTGGTTGCTTGTGAAGAGTGGTATTTCGAGGGTTTCTTCCTTTCTTTATTTTTCAGGTGCTGGCAATTTTGCAGACTTTGCTGAACTGAACTGATGAAGTTGCAAGTGGCGGAGAAAAGAAGATTTCACACTATCAAAGTGTGCAGGGCATTCCATAGTACTGCTAAAACATGAAGGCATACTCCAGAGAGTATCCAAACATGTACACACACAAAAGACACACACACACACACACACACACACACACACACTTAGCAAAACAGATGCAAAGCAGATGAGTTGATGCTGAGCAGTATGCAAACCAGCCTTAAGGGCTCATCCAGACTTGTACTTGTCCAAAGCCTAGAAAGCACAGGTCTGAGTGGTTTCCCACTTGTCCCACACATTCTAGGCATGGGTCCAAGCAGTTTTGCCCTTGCCCCACTGCTTTCACCTGGGAAACCCACTCATTAGCAAAAAAAATTGGAGCAAACATCAATCTAGAGAAAACCCAACAGAGGTTTGCTCCAGTTCAGTAGTAAAGATCAGGTTCCCTGTGGTGGGGCAAGGGCAAGTCTGGATGGAGCCCTAATAGTTTGAAGAAGGGGACTGACTGATCAAATGTCCATGTTTTTCATTTGGACTGAAGCACACTTACCCCCCCCCACCTCACCCCACCCCCCCAAAAGCATACCTCACAAGCTTTCCCAACCTTGCTCCTTTCTGGATGTTTTGGAATACTATCTCCTTTAGCCTCCCTCAGGCAGCATGGAGGGCACCAAGTTTGGAAAGACTATTGTACATCACTGGTGACCCACACAGTTTCCAGCCCTCTATGCACCACCCCTTGTTTAAAAGTGAGTGAATGGTACCATCTAATATGGAATATCTATCTGCCTTTGTAACCTTTTGAAAAGCAAACTAATTCTACAGCATGCGCATGGACTTACATTAAGTAGGCTGAATTTGACCTTGTAGAAAATTAATTATCAGCCTGAATAAGGCAACTAGGATTAATAACTTGTTCTTTTGGAAACAAGATTGTGACAGTTCCAAAAATGATCTGTTGAAACACTGTGAGCAAGAACTATAAAAATACAATGCCCAAATGCATCATGGTGACCTGCTCAGCAGGAATATTGGTCCCCTGCTTCAGTAAGTAATACGATGTAGAGAGGGCAGTACCATAATAGGCATAATGCCTTTACACCCTGTGGCATAGTGATAATATCATCTTCCACCAATGGGATGGAACCTGTGGACTTTCAGACATTGTTGGAGCACAGCTCCCAGCATCCCTGATCATTAGCCATGCTGGCTGTGGGTGATGGGAACTGAAGTCTAACAACCTCTGAGATTCTGAAGTGCCATCTAAAATGGGTGTGTGCAAGTCAGATCTCTCACCTACCACTGGTTTCTGGCATTTCATGGAATTCAGTGGCAACTCTAATCAACATATTTAGCCATCTTTGAATAGTCAGAGAATGACTTACAAGTTGCAAATTCTCAACTACACACACACACCCCACATCACATTCACAATGGATGTGATAGTGATTTACTTGCTAGTTTATTGCATTCATTGTGTAGATGAAATATTTATTACATCAGTTTAAGAATACCAAGTAGCAATATTCTAAGTATATGAGCCTGTTATTATGTATCGGATTTTGGTGGAATTTGTCAGACTTCGGCATTGTTATATTTGTTATTGATGTCTTCCACCTGTGTTGCTTCAGAATTCATAGTGAATCTCAGGATTCTTGGAGGCAGAAATATCACTCTGTAAAGTCTTAGCCTTCCCCACCTGAAAACGCCTTCCTACCCATCTTCCAGCATCTCCAACCTGTTAGATAATGAAGCTTAATTGGTTTACGACCCCAATTAGCTGCAGTTTATAGCGGTCCGGCACGCTCCTCAGCCAAGCTGCGCCGATCTGCTTCTCTCCGGTTTCGCCTTGCAGAGTAAAAACACAGTGAAAAAAAAACTGTTGCTTCAGATCCATGCAACCACACCAAGCATTTGTGTGTCCATTTATCAGTCCTTTATTGCAGCAGAATATTTACAGCTCAGCATTTCTCAGATTCTCCTGGACTGCTAGCATTCATGGCGTCCTTCTCTTTCAGAGACAAAGAGAACAGTGAATAAAGCTCCTCCCTCCTTCCAAAACTGACGTCAGAATGTGAGGCATTACTCAGAATATCTTAACCCTGTAAGTTCTGAATCCCAACACCCCCTCTTGCCTTGCATTCTGACGAGACCTGTGGATGTACCTTTGCAGACCTCTGTGAGATCAATCCCTTCCCTAATGCCTTGCGCCCTCTCCTGGCGTTCCTGTCAGGCATCTGTGGAACATCCTCACAACTCTCAGATTCGCATTGTGCGAAACTTACCCACACACCTGTGGCCTGATACCTCTCAGGTGGAATACCCTTCGTTGTGCGACTGGACCGCCTGGGCACAAACTCAGGTGTTTCCTCTGACTCACTGTGGCCAGTTGGTGTGTCCTCTGCATCACGGGATTCCCCCTCTGACTTAAAGCATCTTCGAATCCTTTGCATCACGCTAACAGGAGAACTAGGCTCACTCTTGGGCTCTCTTTTTACAACCTGTGGAGATGCCCCATACTGTTCCTGACTTTGGTCAGTGAGCTGGTCGTCATCAGCAGACTCAGCCCCTGGCTCTCCTTCCTCCTCATCAGAACCTTCCTGCTCTGAATCAGAAAAACATTCTGAGAGAACATCACGCTTTGCAGGAGTCTTTGACCTTTCATCCTGCTCATAGAATTCAGCGTGTTTACTGATCAGCAGCTTACTCTGATCACCTGATGGGTACGCAAACCTCCATGCTTTAGAAACCGGCTCATACCCACAGAAGATCATTTTCTGGAACTTGGGTTCACCTGGCCCTCGCAAAGCCTTAGGCACCGGCACAGATGCAACAGACCCAAAAGAACGCAGAAAGTGAATCTGGGGTTTCCTGCCGTGCAACATGAAAAAAGGTGTGTCACCTACCATTGAATTGTAGGACCGATTCCAGGTGAAGCTCACATATTTAATTGCCTCCATCCAAAAACTTGGAGGTAATCCAGAATCCGACAGCATCACCTGTGCAGCCTTAACCAGAGCCTCACTTCTGAGCTCTGCCACCCCCCTCTGTTGAGGAGAAGTCACTTTGTGACGTATCCCTTTCTGGTGAAAGAACTTCTGTAAAGCAGACCCAGTAAACTGTGCACCTCGGTCACTAGTGACTGCTTGCACCTTGGTGGAGAACCTTAGTTCCACCTCCTCAATCCAACTTTTAATCAGCTGTGCTGCATCTTCCTTGGATTTGAGAGCATGAGTCCAGGAGTTCTGCGAAAAACTATCCTGCATCGTCAGCAGAAACCTGGCCCCTCCCAGACTTGGTTCCTTCATGGGACCCAACAGATCTATGTGCACAAGATCAAAAGGTTTTGTGGTTACCCTCTCCACCTTTGGGTAACTACACCCTTTTACCTTTGCCTTTCTGCAAGTCTCACAATCTATGGCACTTCCACACTCTTGAATTTTACAGCCTTTGGTGCATTCAGGTAGCACCTGTAGCTCTTCGAGAGAACTATGAGCTGTCTTCTTGTGCCAAGCAGTGCCAAGCACATGAACATGAAACATGAGTGGGAACTGTAGCACGCAGGGCTTGTGCTCTATCATCCTTCCCCTCACCCTCCAGAGGCGTTTTAAGAATGAAGAGATCATTCTGCCCCTTTTTAACTTTGACCAGCTGCTTTCCTCCTTTTGAGATTGTACAAGCATCATTCTCAAAGGAAACCTTAAACCCCTTTTTTAACAAATAAGGTACAGATAAAAGACAGTGATGCATCCCTGGTACAGTGCAAACCTCCAACTCCTCCTGCAAAACAGAAAGATTTTTGCAACATTAGTTACGTTTCTTTTTTCCCCATCTGCAAACAGAACAGTCTTTCCTGCTGGAATTGCCTTGCAATTCCACATCTCGACAGCAGGGGTCTCTGGAATCAAGTTGCGGTTCGCTGCTGAGTCGATTACAAAGCAGAGTTCATTGTCTCTCTCAGAGCTGTCCTCAAACATTGCCATACTGGCTGTCAGCTGATAAGCTTCCTCATTGTCTTTAGCACGTCCACCTTGTGCATTCCCACGCCTGGCTCCCTTGCTGGGCTGGTTGCCATGGAAACCTGGCTGGTTCCCATGAGAAGTGACCTTGCTAACATCCTGCTTCGTCTCTCTGCTCTGGTGGGGGTAAAAGCGACGCAGATGTTCAGTGGAATTACAAATGAAACAACGACGAATGGAAAAAGCCTGAACCGTGCACTCTGCTGGCTTGGCTCCGCCCTTACAACCAGAGCCCCCGGTGCCAGCTCTGCCCTCTCTAAGGCGGCATTCTTCTTCATCAGATAAGCGTCCTGTGACGTAATTCAGCGTCAACGTTTGGGGATCCATTGATTCCAGAGTTAGACACAAATTGTCATAACTCTTGTCCAGGGAGCTGAGCAAAATGTACACTTTCAGCTCCTCAGTAAAGTTGACTTGCAACAGTCTTAGCTGGTTAAACACAGACAGCATCTCAGTTACATGCTTTCTGATGCTATCCCCAGGACGTAACTTCATCTCAAACAAGCGTCTAGTGTGGATCTTTGCACCAGCCATGGTTCTGTGGTGCACCCTTTCCAACGCTTGATAGGCCTCACAAGCATTCTCCAGCCCCTCTACCAAAGGCAGCTGTGAGCCATCCAAACTAAGCACAATAGCTCCCAGGGCTTTGTGATTTTTCCTCTGTGAAGCGTGGGCATCTGCAATTTCTGCCGCTGAAGCTCCTGCCGCTGGTGTGGGTAGTGGAGGTCCCTGAACAGCCTCCCACAGCCCCTTCGCTACCAGCCATGCCTTCAGCCTTCTGCTCCATTCTTGCCAATTTTTGCCGTCCAATTTTTCAAATGGGACTACGAATGACTCGTGGCTGTCTGCCATTTTCTTCCCAGGGGCCCCAAGCTGTACTCACGTATCAACAGCTCTCCGGCACCTGTCTTCTCAGCTGCTCTCACCTCTCAGCTCCTCTGCCTCTCAGCATCAGGCAAAAATCAGCGTCTCAGCCAGCTGCTTTGCCTCAGAACGCAGACCTCCGCTTTCGGTAGCGTCTTCCCAGCTGACCCAGCTGACTTCAAAGCACACTTCGCAAACTCAGCAACAGTTTTACAAGCGGTAATTAGGTCCATAACCTGTTAGATAATGAAGCTTAATTGGTTTACGACCCCAATTAGCTGCAGTTTATAGCGGTCTGGCACGCTCCTCAGCCAAGCTGCGCCGATCTGCTTCTCTCCGGTTTCGCCTTGCAGAGTAAAAACACAGCGGAAAAAAAACCTGTTGCTTCAGATCCATGCAACCACACCGAGCATTTGTGTGTCCATTTATCAGTCCTTTATTGCAGCAGAATATTTACAGCTCAGCATTTCTCAGATTCTCCTGGACTGCTAGCATTCATGGCGTCCTTCTCTTTCAGAGACAAAGAGAACAGTGAATAAAGCTCCTCCCTCCTTCCAAAACTGACGTCAGAATGTGAGGCATTACTCAGAATATCTTAACCCTGTAAGTTCTGAATCTTCTTGTCTCCTTATGAATCCATTCCTTGATGTAATTTTGCACTGTATTTTTATTCAATTCCATGGAAATATATTAATATGAAAAATCTCATGTTGGACATGATTAGGAAACAAACTGTAAATTAGACTTCCTGTATCACATACCTTGATACAAATCCACAGTACAGCTACCTTTAATATATAACAAATTTGACCATCCCGTCTCCAAAAGAATATTGTAAAGTTTTAAAAGTTGCAGAAGAATTACCGGGGGTAGCTGTTCCAAGTGCCAACCTTAGCAATAGAGGGGTTCTGATCCAGGGGAAAAATTCAGGTTAGGGCAAGCAGAACAAGCTGAATCAAAGTAGGATCAGTTTTAGATTCCGGTAAGGCAAGAGTTCAGGGCTCTTACTCTTCTTGTCTCAATACCAGTCATCCACAGCCAAAGCCTTCATAGAAGATGAAGCACTATCTGACTAGCTAGTTCCTTTTTTAGTTAATAGAGTCTCCTAATCTAAAGGATCACAGCCTGCTTTATCAGTCATCAGCTTCAACAGAGCAGCTGAGATGTGGTTTCACTAGGACTTTGAGTCGATGTCCTCAGAGACAGAGAATGGTAACACAAACTCACTGAGTTCAAAGTTATTGCATCAGTGCTTCTGGGTTACTAGGGGCATCTGGGTCTGGGTCTTAGGTCAGTTCCTGACAACTTGCCCCCAAGTTAGGGAGTCTGACCCCAGGGTCCTGACAGGCCATTAGCATACATGGCTTTAAAAGGGCATTGGACAAACTGATAGAAGGAAAATCTATCGCTATTAGCATGAAGTTAAATGGAACTTCAGTAACCAGGAGAAGGCAGGCAAGAAACAGGAGATGGGCTATTGCCTCCATGCCTTGTCTTTTGGCTAGAGGCATCTAGTTTATGACTGTGGTGAACAGGAAGACTACATGGTATGATTCACCAGACTCTTAGATATTATAAAACTCTTTCTATTCCCACAGTATTTTTCTAGCATGGCCTTGGCCTGCCTTTCTGCTAATGCCATAGTTGCTAACCTGAACTTTTCTGTGAACAGGTGCTTGGTTATTGGTGATCTTGTGCCCAATAAACAGAGGTCATTTGTTGCCCTCATAAGAATGCCTGAAATAATATGGATCTGTCTTTGTGGCTATAGCACAAGTTGGCATGCTAAGGGATCACAGAAGAGGCCATTGACACATGTGGAACCTCCTCGTAATGTGATCAACAAAAGCTGCTTCCTTTGCTTCAGGATCTGGTTTGCCATGATGAATGGCTAGGTTGCCAGTGCCAGCTCAACAGATATTTCTAAGATTGATGTACTAATTTCTTATGCTGCAAATTGATTCACTGACATGAGATGAAATAGTTCCACTCCAGTTGGCACTGGTTGGGCCACAGCTGGAATATTGTGCTCTCATTTAGATGTAGATAAAAAAGATGTAAATAAATTGGAGGCAGTTCAGAATAACAAAGAATAACAAGGGGATGGGTACGTGATTTCTGTTAGGAAAAGTGCTGGTGGAATGAGTGCAGAAAGTTTGGGATAATAAAGGACTGAGGGGAAATTATTAATTGTTTTATTTATTAAATTTGTATACTGCCCTTCGAGATCACAGGGCAGTTCACCACATAGAAATACAAATTGAGAACATAAAATACATAATAAAAACAAGAATAAAAACAAACAAATAACTCCCCCCCCTCCCACAAACACATTTAACAGGCTATAGAATGTTAATCAGCCAAAGAACTGATTATAGAGAAACATTTTTATCTGGCACCTAAAGATATGTAATGAAGGCACCATTCCACAAATGGGGAGCCACCGCAGAAAAGGTCTGTTCTTGTGTTACTGCCCTCTGGACCTCTCGTGGACGAGGCACACAAAGAAGGGCCTCAGATAATGATTACAGGGTCCAAGTCAGTTCATATAGGGAGAGGCAGTCCTTGAAGTATTGTGCCTCTGAGTTGTTTAAGGCTTTATAGGTCAAAACCAGCACTTTGAATTGGGCCTGGAAACTTATTGGCAGCCAGTGCAGTCAAGCCAGGAGCAGTGTAATATGCTTAAACAGTCTTGCCCTGGTGAGTAACCTGGCCATTGAATTCTGTACCAGCTGAAGTTTCAAAGGCAGCCCTACATATAACATGTTGCAGTAATTTAATCTAGAGATTATCAGAGCATAGACAACAGAAATTAGGCTATTGATGGCCAATAGTATATATGGGGTGTCATCAGTTTGTTGTTTTTAAAGGTCGTGTTTGATTGCTAGATATCATGGACTGGCTGGATTCAGAGGCGTGGTGGGAGGCACCAGTTGGGGAACCCCCAGAGAAAGAAGGCTCAGAGCCAGGGGATTGGTGGTGGGATGATGATGAGTGGTCAGAGGGAGAAAAGGGAGCAGACTGGGAGGAGGTGGTGTCAGAAGCTGAAAGCCAGGTTTAATGAGCAGGAAGAGCCTGTGGCAGAGAGCAGTCCAGAATCAGAGGCATAAGTGGAGGCTGGAGAGGAGAGGGGCTAAAAGGCAGCAATGATCAGGCTGTTGTGGAAGCCAGACTGTCTCACCCTCCTGTGGCCACCAGCTCCCCTGCACCTGATCTCCCAGAACCCAAAGAGGTATGAAGAGGGTGGAGCAAAGACAGACTAAACGAAGAAGCCTCAGATTGCTTGGGAAGGAACCGGGGGGAAGAGGAGACTTAGATAGCTGCGGGAGGGCGGGGACCTTCAGTCCTCACAACTGCCTCATTGGAGCAAGAGCTATCAGGAAGAGTTGCTGTGCTCAACAGGCCTGGCCTCCTGAGCTGTTTGTTTCTTTGAATCAAGAGTTAACTTCACTGACACTGTGAGTTATTGTAGACCTGCTCCTGGCTCCAGCCCCTAACATATAGTAGACCCTAATTTAAGGAGCAGGGAGTTCTTCAAACTTCTTTGCACAGCTGACTGGATATAAACTTTTCTACTTTGATGCTACATTTTAGTGCACAAAGGGGAAAATATAGGTAATAATGATTAACGTCTTTAGCAATAAAGCAGCTCACACACTTCTATTACTTGCACCCTGTGGGATCTTCATCCAAAATGGCAGATGTATGTTTTTTTCTGCATAGAGATATTAAAATGTCAATCTTCATTTGAATGGATGGTTTCACCAGGCTGCTTTAGAGGATTTGAAATCCAAGTAATTCCCCCCCCCCCCGCGCGCTTCATTTTAATTTTGAGCTGGAATCTTCTGATAGGGTGTATCAGATCTAGGCAAACACACAATAAGACCTTTCCCCCTCCTGTCCATTAGATAATTCTATTCGAAATCTTGGAAATCCTCCAGAGGCAAATGCTCTGTTTTATTATTAATGAGAGAAAGTGGAGTGTGGAAAGAGAAATAACATCTCAAGGAGGAAACATTAGCCAAAATGGAGGGCTGGGCGGTGGGGAGACCACACAGAATATACACAGTACGGTTGTTTATCATGATCATTTTATGGGTTTGTCCCCTGAGATACAAATATAAATATAGACACATAAATATCAACAAATATAGAGTACAACAGCTCAGGTAAAAGGCATACAGGACTGTGCTGATACAATGAGCATTATGTGTGAATTAATATAGCATCCCCATATATCATTTGATTATTTTATTTACTTAAATAGTATATATTTATATATTATTTTATTTATTATGACAGCAGGTAACAGCAGGTCATTTCTGGTTGAGCCTGAATAAATATAATTTAGTTTGACAACTACTTGATACACTGGCTGATAGATTATGTACACAGAATTAATAGAAGAACTGCTCATTTGGTCTGGATCCTACTACTCAAAGCTCTGTCAACTGTTTGATTGAGGAGCTATTGGTGGGTGGTTCCTAAGTCTAGGAAGTGAAGTGAAGCCCGAGAAGAGTTCCCAGACTGATGGGTAAACCTCTCCCCGGAATTGTAGGGGATCTCCTAATAACTCTTAGTTCCTGTAACAAACTATAGTTCCTGGGATTTTGTGGGGGAAGCCATGACTGTTTAGTGCTTTAAATGTATGTTGTAAATGTGGCCTAGCTCCCAAGAACAACACCCTTAATGTCATGATTGGCTTATAATTCCTTGCAACTCTTCCACTATGCTATTTCTTCTTTATTACACATTTTATTTTAGTTGTAGGAATATCTGTACTGCTCATTGTATAAAATACCAGAGCATTTCAAGTACATTTTAAGATTTGATGGCATAAGCAAGACAAAATACGGAAAAATAGAGCATCTTCAGTTGTATGAACAATATGGTTGGGTCAGGGAAATCCCTGCATTATTCAAGCAAGCATTATTGCATAGCACAAAGCAGGTTATTATAAGGTTGTATCCAGCTAGGTTTTACTCAGGGTAGACCTATTGAATTTAATGACCTGCATTCAATGGGCCTATTCAAACATTTGCTTCTTAGGCTTCTTCTCCTGCTTCTCCATCACCAGCATTAGAAATAATAAACACTTTTAAAGCACCTACAACTTTCTAACTACAGTACAAGCAGTACTATTAAAAGCTAAGGCAGTTCCTACCCACAGACTCACAGTCAAAGAGAGACACTATAAAAGAGAAGGGGACTGTGGTGGGAAGGATCAGGATCCTATGGCCAAATTTTAGTATTATGGACTAGCCCTTAATCCAGGCATCCCCAAACTCGGCCCTCCAGATGTTTTGGGACTATAATTCCCATCATCCCTGACCAGTGGTCCTGTTAGCTAGGGATGAAGGGAATTGCAGTCCCAAACATCTGGAGGGCTGAGTTTGGGGATGCCTGCCTTAATCCTTAGGTGAGCCAAAATGCGAACACATGTTTCTTTATTAAACTTGCATCCTGCTGTTCCACCAAATGTTGCTCAAGGTGGCTAACCAAAATAATTATTCGATGAAATACAATGAAACAACCACAAAATACAAAAGAAAAACACACACACACATTAAAACGAGGCAGATAAAACATCAATAACATCAATTAAAAAAAAAAAAACTTAAAAGCAATTTCCACATATTTACAATTCAGCTTATGAGGCTGTCTGGATAAAAACCTATTTGCCTGCTGGTGTGAGGTCACCAGGGATGGGGCAAGCTGTGCCTCTGTTGGCAAAGGATTCCTGAGCCTGGGAGCAGCCACTGAAAAAGTCCTCTCTCAAGTTTCTGCCAAATGTGTTTCAGAAGTTGGTTGGGCAGAAAGCAAAGCCTTTCCTGAGGTTCTTAAAAATGCCTCAGATGTACTTCCAGCACTCTGCACAATGGAACATACAAGCAGTTTCAGCCTGAGCTAAACAGATAGACTCTGTCTAGAATCAAAAGTCAAACAGCACCCAATGCCTAACACATGATGCATAGAGTTTATATGTTCTTTAAAAGCTCCCTGCTTTTACTAACTCACCTGTATCCATCATCCCTAGTCACAGTCAGGCACCTTGAAAGCCTACACCAAGTGTTGATATTACAGAGGATTGAGAGTACTGCTTTGGAGATATTTCTTCCTAGAAATCAGCCTACACTCTGAAGCATAAGGATTGATAACCCTTGTGAATTTCAGCCTAGCTTGTGGTGCAGCTGCCGGTGCTATTCACCAGATTCATATAAACGTCCTGCTATTTCTTTTGACTTAGGTGCCTCCACATTATCCTCAGCACATGGTTTAATTTCAGATAAACCTCAGACATTGGCAGGTGCTCTTCAAGATGATACTGTCCATCAGTTTCCCATGGGATAGTTATCTAGGATCCATGGGCCACGTAAGCAGTATAAAATTTGAACTAGAAAATTTCAGCCCTGAGGTTATATCTCAGATTATTTTTCATGTGACTTCACCACAAGGCAACATGTGATGTGATGAGAATCTCCAGCCATCTTCGGTCAGGAAGCAGCTTCTCTCAGGAAGACTCATGGTAGATGAATTTGGAGTCACCTTTCTGTTTTCTTTGGAATAATTATACAGAAGCTAGCATTTTTCTGGCAGCTTGGAAGGGAACAATGCAAATACCTGGAGGGGTGACGGGAGATGGGGTTATTGGTTTGTTTTATTTTTGTTCCTGTTTTTATTATGTATGTTGTGTTTTCGTCTTGTATTTTTATGCTGTGACCCGCTCTGAGATCTATAGATGAAGGGTGGTATACGAGATTAATAAATAATAAATATATAAAATATATTTCCTGGCTGTACTTTAATCTGCCTCTTCTGCTGGATGGACCACTGATATTGGGAATCTGGTGATGTGGATGGCAGATGCCACATGTGCTCCCAGATGTAAATGCCTGCAGCGTGTCCCTCTTGACCATACTGCAATATTCCTCCTCTGCTGGATGGACTACTGATGTTAGAAATCTGGTGGTGAGGATGATAGATGCAGCATGCATTCCTAGAGTCTTAAGAGACACCTTTATGTTGATTTTCAAACTCATCATCCCAGCATGAAAGATGCTTATGGCTTCAGCAACTCTAACTAGAAACATTGGTTCGCTGTATCATTCCTGCCTTTATTTTAACGGCTGTCTGTCTTATATTTACATAAATTGACTCTGTGTGAGTCCATAAACTTCTAAGTCCACCAGTGTGCAACTGTTTAGGAAAAATGCATGTAAGTGCTGGGCAGGGGTTAGGTTTTGGAGATGCCTCCCCAATGCTGACATCAGAAGACAACCATACTATAGACAGAGCCATATGCACACACACACAGGCCCAGTTGCCTTTTTCTTTGGGCAGTCTCCTCACGGCCACTGTTAGAACCCTGTTCATGCAATCTTCCTCCTAAGGATGAGACAGAATTGAGCCTGGAATTTGCTTGGTAGAAGAATGAGATATGCAGCAATTTACAAAGCTCTGGAAAGCAATAAAGTGGCATGGGAGTTAACACAGACTTCAGTCTGTCCTAATTGCCACAGATTAAAAAATATGGTTATTTATGAATTAATTTACACTAACTCAATTCATGGCACCTTGCATGTTTATAAATTGTTCTTGGCTTGTTTGCAAAACCACGGTACAAAGATTTCATATGATCCAATTAAGCATCCGCAGTTGTGCTGTAATATTTCTCCTCACCAAACGCAGGAAAGCAAAACAGGGCAATGAAGTGTGAGTCCGCATCTCTGCACAGCCACTGAGCAGTGCTGACAGTGAACAATAAAAAGGAATTAATCTTAATAGATATTAAATTAGACTCTTTCAAAGTACTGATTTAATTTGTACCATTTATGGAATGTATCTGATTTGGCATTTCCTGATTGTTCCCATAAGTAATTTCATAGATTATTTCAGTATATTTATCCTAAATGGCCTCATGCTTACTTTCATCACATTAGGAAAACCTATCAAAAGTAACCCAAGATCTATTGCCTAGGGCAGGCCTCTTGACATTCTTTTAACTAGCTACCTCAAAATCTGGCATTCAAAGGCCCAGTTCACATGTATGGTACCTACATTCACAGCCTCCAAATGAAGGTATCATCTCTCACAAATGGAATCTCTATGAGAGGGCTGCTCATCTGCAAGCCTGGAAGCAACTTTAATACACTTCCAGCATGCTCAAATGGGTTGCTGCTATAAATGTCAACTTGCAGAAAGTCAGAACATTTTTGAAAACCGGGGACTCTGCCTTTGTTAAATGTGAACTTGCAGAAATTCAACACATTTTTGAAAATCTGGGGCAATGGTTTTGCTAAACAGAGAGAGCCAGTGTGGTGTAGTGGTTAAGAGCAGTAGACTCGTAATCTGGTGAACCGGGTTCGCATCTCCGCTCCTCCACATGCAGCTGTTGGGTGACCTTGGGCCAGTCACACTTCTTGGAAGTCTCTCAGCCCCACTCACCTCACAGAGTGTTTGTTGTGGGGAAGGAAGGGAAAGGAGAATGTTAACCGCTTTGAGACTCCTTCGGGTAGTGATAAAGCGGGATATCAAATCCAAACTCTTCTATTACACCAATGGACTGTGATACTCTAAACAGTGTATCTCGTTTAGCAAAAACAATGGTTCAGGCTTAGGGGACACCACACTGGCTTCATGACAAATTTTAAATTTTGCACCTGAACTGTTGGTTATGTAGAACTGAGATTGGATTGCAGAGGCATATGGAGCTTCCCTGTTGTAAGAGCTTTTTGTGGTGAGGTTTTGGTACAATGTATTCAGTTCTGGGAATTTCATTGTATTTAAAGGAAACATATTTTTGTACTACATCCATATTACCTGGAACTGCCCACCAGGCCATTAACTATGGATCATGCATCCTAAAGGGAATAGCTAAACATGTGGTGCTGAAGGTATCTCATCCTCTTCCAAACAAGGATGGGTAAATAGTCTGCATACTCTGCCCCTATTTGAGCTTACTGTGTACACAGAGGGCACATCTAAGGACATTTGGTCTGCTTTTATTGAGGGTTATGCTTTAAATGTCTCAGAACCACAATACCCCAAGGACCACCTCTCTCCATATCAACCTACCTAGACCCTGAGATCACTCTCTGGAGTGTGGCAGAGAGAGTGGCAGGACTCTGACAATATCCTATTATGAAAGATCTCCAATACAGTGATAGATCTGATAGATTCATTGCATTGGAGGACCAAAAGAATACAAGGAGGGGTCCTGTGCATCTCAAGATGGAAAATCTCCAACATGGTTGTGGGATGATAAAAACACTGGCCCCTCACTGAACTGAGACACCTGGAATTTCACAGTGAGGTTCAACTGTACTTTGCACATGGCCATATTCAACTGTTGCTCATGCAACCCATCCTAGAGATTTGGCAGAAAGTTCCATCGAGTGGAAGTAGGCCATTCCACCCAGACAGTGAAACAGAATATTGCTATTTTGTTGTTCACTCAACTTGCATACACATCCTTAGGCTTCACAGATATTTGTGTCTGTGTTCAGCTATTATCAATAAAAGTCAATGGCTTATGCATTTTCTATGTCTGGCTTCCATTAACTGATTTGTCTCTTTGGGATGTTTTATAATAGTGAGGTTATGACAAACACTGCCCTAAAAGGATCTGATGTAGCTAAATAGAGAACATTTTCTCCTACTATAGTTCTATAATTTAGAATGTCTGGCTGCAAAGCAATTATTAGCAGGAGACCTATAATTCTGCACTAAGCAAAGGAAAAGCATTCTGACCCAGAAGACCCAACTAATGGAATTGAACAAAATCATTCAGATGAAAATGAATTTACTTTACATGCTTTATTTATATGCAGGTGGTTTCACAAAGGGGACTGTTTTCCCTTTGTTTTTAAGCAAATATTCATACTGAGAAGAAAAGGCTGGGTAATAATGTTTTGGGAACCAGGTGTAAGATTAAAGGCACTGAGGGCAAATAGACCAGGCAAACTCAGCATATTATCCTGAATTCCAGATCCCCCTTGTGACATCTTTTGGTTTCTTAGCGTTTTGCAGAAGTGAATGCACATGTTTTGGGGCTTTCTTTACAACACTGAGGGCTAGAAATAGGTTCAGTTAAAAGTCAATGTACTAGGGACATTCAGATGACCTGCTATGCAATGAAAGAAGAGGGTGGGGTGGGCTGCATAAACTAACCTTGTCCCCTACCCCACCTGGTGACTGCCACCAACCATCTGCACATTCAGCAGACAAAATCAGCAGGGGTCATACCTCCATATCAGTGTATGCACATAGAGCTCTTCCACACATGGAGGAGCCCTGATTGGGTCATGGTTCAATTGACATACACTATTTGAAACCTGTCAGGTTTTGCATTGGATATGGAGCCACGTGGCTCAATTATAGAACAAGTGTACGCAAAAGATCTCCAACATCTTAAGCCAAAAGTGTTTCAGGTATCAGGGCTGGGAAACACCTATATGCCCAAATGCCATTACTAACCACAACAGAAAACTCTGGGCTAAGAGGCCAATAGTCCAACTCGGTATAAGGGAGCTTTCAGTCTTAGGCGCGGTCTGCACTATATATTTAAAGCAGTATCATAGCACTCTAAGCAGTCATGGCTCCCCCAAAGAATCCTACAAACTGTAAGGGTGCTGAGAGTTGTTAGGAGGCTCCCTTGGCCAATAAAGCGAGATGAGCACTGCAACCCCAGAGTCGGCCACGACTGGACCTAATGGTCAGGGGTCCCTTTACTATTCCCCTCAAAGAGTTACAGTTCTCAGAGTTGTTTAACAACCAATCCCTCTTCCCCGGGAACTCTGAGCATTGCAACTCTATGAGGGGAAGAAGGGTCTCCTAATGTCACAAACTGGTAGGACAACAGAGAGGAAGAAGAGGTGGAAGAGGATCTCAGAGGTGGGGTGGGTCTGTGCACAGGATCCAGAGCAATAGGCCCCTTTCTCCATAAAAATCGCAGACTCTGAGGCGTAGGTAGCAGCAGGCAGGACACTCTAGGAGACTGAGGCAGGCAAGGGCTGGCCAGGTGGGGCTCACTAGCTCTGGGAGGTATGTGATTCCTCAGCTGGAGTAGGCTTGGAACAGGTGAGGGCCACATGCCTCGCCAACCCCAGATGCTGCAATCAGAATGCAAAGTATAAAAGGTCAGCAGAGCTTTGATGCCTTAGGATCTCTGTGGGACTGTGCTTGGGGTTGGACATGTGGATTGACTCTGGACTGGGGACTCACTTGCTGCCAGGTCGGTTGGGGATTTACGTCACCTAACATCTCTCAACACCCTTATCAAACTACTGTTTACAGGATTCTTTGGGGGAAGCCATGACTGTTGGAAGTGGTATAATATTGCTCTAAATATATAGTACAGATGGGGCCTTAGTGTGACAAATTTTTCAGTACTTTGTGAAACTTGGAGGGATGCAAATTCCTAGACTAAATTATTAATGCTTGTAAGCAATAAATTCACCACATAAACCACTTTGATCTAAATTGCAAGGTATTTCAAAAACAATATTTGCTGCTAATTACGTTATTATTTTTTATTTGGTAATTAGTTTTATAATTGAGAAGGAGATGACAGTGAGCAATCACTGTCTCCAGTCCTGCCTTAATCTTGACAGTGATATGCAATTATAGGCAGCTTCATCATTATGGATTAGGCATTTCTACCACTGCTCCTCTTTTCTGTTTTTTATTGCCACTGGTTTGTTAGTTTTCTAACACCCACCCCCTCAGGATTATTTGCTAATCTTTCATGGTCAGCGCTCTGAAACTTTTACTAAGAAAAACAAAAGAACAGACAGAGAGGAGGCTCTGCTTGTCTGCAGCATTTGGAAATGTGTCTTTGGGATGACAGCTAAAGCAATGATAGCTGCAAACTTGGAAAGCATCCATTTCCCTTCTGGAAAGGAAGAAAAAAAAATGCAACAGCAATCCCAGCAAAGGGATCATCTGGGGTGTGTGTTTGCATCAAGGTCACAATCAGAGGTTTGACTGCCTATTTTAAGGAGACATCCCTCAGGGCTGACAAGAATATCTCTCATTAAGGGGCTCATCTGCTATTCAGGATTCCTTCAGGCAACAAGAAGAGGAAGTTCAATTGCACTCCAGATGTCTCCCAGGCCTTTCTTCACCTAAGCAATGTGTTCAGACAAATAGGGGTGGTGCTCCAGAGGGCCAACTCCGTTCATTATTAGGCAGGCCCACCCAGAGGTTGGTAGTAGGTACCATTTCAAAAAGTAGGTACCTTTACCTTTACCTTTACCATTTCAAAACAACAGCCGCAATTGGTGCCATCCTCGATCTGCCTAAGATCGCAGGAAACTGCCTTATATGGAGTTAGACCACTAGGCTATGCAGTTCAGAAATGCCCACACTGACTAATAGCAGCTCTTTGGGGCTTAGTGCTGCTATTATTATTATTATTATTATTATTATTATTATTATTACTGATGTGGTTAAGTTTATATACCACCCTTCATCAACAGCAGTTCACAGAATAAAATACAAAATAAAACAGAAGTAAATAATTAAACTAAAACAACAAAACAATAACCCCTGCTTCCTACAGACACCTTTAATCAGTCAATCATGGAGAATCACAGTACAGTGGTACCTTGGGTTACAGACGCTTCAGGTTACAGACTCCACTAACCCAGAAATAGTACCTCGGGTTAAGAACTTTGCTTCAGGATGGGAACAGAAATCTCTCACTGGCAGCGGGAAGCCCCATTAGCTAAAGTGGTACCTCAGGTTAAGAACAGTTTCGGGTTAAGAATGGACCTCCAGAACGAATTAAGTTCTTAACCAGAGGTACCACTGTAGAAGGGGCTTTGCCAGTCCTACTCTCAGCACATGGGAAATACCAAGCATAGGGCTTCCCAAATGCCAAACCAGCTGGCACTCCCCTGAAGGAATTACTCATGCAGCCGAGAACTCACCTCCCATCAGCTGTTGGATGGTCACTTCAAGCACTGCTTTCTGCAGTGATGGGTAAAGGTAAAGGTAAAGGTACCCCTGCCCGTACGGGCCAGTCTTGACAGACTCTGGGGTTGTGCGCCCATCTCACTTAAGAGGCCAGGGGCCAGCGCTGTCCGGAGACACTTCTGGGTCACGTGGCCAGCGTGACATCGCTGCTCTGGCCAGAGCCAGAGCCGCACACGGAAACGCCGTTTACCTTCCCGCTGGTAAGCGGTCCCTATTTATCTACTTGCACCCGGAGGTGCTTTCGAACTGCTAGGTTGGCAGGCGCTGGGACCGAGCAGCGGGAGCGCACCCCGCCGCAGGGATTCGAACCGCCGACCTTTCGATCGGCAAGTCCTAGGCGCTGAGGCTTTAACCCACAGCGCCACCTGCGTCCCCTGCAGTGATGGGTATGTGTGTGAATTACCTACAAGGGACTCAGCCGCACAGTTGATCTAGCTGCATCTCTACCTGCCGCATACCTGACATCACATATGAGATCAGGTGTGGGACAGGTGGGCATGGCTGAGAGAAATCAGCATTGTGGGCCTAATCGGGACCATGGGCCAGAGATTCTCCATCTGTTTTAGAAAATGGACCTTCCTAGTCCTACCTGGAGATGCCAAGGTTTGAACCTGGGGCACTTTTCTTACTGAGCATGTGCTCTACCGCACTTCCTTCCTCCTAGCAGCCTTTGCAGTGAAGACGGGGACTTCACCGTCATGAAGCAAAAATAGGGCACTCTTTTCAGGAAGTGTGAGGAGAGCAGACTGGCCATGCCAGTCAGGGCTCTGTGGGTAGCAGTACCATTTAGATCAGCTGTTTAGTGCCAGATTTGGTGCACACGTCCATTTCGTGTTTCAAAAGGCATACAACAAAAGAAATAAAAAGGAATAAAACAGTTTGAACTTCATGGTAACCAATTAGATATAGTAAACCTGTAAAAATAAGTGTGTTCAGGGGGGAGAGTGTTCCAGAAGGCAGGTTTACTATCAAGAAGTCCACATAGATTATGTGGCAGACTCAGGTTTACCCTGATAAATGTCTGAAATGACCTTCAGTTTGTCTCACCTTACATGAATTATCGTGGTTCAGAAAACAGAACTAGTATTATATAGATGGGTTAGCCAGGAAGGTGATCCCAGTGACTAAATCATTCAGCATAAAAGCTGTGCTCTTTTCCTGCCATCAGCTAAGAAGAGCAAAGTAATTCTCATTTCCTTTGTAGGGTCTGATGCCAAAGCGTTTTTGTTTGCAGCTCCATTTGTTCTCCTTTATACTTTTCAATTGTTTTCATTTCCTACTTTGCTCCTCCTGGCTACCTCTGGCTGTTGAAATGAAAAGAGATGCTGCTTCTCCCTTCATCACTTCCTTTCTCATTATTGCATCATCAAACGATCAACACTTCATCTTTTGAAACAGTATACTTATGGGCGCTTATTCCCTAACCTCTTATGTTAGATACTCTTGGCTGTTCAGTTTTGACACAGTGCATCTACAGAAGGAGACTAGCAGCCAAGATGAGATCATCCTTTTGCTCATGTGATGATCAATGATCGGAGTTCAGTATTCATATGTACATCCACTAACAGCAGTTGCTTGCAACTTAAGTAATCTAGCAGTAACTACTATAAGCCAAAACCATCTAAATACTATGAAAATGCATGTGTTCCATTGCAAATATAATAAATCAAGCTGAAAACACATTCTGTATTGGGACAATCCTCCCAAGAATGAGCCTTATGGTCTTCTAGTTTCTACATGCCCAGGAACTTCAACACCATGATCTGGAGCATCAATAGAAAGTCCTATACTTACATGGCCCTTCTATCACCCTCTTCTTCCTTACCTCCTTCACCCTTGTGGATGACTTCAAGCTGTAGTTTGCTTGCAAATCAGGATCAAACCCTGTTTGTGATTTTGGTTTGCAAACAAACTATGGTTTGGTCAAATCAGGGAGTAAGGCATCAGTTCTCCAGGCTCTGTGCATGACAGAGAATAGAAACACCTTTCCAATGGAGAGGCTACCACGTGAAGTTTCACATTCAGCCCTTTCTGAATTCCTGCTCTAACAAACAGGTTGGAAAATTCTCATTAGCTTTCGTGGTTAATCTTGTGACTCCATATTCAGAATATGACTGATCTCTTTTCTCGGCACGGCTTTTGTGCCTTAAGAGCTGTGTGAGAGAAACCTTTCTTGTGCTCCAAAACTCTACCTGCTGAACTTCTGCACACCATGAATCTGGTGAAAGCAGAGGAGCCCTGCTGGAAGGAGATAGCAATCCAAATGCTAAAACAGTAGCACATAAATGTTTCTGGTGCTTGAAAATTGTGTTTGTGCCTTCCTTTTCACTGCATGCATTCTAGAATTACACAGACCTCAACCCTGATAGTTAGAAGTCTACTACAATGCAAATGTTAAATTGACCCACAGTTTGCTTGTAAGTTTATGGTCCCTGCTTTCTTACCCAGTCAAACGGATCCTTCTTTCAGTAAAGGGAAAAATTGTGACAGCCCATTTGTGACTCTAGAATAGTACATTATTCCTTTGAAGGGGAACAAATAATCTAGATGTTACCTTTTAGTGAGGAAAATCACTATTTTTAATTTGTAGCTCTTCACTAGGAAATATCTATATTGTAAGTCATCAGTGCCAGAGTACTGAAATATATATTAAGATCAATACGAGGATAACTGAGACGTATATTAATTTTCTCTCTCCTAATATTAGAGATGCACAAAGCAATATAACTGAAATATATTTGCTGTCCATGTTGGTGAGAGATTAAGGATTTTTAATAAAATAAGCCACAAAAGAATATTAGTCGCTGCTAATTAATCCAGCAACAGGATTATTGGTTTTTTTAAGGGTTTTTTCCTAAATACAGATAAAAAAAGACACAAATGCAGGTTTGAAAGCTGAAGCCACATCTCAGCTGTCACTTAGCAGCAGCTATTCCATCATGCTTCAGAGCAGAAAAAGAACATGGAAGCAAGGTTATTGCATTGCCTCAGCTGAGAGTTCAGCTGCCCTTGGCCTTCCCTCCTAGTGGTAGCCCTTCCATCAGGTTACCTAAACAATTTCCATCTCAGCTGGTCATTATACCAGCTTTAAGGACTGATCCCTACATTTGCTGTTTTCTTCCTCCCTCTCCACTCTTCTTCTTTTTCATGTGTGTCATATCTCTTGGGGTGTTCCCAGACCATTGTTGTTTTTGAATGGGATTCAATCATTTTCTGGCAAATTCAGATCGCACAATTATAGTTGCTTGGAAGGTCATGCCCAACAAGCCCTCTTCCCCTGAATGATGGACCTTTTTTTGCAATAAGGCAAGTAATGGGGAAATACATTGGAAAGTGTGGGGTGAAGCTTGCTTTGTTGCCGTATCATCCAACCTCTTCACAAACAAATCAGGAAGAGTGCCTGTAAATGTCCCTGCAAAAAAATCAGTATGAATGCCAATCTGGAAGCACCCTTGGATTTTAAGTGTAAGAGTAGGGACTGTACAACCACTGATTTTTGTCAACCACCCTGGGAACTTTTTTAGCTAAAGAGGAAGGGTGGTGTGTGGTGTGGATGATTTAAATAAATAAATAAATAAATAAATAATAAAGGAAGAGGTCTATTATTAGAAAGGAAAGATTCTCAAAAAATTATGATGGCAAAAGCCATCTGTACTCTGAAGGTCTCATTAGAGTACAAAAGGTCAGGATCATTCACACCCTTTCAATTCTCTGAAAAATTGTTGTGGGCAACCATTAGTCATGAGTGACAATGGATTGTGACTCTGGGTGTCAAGACATACAGCTGCATTAGCACCACTGAAGTAGCCTCCCGGGGTGCAAGCCTGGGCAGTTTGTATGGAGGTTCTGGGCTGCCCAGATGACAAGACCCCCCTCTTAGCCAGAAGGAGGCATACAAGGCATCATCCAATCATCTCAGGCACTCCACTCCAGATTTGTGTAGGGTTTACTCCTTAGCCTTTTCTTCTCCCACATATATTCCCCAAGACAGCTGAGGTTTAGGATCAGAGTTTTCCTTCTCCTAGATGGGCTACCTTCCCAAGCTGACAAGCCCCATCTGCCCCTCACTTCCCTGCCCAACACGTGTGGAAACCACGTTCTTGATCTTTGGACCTACCATTGGTCTTATCCACTTAATCTGCCAGAAAATGGCTTCACACGCAGGGGAAGTCCCTAATTCATTGAGGGGTTGAGACTCATCAGTTACCCTCACCTCGTTTAACCAGCCAGTTGCAACTATTTCCCAGACTTGGCCACTGTCACAAAGTGACAGCTTCTGGGAGCCACAGGTGAGAGCTGAGTGTAGGGTGGGGACCAAAGCTGGACAAACTACCCCAGAAGGAGCATGATGTATCCCCCACCAGAAGTATGACCCCTAACCTTCGCTAACACCACCCACATCCCTGATATGTAAGCTTCATAGTATTGTAACCCTGCTTGATTTTATGCCATCACTGGCACATGTGTTCACTCTGTCTCTGTAACACCCTCAGTTAGGACAATATCTGTTAGAGGGAATATGGAAGAGGTACCTATGGACAGGGTTTGAGATGAGAGTCTTGATTGCATGGGGTTTGACTAGATGACACTTTAGGTTCCTTCCAACTCCACAGTTCTAGTTTTCTATTACTGTAACTGCCCTGGTTTCTGTTTACTGCACATCATTATCTAAATGCTATTACTCTGACGTAACATCAGTTGCAGGTTGCGGACAATATTTTGAGCGACTTCTCCAGTGTTTACAATAAGAAGCTGGGAGTGAGAACTCTTTAGTCATCATCCACCTAATTACACTATTAGCCCGCTGTGAAAGAGCTTCACCTCTCCATGCCTTTGTTTTCTCCCTTCAAAATGCATATAATGATATGTACCCCAGGGAGGCCAGGAGGTTTCAAAGATCCAGGTAATTACTGTTTGCAAAGAGCTTTGTGGTCTGACTTGAATGATGTACCAGATGAACCAGATGTTATTAAAACCTTAGACATTAATCACATTCGCAGGTTTCTTTTAATAGAAAAGGATATTGACAGCCATCAAGATTGCTGTGTTTTACTATACGATTAAGAATACTTTCCCCAGTGCAAGCCAGAAACCAGAAATAACATGCCTTAGTTTATTCATGAGATTTAATTCAAACTGGCTACAGGAACTGGAACAGTACTTGATTAATTTGCAATGGTGTTATAAACTTGGGCCACAAAATGAGGTCCGAGGAATTTACATTTCTCTATTGATAGTACTTTAATACAAAACAGCAACACAACCAAACTGAATTTTATATCTTTATACTAACGTTTTTCTATCAACAAGTTGGGCCAAAAATAGATAATTCTAACCGACACTTTGAAGCTAGTCAAATGATCAGCATGCTGTTCCTATAACCTGAATCATGTAGTAGCAAATAAATATGCTCCTTAATAATTTGGAGCTCTCAAAAACCAATGTTCTCATTATAACTTGAAATACCAAGGCTTGAAATTTAGTTAAATATTATTCGTTATATCAGTAGCAATTGAATCCAAGTGTTTCAAAGTTCCTTACTCTTGGCTGATTTAAGAAACAGATGCATCTTTGAAATGCCACTAAGGAAAAATTCACTCACAATATTTTTATGGGATTTTTTTTTTCATACCCTAAATCTCTTTGTAACATTGGTAAAATTTTACATTGTATGGGGTTTGAAATGTGGGGGCTATCCCTTCTGTCTTATATCATAACTGTTATTTCAGCAGGTGGAGTAATTTCAGTCAGTCCAGAGTTTACTGACTTTTACTGTAGGAAAGGGACCTCTTGAAAATTCAAGAACCTGCTGTGACCAACTGGCTACACATTTTGACAATAAAGTCACTTGACTTCAGAGTGACCTTGACTCTCCAGTTATTGCAGTTCCAGATGAATTATTCAATGACATAATTGGGGATGTGTTGTGGGACCAGTTTCAGCTGATGCAGTCAGCTGATGCAGATGAGGTGCTGGTGGCTATATGCCTAATCCCATGCCCTTTTGACCCCATCCCTCCTGTTTTACTAAATCTAGCAGAGGGGGATTAACTGGTTGGTCCAGAGTGCAGTTTTTGCTTCACTAGGTGAGGGGATGGTGTCTGCAACCTTGAAAGAGGTGGCAGTGTGGCCTCTCTTAAAGAAACCAGCCTTGGACTCCTTCAACTACAGTAACAATTGGCCAGTTACATAGCTGCTTCTTGGGGAAGGTGGTGAAGAGAATTGTGGTGGGACAGCCGCAAGCATTCTTGGATGGTACAAATTATCTAGACCCATTCCAATCAAGAGTCAGGCCTGGCCATGGGACTGACTCAGCCTGGTCACCCTAATGGAAGTTATTTACAAAGAGCAGGGCAAGGGGAATGTGACCTTGCTCCTCCTTCTCGGTCTCCCTGCAGATTTTGGTACTACTGACTGTGATAATCTCCTGAACCAGCTCCATGGAATAGGAATTAGAGGCACTGTGTTGCAGTGGTTCTGGTTAAGGGACAGGGTTCAGAGCATAGCTGTCAACTTTTCCCTTTTCTTGTGAGGAATCCTATTCGGAATAAGGGAATTTCCCTTAAAAAAAGGGAAACAACAGCTATGGTTCAAAGGGTGCTTTTCATTTTCCTGGAGGTTATCCTATGGGGTGTCACGGGGCACTATTTTATCCTCAGTGATATTTAATGGTTACATGAAGCTACTGGGTGTGGTCATTAGGAGTTTGGGGCACGGCACCATCAGTGCACTGATGACACTCAACTCTATTTCTCCATAACATCTGAATCAGGAGAGGTCACTCAAGTCCTGGACCAGTGCCTGGATGCAGAGGTGGGATGGATGAAGGAAAATAAGCTGAGCTAGAATCCTGGCAAGATGTACTCAGTCCATCAGTTTACTTCTTCTGGAGGAGCAGGTTTTTAGTCTGTGGGTGCTTCTCAACTCAGCTTTGTCACTAGAGGCCCAGGTAGCCCCAGTGGCTAGAAGTATCTTCTGCCAGCTGTTCCTGGTGCAACAGCTAAGGCCATTCCTGGATCAGAAGAGCTTGGCCACAGTAGTTCAGGCACTGGTGACTTCAAAGTTGGATTACTGTATTCTATGTTGGGCTTTGCTTGTGCTTGATCTGGAAGCTGCAGTTAGTGCAGAATGCTGCAGCACAGTTGCTAACAGGAGTGAAAATGTTGGTGTTTTATTTTATGCTTCTGTAAACCAGAAGGTTTCTTACAATCAAGCAGTATATACTTTGTTAGAACAAGCAAATATATAAACCTGATGCCCTCAATGTTTGTGGCCCACCCTTAAGAAAATCTAGTGGCTGCTGTATGAGAACAGGAGGAGGAAGCCATAGGAATCTTTTCATGTCAGAGAAGAATGGAAGTAAGTTGCCCTGAGTTTTGACAAATGTGAAGTGCCAAAAATATTGGCTTTTTGACAATTTATAGGTCTCCAGCCTCATGTTTGGATGCTCTCAGTTTCTGAGTGGGCAGCAATATTGAAAGGAGATGTCAACTGACATTACTTGACGGCGCTAAAGGTAACAACATCCAAACCTACAGCTGTAGAATTTTGAAAACTGCATCAACATTTTTCATTTAAAATGGGCCTTTTGCTTTTACCCCTCAAGTTGCAAAATGGTACAACTAAAATACATTTAAAGGGTTCTTCATACCGTTTCTCCTCCCCCATGTCTCCCTCCTCATAACTGAAATTTACCTCATAACTCACTCCATGCATTCCTGTTAGATGGCAAGTATATGTAGAATGAGTTTCTCATTGGCTGCCACACAGCTGTGGAATTTCTCCCCTCAAGGTTGCCATTTTGTGGGGGAACTATTTTGGAACCAACCCAGTTTTGCAAAATCTTAGGAAAGTCTATATCTCTGGCTAACTCACTAGTTACATACACAGAGTGACTGATGTTATGAACAAATAGAAATAAAATGGAACAAATGAGGGGCACACAATTCCCTTGGCTTACCAAAAATTTATTTTTTTAAAAAAAATGTATCTAAGTTTGACATTCAGCTAACTTTTACTCAGAGTGGAAATTCCTGCACTTAATTTAGTTCTGTTCATTTATTTCAGAAGGTCTACTTGGAGAATAACTTAAGTAACTTCCACCCCAAACTCTGTGAATCAGGAATGTATCTGAATATTAACTATCAAAATGCTATTTTGGTCATATAGCCTTTAGAAGTGATGGCATTATTTCCTATTTTTCCTATTTTCCAGGGGAGGAGCACCAAACAGTGCCTTTCCATTTCACTGGGTAAACCTTGTCAAAGACTCTGATGCAAAGGCTAAATGCAGGGTTATAAATCCATCCCTCAAACATCATTTTATTTGTATGTTGCCTTTCCATAGTTAAAGCCATGCTCAATGAGGCTTGCAGCATTAAAAAATTACATAATTGCAAACATGAAAAAATACTCATAAATAATAAAAAAATCAAAAAGTACACAACCAAACTGAACAATTTCCAAATTAATCACAATACAATCTAAAACTAAAGATACAAAATATTGATAATAGCAACAATCCCATCCTCAGCAGAAACCCCTAAATAAGACCCTAGCCCAGGAGTCTGTTCAGCAGTCTCAGCTTCTGTAGTCGGTGTCCTGCCCTCCCAGGTAAGGTGGAGAAAGCCTAGCAAGGCAGGAACCAGGTCTTCCAGGACTCACAGCCAAGATAGTTATGAAATGAGATAGTTATGAGAGCAGGAAAGTAGTCCTAGTTCATATCCCTATCTTGACCTAGGTGAAGGTAAAGGGACCCCTGACCATTAGGTCCAGTAGTGGCCAACTCTGGGGTTGCGGCGCTCATCTCGCTTTACTGGCCAAGGGAGCTGGCGTACAGCTTCCGGGTCATGTGGTCAGCATAACTAAGCCGCTTCTGGTGAACCAGAGCAGTGCATGGAAATGCCGTTTACCTTCCTGCCAGAGTGGTACCTATTTATCTACTTGCACTTTGATGTGCTTTCAAACTGCTAGGTTGGCAGGAGGAGGGACCGAGCAAATGGAGCTCACCCCGTCACGGGGATTCAAACCGCCGACCTTCTGATCGGCAAGCCCTAGGCTCTATGGTTTAACCCACAGCGCCACCCGCATCCCTACATCTTGACCTATAGCAGTGCAATTCAGTTCAGAACCGAAGACCTCAAAAAGTTCTCTAATGATATCCCCCCAACAACTGTCATGTAAGAGGGGTGAAAATGAATGTTATTGCTGGAAGTCACTCAAGCACACGCAACATACTCCTACTCCACCTTCACTTGATATTCAGTTTAATATCTCATGGCTGAATTTCATCCCATGGAGTCAATAGGGATGAAAAGAGAAGAGCAAAGGGGAGAGGGAACCCTGGTGATATGTTTTGCAAGGGAAGAGCAATACGAGACACTCCAAAGTGGAGCAATAATGGATTTGCCGCCACCACAGCAACCCAAAATCAATAGCAAATTCCCTTCTTAATTCCTAGCACTCTCCAAACTGAAATGTGTCTTTTGATGTTTGTTTCAGTAATCTCTATGGATTTGGTCAATTCTGGAGTTGTTAGCTTCAAATTGATATTTAATCCATTTTAAGATCCCTTTCTACCCATGTTAAGATGCAGTAACAATTGGGTTTCCAGTCTTTTTTTGGTGAGGTTTCAAAAAAGAACCGGGGGTGGGGGGGAGTAGATACAACAATTACTAGCTGTACTGTCATTCCTGCCAGTGTTGTGCTGGTTTTCCAGTAGTTTGGTTTTTTAAATATTTAATACCTTCTTTACTGAAGATTCCAGCATACTTAGGACTTTTCCATTTTGAAATTTGTGGGGTGGAATAAAAAGACAACCTCAAACAGGAGTTTTGTTTATTATTTATATGTTTGTTATTCATTATAAGAACATAATAGGAGTTCTGCTAGATCACCCAAAAGGCCCACCTAGCCCAACATCTTGCTCACCTGATGATGATGATAAATCATTTTATTTATACTCCACCCATCTGGCTGGGTTTCCCCAGCCACTCTGGGCGGCCCCCAACAGAACACTAAAAACAGAATAAAACTTCAAACATTAAAAACTTCCTTAAACAGAGCTGCCTTCAGATGCCCATAAGAATTCCTCAATGAGGATCCGAGTGCAATAGCACTTTTCCCACTTGTGATTCCCAACAACTGGTATACAGAGATGTGCTGCCTTCAGTGGTGCAACACAGCCATTGCAGCTAGTAGCCATTGATAATGTTACCCTCCATGGGTTTGTTGAATCCTCTTTTAAAGCTATCCAACTTGGAGGCCATCATCATGCTGGCTCAGCAAAGGGATTCATTGTTAAACTATTCTGGAATTCCACCTCTCTGAGTGGAACAGGGGTCTCCCAACAACTCTCAGCTCCTTTAACAAACTACAGTTTCCAGGATTTTATGCAAGAAAGCCATGATTGTTTAGAGGCATGGTACCATGTAGATGGCGCCTTATTGTACTGGGTGCTTGGAGATGCACTGCATCTTTTGGCTAGTACAGTGGTACCTCGGGTTAAGTACTTAATTCGTTCTGGAGGTCCATTCTTAACTTGAAACTGTTCTTAACTTGAAGCACCACTTTAGCTAATGGGGCCTCCTGCTGCTGCCGCGCCGCCGGAGCACGATTTCTGTTCTTATCCTGAAGCAAAGTTCTTAACCCGAGGTAATATTTCTGGGTTAGCGGAGTCTGTAACCTGAAGCGTATGTAACCCGAGGTACCACTGTAGTTGAAAACAACCATATCGTTGCTCTTTGAATATAGGATTTAATACAATGAGCTCCTTTTATACAGGGTGCATTTATCTCTCTTTTGGAGATACTGCATCTGTATTGAGCAGTCAGACTGCAATATACTATTGCTGCAAATTTCCATCCAGTTATCAGAGGGTTTGGTTTCGGAACACTGCCTGAAATGTGGTTGCACAGGTGCCATAGCCACCTATTGGCTAGTGCCTGTGCCTTGCAGCCACGCATGGACTGCACCCATACCAAAGGTGTTCCTTTCCCTAACCTCTGGGTCCAAAGGAAATACCCTTTATTTTACTAGTTCCTCAAACCACTCATCCATGGGTCTGGTATTATTATTATTATCATCATCATCATCATCATCATCATCATCAAATAGGTATACCACTCTTCATCTGAAGATCCCAGGGCGGTTCACAACAGCAAAACACAAAATGAGAACACAAGATATATAATAAGCAAATACAAACCAGTAACACCCCTCCCCAAGCACATTTAAAAAGCCATAACAATGTTAATCAGTCAAATGTGTGGTAGAAGAGAAACATTTTCACCTGGCAGCTAAAGTTATGTCATGAAGGTGCCACATGCCAATCTGGTCCATAGGCACCAACTCAGTGCCTAAGTTTACAGCTACCTCCTACATTTGGGGAGGTCCAGGTGGGTGCTGAGCCTAGGGCAAAAGAAGGTTCTACCATCATCTGGATAAAAAGTGCTTGTTCTCCTGGGCCCTACGTCCCCTCTGAGGTGGGTACAATTCTACCCTCCATACATACACATTGAGGAAAAGGTAGCAGAATTGTGATTATGCGCAATCTATAACAACATACAGTGGTACCTCAGGTTACAGACGCTTCAGGTTACAGCCTCTGCTAACCCAGAAATAGTACCTCGGGTTAAGAACTTTGCTTCAGGATGAGAACAGAAATCGTGCGGTGGTGGAGCAGCGGCAGCGAGAGGCCTCATTAGCTAAAACAGTAACTCAGATTAAGAAAAGTTTTAGGTTAAGAACGGACCTCCAGAACGAATTACGTTCTTAACCCGAAGTACCACTGTACTGTATATGTAACTTTTTCAAACTCCTTACAAAATTATATATGATAATACACATCCTTATTTTATGGTCATATCCTTAGCACCAATTTGATTATCGAAAAACCAAGAGGCAGGCATGGCATTCAGTGGAAATTTCCTTGTGCTCTCATCCTGAAAGGCCTTTTACAGTACACAGTGATGTGGGTCTTCAGCCTTGGTGAAAATCAAGGCTGAACTTTGCTGTTGATGATTTGCTGTTCCGATAATCTGAAGAGAAATCCCACTACGACACTCGGCTTTATCTTGAAGTCCAAGTCTTGCATTACAAAATGGTAAATTTGAATTTTGAGAGGATCTTCACACACAACTCCAAAATTCTGGTGAGTTTACCCACATTTCTCAGCCCGTCTATATAGTCTGCAAGTGTTTTGCTGTATTTGCTGTATTTCTGTATTTTGCTGTATTTGCTGTATTTCTGCCTCAGTCAGTTCTAGTTAAAACAATCAAAAATCTAGGATCAAGATTTTGAAGGATTTCTTTACACATGCACACATTTTTACAGTTCTCTTAACAAAATTTGGAGTATTTGTAAAAATTATTTTACTGCAGAAATCTAGATTCCCTCCTTGTAGGCTATTGTGCAAGCATTTCACTGTTACCACAGCTTCTGCCTACCCATTTAAAGTTGTTCATCTTATTATTTCTGTCTTAAAGCTATCAAAGTAGCAAGAAACTCACCAAAAAGAAATAGCAAACATTTTCTCTACGGCACTTAGCATCTGTTCTTTAGGAAGAATAATGGTTTCTTCTGTGCTGAAAACCTCAGCTTGGAAAAACTAGCAATCCCCAGAGAATCCATGCCAGCTTTTATTTAGCCCAGGATCACTTCTGTGTGGGAACTCTAAATTTATTTTTCAAGATTCTATATGTTACTTATTTTTCATATAATTGAAAATGCATCCAGCGCAGACATACAGACACACCTGAGGCACCTATACAAGAGCAATAAAAAAATCAGTTAATAAGATACATAGCCCCTAATATACTGTTGGACAAGTGGGACCTGCAACAAAACATTACAATGTGACGAATTCCCTCTTCCAGGAAGTTCCATTCCATTTCTCCTCTACCCAGCTTTTCTTTTCTCCCCCATCCAAGCACCCCACGCTTAGAAGATTGAGTTTGCTGTTACTTACTATAAATGGAGTGGGGGAGGGAATCCTGATATATGCGAATAGCACCCAGCCACTACACGCTATCACCCTCGAGCAAAACTGTGGGGTGAACAAATAAATTTGTGGCATTCTCTGCAAGTTGAGGGGTATCTGACAGATGAAAGGATCTCTACACATTCTAACTGCAAGAAGTAACATCACTTAACAGAAATATTGCAGAGGAAAGTGCCTATTACTTGTGAAGACAGAATATACCGCGAGTTGGGATGTGACTTCTGATCCCTGGTTGTCACTGAATTTCTCAGAGGTTACAAGGTAAGCCATGTCAACTAACAGTATCTCACTTCAATGGCTATATATATATATATATATATATATATGAAAACATTTTGATGCCTCCTAACATATATCACAACTTTTCAAAAGAACTCTTCCCCGTTTTCTTCATCTTATACCCAGAATATATATGGACTCAGGGGAAAAGCTACACAAACTAAACACATGCACACACTTTCATATTTATTCCATTTGCAGGTTTATAAACTGCTTCATAGTCAAAAGCTACCAAAGAAGTGTCAAAAAAGATAAAATATAAGCTAAAATGCAAAAGATTACAGATTCAGTAAACTAAAAGCAACAAAGTATTTTTTTCAACTGTACAATTAATACTCCACAAAATGGCGGGGTTGCACAAAGATATCTTCAATAGCTATCTAAATTTCAAATTTGGCAGCAACTATACTCAAGATTAGGGATGAGGGAGAAATTCAGTACAGTTCACATTTAAATGCAAACTTACTAAATTCACACATTTCAAAGCAATGCACAAACCAAAACACAACCATCCTTCAAAATTCACACCTCTGAATTTTGCAATGCAGGCCTCCAGTCAAGTAATGTGTACAAAAATGCATATATAAGAATATAAATGCATATATTAGCGAAAATAACATACAAAAATGTATTGTATTGAGGAAAATTGCATTCCAAAAGAATCACAACCTGATGTCCAAATGTGGGGAATTGAATTTAAGATCAGAAAAATGAGAAAGTGAGAGAAACTGAAATTTATATATTCATGCATCACTACTCAAAACACAGAGGAGATAAAATGATGAATTAAGGGTTAAATTAAAGGAGGGGTATAGTGCAAAGAAGAATCATATCTGCTTAACCTAAATTTAACAAATGGTAGCCAGCTTGTCTTCAAAGCACTTTTGTTTGTCTCTAAGAAAGTTCATAAACTATCACATGGCTATATTTTCCAGTACGTTATGTGGCTATTCAGCCCATTAAGGTTCTTCTACTTGGCTTGAACTGCTTCAGTAGCTGTTACAAAATCCATCACTAATTCCAGTGCGAGAGACAGTGTGACGAAGTGGTCAGAGGATTGGCCTATTGACTGGAAATCCCAGCTCCAGAATTCAGATTCTAGCCATGGTGCTCACTGGACAAGAACTTAAAGGCTTACTTTAATGCATGGGACACATCCTCAGTGAAGGATAGCTTCCACAATAAATTAGGACCATCCCTTTTCAATGACACCAGTGATTTGTTGAAAAGCCCATAAAATCATAAATTGAGTTCCTTGTCATTTTCTGGACAGTAATAGTATTATTGCCAGAGACTTCAAGAAATATGGAACTGCCCTTTAGCGAAGATGACAGAAAGGAGAAGTTACATTTTCTAAAGTAGAATATCATCTGGGAAAGAAGAATGTAGAACATAGCAATGGACCAGGAACTTCTATCTTTAAAAAAGCACATTAAAAAGCATTCTATGCAAAAGCAAATTCTCCTTCCTTCCTTCCTTCCTTCCTTCCTTCCTTCCTTCCTTCCTTCCTTTCTGATAGGCTTGCTATGCCTTGCATAGACAGATGCAGAAATCCATGAAACTATGCCCCCTTCCTTGCAAGAAGGTGCCATGGTGGGGAAAGCTTTACCAGTTCAATCTACCCCCAGCTCCATTAGCCCCATGGGATGCCATTGCAAATGATGTAGAAACTTCCTTTGATGATGGAAACTAAATGCCATATACTCTAAGGATTAGCCCCTGCCAAGACCGGTACCATTCTAGTTGGCCTTCATCAAGCAAAAATCTCTCAATTCATGATACGTTGAATGGGAAAGGGAAGACCTGTGGCACTGGAAAGGGAATTATGAAATGGATACAGAATGTGAAGCCTTGGTCCTTCCAGAACTTCTTGGGGGACCAGGACTTCCTTCCTATACCCACTTACTTAGTCTTTTCCCCAATAACTTGGTGAGGGGTATTTCTTAGAGGGGTACACTAGATCTGTATGCAGACTGAATCATAAGTCAAAGGGGGATGATTTGGGTGAGGTTTTAACAAGTCAAAGTTAGATTGTGCCATTGCAGGCCCAGGAGCAGGGTGCCTGCAGCTGGCGGGGCCAAAGAAGACAAGGACACAGAACAAGGATATTGGGTTCAAATAGGCCTCAACTTTATTTAGAGATGTAAGTAGGATTTGGTGTGGGCATTGGGTTTGTATCCTGGGTTCTGCTACACCACTGGGCACTCTTGACTCCCCAAGCCACCTCACTACTCTTCTTCTTCTTCTTCTTCTTCTTCACACCCCACCCTTCTGCCTGGGTGCCACTGCTGCTTGGCACTTTGGCCTTTTCTCATGCACACTTCTCTGCCTTCAGCTGCTTCAGAGGCCCAGATGTCATTTCCTGAGGAATCCAACTCCAACTAAGCTACATGGTAAATGCATGGCTTGCTTATATCCCTAGCAAGCAGGCTTGAATGAAGCCTATGGGTTGAAGCCTTCACTCCTAATATTTGTTTCTGTTGATCATTTCAGTATATTTAGCACCGTGCTGGAAATTCCTCCTGCATTTGTTTTTTACCGTTCTCCGCCAATAATTGAGAAAAGAGATTGCTTACAAAACTTATCACATCACTTAGATCTTCCTCCAAAAAACTATTCTGCTGACACACCGCCCCGCCCCGCCCCCGTATCTCAGTAACCCCATTTGAGGTACATAATGTGTGGTGTAGTGGTTAAGAGCAGTGGACTTGTAATGTGGTGAACCGGGTTCACGTCCCCGCTCCTCCACATGCAGCTGCTTGGTGACCTTGGGCCAGTCACACTTCTCTGAAGTCTCTCAGCCTCACTCACCTCACAGAGTGTTTGTTGTGGGGGAGGAAGGGGAAGGAGAATGTTAGCCACTTTGAGACTCCTTAGGGTAGTGATAAAGCAGGATATCAAATCTAAACTCTATAATTCAAGGTTGTATCCAATAATGCTTGTTCAGATATCACAACGGGACTTCCCCTTTCTCTTCTCTGATTCAAGGGGGCCCCCAACACTCTGGAGCTTCAGTGGAGAGGAGAAGGAAGCTCCATGGGGCAAGCAGAAGTCTGCTGTGTGAGCAGAACAGCAGCACTGGATACATACATTTCATAAAACCTGACTTTATACCCTGTTTAGGGAAGTTTTTAATGTTTGATGTTTTATTGTGCTTTTAATTTTCTGTTGGGAACCGACCAGAGTGGGAAAGCCAGCCACATGGGTGGGGTATAAAATTGATTATTCTTATTCTTATTATTTTATTTGATTCCACTTCCATATTAGTATCCATGATTGTTAATTTCAGTATATTTGGACAAACGACATCATTTCACCCAAAGTGCATGCTTTCCAAATTAATATTTGTCAGAATTAAAAATGGGAAAAAAGTAAAGCACTCCATCACTTATCTAAATCTCTATAAAAAATGTTTATTTGCTTTTCCTGTTCTCACTACTAGACACTTTATATTTCTTTCTGATTAATGCAGCTTAGATACACAACCCACAAGGATGTGTATATAATCACTAAGGCAAACTACTAAGCATTTAAGCACTATCATACCATAACCCTTCTCAGACTCTTAAATTCTTACAAAAAATCTGCTGTCAGACCTGAGTGTGAACAGTTATCCATGGAGCAGGATTCTGTCTTTCTCCCTCCATTCACATAGCCTGGGTTGGGACCTCCATCTGTCTCTACTCTCTGATCTTAACAATGCTCCTATCTCTTATATTTATACTGTTGGCCTGGGAATATGGCAGACAGCCAAGGGAAGTACCAATGGCAACATCACATACTATTCTAAGGTGCATCAAAGAGTTGTCAATCTGTCCTCTTCTATTATTAGCATGAGAAGTCCTAGTTTCTGTCATTCCCATGAGTTAACCAGTAATCTTGACAGTTGGACAGGAATGACCTCATGTCCTTATGTTAGGCTACATCACCATTTTATCTCTATAGTCTAAAAATGAGCTCACATTCCATTTCATGGCATCTACTGCATGAAGTTAACTCCTTAAAGGATGCCACTTAAAAGGTCAAAATGTGGTAATAGCAGATTCAATCCTCTATGCAGGCCCCAAAAAAGGCATCAAGGAGGTAATTGTTGGAGGCTACTTATCTCCTCATACTTATAATATGCTTCCATATAATTCAATACACATCTCACTATGCTCCTGGTCCTGAAAAAGAATGCCTGTGCTATAGTTCATCAATACCAGCTATTTATATTGAATGTGTGAGCTCATTGGATAGCACATACAATAAAATATTAAGAACTGCATGGTTGAAACTTATATCAGCAGTTGTTAAGTGACTCTGGTTTATAATCTCACCAGCTGTAATGAACAGTTTGTGAATATAGTTGCTGAACTTCATGATAAATAAGTGTAACTGCCATTGCAAAAATAAAAAACTAATCTCATAATTCATATTTCCTTTAATCTCTCTCTCTCTGTGTCCCCCTCTCCCTCCCCCCCCTCTGTGTGTATCTATATATATCCTGGTATTAATTACAATGGAATTGCTGGAGCAACAATATAACAATAGCCCGTGAGGTCTCATTTTTCATAAATATTCAGGACAATTTATCATTAATTACAGGATACTTAGTCTGAAAATGAAATTTTCCAGAACTTCTCAAATAGCATCCGGTGCTAGTAGTCTGAGCTAAGAATAGGTAACGGACTATGTTCATCTGCATAGCATTTCATTATTAAGGAAGGAGAGAGAAAAATGCAAGCCAAGACTTACATTTCTTAAAGATGTGCTAATAGGCAGCAAAGGTCAGAGAATATGATAATATAAGGCTTGTCCTTGAGATTCATGTATTGATAAGTTCTCTCTTAATCAGAATGATTTATGATAATGCACAGCAAGGTCACAATCCACCAACTGATGTCCCCATGCAAGTTTAATAATAATACAAAAAGAAAAAACGATTTGCACATGCACAGGAGCAGATCTTAATGGACGGCACTCCTCATTCACTTATCATGATGTGGGCTTATCAGAAGAGGCAGTGTAAGTGCTGTGCCCCTGAAGTTTTGTATGTGTGAAGCAACTGAGTGTTTATATAGAAAAAGCCATTCCACAAGGAATTAGATGACTGGGGCAAATGGGGCAGTACTGTCTAGCCTGACTAGTGACATTTTTCATGGTTTCAGGCCAAGGGCATTCCCAGTCTGGTTACCTGAAATCCTTTTAAGTGGAGTCTACCATTGAAAAGTATTTAGGATTCACAAAGGCTTGACAGTTTTTGTAATGAAAGTTAAAGTTTTGATACACCTTTTCATTTCCCCACCATTGGACAAAAATCCCCTGTGCTCCAGCCTTTCTTCTCTCCTCTAGTCCTTTCATCTGCAAGGAAGAAATGGGGAAGGGATTGAACAGGTTTGAGATGACCTGAGGCTCTGGTTAGTTTCATCAGCATAATAGTTTTTCCTCCCTCTGCCCTTGACCCTCCTTTATTTCTCTGTGGAAATGTGCAAGCTGTTAAGTTTCTTTAGTCTCTGGGTCTGCAAGAAGCCTGGGGTAGATAGAGGAGTCAAACCAGGATATTTTATCATGGTACTTCTGTTACATGCGTGGTCTGAATGCTTCAGGCTGGTCACTTGGAGGTTGTTTGTTCAACAAGAACGTTCCTTGCGTGGTATTGCTGAGGCTCTCAGAAATCCTGCTGGCCAGGAAAATGTATGATCCAAAGGGCATCTAGTTCTGTATGAAGACATTTATGTAATGCAGGTTTCTGGAAGACATCTGAGAGGTGTTTAAAACATACATGAAATCCAATAATGGATTTCAGCTTGTAATTCAAAGAAATTTGAGATTCCATATTTATAATACAAAAACACAACAAAACAATTGCAGGTATAAATCATTCAACAAACTAAAACTATCATAATCTAAAATGCCTGGGCTAATAGAAATGGTTTAACCTGGCACCAAAAACAATACAGTGTTGGCACCAAAAATAGCTCCCTTAAGAGAGCATTCCACTGTTGGGAAGGACCTCCTCTGAGCATCTTCTCTCAGAACAGCATCATCATTATTACTGTACCATTTCTTACTATATAATATTTTTTGTAAAAACAAGGTTTCCACACTGGCAGTAGTTAGTCATGTGAACAGCAGCATGACAACAGGGAAGAGAAGCAGCAAGTGAAGCAGGTTGGTGGTGCAAATCAGCAGGCCAGCAAAGTGACCAAGGGAACAGGCTAGCAGCTGGCTCAGGTGGGCCTCCCATTGCTGTCACTCTCACTCTACCTGGGAGTTTTGAGCAAACTGTGGGGAAAGGATAGTTAGGGCTAAACCATGGGGGGGGATTGGCAATGGGATGGGGTGGCAGGTAAGCAGGTGTGGGGGATTTGAAAATCTGTAAGTGGGTGGGGTGTTGAAGGAGGCGTGAGGGGGCAGGAGACTGAAGGTACTGTGAAAGGTTGGGGATTGAAGAAGCTTTGGGGTGCAAGGTTGAAGGAGCTGTGAGTTTGCAAAGGAGTGTAGGGTTGGCGAGCAAAATGTGTAGGAATCGTAGGCATGCTAACTGTTAGGAGAGACATCTAATAATTCAGTTGTGGTCTTATAAAAATAAGAAGATGGAGATTTCCGGGTTGGCGCCTCCGGCAATGGCGGAGCTCCTCCGATCGGGAGGAACTTGCTCCGTGGAAAGTAGGGTCTGAACCGCCACGGCGAAGGCAGAGACCCACTGAGATCACAGGCGAAAGAAGCTTGTGAACGTGGGATTCGGCTGGCACCTTTTGCGCCTCCCCTACTCGCGGGGAAACCCTGTTTTGGGGATCCGGAGCGACGTGGGGTGAGCGGTGCGGTGCTTTGAATCGACTGCTTCTTTCACAGAGTGAAGCCGCACTGCTGTTGCCGGAGAGCTCTGACTTTTTCCTGTGGACAATTTGACTCTAAACAACTACCCGTGAGTAGAACGGAAAATTGGATTTACAAACGTCTTAATTTGGTAATTTGGTACCGAAACGGGAAGGTTTCAAACAGGAAGGCTGCCTTCCCCTTTTGTAAATAGATTGAAGCAAAGAAGCTGCAAGCTAAGGTCTTGGAAAGCCTTATGTAAAGGATTAAACCTCCATCAAATTAAAATCATTAAACCCCCCTTGGAAGCAGGAGAAGAGGGGGAAAATTTTGGATCGTGTAAACCTGCAGGAGAGAGTGATAAAAATTAAATTACCACTGCTCTGAACCTGGAACGGTCTGCCAGTAGATTGACGTTTTGGGAGAGTTCATTGACTGTGAATAAAACGTATGCTGACAGTTAGATAAATAAGAGAAATATATTGTTTCCATTGTCCTCTTCTGTGTTTAAAAAGGAGGAAAAGTAACTGAAAATTGAAACTAACTTTACTTTTTGAACAGTGCTTGAAAGGATTGATACAAGTGGAGACTGTTTCCCTCTAGAGGGAACCTTTGAAACTGTTACAAGAGTGGAGCTGGGGAATCTCCAGCTGCAGGATAAGAGCTGTGAGAACCAAGGATTGACCTTGGACTATTGAAGAATGTCGACAGGAGAAGCCTTAGTGATTGCATTATGCAAGATAAGCTATTTGCTGGAACAGCTTCACAAAAAGACGGATGTTATGGCTACTAAAATTGCTAATTTGGGACAAAAAGTGATTAATTTGAGACAAAAAGTGAGCACCAATACAGAAATTATTCAGGACTTGCTGCAGGAATCTACTTTAGCAGAACGAAATGTGGAAAAGGAGGAGAAAGTTGTTGTAGCCTTACAGAGGCAAATTGAGGACTATAAATTGAGGCCTTTTATGATTGAATCCAGAAAAAGCCAGATTTTGAGGATCAAAGCCCGGCCTGGATTGGAGAAGGAAAGTTGGAAAGATCCCCCCATGCAGGGATTAACTGACTTTTGGGACATGGATCTGGGTCAGGAGGAAACTGGAGTTCTGGGGGCCTTTGGATTTGGAGGAATTTTGAAACATGCTCTGAAATACCTCATGGACGTTAGCTTCAACTATGGAAATTTGGCTGACCTGTCGAGAAGGAACAAAAGTATTGATAGGTTGGAGTTTCCCCAAGATCTGCTCTATAGCATCAAAGAATATGAAGAAGACCCGCAGAAGGGACTTGGAAAAGAGTTAAGAGCCTCGGACATAAGATCTCCAGGTTGATGGACTGTATGGAGTTGGCGGAAGTGACTGGCAGAGTCCGAGACCGGGGAGAGGAGATGGTGGAAGAAGATTGGAAAACTTAAAGTCTATATATAGAAATATTTTAAAATTAATGAGTGATAGAAAAATGTTGGAATGAAATTTTATTGCCTTAGTAGAAATGCTATAAGGAGTTAAGCTTAAATAAGTATATTAATTTTAATGGAAATAAGATTAAAAATATGTTAAGACATTTATATGATAGAAAATAGAGAAAGATGGAAAGGAATTGCTGAAACAATTAATGGAAGTGGAATACAAAGAGGGAGGTGAGAGGAGGTCGATGAAACAAGGGAATGAAAGATAGAATATGGAAAAGTTATGATGTATGTTTTTAAATTGTTTTTTGTTTTGTACTGTTTAGTTTATTGTGTTAAGGTTGTGTTTTGTATATTGTATTGTATTGCTTTTTTTGCTTTTTCTTTTTTCTTTTTTGTAAGCCTTAAAAGTAATAAATATTATTTTAAAAAATATATAAAAATAAGAAGATGGCTTGCTAAATGACTAGGGAAGGGCCGTGGCCTAGTGGCCTGCTCCTGTAACTTTAAAAATAGGATGCTATGTGGAAATTCAGCAAGTATGGCTTCTCATAGCATGGAGTAACACCACCTGCTCATTTCTGCTGCCAAGTTCTTGTTGAAAGCACAGGAGCATGTAAAAAGTTGCCAGCTTTAGGAATGGCTTCAGATGTTTCTTGTTGTTAATAGAATGCTCTTTTTATAACCTTGCTTTATCAATAGGGTTGCAGGAAATGTCAGCTAACCGGAAATCTGATGCTAAAAGCTATAGCTGTAGGACTCTCTCTTTTTTTTGAAAAAGAGCTCTTTGCTCTCCAAGTTTTATGAGCTGCTAGAACTAATAGATTTTGGGGAAGGTTTATCTGAAAGGCTTAAGAATGTGAGAAGATTAGGCCAAAGGCCTATCTCGTCCAACATCCTGTTCTCACAGGGTCCAATCAGATGCCCATGGGAAGCACGCAAGCAAAACCTGAGCGCAAGAGCACACTCCCCACCTGTGATTTCCAGCAACTGGTATGGCTTATATTTTCATTTAGTTTAACCAAGATTCCAACTCAAAATGTAGCTACACTCACCCCCTGGGCCGAAAGTACATGTATCTTGAAGCATTTGGGGATCCTCCATGGCTTCAGCAAATAAGCATTACTGTCACCCACTAATTATGCCTTTCCTGCTCTAATTAGCAGCTCCCAGTTAGAGCCAGAGAAAACACCCCTTCATATACAGCCCAGAGTATGAGGCTGAGCTATACTGTCTCCATTCAGATACAGCTTCAAATTCCTGTAAAGATGGAAATGGTCACTGTCTGACAGTTTAGTGCTTCCTCCCTTTCTACATCATCTGCTTTCCCACCCCACTGCCCTTTTTCTTCCTCTCTGGCCTCTAGTGGAACTAACAAGAGTTAGGGAAAGCTCTCTGATCCTGTCCCTCTGGTTTATGATAAGATTAAGTTAAATTGTGCCTTGATAAAGAAAAGAAAATAGTAATATGTGCACCTGTGATGGTGTGCATATACCCCTTCACAAAGGAATGGGGACAACACAGAGAATCAACTGACAATAAGCAGTACATATGTTTTAGATAGAGTGTATGTATTCACAGGTGATACAAAGAATGAAGGTGCAATTCTAAAGGAAATGCAGTTGCAAATCCACTTTAGCCATCCATTGATTTTAATCCTTGCTACAAAAACATTTAAAGTGCAGTTTGAAATTATACATCTGTCTTTCATTTCTGCATCTCAAAAACAGGAGAGGGGCTCAAGGGTGCTTAAAATACCATGTGTTGTATCCATCCTGGGGCTGCTTCCTGGTCTACCCAATCCACAAGGAAACTTTCCAGTTTTAAAATATCAGTTTGACAGTAAATGTTGGTGGTTAGGGTCTGCCAAAAATTCATGTTGACTCCCGTCCTCCCCCAAGTGTCAACATATTTCATTAGGGTCAAGGATGCCAACAAATTTCGTGCTGACATTTTCCTGTCTTGAATGTTTCAGAACTCTGCATTCTGTACAAATTGTCAGTGCTGATGTGCCAGAATTTCTTGTATATAGGAAGCTCCCTTTTCCTCAGTTTAAAGCATCACTTTTTTTATTTTCACATTCTCTGCTCTACTAAGTAGAAGCAGGCATTTGTGAACTTAAATAACATCCAAGACACCACCATACTAAAGCAATGTATGCTGAATCTCAGCTGTCTCAAACACTCACTGCATTTCTGTCTTTTATGCTCCCTTTCCCAGTATTTCCTTAGGTGATTCCAAAGATAGTTGGTATACATCTGGTACCTTGGTGGAAGCATTGCCTTGTGCTCTGTAAACACATGTCCATGTAACTTCTCATAATAAAATGAGCTTTTATGGGAGCAATACCATCCATCATGTTAGAAAAATCTAAGCACTGAACAAATACAATCCCTTGATGTCATGCTTCAAACTGTGTTATATACCACAATGGACCAGATACATATTAAGACAAGCATTAGAAGTTCTTGCTGTATTGATGTTGGCATTTATCTAGAGTCGCATGAAAAACTACACTGTGTACAGAGGCAGTTTTAGGGTGGCGTGACTGGTGTGGTCATGCCAGGTGCTGCATTGCAGGGGGCACTAAAACAATGCTGTGGAATGGAGCACGAGAGGCAGGGGAACCAAATTTTAGATTTGCACAGGGCACTGCTGAAATTTGAGAGCCCAAAGTCCTCTACTGCTGTGTTGTGACTATGAATGCAAAAATAAATAAATGCTGGGTTCAGTCACACATTATAGCTTATGGACATATATATTGCAGAATGTTTTAAAGGTTTAAGAAAATTCTAAGCCATTTATTTCATATCCTGTATCCTTTAAATAATCTGAAATATTTTTGTGATTTACCTTCTAGGGACAAAGGGTTGAATGCAACCAAGTTGTCCTGTTCATGCAGTGACTTCCACTTGCATAAGGGAAGTCCCCTACTTTCTCCTTGCCCCCTCACAGAAACTAACCCTCAAATCTGCTCCAGAGGCTTGGGGACCCTCCAGAACAGATTTAGAGGTATGCGGAAGGAGGAGAGTGAAGGAAAGCTGCATTGTGTAAGATCTGAATGGAGAACTTCCAAATGCCCAGGTTTAGGATCAACATTAAATCAGCCTTTGTTATGGTCTCAGTGGTGAAGTATCCCATAGATCCTTTGCTTTGGCCAGAAGACTAAAGTGTTCAGGCAGAGAGATTCTCCCACAAGTTTTATATGGAAATTATGTACCACAACTTTTTGACTACTGATAAGGCATACACAAAGCATAAGCTCTTCATTAATCATGTGTTGAGTGTCTTATTTTCCAAGACATTTTCAGGTAATCTGCTCCAAAGTCTCACTCAATCATTTAGAAAAATAGTTTTCATTTGAATGGTCTCTCATCCATAGATTCAGTTTATCAGCATCCCCTTCCTTCCACCTGATGTGGAGAAGTGTCTGTTTCTTTGAGTACAGTACTCAGATAAAATTGAGTCTCTGGAAGCATGGCAGAAATGGTGTGGATATAATGTATGAATTCATTTTCCCTTGATAACATTTTGTAGTATCAAAAGGCAGGCATTTTTATTCCAGGTTATGTACTTGCTTTTCAAACACAGTCTTTTGAAAGATATATTTATGCTACACACCTCTGGGGAATTTCTTTGTAGGCTCTTCCCTATCACAGTGCATTTCTCCAAAGGCACAGGTTATTCTAGGTGAGCCTAGCTTCAGTCTGAGACCATTGCTGATATGTCAGGTACAAAAGTGGCAATAAGAAAGGAAAACGAAACAGATTTTTACATATAGTCTTCTTCTTAAACTAAGGGTACAAATTCTAGACCTTGAAATGTACATAGTCAATCCAAATTTACACTTAAAAAAATGGCTTTCAGGAAATCTCAGTGTGAGCATTTCTATCCAAGGCCATGATCTTTTATTCCAGCTACACCAATTGACGGGCATTAAGATACGCCAGCAGTCCTGCCAAGCAGGTGACTCTCAGAAAATGTCTCTACCAGTGGAAATCTGCCAGCCTAACTTCATGCCAGCCTATCTCTATTTTTCCAATGAAATTTCATATGAAGGACTTGAATCTAGGATCCCATGCATGTGAAATGTATGCAGCTCTATGGGGCTAGGGCTCTGTTTGTAACCAGTGTGGACCTGATTTATATAACTGGGCCTTTGGGCAATGCTGTCACTGTGTTGCCAAGGATGCTGGCACTCATTTGAGGGCAGAAATTCATTCAACCTGTGGTCTGAATGCCCACTAAAGGTAAAGAAGGGTAGAACTGTTTTTGTGGGGGGCTTTTGCAGTGTTCCCACCACTCTCTAAACTGCCCTTACCAATTAAATTGGCCTTGGAATATAATATGGGCCTTCTCTTTTTTTCCCCTCTTGTTTTAATAATATTTTATTGAGATTTTTAAATACCAATGCAAAATTAGTAAACAATGTAACATATTTCATAACATAGTTTCATAACTTCTTTGGACTCCCTCACGTCTCCCACTCCCACTTACATCATTATAAATTTTTGCCAGCAATTTATCAACTTGTTTGCGTTCTTATGTCCCGCTCATTTAAATATAATTAATAATTCTCCAAAAAAATTATATTTTCCTCAATCTCACTTATCATCCTAATTCCAACTATTTTAGTGGTGCTCAATTGTTTGTGATCTAGCATCCTTATTAACATTCAACCAAATTACAATATTTTTGTAGGTAAATCTTGAATTTCTTCCAATCTTCTTCAACCCTCTCCTCTCCCAGGTCTCGGATTCTGCCGGTCATCTCAGCCAGTTCCATATAGTCTATCAGTTGCATCTGCCATTCTTCCAGTGTGGGTAGATCTTGGGTTTTCCAATATTTAGCAATGAGTATCCTTGCTGCCGTTGTTGCATACAAGAAAAAAGTTCTGTCCTTCTTTATCACCCTCTGGCCGACAATACCCAGAAGAAAGGCCTCTGGTTTCTTAAGGAAGGTATACTTAAATACCTTTTTCAACTCATTATATATCATTTCCCAGAAAGCCTTCACTTTAGGGCACGTCCACCAGAGGTGAAAGAATGTTCCTTCATTTTCTTTACATTTCCAACATTTATTATCAGACAGGTGGTATATTTTGGCAAGTTTAACTGGGGTCATGTACCATCTATATATCATTTTCATTACATTTTCCTTCAAAGCGTTACAAGCAGTGAAGTTCAACCCAGTGGTCCACAACCTTTCCCAGTCATCAAACATGATATTATACCCAATATCCTGTGCCCACTTTATCATAGCCGATTTAACCGTTTCGTCTTGTGTGTTCCATTTTAACAGCAAGTTATACATTCTTGAAAGTACCTTAGTCTTAGGTTCTAACAGTTCTGTTTCCAATTTCGATTTCTCCACCTGGAACCCTAACTTTTTGTCATTTTTAAAAACTTCTTTAATCTGAGCGTAGTGTAACCAGTCTCGCACTTTATCCTTTAATTTCTCCAAACTCTGCAATTTCCAATTGTCTCCATCTTTTTCTAGTATTTCCCAATATTTTGGCCATTTGGCCTCCATATTGGGTCTTTTTCGGGCCTTAGCTTCCAGAGGTGAAAGCCACCTTGGAGTTTTGTTTTCCAATAAGTCTTTATATTTTGTCCAGACATTAAACACTGCTTTTCTGACAATATGGTTCTTAAAGGCCTTACTGATCTTAACCTTGTCATACCATAAGTATGCATGCCAACCAAAAGCATTATTGAAACCTTCCAAGTCCAATACGTCAGTGTCTTCGAGAAGTAGCCAATCTTTTAGCCAGCAGAAAGCTGCGGCTTCATAATACAACTTTAGGTCTTGCAGGGCAAAGCCCCCTCTTTCTTTCACATCAGTTAATATCTTAAACTTAATTCTGGGCTTTTTGCCCTGCCAGACAAACTTAGAGATGTCTCTCTGCCACTTCCGGAAGCACTCCGTCTTGTCCACAATCTGCAGTGTTTGAAACAAAAACAACAATTTTGGCAATACATTCATCTTGATAGCAGCAATTCGGCCCAACAAGGAAAGTTTCAATTTTGTCCAACTATCTAAGTCTCTCTTAATTTCTGACCAACATTTTTCATAGTTATCCTTAAATAGACTCAGATTTTTTGCTGTTATGTTTACCCCTAGGTACTTTACTTTTTTAACCACTTTTAATTCTGTCTCTCTCTGAAACCGTTCTGACTCTGTATCTGTCAAATTTTTTTCCAACACCTTAGTTTTCTGTTTGTTTAATTTAAAACCCGCCACCCGACCAAAGTCTTGAATCAATTGTAATACTCTTTTCGTACTAGATTCTGGCTCCTGCAGATAATATGGGCCTTCTCATTAAGTTTGGAGGCATTTTATAGTTTCCTCTTCTCTGCAGAGCATGTCTTATACTATGGTGGGCATAAAAAAATAACAATGGTGCCCTTTGTCTCATTCACTTGACCTTTAGATATCTGTCTTCCACGCCAAACATATTAATGATTCTTCAGTGAGAAAGGGCTTATTTGCAACTTTGATGTTGTTTTCTTCTCGTAACTGTGTAGTGTCTTATCTACTATCACATAAAACTGGTGGCAGGGTTGGGAGGAGGGAGGAATGAGGAAGCAGCCAGAACTTGAAAGCTCTGTATAGTGACAAATGTAGTAATGAGGTTCTGGGGCATCTAGTATTCTTGCTAAGTGAACGAAACTCCCACTGTGTTGGATTAATCCAATTACTTAAAGTTGTAATTGTGGAAGGGTGGGGGGAATCTAACTTGCATTGAAACAAAGACAGATTAATAGCCACTAGGCTTGAAACTCTCTTGAGCTGTTGTAATAAGAAATGAGCATGTCTAAAGTCAAAACAGAGTGGCTATGTTGCTCAAGTACTAAGCAGAAAACTAGAGAAGTAAATGTATTGAATAGACCTGATCAAACCCGGCCTACCCATGAGGCAAGGTGAGATGACTACCTCAGGAGGCTGGATCGACAGGGGCAGCAGATCGCAATGTAGATCTTTCTTTCCCCTTGTTCTTGAAATAGATCTTCCCTCATCCCTTCTTCCTTTAGGGAGTAAGGAGCTGTTTTGGGGTCCACCTCAGGTGTCAAAATGTCTTGGACTGGCCCTGGTACTGATTAATGAGTAAGGGTAGATCGAGACCGTCATATTATTGTTATAATAACTGCAATCATGTGATAGCTTGGAGATTCTCCATATAACTTTGTGATGTGTCGTCATGTATCATCAGTAGCCATCAATAGGGGGAAAGTTCACAAATGAGGACACTATCACCACATAAATGGATTGTTTTCATTAAATGCACCCTCAGTTGCATGTTATGCAAAAGATCAAAGAGTTATGCAAAGGACATCAAAGAGTGCAAGTGAGCACACACACATGGGTGTGTGCAATGGGAATATTCTCAAAAAAGTTCCTTTAAATCCTCTTAATTCATTTGCTAGAAGTAGGGATAGATACTTCTTAAGGTTTCTCTACAGTGGTGGCAACTTCCACATGCTCATGTGTGAGTCAGTGTGGTGTAGTGGTTAGAGTGCTGGACTAGGCCCTGGGCAATCAGAGTTCAAATCCCCACTGTGCCATGAAGCTCACTGGGTGACCTTGGGCCAGTCACTGCCTCTCAGCCAAACCTCACTCACAGGGCTGTTGTGAGGATAATATCCAGAAGGAAAACTATGCATGTCTCCTTGAACCCCTTGGGGGAAAAGTGAGATATAAATGTAAGAAGAAACAAAATGAAACAGAAATAAAATTCTGCCTGGAGTGATTCCATGTGGATCCTCACAGAGGGCAATTCCTTTTATTGTTAGCAGTTTTGAAGGATCAGGAAAGACTGGGTATAAATTGGTTAAATAATAATGCTGATACACTACCAATGACGAATTCATTATTTACAGAATTAGTCTTAGTTGGATAGAGAAATTGCAGTACACAGCCATCGCCAGGATTATTTCTTTTAACCACCTCGCTCTCTGCCACCTTCATGGAACTGGTTGTTACAAATGAAGAGGGAAATCTTGCTTAAAATTCCCGTTCTAACAACAGGGAGAGAGAGCAAAACCTTTTCAAATGTTTTTCCAACTAATACATTTGTGTGGTTCAAAATTATCCTGACATGGGAAGGGGGAAGGCAGGGGGAAACAATTGCAGAAGCTTTTAAACTAATGATACAATCCCATGGATAATTTCCCCTAAATAGCTCAGAGATGTGAGTGAATGAATCATATATCAATCCAGGAAGCAATTTCCCTCAATGAGTTCTACCTGCTGGATATCACAATGCATTGCAGATTGAGTAAAAGCTTTCATCTGAAATAACTCTCTGAAACTGACTTTGGTGCAAAACCTAAACCCTGAGGGTAAGAGAACTATGAATATATATATATATATATATATATATATATATACACACTTTCCTGTAGTACTTGCCTTACAAATGTGCCTTTGTGCAGCAGGCAACTTGCTTAGAGAAATAATCCCAGGACATAAGTGGCTTCCAACAATTCTTCTCAGGTGCTGCTCCCAGACAAATAGAGGGCTCAATCTTCCTGTTGTGTGAGAATTGCCTTAACAGTATATATCTAAGGGAAAGGGCTTCAAGATGCTGTAGAATTACTCCACTTCTACATGGACCAAACAACAACAACATCGTCAGTTTAAAAGCCATACTAGAGCTCTTAAGGCATAGTTGTGGGACATATGGCACATACCTAAATATTCTTGGGGTACTCTGGAGTAAAACCTACCTCTGATTGCTGCTTTAGCTACTTCTGGAATTGTGACCCAAGAAATGAACTCAAGAAACATCTGTCTGAGAAAATTCATTAAGACTAGTATTTACATCCTGAATGGCTTTCTCCTTTTGTAATAACAGGTTATCTGCATGTCAATGCTTCCAATATGAATTACTTTTTTCCACAACCCATTCCTCATATTTCTGTTAATGGTATTTCAGGGATAGAAAGTAAAACCTTGGAGGCACCATTCCCATATTACCTGGAAGTACAGATGGATTTAGGGCGGCGCAACCTGTTCCCCAGCACAACGGGTGTGTATGTCTTCCCAGCCTTCCCACCTCCTTCCCAAAGCCTCGTAAGTGCTGGGCTTTGAGAAGGAGGGGGGGGGGCTCTGGCAGGGTCTTAGAGTCCTCTTGCCTTCTTCCCAAAGCCTACTTAGCACTTTCTCAGCTTTGGGAAGGAGGTGGGAAGGCTCTAGGACCCTGCCAGAGCCTTGCACCTCCCTCCCAAGCCTGATGTCTCCCTTACCCATATTTGGGAAGGCACCACAAGGGCTCAGCAGGGTATGTATCAAATTTTGGCATCATATGGTGCCATATTGCCAAGGTCCGCTCCTGCTGGGAAGCATCATTCCCATGTTTCCTGAAGGAGAGAGCCCTTTCTCTAGATACTAAGATGCTTATTGTTATAACTGCAGCCGCAGTTCAGAGGACTATGGAAGCACACAGTGTTTAGTCTAGGCTGGGAGCCAGTCATGGTCCAGGAGATTCTAAGGAAGTATAGGAGTGTCTCATGAGTCTCTGGCATCCCATATGAAGAAGTATATGAAGGTGTCATGGAGTGAACCAGATCATTGTTCTGTCTAGTTCACTCAGTACTGTCTAGACTCTAGTAAGTGATTAAACTCAAAAATTCAGTTAGGGGAATTTCCCACTCAGGCAACCTGAGTTATTTTTAACTGGAGTTGCTGTGGTGGAATCTGGAACTTCCTGTCTTCAGAGCATGTGTTCTGCCACTGAGTTGTGGCTCTGTTCCCTAGCTATGGCCTTCTTCTGTTTTATGATGAATAGTTGAGGTCTCAGTTAGGGACCCACACCAAACTCTAGAGGGATACTACCAAATACATAAGTACAGTGCTACAGATGTGCACAACTGGTAACTTTCCAAGGTGAACATTGCCAATGAGCCACATACTTTGATTAGCTGGTGATTGACACACACACACACCCCTTGGGGTATTATTAAATCCTGGTGGGCCACCACATTTAGCTTGGAGAAACACATGTTTCTGGTACAACAGTCACATTCCCTGAACATTTCCCCTGCTAAGTGAACTCTCGTTTAGCCTCAGGAAACCAATATGGGTGCAATGCAATCTATCCAACAATCAAGGACCATAGCAAAATGTGAAGAAGATTGGTCCCAGTAGACTCTGACAAGCACAACATTGGCATACTCCTTGGGTGGGCATGTAGAGCATCTTCCTATGCTCCTTGCCATGTATAGTTGAGATTGGTAGCAGATAGAGCATCAGCAGTTTGGCATTCAGGCTTAGAAATCCTGTTTTTCAGAGATTCTTCATTCAGTTTGCTTTTGTTTTTTCATATTTGGTTTCTATCACGATGCTATCAATATGAATGTATTATTAAAAATTGCCTCTGGGCTTTTCCTTCTGGAAACAAGTTCCTGGCAGTTTTGTACTAGTAGAAAGCACTGGATTGGAACAACAGAGGATGCAAAGTCTCTGAATGCTAACAAAATGGAACAAGAGCAGCAACACAATGCAGGCCTGCTAGATGGCTTGCTAGATACACGCCATCCATTTTACTTTTCTTACGAGATTAGTGTTGTTCATTGTCTACACCCCTCCAATGCTTCTCTTTTCTTGTTCAAGCAGACTATTGAGTGAGTGGAATCTGGAAGCTATCTCGCTCACTTCAACTCAGACAGAACTTTGGAACAAAATGAATTGCATTTAAATAAATAAAAAATCCTATTTTACAGCAGAATTCCAATTGAATTTGAATTGATCTGAAATTTAGATTGAGCCAGGCCACACTACTGCTGGAAACACAGCCCTGTCAGAAGCACTGTTGTCTTCCACAGCAAATATGTCCAGTATAGAAGTGGCACATGTCTGTACATGCATTTTCAAGCACTTGTCTGGAAGACCTGATTAGGTCCCATGTGTGTACACAAGCATTTAAAGATGATTGCAAAATGCATGTTTCATGTCTACTCTTTGACTTGGAGCTGACCTCTGTGTTTGGTATGGAAAACATCAGTGAAACATCTAAGTTTCCTGCAAGCTTCTTTCCACACAGCAGCACCCTCATTTTCCCTGGTCAGTACTGTAGGTAGTGATGTAAGTGTTTGAAAGGAACAGGGTGTGTCTGATGCAGAAATGCATTCTCGATGCATGGGAACTTCAGGAACCATTGGTGGGGCTCTGAGGTGGGAGAAGATAGGAAGCCAGGCCATTTCCATTCATTCTACTGCTTGTCTAGCTCTGTTTGTTTCTTCTTCATCTGTCATCCTACATGTCTGCAGCAGAGTGAAAGAAGAGATTTAGACTCCATTCTATCAGCTCTGCTGAGAGATCAGTTCTATTTGCTGCCAGCTCTACCTAAACTCCCCAGGCTGATCATTATAAGAACTCTGTAACTATAAAAAAACTGGGACCTGACTTCACACATTTTCTTCCTTTCCCATCCCCTTTTATTTTCTGACAAGTCTTTTAGATTTTAAGCCTGTGGGTTAAAGAAGCCTGTGTCTTCTTTGTTATTGATCTGATATAAGTTGCTCCTGGAGCCTTTTTGGATGAAGATGAGGTTAAAGGTTAATGAATACCTAAGCAAACAAACATGCATCCCTAAGGTTTGATTTCAGGGCCAAACAAAATCAGCCCAAACATACTATCAACCTAACTCATTCCAGATTGTTTCCCACATTGAAGTGCTAAATTTCAGTCATTTCTAAACTAATGATCTAAGTTAGTTTAATAGTTCCTTCGTCTCAAAAACAGTAGTCAGTGTCTTTAGACAGAGAGACTTGCATCATGGGTGAGAGAGATTTACATAGACTGTTCAGCAATTTGCCAATCTACAGTTCCCAGGATTATTTGGGATGAGTAAAGTTTGTTATAAAAGTGATATAACTTGAAGTGCAGACATGTCAATAGAGTGCTGCTATGCAGACACACTCCTCTTTTATGGTTGTAACAAAATGGAAGGTTTCAAAAGGCAACTCCTGAAATGAAAATTTGCTAGAAACATGCAGAAATTCTGCAGTCTGAAACTGCACATTGTGTTCAGCTTTCTGCCCAAACTGTTAGTGAAATCAGCTGGACCAAAATGAAGGAAAACCCTTCCAACTGGGTGGTTGATTGCAGTTGGCTAGAAAAAAAGGCTATAGAAGCCATTGTTTTATTATTTGCATTTTGATGTTGCAGCTCACTCAGATGGGGAAGCTATGGTCGAACTGCCACTCCTTCACAGAGATTTAGCAGCCAAAGAGAAGCACTCGGAGATGGGGGGGGGGGAGCAGATATTAATTTAAAACTCATTGCTAAGTTGTGTTTTTTAATGCAGCTCACCAGCTCTTATTTCTGTGCAAGGTAATAGAAAATGAGATGTAACTCAATCAACCTTTTTTAAAACAACAGCAACAGAAGAGTTTCATGGTGTGATCAGAGGAGCTGTGAATGGATGGCTGCAAAGAGCGATTGATTAAGCAGGAGGGTTAGGGAGTAACTCCTCTGGAGGGTTAGAACCTTTCTCCTTGCTTGGCACTGGAACGACCCTCCCACCTTTTATTATTACTGACTTATTTCCCAGGGGGACACTATGCCATCCTGAGACGGTGAGGTTTGTACAGTTTACAAATGCAACCTGATGCTAAATCCTTCCGCAGCTTCCCTTGAGCCACATTTGTTCTCCTTGAAACAACTCTGCTGTGGCAGGGAATTACTCTGAAGCAAAGAAGAGATGAAGTATTAAGTAAAGAAATCAAGGAAAGTGCCACTGTTTGTTTCCCATTTCCCAGGCAGCGAGGCAAAGCAAACACCTTCCAAGACAAGGGCAAAAGAACAACTGTTGGCTTGGTCTCTACCTCCAGGCTTAAAGGAAGACCGGGAGACTGTTCAGGCTTTGTATTATGTAAAGGATTGTTTCACCAGCCTTGAAAAGAAATGTGAGCAAAGCAAGAATGGTCATCCTCTTGATTTGCAAATAGATAGCCCATTTGAGTTTCAGACACAGAAGAAATATGAAAAATATTTTGTTCATTTTGTTGCAATGGTTTGCGTTTTAGATTTAACATTCCGGTTATGTGTGACTTTACAAAAATCAAAGCAGCAGGTGATATTGCTTTCTGTTACGGCTCAACTTCGCCACATTGCATCCTTGCCAGCTGCCAGGGCCTCAGCAACTTGAGGCAGGGTCCACCACTATGCTAAGACCTGCTCCCAGTCCCTCACACCTAGTGTCTTAGAGTCACCATTTAAAATTATTTACAATGCCCAGGAAAAATGCTCCATTGATCCACCCACACTGCAGGGTCTCATCAAAGGACAGTATGCTACGGGGGGGGGGGCTCCAAACCAAAGGCCAGCCCTGTTAGCATAAGCCAAGCTGCTAGGAGTTACATTTTTGAAGTCTGAAATCCAAAGTGACAAAGTCACAGGAGCTCTTTTAAGCCGCCTTCTAAGGGCCACATGCCAAAGGACAGAGCAACCATTGTAAAACATAAAGCAGAATAAGTCAAAGCAAAGCTTCACTGTGAACTTAGTGTGAATTTCTCTGAATTATAATGCATTGGTGTATATTATTTTCATAAATATGTGCATCTCAATGCACATTTTACCCTAGTCTATACGTTTTTGTACACATTACTGGGCTGGAGAACTGCATGTTTTGCAAACTTTGGTACATGCAATGTTCCAGAAAGTGTACATTAGGAACAATGGCATTTTTATTGTGAACTGAATCAAAATTCTTACTCATCCCTTCTCATGTGAAGGGGTTTCAAGACAGGAATGGAGAACACTGGTCAATAAGGGTTACCATGTGAGAGGCGTGTCCACCAGGTCCTCTTCCCCCAGAACCTGGTGCACGAATTATTGCAGCAGGTTCATTGGAGTGGAAGGGATGTGAGCAGCAGCTGCATTACCACCACCCTCATCTTGACACAGCCTCCCCCCACCCAAATTAATATCCACAGCTTCACAACAGTAAAACCTGACAGACAAAGTAAGAGATGATTAAGTGTTATTTATGCGAATGGATACAGGAGAGATTTGCTGTTAAATCTTTACAAGTCTATTCATTTCCTATTGATTTGTAGGTTGTTTATGAGTGTAGTTTCTAGGCAGTCAATTAAATTAGATTCCATATTTTCTGTTTCTACAAGTCACACCTATTTACTGGGGAGTGGGGATGGGACAGGGGAAAATGGGATGCAGAAAGAAGAAGTCTTACACTTGTAGATCTTTAATAATAACCATGCATGAAACCATTTAGGATTATGAATCCATAAGGATGGAATGATTATGGACAATGAATTTGTTTCTCCCAGTTTCTAATTTTTCCATTTTAAGCTGAGTTCACCACTGTCAGGGCTGCCCGAGGTCCCAGCTCACAAAGGACCAACACCAGTCCGTTGTTATATACAAAAGTCTTTATTGAAACGCAGTTTCGATTTCAAAGCCGCGGCGTGCAGCCCTACGTCTTAAACCCTAGACCGCTGAAGCTCCGTCTGAATCTCCACCCCCCAGACACCAGTTTAAGACTCTAGCCTTGCTCCACCTCTTCCTTTGCTCTTTCCTCCTCTGGGTCCGCCTGTCCGCTGGGGTGTTGCCCTTTCTGGACTCTTCTGATGCTGAGTCCCCGGATTCTTCCCCCTGCCTCCGGCGTGCTTTAGGACTGGGCTCCCAATCCATGCTTCCTGCTGTCCCGCGCGCCTGTACATTTGAACTTGGCGCGCGCGCCCAGCCAGCAACCTTTCTCCTGACCGTTACACTGCTCCTGTCACTGCTTCCCCCCTCGGGGGGGGGCTAGCTGGACCTGACTTCCCCTCCGTTCCCTCACTCTGTGATGGAGGCGTGGCCAGCTCTGACTTATCTTCTCTCCCTACTGGAGGAGACGCTGGCCCTGATTCATGGGACTCTTCCCCCCCACTCCGCTCTGGTGGGGGAACTGGTCCTGATCTCCCGCTGCTGCTTTGGGAGCCCCCGCTGGCCCCTTGCTTCTGGTGTGTCCCCCCTGGGACCCCCCTTGCCCTGGCCATCGGCGCCCCCCTCTGGGAATCTTCTGAATCGCTGGAGAAGCTCATGGAATCTCTCGGACCACTGTCATACTCCCCTACGCTGCCCTCAGATTTTTCCCCTTCGCTCTCCGTTTCCTCTCTCCCCTGTGTCTCTGCTCCTGAACCCCTGACAACCACACTTTAGTGTACATTTCTCCTAATAACCACATTTTGCAATCTCCCCAAATATGCATATTTTCTGCCACTATATTCTCTCTCTTTTTGGTTGGAGAAGTGCATCACAAAATTCAGAGATGTGCAAATTCGAAAGGACAACTGCATTTTTGTTTGCACATTATTTAGCTGACACTAGTTTAATCATTGCATCATAAAAAAACTATGCTTACATTTTCATTTTTATGTAAAAGAAGCAGCGAGACACCATTTATTTTATATAAAAGTATATTGCATTACTGTTTTATGCACCATATGAAAACACAAAAGGTATCTTCCAGTCTCATTTCTATCAAGGAAACCCATTAATATCCTTTATTAGATGAGCTAATAGCATCTAAGTGCATGTGTTCCATACCTCTGAAGCTTTTACTGCCATGAGATGCTGACTTTAGTACAGAATTTGGCTGTTCCTAGTTCACAGTGCCCTGGGTCTGAACAACAGAGCAGCCCTAAAGAACAAAGTTGGCTATTCCTGGTATAGACCATACTTTCACAATGAGTCTTGTCAATCTGAGGGAGACAAAAACCCAAGAAACATGTATGTCAGTTCAGTAATCTCATTTTGGGGCATTGCTGAATCCTGAAGATTGTGCAATGAATTTACCATAACTAGAAGGTTTCTTAGGTATTTAGTTGCTGAATATTTAAACATGCAAATCAGCCTTCTTCCACTTGATTTAAATGAAGCAACACTGATTTATACCTAATGCTCAATTGCAGTTGCATTTTCAGTGCAGGATTCTAGTGTGCCTTCACATTGACATGATTGTGTATCTTTCTCCATGATTGTGTTGTGTTCCTTACATTATACAGTTTTAAATGTTTTAAAACTTAATGAGCACACAGTGGTGAGTGATGGTTACTTTAGCATAGTCTAGATCATTGCCAGTGTGGTGTCGTGGTTAAGAGTGGTAGACTCGTAATCTGGTGAACCGGGTTTGTGTCCCCACTCTTCCACATGCAGCTGCTGGGTGACCTTGGGCTAGTCACACTTTTCTGAAGTCTCTCAGTCTCTCAGCCTCACTCACCTCACAGAGTATTTGTTGTGGGGGGAGGAAGGGAAAAGAGATTGTTAGTCATTTTGAGACTCCTTAGGGTAGTAATAAAGTGGGATATCAAATCCAAACTTCTTCTCCTCCTCCTCCTCTTCTTCTTCTTCTTCTTCTTCTTCATTGCAATAAGAAATGTGTTCTTAGATTTTAATGGCTCACACAAGAAAAGAGACACTTGAAACACTTTGCTGAGGCCTCAAAAATCTCAAATGTTATGTTGTTAACCAATGGAGCTATTGTCACATGGTACAATACATAGGATATTAAATATGTCAGGATGCAGTGGGAGCCAAGAGTTTATGAATGAAATAGAAATCACTTTTGCTAACAGTGGAAAGTGTTTTGATACCCACATCCCATCATTTGCCTTAGCAAGCAGGAGTCAATTAAACAGAAAGCTGGACTGAGAATAAAAGGATCTGGCAAGCAAGCCATGTGGAAGAATCATTATCTGGGGGATTTTAGCTGTCTCTCAAGTTTGCTGAGCAGGATTGTGTCCAGTAAGGCATAGGAAAGATTAGAGGTCAAGGGTCAAGGAAGCACGAAGAGAAAGGAGAAAATGAAAAGCCACAAATAGAATGAGTGGTTTTGTGTGTGTTGGCTTGCTTTAGTGACACTGGACAGTGATAGTAGAAATATAAATCTTATTGGAAAGTTAGTTCCACTTTATGGTATACTATTTGCAGCAGTGACAGGCTGGATAAAGTCTAAATTAATGGACAAGGAAAATAATATACAATGGATGTGAAGGAAAAATAGTTTCTGGGTCTATTTTTAACCACAGGAAAGATGTTTGAATTTCCTTCTGCTACCGCTACTATGAATAACAATAATAATTCATTTGGTATTACATAGTAAATAATTAATTCAGACCCTGTCCCCTTGCTACAAAAAAATCTTACGATGAACTTTTTTTGGGAATAATTATACAATTCTAGAACAATATATTGCAGTAAGTGAGGCATAGTTTGAGTGAAGAAAAACCGAACATTCACATAACACTGAACAAACTGAGAAAGAATATATCAATGAATACTACTACCAAAAGTCTACCTTTGGAAATAAAAGTGTGTCTGGAACTCAAGACCAATTCGGATAGTAATTGCCTTCTTAACAACTACAGGAATTATTCTAAATGCCCAGAAGCAAAACCCTGAAAGAATACATACAGTAAGCACAATGGAGCCAGTTTTCAGTTTCCAGACTTGCCAGGAGCTCGTATATCCATGACATTTCTAGACAATGACTTGGGATACTGTCTCCCCACTCAGAGAGCAGGGATATTATTAAGAAGATAAAAGGAAAGAACAATTCTAATGTGTAATCTGAACAGAATTTTATTGCGTGCATCAGTTTGTGAGCTACATCCATTTTAAAGACAGACAGGAGACTGAAGACAAGTGTCTTGCCCAAAACTATCAAGTGGATTCATGGCTGGAGGTTTCCCCGAAGCCTGGCCAAGATGTTGGCCAACAGCCTTCACTTCAAATGAAAAGTCAGCTTTTTGACTCCACAGTTCCTTATCCAGGTCAGAATAGAATTTTTTTTTGTACCCCACTTAGAAATATTTTAAATATATTAAGTGCTATATAAATTAAATAATCCATAATCAATCTCAACTATGCATTGAGGAAAAGGGCAAGCTTCCCTGCTCTCCACTTCCAACAGATCCATTGCTGGTCTTCCTGCTGTCACTTGGCAGGTGAGTGAAGTGAGGAGGCTAGTGCAATTTGGGGCTGCAGGGGACTGTGTGTTCGGGGGCTGATTGGGGGTGAAGGTAGAGGGTTTCTGATTCCTCTAATAGGTTCAGAAAAATGATTCAAGATCTCAAATCATTTCCAAATTAACTCAGAGTCCTCACTCATGTCTACTGTAAACGGAGGAAATATTGCACAATGTTTCTGAATAGCCTTTTGCTGTGATTACATCCCCACTTCTAGACTCTTATAGAAATCCCATTGATCGTAAATCGCCACAGTTTCCTAGGTAGTCATCACTCAGCATCTTCCTTAGTCATTTCTTGAGAACACCGCAAACCAAATTAGGATCTATGGAATCAGTGTCATTGTTTTGCTGCAAGAAGCGTGAATAATATGCACATTTTTAATATAGAGATGTATTTTTGCTGAAACCAAGTGACTTGTATTGTTAATGACGAAACTATTCCCACTGGTTAAATAAATAGGGAGCATATTATATAGTTGTGCGTGTCTCGATGTGAAAACTGTCCATCATCATTAAACTATGTCACCAGGCTATACTGCAGCAATAATATATCTGCTGAGTTAAATATATACTAGACATCTGGAGAGACACAGCGACCATTCATTGCCACTGATATATGCTCATATGATCACCTAGCTGCTGATTGAGGGTTGATGTTTAGCACATTCTGAAAATTCCATTTTGACTTCCCACAAAACCTTTTCTCTTCCATATTTTTTTTCCATTACAGAGATTAATCTCTGGGCAATATCCCCTCCCAAATTCTGAAGGCAGCATCCTCTGCTACATGTCTACAGAAAGCCTGCTGCACATCTCAACTGCCCTATGCCTAATCTTTTTGGAAAATGTGAGTTCTTTTCCACTACTAAGATAAATGCAAAATAAGTGATCCTAAGAAACAAACTGAATGTAAGACCGACATCTTATACACAATAAAGCCATTGATAGTAGGGAGTTCTATGCTATATTTCAACTGCTCCTAACACAGATTGCCAGCCCTTATGACAGAAGCTATACAGGTCATGAAATTGACCTGTGGTCTGCCCTGAGAGTTTACAGTCTAAATTAGACAGGCTGGATAAAGATGGCGAAAAGAGGCAAAGGACTATTAATGAGTGGTGAATCAGGGACTCATTCTTCCCCTTTTGCCAAATGCCTAACCTCCACCTCCCCCATCACTCCATTTTCATGGTCATTATTGTGCAGTTTACATTCATTCTGCTTTCTGAAAGCTTTTGCCTTTGTATATTTCTCTATGAGTTAACTAGTTTTGCAATGTAATCAAAGCTTTCCGGAGTGTGTGGCTCCAATGGTCTGAGCAAATACAGGACTGACTAGCCTGTTTATTGTTTTCCACGTTACAGAACGAACCAAGCCCACAGTCATGCAGATGCTGTGTGCCACTTGCCATCAGCTTCACATATTATGTGCTGATGGTATTGCACAGCAGCAAGCAAGTTTAAGCAGAGAACACTACATGGAACTTATTGCAAATGGAGAGTTTTCTCTCTCCGATTTTGGGAAATGAAGCAGCTGTCTCAGTTAAGCAAGGGGTGGCCCTCTGCAGTTCTGTCTCATTTTCTCTCCCTCCAGAGGGAAGAGTCTGGAACATAACTATAAACCCTAACAGTCAAGTGCCAGAAATGACTACCTCTGTCTGCAATCCGCCAACCTGTCCTGTCCTGTATCGTACTGTGTTAATTCTGTGTGGGGTTTTACTGTAAACTGGTTTGCCCAAAGAGCAGGATGTGCACGTTTAACTGAAATAGTAAACAGAGAGCAGTAGAGTGCTTTTACTGCATAAGTAAAGTAAGTAATGGAACGTAATGGGGCTGGTGTCTTTGAGCATCACCACAGTATTTAATTCACAAAAAATGGCACACAACCAACTCATACCCCCAAACACAGACACTTTCTAACCTGACACTGCCACAAGCTACTGAGCAGGTGCTCCCAGCCTTCATAAAATAGACTAATCCCCCATCTTCTAACCCCCCCCCTTTAAAAAGGAGTAATGATTAAATCAGCAAAAAATATCCATGCTTAATTGGAGAAGGGAATAGATCTGTAATGCTGGCCAATGGAACAGGATTTTTATTTATTTTTTTGCCTCATTGTTAAGATGTGATTCACCTTCCCATACAAAGCCAAAAAAGACAGTTGTTCACAGTCCTCCTCCCACTTAAACAGATACATCTCTCCCCCTCAAGCTGAATGCTAGAATCATAATCCACATGCCATAGTAGTTTACAGGCTGCCACTGAGAAAATAACAAGGATGATTGTTCTCCTAGCAAAGATATCCTGCAGATTTTCAGTAGGAAAATAGTTCAAAACACCTATCAAGATGCAGGTTTTAGATGTCATACCACTTCTCTCTCTCTACACTCCTTTTCTAGACTGTACTTTAAGGAGTGTCTGATTTTGCTATAGGTAAGTACCAATGCCAGTGAAATGCTGGTCCCTGTGAATTAAGCAAGAATCAGTAAAACATAGCAATTCTTTTGTTCCAAGAGCAACAAGACACTTTTTCACTGCTCACCTATGACATTAATGCTGCAAGAGAATAATTCATAAAGAAGAATTTTGATCATAAGAACCCCCTTTCTTGCAGAAACATTGGAAATCTTGATTAACAAGGTTCATTAGAAGAATACGCAAATGTCTAGTGATCAGTATTCTTTGTAAATAATAAGTTTTAATTTCATTTGTAAGAATACAACCCTACAAAACATAAGAATAATGGACTTCCGGGTTAGCGCGATCCGATTAATGGCGGATTCCCTCCGAGCTCCGGAGGGAATCGGCTCCATTACAGACGGGTCTTACCGCGACGGCGACGCGGGGACCCTTAGAAACCGCAGGCGCGGAAGCCTGCAGACCTGGTGACTCGGCGGGCACCTAAAGCGCCCCCCCGACCCACGAAGAGCCTTTTTAAAGGCTGCGGAGAGGGTACGGGGAGTGGCGTGGTGCTGTGAGTAGACCGCTACTGCAATGGAGCGAAGCCGCGAGCCATGGTCGGAGACCGCTGACTTTCTTCCCTGAAATTTGGACTTTAACTAATCCGTGAGTAGATTGGAATTTGGACACTAAAAAAAAACTTTATCCTTGAATTCGGCACGACCGGGGGATGTGCTAAAGGGAAGTCCGCACCCCCCTGCCTACAGAAAATTTAAAGCAAAGATCGGAGAACTAAGGTGGAGAGTTCTTTCTTTGGTGTTTTGTAAAAGATAATATTTGCATGAATTTGACAGAAGAAGATTTGCGTTGGAGAGTAAAAGTGGATTTTTAGAAGTTTTTCTTTGAACCTGCCCAGACCCGGGGGTGTCCTTTATGCGAGCTGGAGAAAAAGGAACGAGGAGTTTGACAGCTGTCAAAGGAGCTGTCAAACGGGCAGCGAAAGTTAAAAACTTTACTACTTAATATTTTTTGGACTTAATTTGTTACATTTGAACTAAAGTGGTTGGAAACAAAGTAGGGAAATAACAAAGTAAAGGACTATTGGAAAAGACTATTAAGTAACTAGAATCCCCCTAGGGGAAACATTGAAATATTACAATGGCGGCAGATGGAAAATTACAGGCAGAGCTAGAAAGAATGTTCTTTCTTGTGGGAAAACTGCAGGAGCAGACCACGGTCATGAGTAAACAACTCATAACCTTGAACTCTAAAATAAATGACTCTGGTGTAGGCACAATGGACTTGACTGGGGGAAAATCTGCAGCTGAATCAGAAGAGATAGTTTTGGAACAGGGGGAGAGTGAGCAAGGGCCAGTACAGATGGAGACTACCAACCACAAGCTTACATTGTTAGAATACAAAGAAGAAGAAAACCCTTGGACTACAAATCTGCGAAAGATGCGAAAGAGGAGGGAGGAAGCCCCTGGATCATTTGGAATATTTGAATTTAAAAGAAATAAGAAATATGACTGGGGCTTCCTATTTGAGTATGGACTGGTTGATTTTCTGCAGCAGTTGATGTCAAGTACTTTTGATGGAAGAAGTTTTGATGAGACTGAGCTGGAACTTCCTCGAAACCTGAGGACCAATGAGGAGGGCTACCAACAAGATCGGCAAAGAGGGACTGACAAGGACTTAAAGGCCTCAGATGTGAGGAATCCAGGCTAAAAACTGTTGTTGTGGATGTGGAGACATTTGGAAGGGACAGAAACCGGGGCTGGGGGGGGGGGAAGGAGAACTTGTTTTTAAATCTTTATGACTTTTGTGTTTGACTATTATGACCTATTTTAAGATCAAAGGGAAATTCGTGGAAGGAACTCAAGTCGACCTTAGAAAAGGCTTTAATATATATAAGAAAATTGGACAAGTAAAATCTGGCCAAGTAAATGGTTTTTTTTAAAAAAATAAATAAAATAAATACATATATACAATAATAATATGCAAAGGATGAGAGATATGAATTTGCTGAGTTAATTTAATTGAACTAGGATGTATGAAGGGGGGTGGGGGGAGGTCAAGAACTGGGGTTAGGAAAGTAAGGTTATGAAACTTTATACGTGTTGTCTTTGTCTTTGTTTATGTATGTTTGTCTTGATAAAATGTGAAAATTTAATAAAAATTTTATTAAAAAAAAACAACAAAAAAACATAAGAATAAAAGCTACAAAATGATCAGATATAAGTAGAATTAGGATGATAGATGCCTATAATTAGAAAACCACTACACTTTTGTTTTTACTATTTTTTAGCAGTGCTCTATGTAACTAAACCATATTTTAAAACAGATAATGGTGCAGCAAAATAAAATAAATGGCTATGAAATATAGTGACTGATGATACCCTAATCACATTCTCAAGACAGCATGGAAACTATTATGCAGAGAATCTCACCCCTTAGCTATCTGTCTTGCCCTGTACCACATGCAGCATGCTGTGGGGAAGAATTGTGACAACATTTTGGGTTGCGCCACCCCATATTTGGATTTGTCTCCAGGGAAGCTAGTGTAACACCAAATAAATGTCAGGTGAAGACAATGCTAGTTAGCTTCTCCTAACTAGCCATGAACTATGAAACCTTGGCTACATCTTGTGGTTAGTAAGAAAAGAGCTTGACCGCAGGTCCTGGTTCAGATGGCATGCTAAATGAAACCTTGGCTCTGACCCATGTGGTGCAGCAGTGAAAAAGACCAGGGAGAAACAAAGCAGCTGAGATCTTCTCTCCCAGAGTCTACATATTCATGCCGTCCTGGTAAGCCCTAGTTTGGCTTATTGTGTTGTGTGAACCAGGCCATAACACAACATCCTCCCTAGGATTGAGTGACTCTGTCACTTTCACTTTGTCATTTTTCCAACTCTTTGTCCACATTGCCACATCAGTTTGTGATTAAAAAAAAAATCCTCCTGAAAATTCATCAGCATTTTAGTGTGAATTTCTGCTAATATGCACATTTGCTGTATATGTTTGCCTAAGATACACATGTCTGCAAAGCATTTCCCCCTAACAATGCATTTTGTATGCATTTTCAGTAATACATGCAGTAATACATGCATTTATGCATTTATACACTTTGCCCCAGTATATGTGATTTTTGTACACATGACTTGGCTGATGAAATGCATTGCAAAAAAAAAAAAAAATCAAAGGTCACATATTTCAGGTCACATATTGTTTCAAAAAGTGTGAATTACTTTTTACTTTAAACGCAAATGGAATCAGGTTTTCCCCCCAACCTTCATCTTCACCGTGATTTACTTTCCCAAACAATTAAAAGAAATGTGTCATTTCTTTCCCGCTGTTATGGTTGCTCTGCAAGGAAGAAGGTGAAGGCCTCATGACACTATGAAAAGAAGGCAACACACTAAGCTGTCATTCAGCCTCTTCCCAGTATATGAAGGTGTGGGTTGGCAGAGGGTGTTAGATTCTTTGCCATTCATAAGCACACTAAAACTGTCTCACACAGCAAAAAGGGACAGATCCATCAGTTTTAATTTGCTTTTATGCTGTAATTTCATCTACTTTGCTGCTTAATTGTTTTGCACTGTTGTTGTTTGGATAATTGTAATTATGCATAAGGTGTTCTGGGAATCTTGTCAGAGGAAGCATGGGGGAATAAGTACATCAAGTAAATAAATATATGTCCGCTTCGCTTTGAAATATGTGTCAGAACGAAAGCCCCGAAGGAGTCCTGACCCTATGAGTTAGCAGGCAGGGATTCAGCCTGCACATTATCACCATCCCTCATCAGTGAATGTCTGGCAAATAAGAAGATTCCAAAGACCAGAAAAGAAGTCACATTAGGCTAGAATTAGTTGGTTGATACTCCCCAGATACCTAAAGAATTTTCCAGGTCAATTTGGCTCATTAGTCTGAACAACAATCAGACTCTTCTGATATGTTTCCTATTATAATTAGCCTCAGTCTTATTTAAAAATAGTTATATATACTGCCTGCTTGCAAAGCATCAGGGGGTATACAGCAACATAAAAACATTTAAAATACTCCCCCCCCCAAAAAAAAATAATTAAAGGGACTGGCTAGTCAGAAGATATTTTAAGTAATTGCATAGGTATGTCGGCATAAAAAAGTATTCAAGAGACTCATGAAATTCAAAGTGAGGTTGTCTGCCAAATCTCTGCTGGAAGAGTGTTCCACAGCATAGGATTAAGAACATAAGAAAAAATTTGCTGGATCAGGCCAATGGCTGAACAGTCGTGTGAGGAAAACCAGCAAGCAGGAATTAAGCAGAACACTCTCCCCTCCCGTGGTTTCCAGTAAATGGTATTCAGAAGTATTGCTGCCTCCAGCCATGGAGGCAGAGCGTAGCAATTGGGGCTAGTAGCTGTGGTAGCCCTCTCCTCCATGGATTTGTATAAACCTCTTGGACAAAATGCCTGACTTCTGTTTGAGGCCACTTGGGCCACTGTAACATTGGGAACAACTAACAGTGTATATCCAAGACATCTCGCTTGCTGCCGTCCCATCCCCCCCCATCCCAATTTTACAGCAGCTATTGCAGTCAAGCAAAGAGCATGGAGAGCTCCAACTGGCTCTGCTAAGGCAGCTACTTGAGGTGCTGTCTCTGCAAATAGTTAAAGGTAAGTGATGCCCTATGTAGACTGACTAGACTTGGGTTTTGATAGGCTGCAATTCCCCAAAAGAGCTTTCTGCCTGAGCTTTTATGCTTTATTGTATCCTTTGGCTTCTACAACGCTGAGGAGACAGAGATACTACAAGGGGCTCATCCTCTGAGTCAGAGAATGGCAGTAGGGCTGTGTTCTCCAACTCGGAGGGCCTCGAATGAGGTAATGACAGTCCTCCTGAAGAAGTAACCTGAATATGATACTCATCTGAGTCCACTTCTCATGTACTTTAGAATTCAATAGGTTGTAGGTCATGAAAAATAGAAGGAAAATCCCTTGATGCAGATCTTAAGGAGTCCATGGGCACCTGAATACTAGCCTGTTATGTGAGCCTTAGGAAATGGTCCAATAGTAGCCCCTCTCTGTCTTTGCATTACCCTGGTTGTGCATCACAAACATGTGAAACAGTACTGAATGGGCAAAGCCAAATATTGCTGTTGCTTCAGTATTGGAGCAGGTAGAGTATCGTTTGAGAGGTTCCCTCAACACCACAGAAGCTGCCCTTTATACTATAAATCAGTTGCTTAATTGGGGCTGCATCTGCTACTATTTTGAAGTATTTGTTCTACTTGGAAATTTACTTATTGAGCGAGTGCACAGATAGTCCATTAACAGTTTCACTGATTCAGATACAAGATTTTCATTTTATTGCCAAGAAGAATAAAAATGTCTGAACTGGAAATGCATGGATAAGGATGTAAAACCAGCCAGGTGTACAGTTTCAGAGGAAGAGAGTGAAATTCAAAAAGGAAAGTTAAAAAGAAAAGTTCTAAGTTTGGCTATCAAATGCCTTAATTGGTTTGTAGGACAAGGTTCATGTGCCTTAGTTTTACAAGTGTAGAGCTTTGCTTAGTCAGCCAAAGTTCCCTAAAGATAAGTCTTAAGGTGATATCCTCAATCAAAGCTAAGAAATTCATTGAATGATATGCTCTTTCCTTCCCCCCCACCCAAATAGTTACAAGTTAACATACTTCCTTCACATTCAGATGCCAACTTCAGCAGAAGGCCATTTCCTCCAGGATCTTCACCAGGCCCTAATCACCATTTAATAGCTTGTTACTTTCATGAATATACATCACAATGACATTTCCACATGTGCACCTAGACTGGTGGAATGGAAAATGAAGGGTTCATCCATTACTTTATTAACAAGGATGACATGACCCTCCATTTATTCCCATGGAACTTCTGCCCTAAAATGCAAAGGACATCTCAGATTTTGCAGAGGCAAGCAAGCTGAGCGTGGAAGAGCTTGGTTCTATATCTTTGGCAGTGTTGGCATGGGCTTTTCCTCGGGGATTAAGATGTGTTCACTCAGAGATATTTATTATTTACTCTGTGGTCCAAGTGCTGATGACTGGGTGGATAACAGACAATGCTGAAGGCATAAAATGCAGAAGTTTCCTGTTCAAATAGCCAATGAAACTCAATAATATGTTTTCACAGAGGGAGAGCATAAATATAAAAAAGAACAGATGATCCTCATATACATACAAACAGAAAGCTTCCAGCAGTGTTAAAGATGGATCTGTGCCATTAGTGTACTTATGCCTGGCTACAGGAGGCATTCTGTGCAGCATTGCCACAGGATATGGTAAAAGTCACCAACCTAGATTAAACAAATGTATGAAAGATAAGGCTATTAGTCATCTTGGCTAAATGTTACTTCCGGGATGAAAGGCAGCAGGCTTCCAAATGCCATTTGCTGGGAAATGAAAGTGGGAGAAGAATGTTGTCCTCAGTCATGGTTGGGGGTATCCCATAGGAAAAGAAGTGTTTAGTTGGAAGTTTAAATCCAGTAAAGCTCAGGTTCCATCTCTAGCATCTCCAGTTAAAAGGATCAGGCAGAAAAGTGATGTCCCCTACCCCCTGCCACCACCACCCCCGGACAGTTACCGCCAATCAAAGTTGACAATACTGGGGGAGAATATATATGAGAGCTTCTTGTATTCTTGTGTGCCATAGTAGTCAGATCCACAAAGTAGTCAAGTTGGTGGGCTGTGTTTGGCTAAGTGTTACTCAGCATAGACCCATTGCAATTAATGGCCATTGCTATTTAGGTCCATTCATTTCAGTGGGTCTGTTCTAAGTTAAAGTTAGTTGACTGCAACCCTGTGTGCTTCCATGAAGGCTGCAGTTCAGCAAGCCACTAGGCATGTTTACTCAGAAGTAAGCCCCACTGAGTTCAACAGAGGGGACACTTCAGTAACTGTGCACATGGTTTCAGACTTACTTGGAGTAAGAACCATAAAAATTAATGAGACATGCTGCACAATGGTGTCTTATAATGCATGGACCTCAAAGGGACTTATTCCCTAACTATAAGATTGCAGCCTTCTGAATGCTTTTTATTCAGATCAGGCTCCCTGCCAACTAAGTGTCCAACTGGATGAGCATTTGCTTGAAAGAGATTTCTAGGGCACCTTGTAATGCTTTTATTCAGGAATTCTGACAAACTTTCCAATTCATTCCCCTCAACTGGCAAAAGGGGGGTAGTCATTTAAATAGTATAATTGGATAAAATTTTCTCATTCACCTTTTGCTGTGTTATCCAACCCATGTAGGTTCCTGTAGAGATTTCCCCTTATCTCTCACAGCAAGCAATAAGCTGGGCTTCTTTTGCTCCTTCTTCTTCCCTTATATTTCTAAAATCTTGTCTAATCTTGAGTTGCTCATCACCAATTTCCCTTCAAGCGCAAATTACATCTTTACTGTAGACTAGTGGCTGGGGCTCAGAACAACACTCTCGGTGAGTAGTTCATTTCTGAGCCTTATAGCAAAGCCACTATCTTTTTTGATTTATATTACATTTCTCTGTGAGCACACGTTAGAAGTATGATAATGCCCCACAGTGCATCTGATCACTGAACCAAAGGCTCCTTTTTCTTCTTCCCCTGGAGCCGTTCTTCGTGGACTGTTGCCAGTGAGCAGACTGCTTCATGACACTCCATGACATGGGAGCTGATTTCTCTCCCTGCTGTTGGTGAGAGCTTTTATACAGTTCTTTCTCTAACATCATAAAAGATCCCTAAAGTGTGCTTCATAGGTCTAGGATGACACAGAGAGCTAGACAATAAACAGGTTTTATTGAAACAAGTCAAATACAAACTGGAAACATAGAGTGGGGCCTACCAGAAGATTTTGTTGATGCCTGGCCAGTTCATATCTATGAAGAGAGATGAAACCAGAGATTGCTACACTCTGGTACATTAACACTGGTGGTGTGCACTGAACACAATATGTGGTTCAGATCCCAATTCAGTGATTTGGAAACTGATTGAATTCACTCACTCTCTTTGCCTCTGGTCTGAATGTGACTCTTGCTTTGGGAAAATTGAAACTTCACATCTCTCCATTCACTGATGGCTGCATTCAAAAAGAGCTGGGTGTAATTTTCATGCACAATAGACTCTCCTCAGTGGATAAACAATGTCAAATTTAAGTGTCAAATTCTTAGTGTTTGGTGCATTTACTTTTTTAAAAAATCTATAATCTATGTCTTTATTTTTTGTCAGAACTGATGTTTGTAAGCATGGCACTCCCTTTTTAAGTTTTTTTTTTTATTAGATGATGACAACATATGACACATCATACACACAGAAAATGAGATATCCCACCCTAACTCAGAATAGTATCCTTCAAGCTAACTTGCTATCGGGGGTGGGTAGAAGTTGATCAATATATACCTACATCTTTATATCCCATGAATCTTTGTGCCTGGGACAATGCAATAGTCTAGGGGGGCTAATTGTGCCCCCACAACAAGATCTCCTTGCTACAGCAACCTGGAAATGAAAGGGAATGGCTGTGTTGCAAAGAACTGGCACTAGATCAAGTGAGCAGACATCAAGCATCAGAATGTAACTAGCTAATGAACAGGGAAAGTTTCATAATTCAAGACTTGGGTGCAGAGGTACCAACTTGCACCAGAGATTGGGGGGCAATGGCGCGTCCATGATGTTGGGACATCAGGATGTCGGGAGGGGGTGGAGCTGAATGTGACAGCAGTGCAGCTTCAATGGCTGGCGTCTCCTCCTCTCTCACACCTCTCTGGCCTCTTCCTCCTCCTGCCTCCACCGGGCGGGGCCTCATCTTATGTGACAGGAGGAGGAGGAGGAGCCACTGACCACTGAAACTGCATGCAGTAGGAAGAGGAAGAGCCCGCTTCCTCCACCCCCTGATCATTTGGAACACTGGGGGGCTGTTCCTGAGGATGTTTCACCCCTCCCATTGCAAGAATCTGCTGACAATGTTTCAGAAAGGAGAGGGCAGATTTTGCTCATTGCTTCTTCCGCTCCAGCCTGACTTCAAAGGGAGTCTGAGTGTTATCTGTATATAGATAAGGTGACTGCTCAAGCAGCTGTAACACTCATGCAGTCCAGCGTCTCCGATTAGTCTTTAGTTTATGCAGTAGCTGTAGAGAATAAAAGAAGTTATACTTCAGAGCTGTCGTTCGTGTAGTTCATGCTCTGCTGTGCTCCGCTGACTTTTGGATCTGAGTTTGGTGCTCACAGCTCTAAGTTGTGAGTCCACAGCACTTAGACCTGCTCCCTGCAGTGGAAGGTCTCTGGAAGTACTTTCCCAGCTCGCCTGGCCCAGTCGGGGCTGAAGAGGTTGAGCCCAGTCATTGGCACTGGCTCAAAGGTGAAGCTGACAGTTCCCCCCTTCTAAATTATTGTGGGGGCCCAAAATAACTTGGGCCCCTAGGAGTTGGCACCCCTGCTTGAGTGTGATCACTAGTAAATTGGTCCGATATGCAGTACCCAGTCACTTAAAGGTAAAGGTAAAGGTACCCCTGCCCGTACGGGCCAGTCTTGACAGACTCTGGAGTTGTGCGCCCATCTCACTTAAGAGGCCAGGGGCCAGCGCTGTCCGGAGACACTTCCGGGTCACGTGGCCAGCGTGACATCGCTGCTCTGGCGAGCCAGAGCCGCACACGGAAACGCCGTTTACCTTCCCGCTGGTAAGCGGTCCCTATTTATCTACTTGCACCCGGAGGTGCTTTCGAACTGCTAGGTTGGCAGGCGCTGGGACCGAGCAGCGGGAGCGCACCCCGCCGCAGGGATTCGAACCGCCGACCTTTCGATCGGCAAGTCCTAGGCGCTGAGGCTTTAACCCACAGCGCCACCTGCGTCCCTACCCAGTCACTTATTTCCCACTTATTCTGGTTCCCTCCTCTTCGATAGCAAGTGGTATATGCAGAGCTCCAGCCAAACTTCACCACAAGGTTTTAGTTCCACAATTTTAGGTGTTATTTCAAAGAAATTAATTTAGATCTGACAAGTGTTTATGATTTTTTTTTTTTTTTAGAAACATATAAATTAATTAGGAACAGTTATTTTTAACTTCAGCAGCATTTACCTACTTACAGTGAACAGCTTATGTGGGAAAGACAGGTGTGTTTATTCAGGCAAATGAAAATCAACTATACTGGAAAAATTAAGCAGACATCCCTTGATCTAAAAGACTGGTGCTGGTTCTGTTTCAAAAGAGTTAAGTAAATTAATAGTACACAATGAGCAAGGTGAACAAAAGGTAAAATAAATAGAACAGCTTGCTATAACTCAGAAGTGCAAAAAATAGCCACAGCTTATTTTCTCAAAGATTCAAAAACAGGTTAGGAAATAGTAAGTGCAAAACCCAATCAAATTAAGCACTTTCTTCAATTATTGTTTTAGATGTGCTTCTCTCCCGGGCAGAGAATGACAAGCTCAGCTGGCTGCAGCAACTCTAAACTGGACTTGCCAACTGACTAGAAAGTCAGTCTGGCCTGCTCTTGAATAGCAGCATCTCTGCAAGAGAAACTTGCCATGGAATGGAAATAAGCATCGCCATCTGCTAATGCTGCTGATCAAAGAGCTATTATGGTGCATCAGCCAGTAACCAAGTTGTAACTGGTTTGTGGCACTGTTGAGGTGAATAACTGGATCCAGGCTTTGGTTGCAATCCTGATAAATTTCTAGGAAGGGAGCAAATAAGCTTAGCACAGTGCTGTTTGAAAATCTAAATGTATTTATGTACATATGTTGTACATATATAATGTTATGTCTTACCTGTATGTTTGAAGTTCATGGCTCCATCTAGCTTGCCACTCTGACCTGGGAACCCTGAACCTCTCATAACCAGTGTCTGCGTGCTTTGTGGACAAACTTTGAAACAATGAGCTCTTCAGTAGTTAATTAGCCATTTATTCTTCACCTTAATACATTGTGGAGAGAAAACAGGCAGAAAAATGAAACTGTCAAATGCAGCCTGCGACCATAGAAAGCCTTCAGATGATCAGAGTTGCTCCTCTTGTTATCAGTCTCTTTCAGATTTGAGTTTCCTTACAATTTTTTATTTTGTATTCTTGAATGCATCTATCATTCTTCAGTGGAGAAGACACAGACGGATGGGTATCTACTGGTTAATAGTTCCCAAAAGATGCAGCAGGCAGCGCTTAATTACCTGTAATGTGGTGCAGTTGGCTTGTACTACTTTTCTGAAGATTAATGAAACCCAAACAAGAGTTTTGCTGCATTTTCCCTGGAGGAGCAGAGAGATTTGGCAGCAGAAACAGCTGAGTAATTCTGCAAACTATTTTGGGTGTCGCCCATATTTCTTAGAAGGGAGAAGTATGTTATCTGATCATCTATAGAAACACACCTCTTTTTCTGATTTTACATCATCTCCACTGGAATATGATTTGGTCAAGGCATTATGGGCAACCATTGTCCACGGAACCTTAAGACTCTAGTTGAAAAACTTAATCTTTTGCCCCAGTTTGTTCATGGTAATTAAGTAACAAAAAGAGACTTAAAGAAGCCAACTGCATTCCTATCTCCAGTCCTGCAGAACTTCACGTTTCTCATCTTCAAAGCAAAAGTTGTTATTCACCATCTAAGAAGTGGTCACAGGAGACATTGCTTAAGAACAAGACCCAGTTTGCCTTATGAAAGAATTCAAAGTTTGTTTAGCGTTCACCTCATGGACTGAATTTGCTTTTTGGAATTATATGCTGCAGCAGGTTTTTAATTTAATTTCCCCACTGAAGTAATTTTGCATAAATACACATTAAAAGTTTTGTTTTGCGTTATAACACACCAGGCCACAGCTTTTCAAAATGCATAGCCATAGATACAGATACAGCCTTTTCTAATGAATTAACATATTGTATAATGAATTGATATCTTGGCTTCTTTAAAGGCAAACAATGGAATCCTTTATTATTGAAACATTGGTAATATCAAATTTGATTATTCTCGAAAATGAAAGACTCTCAGGAACTGACCTTTGAAATTCAGCCGCTTCCTGGTTACCTAATTATTTAGCATGCATTCTGATTTGTTTATAGGGAAGTTAAATAAGGCCATATCAAGCAATTGTTATCTCACAGTGCACTTTTCTGATACATCCTTTACTACAGAAAGTACAAATCATCACCATATTGCCCTTGGGACTCTGTCAATGGTGATTTTTCTTCCTGTGCCATTTTTTTAATGGGGAAGGGACAAGCATTGATAGAAGGGAAGTTTGTCCATCGCACAGATGTTGCTCCTCCCTGCCCCCCCCCCCCAATTTACTTTGATGACTTTCTCACATTGAACAAAATAAGCTTTGTTCTATGCATTAGATTTGGGACCAGAATACTTGAATGAGCATAGAAGCTTTAGAAGACTTCTGCACAAACAAGATACTCACTGCAACGTTTTAGATACAATTTTCAGTGCCTGCCATAATGAAAGTGGTATCTGGTGATGGCATCATATCCACTGTTTAAATTAGCCATTTTTTAATATAAAAGTTCTAAATTATTAACTTCCCCCCCAAAAGTGATATTTGATGGCAAAAGTAATATCCGTGTGCAGTATTAAGTGATTCTTATGAAAAGAAAAAGTTGTAGAAATCTGACAGAGCATAATAATTATACTGTCAGAAAATACACAGTTCCATTTTCACAGAGCTGTCTAGATCACCAGGTTTCAGTTTCAGAGACTGTTCATCAGGGTAGTAAGATTTATTTTGTCTCTAATTACTGTGTGGAAGGTGTTGTTATGGAGAGCAATTCAAGAGAGGTAAGCTATATGCATTGTTGTTTTCAACGAGAACTTGCGAACTGATGCAGAGCACCCACTTGGCAAATGTATCATAGGACAGAAAACCTGTCTGAATTTTGGGCGATAAGCTTCTGCTGTCCTTTGGAAGGCAACCATCACTGATACCTGTCATGACTCTCCTTGCCTAGCTGCCTTGAACTAGGAATGGGCACACGAGTCTATTTCTCATCCTGTCAGTTACACATGTGTTTATTCATAAGTCCCTTCCACAGTGCTGGTGCCCTAATGTTTAAAGTCCTAAATGGCCTCAGCCCAGTATACCTGAAGGAATGTCTTCACCCCCATCATTCAGCCCAGACACTGAGGTCCAATTCCAAGGGCCTTCTGGTGATTCCCTCACTGTCAGAAGTGAAGTTACAGAGAACCAGGCAGAGGGCCTTTTCAATAGTGGCGCCCACCCTGCGGAACATCCTCCCACCAGATGTCAAACAGATCAATAACTATATGACTTTAAGACATCTGAAGGAAGACCTGTATAAGGAAGTTTTTAATGTTTGATGTTTTATTGTGTTTTTATATTTTGCTGGAAGCTGCCCAGAGGCTGCTTAAAGTTGGAGTGGATTTCCAGTTACACTAAACCTGAGGCCAGGCTAAGTTTCTGGTGGGGACTGAACAGGCTGAAGACTACCACTTTCCATCAGGTTCTAGACCTTCTCTGCAAATAAAGTGAAGATTGATGCTTTTACCTCCCTCTTCCTGCCTGTAGGAAAGGAAAGTGGGACCCAGTGAAGCAGCTGGTTATTCCTACCTGGGTGCAGAACCTTACATTTGTTCCTATTGAAATTTATGTTGTTAGTTTGGACCCAGTTCTCCAATCTGTTAAAGTCATTCTGGAGCCTGATTCTGTCTTCTGCAGATTAGCTACCGCTCCCAGTCTGGTGTCATCTGCAAATTTGATGTGCATTCCCTCAATTCCTTAAAGAAATTGCAGAGCGAACAAAGACCTTGAGCACCCCCACCTTGAACCCAGTTTTCCCTTTTCCCAACACTACCAGCTCTTCCAGGTTGCGTCTTTTGGCAACTGAAAGAAAGGTTAGGCTAAATCTTGATTCCTCTTGTGTTTTGGCCAGTGTGCTATAATTATCACAAAGAGAACTTTGAAAATCCTCAGTAATTCCTTATTCCTGGCTTTGTTTTTTTTTTTTGTTTTAATGGCATTTTAATGCCTTCTTTTGCTCTCTTGATGTTGGTATGTAAAACCCTTTCCCCACAACAGCACATTTGTAAAAGTTATTTATTTGTAAATGTCTCGGAAACAACAGGTTGGGTATTTTTAATCTTCTGCAAAGGAGTAAGTGATAACACATATCCCTGTGATGTGTTGAAACATGGTTGCAGCATATACATCCTCAGATGAACACGTGGTACCTGTAGGAGTTAAACTATGCTAAAGATGGGAATACATTTGTCAGTTGGTGCTGGTTGCTGAATTTCAAATCTGGATTTTACTTATGTATGCATCTGAATAGAAATGTAAGGGCAGAGAATATTCAAAAAGTTCTCGACAGTGACATGGGGGGAGAGTCGCACTCTTTGGCTGCTTTTAGGCATCACATTTACCATATGACAAAGTATGGCTGAAAGCACAAATCAATTAAGTTCCTAAGATTAAAAGTTCTCATGCCTTCCTGAGTAAAACTAGGGTAAATCAAAGGCAGCTTGTGAGGCGCTCCATGAGTCAGTGAAGAGCAATTTAAAGGAACAAGTATGAAATGAATCGACAGGACCTTACGGTATGCTTTTAAACTACCTAGAAGGTATGTTAGGAGCTTACAAGCATAGATATATGCCTTGTTGCCACACAGCAGTGATAAGAGCTCTCATGTTCCTCTATAGTGCTGAGTGGAGGGTTTGGGGTGAGCTGGGCTACCACTTCCTTACTCCAGGATGAAAGGGCCCCCATAAAGTTCTCTCATGTGGGCTTACTCCTTTGGGAGCTGGCCATGGTGATGAGCAGCAGCGCTGAAATCACCATGAGGTGGCTTAGAGCTGCCTTTTTACATTTCCCACAATGCCACAGGACATCGTGGGATAATTAAAATGGCAGCTGTAAGGTGCTAGGCATGGGAGGCCAGGAGAAGAGGCAGTTTGGTGGGAGGGCTATAGCTCAGTGGTAGTTAGCCCCAGGTTCAATCCCTGGCGTCTCCAGGTAAGGCAGGGAGATACCCTTGTCTGAAACCCTGGAAAGTCACTGTGGGTTACCTTCATTGTACTCTTTTCAGTACCTATCAAAAACATCCCTGTTTAGATAAGCCTACCCAACAACTATCCGTTCTTCAGTCCCAGCTTCTGCCCACCTAGCAGTTTGAAAGCACGTCAAAGTGCAAGTAGATAAATAGATACCACTCCGGCGGGAAGGTAAACGCCATTTCCGTGTGCTGCTCTGGTTCGCCAGAAGCGGCTTAGTCATGCTGGCCACATGACCGGAAGCTGTCTGTGGACAAGCGCCGGCTCCCTCGGCCTGTAAAGCAAGATGAGCGCTGCAACCCCGGAGTTGTCTGTGACTGGACCTAACAGTCAGGGTTCCTTTACCTTTACCTTTTTACCCAGATACTTAGATAGTTGAGGTAATTTTAATCTCTTTTAATAATTCAACTTTTGTATGTTTTAAAATAGTGTTGTGATCCCCCCCCTTGATTTTACTGTTTTATCTTTTGTAAACCACTCTGGAGTTTTGTTTTGTTTTACAATCAAGTAATGTATAAATTTCATGAAATACATAAATGGAATAAATTAACCGTGACAAATATCATTCAGGTATTTTCATGCTAGCCACCTTAAAAAATTAAACAATTAAACGTAACACACAATATATATTTTTTTCCCCTTCACATAGGTACATGGAATTTGGAGACATATTAGCCCCTCAAGAGTTACCACCCTGCCAAATTGCAGACCGGTAGGTCAATTTTTGTGTGTTTACTAGTCACTGTTAAAAAATTTAAGAGTGTACAATTGCTTGAGCGTCCCGTCCTGCTAATGATCATGCTCCACTTTGGCCTGCTCTGCTGCAATTCAGTGTAATAGCTCAATTCCCCTTGCTGTTTCAGCACTGTCATATGCGGTCTGTGGGTGCCAGTTTGGCAAGAGTGCTTTCTGCCAGTGTCTTCCTGCTTGTTTCTGTGAAGCAAGAGCACTGGATGACTTCCCAGTGTTTTTGATATGATATATTTTCTCACAAGACTCACTGACACACACAGCACCCCCTCCTTCCCCAGTTACATCCCTGTTCCAAGCCCTGTGACTGGAGATTGTTGGGTAATATTCTTGTCCCAAATTGGAAGCTAGAACTCTCAGCCTCCCTCCTCCTACTCCTCTGGCATTCTCCTTACATGATGTTGTGATTAATAACTGCAACACTTTGCACACAGTCTGGCTTTTTAGAGACAGTTTTGAGCTCCGGATTGGCACAAATCACTACAAATCAATTCAGGACATCTCAGCCCACTCTGTAATGATTTATAGCTGTCCTCATCTTTTCCAGATTGAGCACAAATCATCGCTATTAGGCTCAGGACTCAGCCAGGTCAGTTGGACAGCCCTTTAGTCTTAGCCCCATGACTTCCATTTGAATGAGAGTAGGCAAGTCAAAATATATTTTTATGGGAACACTGACAATTTTTTAAAAGAGGAGACAAGAACATTGCAAGATGGGAGAGCTGCTGCAGCATAATAGCTATGAGACTAGGTTTTAATAAAAAAAGGATTGACTCTCAACTCTGTGGTAAAGTAACTAGGTAGCTTAAAACAGCCCACTCTTTCTCTGTATCACACACCCATATACAATATTGAGATTGCACTTAGTTCCTGCTAAAATCTATGGGGTTATAGCTGAGTTATTATTTACCCTATTGATTTCACTTGGGTATAATTAATCTGGAGCCTGCTCCTATTTCCTGAAAGGAAGCCTATCACATAGCAATCTGATTGAAAACATCAACAGTAGGTTTAACAACACTTAAACAGCAGTAGACTATCAAATACATATAAAGGGCCCAATATTTATTTTGCTTCTCTTAAACTACATTTCATCTAACGTACATAAAACACAGCTGTCAATTCCTGTACACATACAAAATAGTAAGTATGTGGCATAAACACATCCATCAAATTTGAATTTCACTTTAAAGCCACTTCTCCTGAATTTATGCCTTGTGGGGTTAAAAGCAGGTTGCATTAATCTGTTTGTTTTTAAAAAAATAATATTTATTACTTTTAAACACTACAAAAAAGGAAAGAAAAAAGAAAAAAGAAAAAAAAAGAAAAAAAGAAGACAATACAATACAATATAAAAAGATTACACAACACTAACGCAATAAACTAAACAAAACAAAACAAAAACAGTTTAACACACATCATACAATTTCAGTATCTTAACTTTCATTCACTTGTTTCAACGACCTCCTCACACCTCCCTTTTTGTATTCCACTTCTATTAATTGTTTCAGCAATTCCTTTCCATCTTCCTCTATTTTCTGACCTATAATTATCTTAACATATTCTAACCTTATTTTTCCTTTAATACTCTAATAATCTATTTATACCTAATTCCTTATAACATTTCTACTAAAGCCATATAACTTCATTCCAACATTTTTCTAACATTCATTAATTTTACAATATTTCTATAAATAGTCTTTAAACTTTTTTCCAATCTTCTTCCACCGACTCTTCTCCCTGGTCTCGGATTCTGCCAGTCATTTCCGCCAATTCCATATAGTCCATCAACCTGGTGATCTTCTGTCCAATGCTCTTAGCTCTTTTCCAAGTCCCTTCTGCAGATCTTCTTCGTATTTATACAAAAACTTTACTTTGTCTTCTACTGAACTTATTTTTATTTTCCTTCCTTTAAAGCTGAAGAATAGACCTTGGGGAAACTCCCACCTAAAGATGATTTTATTCCTTCTCAGCAGGGCAACCAAATCTCCGTAGTTAGACCTAAGATCCAAAAGGTATTTTGGGACGTCTTTAAAAATTTCCACTCTTGGCTGTTGTACCTCTAGGTTCTTCTGGTAGTGCCAACAGTCTCTTATTCTGTTCTTCTCTTTTTCCCCTCCTCTTCCAAATCTGAAGGCCCTCACAGTTTTAAACTCTTCTTGACCCAGATCCAAGTCCCAAAAATCAACAAATTCCTGTGTGAAGAAGTCTATCAAACTTTCCTTCTCCACTTCAGGTAGGGCTCTGATCCTCAAATTCATCTGTTTTTCTTTAAATTCAATCATAGCAAGCGTCGACTTATGGTCATCAAGTTGCCTCTGTAAGGCTGGGACTCTCTCTCTCACCAATTGTGTTACTTTGCATTCAGCAGCAACGGCTTTCTCCCTAGCTTCCTCCGCAGTCTGCCGTATCAAAGTAGATTCCTGTATCAATTTCTGGATTGTTTCTGTATTGATATTCACCGTTTGTCACAGATTATTTATACTTTCTGTATTTAAGTCAATTTTAATAGTTGCAGCGTCCACTTTCACCTTTGTCACATCTATTTTCTTGTTAAGCTGTTCCAGTGAATCACTTATCTTACTTAATGCAACCGCTAAGGCCTCTTCTGTCGACAGTCCTCTTGATTTTGAATATACTGTTACAAAAGCAATAGTGGAAGAAGCAGGGGGGCCTGATATTGAGGCTCTCCTAGATTGCTGCCAAGTCCTCCCAGACCTTAATGTTTTTTTCAGGAATTGACTAGTCTGTTTTTTCCTTTCTATTTGCCATAACACTTAACCGATTCAAGGTCAGTCCCAGAGTCTCACAGCTTTTTATCTTGCAGCTGGAAATTCCCCAGCCCAGCTCTTGTAACAGTTTCAAAAGCTTCCTCTAGGGGGAAACAGTTTCTGTTTATATTAGTCAATAATGTCCTCTTTTAAACACAGCTCAAACAATGAAGTTAGTTTCAGTTTTCAGTTACTTTTACTCCTTTTTAAAAGCAGACGGAGACAGTAGAAACAATGTATTTCTCTTATTAGCTAGCTGTCAAGGAGCGTTCTAATCGCTGTCAGTGAGCCTTCCAAAAGACGTCAGTCCTGCTCTTTCCCGCAGGCATATTCAGTTCACAACTCCCCCCCCCTCTTCTCCTGCCTCCAAGGGGGGGTTAATGTTCTTTACCGATGGAAATTTAGTCCTTTACAATAGGCTTTCCAAGGCTTCAGCTTGCAGCCTCAATGCTTCAGTCTATTTACAAAAGGGGAAGGCGGACTTCCTGTATTGAACCTCCCCGTTACGATACCAAATTAAACTTTTAGAAATCCAATTCTCCCGCTTCAGCTCTACTCACAGGTGATTACTTTAAAATCAAATTGTCCACAGGAAAACGTCAGCGCTCTCCGGCAACAGCTATGCGGCTTCACTCCGTGGAAGAAGCAGACGATTCGAAGCACCGCGCCACTCACCCCACGTTGCTCCAGACCCCCGAAACTGGGTTTCCCCGTGAGTAGGGGAGGCGCAAAAGGTGCCCGCCAAATCCCACGCTCACAGGCTTCTCCCGCCTGTGATTTTTTGCGGGTCTCCGCCTTCGCCGTGATGGCCAGACCTAAATTCCCACGGGGCAAATTCCTCCCGATCAGAGGAATTCAGCCATTACTGGAGGCACCAACCCAGAAGTCTCCTGTGTCTTGCTGAGTATATGTGTCTAAGTATCAGGCAAATGTGTCACATCAGCATTTACAAAAACCTGTCAAATTGATCTTATTGAGCAGCTGTGACTCTGCTAATACCTTGATGGCACAATTCACCTGTCTTGAATCAGATCGTTTCATTTCTGGGTTCCTCAGATCATGAAATTGCACCCAACTGTTGTTAAAAATAGTCCATCAGAGATCTGCTCATCAGTCTCTCTATGCTTTTTAAGGCGAATGCCTCATCATGCAACAAGCTCATAAACAGTTATGGAAAAGGAATACTACTTAGCAGAAAGTAATTCTTGTTGAAACAGTCAGTGGACTAACTGTTTCTATTACTAATTCATGCTTAGGTTACTTTATGTGCTTTTTTTCAGTATCACATTACAAGAGCATAAGGAGAGAGAAAATACCCAGCCATCCTGGCAGAACGGCAGTCTAGGAAATAAAATCCTTGGAATGAACACCAGGGGAAATGGTATCTTCCTCCTCTGGAAGGTCTATTCTCTCTGAACTAGGAAGCTCTAGAAAAGAAACCCCATACATTTTATATTACATTTTAAATATAAACATCCAATGTCACTTTAAATTTCCATAAGGACAATATCTGTATTGACTGCATATTCCAGAGATACAGATCCTGTGCAACTTGCTATGATGTCGGATTCTCAACCCCTCGCATCCCACACCCCTGATCTTGCTGGCTGGAGTTGGGAGTCCCACATCTGTAGGGCTACAGGTTCCCCAACACTGATCCTTGACATATCACCATTCCCCTGATGGAAGAATCCTCTTGGGGTGATGACCTGGCACTCCCCAAGGCAAACATCATGGAGGATGGAACCATGTCAAGGGACCACCAGCTAGTGCAGGTGGATCCAGGATCCTCGGGGGGGTATGGCAACCCAAACGTCTCTTCAAGACACAGGTGGCCCCTTCATGGAACCAGACACAGAAGCCCAGTGTTTACCTAAGAAACAAGGACTCAGTAAGATACTCCTCATGGGTAGATCAAATCCTCGGCCAAGCAAAATTACCTGAGGCTGGGCCTCTGAAGGCTCAGGCTTAAAAGCCTTCAGTTCCATTACAGAGTACTGGAATTGTGTCTTTACAACAGCTCTCTGCTTTGCGTCTTCATGTCTCTCTAGCTGATCCTTGGATCCCCACTCCCCAAACCCTTCCCATGTTGGCTTTGGACTGCCTAAATCAGGGGTAGGCAACCTAAGGCCCAATCGCCTTCTCAATCCGGCCCGCGGAAGGTCCGGGAATCAGCATGTTTTTACATGAGCAGAATGTGTGCTTTTATTTAAAATGCATCTCTGGGTTATTTATGGAGCATAGGAATTTATTCATTCCCCCCCCAGCCCCCCAAAAAATATAGTCTGGCCCACCACATGCACTTTGTTGTGCTTTCAAACTGCTAGGTTGGCAGGAGCTGGGACCGAGCAATGGGAGCTCACCCCATCGCAGGGATTTGAACCACCAACCTTCTGATCAGCAAGCCCTAGGTCAGCCATAAAACTTTGCACAAGTTGCTATCTTTCAAGCTATCTTGTAGGATTGTTGTGAACATAAAAATACACTAATCCTATGGAGGAAGGGCATGATAAAAAATTAGTAAATAAATAATGGGCAGTGAATGCAGAGGTAGTGATCTGGCTATTTCAAGCAGCACTACTGTATAGGAACCATATGACTAATACCCAACTCATGATGAGTACCAGCCTTATGATTATCAGCTTGTGGCAACACAAGAGTTGGGCTTTTTCACTCCTGGCACCAGTGTTGTAGGATGCTCTCCTTGCTGAAATATAGGAGGCTGCATTGGTGCATTCAAATTCGCTTTTGCGAGCTCTGGAAGACACACCTGTTTAGACAAAAGTTTCCCTGATCTCCTGACTTGGATCTTCTGCTTTGTTGTTTTAACTGTCACCCTGTTTTAATGGGCTCATTTATTATATATTTCAATTCTGGAAGTTATAATGTAGTTATATTATGTATTGGTAACTGTAATTTTATAATTGCTTTTGCTCCTGTTATTTTGCGGTTGGCTTTTGTTTCTTTGCAAATCCCCTTGGTATTTCTTCTTGAAATGTGACATATAAATTCTTTTAATAGTAATGGTGATGGTGATGCTACTAATACCTAACACAGTATTTCTTATTTAATTAATTTCAAGTCAAAATGCGAGAACCGCTGGGGATGTCAGAGCTTAATCATTTTGCACTGGAAACACTGTCCAAATAACCCATCAGAAGAAGGCTGTACCCTTGAAACCTTCAACAAAATATTTATAGAAGAAACACACTTTTCTCCACAGATAACAGGATGATTTCAGGGACAAATAGCTTGGGGTATGTTTGTAATTGTTGGCACTGGAAATGAATAATGTTGCATGGTCTGCTATGATTTCTATAATGGAACCAGGGAATGCACCATTAACTGAAGTGGCAAGAAGAGCCTAGCATAGTGGACAGCAATGCAGTAGCAAAAAGTTTTTGTTACATCTGCCAATCAGCCTGATAAATTGGAAGTGAACAAGTCCTCACCAATTTGACCTGTTTCCTTGCCTCCTTCCTAATCACAGCAATCAATAGGAGATTTTCCTTGGAGGAAAAGAAGGCTGCGTGAAAAAGGCTGGTTGATCAAGAGTTTCTTTGATTGTCTTGAACTGGCTTCTTTTTCTGCATTGCCATCACTAGCGATAAGCCAATTTTACAGTTAACGTTAAAAAGGCTGTATTGGTCACAGGAATAAAGAGAAGTTACAAGTACAAGGATACTTTGCTTTCAGCTCAGGGTTGGTGGGAAAATAGGATGGCACAGGAGGATTTCTTCTACTTTATGGTTAAGATGCAGTGAAGAACTTTGTTGCAAATGGGATTCAAAGAACTGTGGCAAGAGGTAATATTTGCACTAGAGCACCTTCAAGGCAATGCATTTTACTTCTTAGGGCAGGCTTCCAAACCTGCTGCCCTCCAGATATTTTGCACAACAACTCCAGTAAGCCTTCAACTCATGGAAGGCTGAAAAATGAAAGAGGGAGGTGATGTGCCAGAAGAGGTGGGATGTACGCAAGCACCACGATTATATCATGTGAAGGAATATAATGCCCAAGCAGGGCTGGAGGCGCAACGGAATGCCTTATCACTGACTAAACACATTTGAGTGTGTGAGTGAAATAATTCAGCAGTAAAAATTATGCATCTTGGCACACACTCACACATACATTGCAGAGTCTCAGTTCTCAATGGGCATTTTGTTTTTGTTAAACGGTATGTTCTCATTACCACACTGGAATGCAGTGACGTTGGTTCCCCCACCCTGGGGCATTTCACAGGTGTTCATATCAGCATGGCTTCAGGGATGTCAGGCTCATTGCTGTTTGTGTATATACCAGGGGATGTTTATGGCTGGGGATGTCTTTACCCCAAGCTAAGGTGGCTAGAGATAATAATAATAATTTTTTATTTATATCCCGCCCTTCCCGGTTCAAAAACCAGGCTCAGGGCAGCTAACAACAAATTTAAAACACTTAATTGTAAAAGCAGCATAAAATACCGTATAAAAACATGAATAACAATAAAATTCAAAGTTCAGAAATCAATTTAAGGGAAATCCATCTAATAAGCATTTGATAGTCACCACAGCTAGCTGGCTGAATTAGTCCTACTTGGGCCAGCGAGGAGGCCATGGGAGAATTAGCTGTGGGGTCTCAGAGTGGGTAATCTTCATAAAAGGGGAGAGGGAGGGAAGAGAAGGGAAATAAAAGATCACGCTGAATTCAAATTAAAGGCCAGGTGGAATAGCTCTGTCTTACAGGCTTGGCGAAAGGAAGTTAAATCCTGCTCTGTCTCGTGGGACAGAGCATTCCACCAGGTCAGAGCCATTACTGAGAAGGCCCTGGCCCTGGTGGAGGATAGACTGACTTCCTCAGGGCCCGGGACCTCTAAACTATGTTTATTCATGGACCTTAAGGTCCTCTGCAGGGCATACCAGGAGAGGCGGTCCCGTAAATACTAGGGCCCTAAGCCATAAAGAGATGACTTCAGAATGGCTTAAGGACTCCCTTTTCTATGAAGCCAGTTGTGAAACAATGCGTCAAACAGTAGTATTGATTCCTGCACCACAGGGGATTGAACTAGATGACTCTCAGGATCCCTTCCAACTCCACAATTCTACGGTTCTGTCTTATAGCAAAGTACAGGATACATATGCAGTTTTGATAATGTGTGAATACAGTTTCAAATCCCAGTACTGGAAATGCAGTGAAAGCACAGAACATTAAAGGGGAGTGTTGTGTGCACAGCCTAAATTCCTGGCAATCATGCATCTGCTAGCCACTGGTCAATGTTAGGTTGTGCCAGTACCTTTTTATGATGTGGTTCCAAGTTTCTCTCCTCCTCTTCCTCCTTCTTTAAAAAAAAGTAAGTAGAGTACTGGGTATTTGTACAACTAGTGAATTGTGGCATAAAAGCACTACAGACTTTGTTGGATTGAGTTCATAGTGGGTTTGCTCCAAATTCTTGCAACCACCAGTTTCCCTGTCATTTCACTTTCAGCAGCTCACTATAATGCTTTCATTCCCCCTCCCCCCCAAAAAAAAACCTGTTGAGTAGTTTTGCAAAAGAGGGAAGAGATTGCAACACAACAAATGGAAGTTCTTGAGGGCTGTTGCTAGCAAGCTACATGCTTCCTCTAGGGAGCACAGCTGTGATTGTTTAAAAAATTCTAGGAGATATTATTCTGTGTTAGAACAGGGTATAAATTTAAATAAAACAGAAGAAGTTTAGCAGGGAAGTTCCCAGAATCTTGTTTATATGTGTGCAGGTGTCTGATAATGATTATTAAAATGCAGAGTATAATTGTAAAAAAGGAAAAGGAAAAGAAAAAAGGCAGATCTTTGTTATATAAGCCGAGCTCTAGGGACTGTTTTACAAGCTCTCTGTGAGGCTGCGGTGGGTCTTTAAGGTTATGTGGTGTTCTGGTCCTGCTGTTTTAGAGGATAATAGGACAAGCAGCTTTTAGTTACAGATAAGAATTCCGTGTTTTAGAATAGCTCTAGGGAGATTCACCAGCTGGCCAATTATTGGTTTGCAAGGATTTCCCACAGAAAATGCAATTTCACTCAGGTCAGCTTCGGTGTGAAATGTATTATTATTATTATTTTTCCTAAAGCAGGGAAAGTGTATAATTATCAAGAAGGACTTTTAAACCTTGCTTGTTCTTGTGTTTAGAATAGATACGTGTGGCTGTGCCTAAACAGAAACAGATGGCCAGTTGCCAACATCTTATTGTCAGAAGCAGTTTCATGGTTTGCTATTTGTCATTGTGTCAAAATTATAAGCCAACATGTATTTATTGCTCCCTACCCTCACTAAGCACTATAAAGGTGTGTGTGACAGAAGGGCTTGCAGAAATAATATCTGCCGCTCGTATTCATTTCTCTTTTGAGCACTTAGTCAAACCTATAATTACATTCTATCCCAAAGTGTCTTCCATTAGTCACTAAGTAACCATAATACTCCTCACAATTTGTGCTTGTGAGTTCAAGCTGCCAATTTAGGATCTTCCATTAGGATCTTCTTACATTATTCCCTAGATAACTATAATATTATGGTTATCTGTGCATACAAGCGCCAATTTAAATTCTAGGCCCACACACAGACCTCCCAGATTTTAGGATGTTCCTGGAGGAATAATGCTAAGCTCATCTTCAGAAGTCTGTGGCCACTTGCTTCCCAGATGCTCTCTTTCAGCTTTACAGCCAAGTCATAGCAGAGAGTAATCCTCTTGTAGGAGAGACTGTGGAGACTATAATATGCAACAATAGCTCAGGCAGAGAGCACCGCTTTTGGCAAAGGGTATCCTGTAGCTACAGAAGAAGAGATTGTGAAGAAAATGTGATTAGGAAACTCCACCTTTATTTTCCCTATTTGTCACAACTTTCTCTTCCTTTGCTTGGGGCCAGGAATCTGGCAGATGCTTCATGATTCTCTTATCTCCCTCTTCAGTTCCATGTGAATTCCTGCAACTGTGGGGGGGGGGGGGGGAGAGAGCTCTGCTAGTTTTATCTTTGCTTATAGTTTGCCCTGTTTCCCAAAATTCAGTGGACTGTAAGTATTGACAATGAAAAAGAATGCAAATGTTATTTCGTTCAAACCAGTGCAAATGGAATGTGTGAATAAACAACATCAGACATGTCTTTGTTTAAAATGAAAAAAAGGAAGATAGAAAGATAAAGACACCCACATAGCCAAGGATATTTATTTAGTTATTTATCAGAGGTTTATATCCTGCCTTCTTGAAGTCAGTGCATCACTCAAGGTGGCTTACATAAATTTAAGTGACAGTCTGACAGTAAAACCACAGCAAATGATCCCATAGCAAAATGAAATCTCGGGGAAATACAACAGAGGCAGGGATGACAGATAAAAACAGTCTTCAAATGAAAACATTTTCTATCTGGCAATGCAAAAGCCTTCTCAGATGGAAAGGTCTTCACTAGCCTGCAGAAAACAGTAAAGGAGAAGGCTAGCCCAAATGTCATGGGGCGCAATGTTCCACATCTTGGGTGCTGGCATAGAGAAGGCCCCCTGTCTAGTCTCTGCCAGCTGCACTTTCATCATAGGTGGGACACAGAGAAAGGCATATTCACCAGATCTTTGTCAGTGAACAGTCTGGAACAGGAAAGGTGCTCTTTTAGGTATTCTGAACCCAAAACATTTAGAATCACAGTGGTTCTCAATTAGCTAAGTACTCCTGATTTTCAAAAGCCAAGCCCCTACTTTTGGAGCCCCTATTTTTGAGATCTCTGTGGTAGTTTTAGTTGTGTGAATGGTGCCAAAGACTCCCTGGGTGGGTTTACAAGGAACCCCTGAGGTCTGCAGACCACTAATTGAGAACTAAAGATTTAGAGCTTTGAACCAACACTTTGTATGTTCACCTAGCCCCAGGTAACAATTGCTGAAAGCATATGCTATATAAGCAATGCAAATCGGAACTGCATGAGGTTTCTGCCAACCGGCAATTTCTTTATGGCTTTAAAATTGCCCATGCCTATTAGATGCTGTACTTTTTATGTAAAATTTGCACACCACTTAACTATAAATTTGGTTTACAAGGAATAGAAAAAATACATTAAAATTGTCAATAAAATTCAATGTAAAAATATTAATAAAAAAGAAAAATGAATGAAATAAAAGAATACATTATAAGCTAAAAGCACAGATTAAAATACACATCAGCTTTGCAATTCTGGGTACGCCAACCTAAAACACAGTTTTCTGCAGATACTGAACAGAATACAATGAAGGCACCTGTCTAATGTCAATGGGGAATGAATTCCAGAGTGTTGGAACTGCTACACTAAAACACGAGTTCCTTAGAAGAGCAGAAGAAATGTTATGTGCAAGTTCTAAGTGGTCAAGTGGGCATATATGGGGTAAGACCCACTTCAAATATACTGCTTCCAAGTTGTTAAGGGGCTTTATATACTAATAGTAACATCTTGGTCTGGGAATGAAATTGACAGCCAGAGCAATCTCTGAGAAGGTGTGTTGCTCCTGTCAGCAACCATGCTGCAGCATTCTGCACTATCTTCAGCTCCTGAATCAAGCAGAAGGGAAGTCCCACGTAAAGCACATTGCAATAATCCAGTCTTGAAGTCACTGGTACTTACACTACTGTTGTCAATCTCTCCCAGTCCAGAAACCACCACAACTGTTATACCGCCAGGGCACCTGAACCCTCTATCAGGATCATGCTGGATCTAGTAGTACCTCCAAACTGCATACCTGCTCCTTTGGGGGGAGTGCAACCCCATCTAGGGCAGGCAATTGGCCAGTTCCTTGTACATAGGAGTCACTTACTGACATATGGTTCTGCTGAAGGATAACTGAAAGGTTGAAAGACTCTTTCTGGGATACTACTTGGAAACCTCAGATGGAAACCATGCTGCTCTGTGTGACAGCAAGGCATGGGGCACCAATTTGGGGGGGCCGGGGGCACATTTGGAATTTTGAGAAAGTGCTGTAGGCACCATGCACAAAATGGCAGCTGTGTATGTGTGTGCGCAGGGAGGCGGCATAACACAAAACGGCTCCAACTCTAAAAGAGCAGGGGAAAGTGATAGGAACACAAAATGGTGTGAATATTTCCATCCCTTTGAACAATGTGTATCTTTGAAAGGATATTTAATTTCATGGGCACCTTAGGTGTTGCCAGGCATAAAGGCATTCATGGGTGCTAGTTTGGCAAGCCCTGCAGAATGTATAAATGCAAGAAATAACTTTTGGAAAGTAGTGCCTTCCTACAACTTTGTCTCTTTTTTCTTTCCGGATTTTACAGAGCAAGAAGCAGAGGATTAATGTGTTTATATGCTGAATTAGATAGGGTCTTGGTAACAAGCTGCTAACAAGTGGTCTTTTTAGCACTTCTGTCAAAAGACTGTCAAGAAATAAGATCATTTCCCTTGTACCTTAGTCTGTACCTTAGTGTCAGAGTCTTTGGGAACAATAAGGTTAGCACTAATATATTCAAAATGAATATGGAGCATATTTCTTGAAAATATACTAGAAGGATTCATTTCATATTCACAGGGAGATGGTTTGTGACCTATCAGGTCTTTTCTGCTTATAATTTGCAGATTGCTGTCTTCACTGGCTCTGTAGATCTGAATGACCCTCACAGTCACAGAAGTGCAAGAGGGCAGGAGATTTTAGCAACTGTCCAGCAATTAAATTATACTCTCCTTTCTTCAGTCTACTTCTGATACCAAGGCATTTTTAACACCATATTTTGGAAGTTGCAAAAGATACTCTAAATTCAAATATTCAGCCCACCCTTTGTAGTTAGGCTGAATGTATCCTGTGTCAAATAACAGAGGCCTGGCCACCCACAGGTCACGTTTTGTCTTGTAGAAGGAACAATGGACAGAATTTCATGCAGCACTAAGTCAATTATGTGTATGGAATGCACAATGGAGTATTCCCTGGCTCTCTCCTTCACCTTCCTCTGGTAGGTGAAGGCCTTCCTATTCCAACAAACTTTTGGAGATGGACTACTTTTAGCGGGCAGGGCAGGGCACAAGGTGGGAGAGAGTGGGGAAAGTCCTGTAGCATGAGCAGACCTCATTCCACACATGTAGAAACTAAGTTGAATCATGCTCAATATTTTGATCTTATTTATTGAATTTATATCCTGCCCTATACCCAGAGGTCTCAGAGCAGTAAACAGATCAAAATAAAAATAAAAACAGCAACCCAATAATACCCCCTACAACCCAATAACACCCCTGGATGTTATATACTAAATGAAGGATCAGTGGAACTGGAAGTGGGGAGAGGACAGAGTCAGATATATGTGAATTTGAGCCCTTTAGTAAAATGCTACTATTTAAATCCAGATTTTATTTTGAAATATGGATGATTTCACTCATTGTCGTCCCACCACCACTCCCTGCATTCTGAGCTTTTTTCCCTTTGTGGTTCCCCAGCTGGTCCTCCCACCGTTCCACTGTGTCCAACCACAGTAGCCTGCTGAACAACAGTAAAAGCCAAATTTATTGCCACATCCACCTTCGCCTCTGGCCCCGCCCACTCCTGGCTAGTGGTGATGGAAGGTTTCTCATGCAAAATGCAGCCCTTTAATTGAAAAAGGTATATGCTACCTAGAACCATGGGACACGGGTGGTGCTGTGGGTTAAACGACAGAGCCTAGGACTTGCCAATCAGAAGGTCGGCGGTTCGAATCCCTGCGACGGGATGAGCTCCCGTTGCTTGGTCCCTGCTCCTGCCAACCTAGCAGTTCAAAAACACGTCAAAGTGCAAGTAGATAAATAGGTACCGCTCCGGCGGGAACGTAAACGGCATTTCTGTGTGCTGCTCTGGTTCACCAGAAGCGGCTTAGTCATGCTGGCCACATGACCCGGAAGCTGTACGCTGGCTCCCTCGGCCAGTAAAGCAAGATGAGCGCCACAACCCCAGAGTCGGCCACAACTGGACCTAATGGTCAGGGGTCCCTTTACCTTTACCTTACCTAGAACCATGTATGAGGAACTGTGGGACAGCAGCCCCAATGCCATTCTAGGCAAGAAGTAATCTAGGGATGGGGAACCTTTAGTTCTCCCTATATTGTTGGTCTCCAACTTCCATCAACTCCAGCCAGCATGACCAATGGTCAGGGATAGTGAGAATTATAGTTCAACAACATCTGTAGAGCTGCAAGTGTCCCATATTTGGCATATGCCATCAATATAAATGCAGTCATTGTGGAAACCTGCCAACCTCCCTGAGATAAACCATCTACAAGATGGCAGTCCTGATGTTGCTGACATGTGTGTCATTACTACAATAAATGTGATAAGCCCACAATAAATTATGTCAGGACTGCAGACTTCTGCTTCTCTGTATTCTCTCTTTCATGCTGCTTAGCCCAAACTACATATTTATGCATTATCTCAGCTTCCATTGTTCTGTTAATTGTCGAAAAAAATGGCTTTAAAAAATTGTCATGCCTGACAAGTTCATAAGTACTCTTTTAGCTAATTGCCTATCTGTCTTGCTTCCATGAGTTGCTCCACTACAATGTCGTGTTTCCATCATGGTTCCGTTCATTACAATAATGTTGTCAGGCTAAGCTTTGGCTCTGTTGGACATTTCATTTTTGTATGTGGTGCAGGAGGAAGGGAAGACAAAAGAGGAGACAAGAGGTTTCCTTTCAGGACATTTAATCACAACCAGTTCTGGCCCTGGGGAGAAAAACAAAACATACCATTTCAAGTTACTGGCTTTGAGGGGGGAAGAGATGACATCTGCTTGGTATGAGACAGATGGGCCACAGATGTAGCCAGGGCAAAGGACTTTGCGCTACCCGACACACTAGCCTTGGAGCCAAGGAAAGCAGCTCCTGTGGGAAATGGCTGAACAGTCTCCAAGCCACATTTGTTTCTTTTTGCTGATGCCGCCAGCAATGGAAATACAAAAGCATTTGCAGTGTTGCACTTCTACCGTGAAGTCCGTTGTGATAACATTTTTAAAAGCCTGGTATTTCAAACAGTTCCTCTGCAACCCTATAAAAAGCAGGCTGCTCTCCTTGGTACTGAAAGTGGTGTTCTTGCTTATAATCCTCATGGCCCTTATTTACGAAATCAAATCTACAATTGGGCTGATTCTCTGTAAAGTACGTCGTGTTTTTAAAGCCCTCTTAACTCCCTCTTCTCAAAATTTATCTAATCTGGGAAAGACCTCCTCCAGAACTGTCAGAATGCCATTCCATCTATTTTGGAGGGGACAAATTTGCCACAACTCTCCTCTCCTGGAAGAAGAGAGGTGGTATCTCCCTAATAGAGAATGCTACTATGGCCTAAGGGTGATTTCACCCATAGAGGTGGTGACAGGCTATTTAAGCTTGCTATGCCCCATATTCTTCCATCTTCTTTATTAGGCACCGACCCTCACACCCTTTTGCAGTGTGGGCCTACAGGCTAGTCATCTGTTTTCCAAGGGCTGAGTAGGAATTTCTTGGGGAGACCCAAATTGGCTCTGGGTCTTCTCTTTTTTGCCTACTCTGTACTCCGTGATGTTTGTTGGAGTGATGTTCCTTCAATTTGGCTAATTGGCATGGGGTCCGGGCAGGTGAGAAGATTTTAGAAATAATGAGGTAAATAGCTTCAGTCCTATTCATCTGCATGTCAGTGTTTATGTGCCCCAACCTACCCAAGGCCAGACAGAAACCCACCTCCCCATCCTAAACAGTGGAAGGAATAGATAGAAGAATGCCAGGAGACATCAATATTACATCACAGATATATATGGAATGCATTAACAAAAGCAGGTATCCAAGAAAGAAAGCTGATATGACTCTTCTGAACAATGGTTGAACATCTCTTTACAAAGTATTGTAAACCTCCTTTGCAGTACTCCCCAAGTGAATTTTGAAACCCTAACGGCATGGACTTCAAAGGAGGAGGGCAAATGCTCCAAGAGGCTTTCACAAACTTATGTTAGATTTATTGGATGTGTGTAAAAAATAAATGAATCAGAATTCAAGTGAGCAAGTAATTCAGTCGTAAAAGAACAAGTATCATATAATGGTATAGATATTAAAACTAAGTTGTTCCTATTAGGTGATCAATTAATTCAACATACACATAAAATGCATAAATCAGACCATAGACTCTACAGTTCCACTGATTCTTTATAACTTTTAATTACAGAGGCAGGGAGGGAGTGTGCAGGTATCCACTGGTTCAGAGCCTTTTTGAGCTGCTGAACTCAGCTGGCAGCTTTCTTCTTAGATGTCAGTCCCTCTACAGCTGCTGTAATCCAGTAGGATCTTCCTTCTCCTCCTCATCTCTCTGTAACCGCTCTCCTCTGTCTCACAAGAACCTAAAATCCCTTCTGTACTCGAGCTTCTTCCTTGAGTAGCTTGAGTAAAGAGCAAGAAAGGCGATCGTGCAAATACAATGGTACCTTAACATCACTGCACATCACTTCTCAAAATCATCAGAACTTTATTTGACTGATACAAATAAACTCTTTCTTTCATCCCCCTCCCTTCCCAGCCAAACCCCCCTGCTCCAATCTGTCTTTTTCTTCTTCTTTAATGCAGTAGCCACCACAATAGGTGTTATTTTATAAATTACAAGTCTATCACAAGGTTGTGCTGATAGCAGTGCTTCAAAGCAACTCTACAGATCAATTCTGCCCTATGAAAAGGAGGAAGCTATTTACACACTGGATGAAAATTGACGATGCCAGCAGGCATAATGGATGAATAGATACATGAAGATAGGGATCGATTTTCTGAAAGGGACAGGCTACTGGTACCTGTACATAGCAAAGTGGTTGACTGTTTGGGTACCGTATGTGGAAAATTATACTGTAATGCACTCTTAAGTGCAAACTCTGGTGACATGAGTGGACACCAGCATCAAAACTTTGATTAGATTTTAAACACTGCTGTTTCTTTTTTTCTCCTTTGCTTCCCATGTCTCTGTTTTGCCTCTCTTGCACAGAAAGTCGTATGAATATAATATTTTCAGTATTTGAACATGTTTGCATATTTTTTCTCCTTTTGCTTATCATGGCAATACATGGTTAGGACCTCCAAGATGGGCAGGGCATGATGCGCAGTTGTGGAAAGAATGTGGGAACTACTGTGTACCTAAAATTGACATGACTGCCATTTAGAAAAGCACAGTCACCATTCTGGGTGACAGAGCAAACAAAGTCTTGCTCTTAACCACATGTCTGGATATTTTCACCAGATTCTGATTCACAAATGGAATTGGAGACACACAGAGAGATCAGATCTGATTACCCAGATTGAATATTTCATTAATGAAAAACAACTTAAGTATAAGATCCCCCCCACATCAGTTGACTTGATACTGGCATAGGAACAGCACACGTTCCCTGAATCTGAGGAGAAGTTTGACTGCAGCGGGAAACCACTGTGGTATCTCCCATCCTGTATTTTTTGAAACATGACCTGAACAAACAGCTGGCGATATTAGTTATCTGACTTCTGTGCAAATTCACACTGTAAGAGGAAGAGGCCTAGGACTGGAATGTGAAATTTCTTAAGCTAAGATAGTCGCAAAAGGTGATGTGGAAATTACAAGTCTACTTGAAAATCTAGGGACAGGTATATTCTGAAGCTAACTTTGATAAGTTCTGTCCCACAGGAATGAGAGTGCTATTTACAGAAAAGGTTAGCATTGATACCCAGGAATACACATCACCGAGGATCACAGACTGGATTTGGCGAAGTGAATACTTATATACAAAGCATAGCACTTTGGAAGTCTAAGATTGCTTCATATAGAAATAGGATATGGTGCAAGCACATTCCTCACCATTTATATTCCAACCTCTAGTAACCTGGATTCCATCAACAAAGCCATAGTAAACAAAATACACTATAATGCAAGCTTTCTTGACCCTGCTTTTACTTCTTTGTACACGAGTGCCCCTTTCCTTCATTCCATCTTTTCTCTTGATTTCATTTTGCTTCCTTTTTGGCATCAGCAGTCTTCAAAGTTGCACTGCTGGGCTGTGTTGATCTTTAATGTGCACGCTGATTAGATTCACTAGGACGAACTCCATTTTTAATCACATCTTTCTCTCTGATTTAAGGGCAGGAATTATCCACATGCAAGCCTATCCTCCAAGTAGAATCTTATTAGAGAAGGTATAATTTGTCCCAGCTGACTTTTTAAAATGAATTCTAGTTTGGCAGCCAATCTGAACACAGGCCACTTCAGTGAGAGCAAAAAATCACTCTCAGATTGCAGTATGTCTCATCACTGGCCCAGTAAGATCAAATCTGGATGGCGCATTGCTCAGTCTATTCCTATGCAGGCTCGCCTCTATCTGCTAATGAAGGCAGCCAGCTAAGTAGCACGAGGAACTCAGTTGGAATTATGAGCAACTTTTCTGCTAGACGCTGGCATGCCATCTAGGAATGCGTTTCAAAAGCACAGTCTGTCAAGGGCAAAAAGCACCAGCAGGTTGTGAATCACATCTTTTCATAGAGCATAGCTGCATGGCCAGAGCCCAGCAGTAATGATGGGTTGAAAGAGAACTGACTCTGAAGAACTTGCCAGGTTGGTGCATAGAGTTTCTGGCGAAAGTCCCTTGCTGCTTTCATCTTGGAGCCTAATGACAAGTTTCTTGTCCCATTCATGTCTTAATATATCATTCATTTCAGAAACCTTCATGGCTCTATACATAGTTCTGGATATATATATATATATACCTTTAAAGGGCCCTGTTGATTCCCCGCCTATCACAGTTCTTTTGGCTGACCTTCAGAGCTTGACCTGTCTCTTCTTTTAGTTTCAGTGGTTTGATGATCGCCAAACACATCGCCAGGGAAAGCTTCATCCACCCTTCCTTTGGCACCTTGCTTTCTAGAAACAGGTCTGGGATTTTTAGGGCCATGTCTAAGCAGCTTGTTGTTGTTGTTGTTCTGCCACTGTTTACCAATGAATCAGAACAAATGGCAATCAGGTTTTTGGCAGATTGCTGTTCCGATTCAGTAGTCAGAAGCGAGTTTTCATAATGTAAGCGGTGAGCCCAAAAAGAAGAGAAACCCGCTCAGACACAAACCTAGAAATCTCAGGCCTGGGCCTAGAATGCGTGGCACAAAAGGAAGTGTGGGTGAGCCCAGAGACTGAATGGCTTAAGAGAGGCACAAAAAATACATTGCTTCAAAGCAATCATACTAGCCCGAAAATTCAATTTTGAGTTGGCTGAATGATTACAACAAAGTTGCTTTTGAAGTAAGATACACTCAGATGCATTTTTATAACAGGTGCTGAAGCTGAAGAATGAGAAACTTCATACTGAAATGTTAACCACAGCCAAAATAGCTAAAACGTGCACATGTGTAATTTGTGTGGGCACAGAACTGTGGAAAATGATTCTCAGCTTTCTTTGCACATTAGCGATGGGAATAGGAGCACCAGCCATAGTGTGTGTTTGTGTGTGCTAGGTGGAATTCTTTTAAAAATAGAAATCTGTGAAGAGGTGCCCGTTGCTATTAAGCTGAGCTATAATCTGAACTTTGACAAAGTCATATCTCTGTTGAATATTCAGAAATTGTCCACAGGCACTAAATGTTTATCTGGGATCCAGGTCTTCTGATAGACCTCACTTTTTGATTTTGCACATGCTTTTAAATCCACAAAGTTGAAAATTAAGGTGTGTTTCCAAGGTCTGAAAAATGAGATTGGGGTTGACTTCTTGACCCATAACTGGTCTTCTAGCAGAATGGCTAAGATAATTACACACACACACACAGAGAGAGAGAGAGAGAGAGAGAGAGAGAGAGAGAGAGAGAGAGAGAGAGATTTTTTCCTACAAGTAATCTTGACCTGGTTAGATTGTAAACTAATTGGTATAAAAGTTAATCGTTTTGATAGGTGACACTCACCATTTGTGGGATCCACCAGGCTTCTGAGCACATATTCCCTGGTGGATTGGGAAATAGGTGTGCTGACATATGATAGGTTGAATCCTAATGAGAGAGTAGACCCACTGAAAACGATGGACATGACTAATTTAGGTCCCTCAACCTAAATGTGCCCACTTTAACTCAGTCAGAGGCAGGTAACTTACGTCTAGCAGTTGTAGTTACCATTGCACAGGTGGGGATAATGCATGCAGTCTGAATGTTTCAGAGTGAATATCACCTGTGTGCAGAGTCATTAAAGCTAATATTGCTGACCATATGATGGGCATAGGTTAATGCACAGGTGGCTGCTGCATGTGCACCAGACCCTCAAAACAGAACTTACTTGCAAAGGCCATCTGCTGATGCCCAATATAAATTAGGCTTCATTTTATTGGTGGGTGAAATGCAAAGGTATCTTCTCTTGTAAGGAGGCTTAATGAAATGAAAATGACAGTTTAAAATAACTGTTATGATTTTTGTCTCTCAGAGATTATTGTATAAACTAACTTCAGGTGCTATTGATGTACAACTTTAAAAAATAAATAAAAAAAATCAATACAGTGATACCTCGGGTTAAGAATTTAATTCGTTCTGGAGGTCCATTCTTAACCTGAAACTGTTCTTAACCTGAGGTACCACTTTAGCTAATGGGGCCTCCCGCTGCTGCCGTGCTGCCGCCGAGCGATTTCTGTTCTCATCCTGAAGCAAAGTTCTTAACCCGAGGTACTATTTCTGGGTTAGCGGAGTCTGTAACCTGAAGCGTCTGTAACCTGAAGCGTCTGTAACCCGAGGTACCACTGTACTTCAAAATTCAATTATCACTTCTTTTTCCGTCCCTCTCCCCCCCCGAACCTTACGATGTCTATGACAGCAGTATCTCACACTGAATGTAACTGACCTGTAGAAAGATTCTATGAATTGAAAACAGAGATGTTGCATTTAGCCTTTTAAACTATAAAAATCATTTAATAAAAACAATAATAAAAAAATCAAGCATTGATGTTTGGCATAGGAGTTTGGGTTTCAAGCATGACTTTATGTGGAAAGTCAGGGGAACAAAGACGGAACCTGTGGTTTTATTTTACCGTATTTTTCGCCCCATAGGACACACTTTTTTCCCTCCAAAAATGAAGGGGAAATGTGTGTGCTTCCTATGGGGCGAATGCAGGCTTTCGCTGAAGCCTGGAGAGCGAGAGGCGTCAGTGCGCACCGACCCCTCTCGCTCTCCAGGCTTTGCGCAGATCTCTGCAAGCCGTGGGAGCCCGCGCAGAGCTCCCGCTGCTTGTGGAGAGTTGCCTGCATGCCAAAGGCTGGGCGCGCTGAGCTCAGTGCGCCCAGACTTTGTGCACCTCTCCGCCAGGCGCAGGAGCCCAGCGCTGGGCTCCCGCTGCTTGCGGAGAGTTGCCTGTTCTGGGGGCTGGGGTCGGGGGAAGCTCGGGTGCGCCTTATGGGACGGTGCGTCCTATAGGGCGAAAAATACGGTATTTTAATTTTAAATAGTGAATATTTGGCTTCATATAATAATTTAACAAGAGAAGGAAGGCTCTTGTAAGCTCCTACCTGTTTAAGAGGACCAATCAGTCAGATCAGATAGGTTTGTGGGCAAGACAGGGACTATTTGTTGGTGGTCCCCTAGTCCTGGAACTCCCTTTCTATAAAACTATGCACAGCCCCTACAGTGCAAGCCGTTCCTTGAAAACTCATCTATTCCCAAATGCCTTTCTTTAACTGTTTGCTGTTGATTCTTGAGTTCAAAGGAAAATGTTGCTAGTAGGAACATCTATCTTCTAACACTCTTGTTTGCAAAATATTGGCTAAAGTTGTGCTAAGAAAAACATTCTCTCTAGGTTAGCATTTTAGTTTTCCAGAAGGAATGGCCCCCTCGCCCATGCACTGTTCTAGAAATTCTCCTAACACGCACACACACCTCCATCCAATTGTGTATAGGGGGGTGCAGGGGGAAAGCCTCATTGCACAAACGGAAGACCTTGAACAGGACTCTGCTGGCAGGACTCATTAGTGCAGGGGTCAGCAAGGCTTACTGGGCATAAGTCGGATCACTCCTTCAGAGATCCTCCGTGGGCCGGACCAGCGCAGCATGATGCCAGGAATTACATCTGCGCATGTCTGCTGTGCCGGAAATCACTTCTGCACATTCCCAGATGCCGAAAATCGTGCCTGCACAGAAGCAATTTTCAGTGTTTGGGAATGCGCAGAAGCAATTTCCGGCGCTGCTGACACATGCAGATGTGATTTTCGGCGTCTGGGCATGTGCAGAAGTGATTTCCGGAGCCGCGGAAGAGAGTCCCTGTGCTGTGCTGTGCCAGTTTAGTGCCGTGCACAGGGACTTGCCAAGCGGGCGGCTCAGTTCGGGGGCGGCTCATGGGCTGGCTTAGCGACCCTCATGGGCCTCTACCGTCCCATGGGCCTTAGATTGCCAACCTCTGCATTAGCAGAATCCTGCCATTAATCTCTCTACAACCTGCACAGTAGTCTGAAGTAGAATTCATTTCAGCTCTAATTCAAATATCAATTGCATTATCTGAGAAACAGAAAATCAGCTTTATGGACTTTTTAGTGTGGTCGCAAAAAGCTTGAGCTGTCAGTCATCTATGCCTTTTGAATATAGAGAAAATATCTGAAAGAGGCTGTTGACAAAGAAAACCAACCCTTTTGTTATACTCTCAATGGGGGCATAGCTCAATGGTAGAGCATCTGCTTTGCAAACATAAGACTCCAGGTTCCATCATTGCGTTCTCGTTTTGCAATCTCAAGCAACGGGGCTCAGAAAGGCCTTCATCTGAGTGAGCTTCTGACAATCATAGCAGACAGCACTGGACCCAATAGCCCAATGGTCAGCTTTGTAATACAGCATCTTAATGAATTAACATATGCTCCTTTTAATTTTCAGTGGAACATTGGGAAAGGTGAGTGGGATATATAATTGCAGAGGAATCTAACTGACTCCAGAGCTTCATTGCCCTTCACAGTGAACTTGGTTCACTGCCTAAAAGCCAACAGCTAGCCTAAAAGCCAACAGCTTCTATACTGTGTTCATTGGGATTTTCACCCTAGAAAATGGGTTTAGGATGGGATGGAGGATGTGACAGTCTTGCTGCCTTCAACAGCCTTAAGGCTCACTCAATAAAAGCAAACATCCCAAATGTCTCATAGAGAGAGATTGAATTTCTTGGGTACATTATATATATAAAATACATCTGCTGGAGGCACTTGGTGTTTAACCAAGTGGGAGGATGAAGTGAGTTAATCTGTGAGAAATAGACATCCCAAGCTAATGAGACAGATCATTTGGGTAAATGGAACTGTCATTGCTAGATGGAACAACTGGGTTGTTTCTTTCCATCAGCTGTTACAATAATTAAAAAGGAAAACCAACACAGGTGCAACCTTGATCTCTGTGATTTCAGCAAGGAAAAGACAGCTTCCAGCACCCAAGTTATCCAGGTTCAATTCTATGCTCTATAGATTGCCTTTGGCTATGTCACCACCATTCTGTAAAAACACCTCTTCTCATTGCGTGTAACACAATGCATGATGCTGCCTATTTAACACTGTTGAAAACTATGCCTTTACTTAAATGCTTAAAGGGAAGAACATTTATTTTGGAACTTAACCCCTGGCAGGTTTATCCTTTAAGGTGTAACCCTCAGCTTTGCCCCAGACTTCATGGGTAGTGTTCACTGTCCATCTCGAGGCAAGCCCTGAGGACCAGTTCTTATGGATAATAATATGGTTCCATTGTATCTATCGACACAATGAAAAGTGACAAAACATGAACCCTTGATTCTCAAGATCACACTTCAAAATTCTGAATTATCTGAGGGCTTTTTGTTCTCGCAACCACAAATCCACACCCTACAATGCAAGCTCCAGTTTTGATCTACATGTTATACATGTTTATGGCAAGCATTGAGTCATGAAGGCTGGGGCAGGATTTGCAACTGTTCTATGCTTAAACTTTTAAAATCTATAATATGGGTTTGGATATATCTCAGTTGAAATGAGGGAACTGTTTAAATGTGTCCACAGTACCATGGATGCTATATAACTTCAGTTGATCTGCAGGGATCTCATTTGTTAAACTTGACTTGTCAGGTCAAGATGCTGACTCCCATTTACTGTCTGCTATTGCTGGCAGCTGAGGATCTACATTTGATTGACAAGTGGCTAACATTAAGCCATCTGATATACTGAGAGAGCTTGACTATATATTTATGAGAGAGCTCATTAGTGGGGAAGTGTTTCTACCTGGCTGCCTTAGTGGATTTTGACTGGTCATCTTTTCTCACTTGTATAAGGGCAAGAGACTGGGATTGCCAAGATATCTATAGTTAGCTATTGAAATATCTAAACATGGAGTAAATCCTGCTAGGAAATACAATTCATTTTGCTGAACAATCCCTTAAGCAGAAGCATGAAACCATGGCAGCTCAAGAAGGGCAATTTGCAACACTTAACAACTTCGATCTCATTTCCCAAATCCCTACTATCCAGAGCTTTAAAAGGCCAAGAGCGCCCATTTGTATAATTGAACTTGTTGCCACAGGAGACCAAGTCAAATGCTGACTGCTGAGGCAACATCATTCCTAAATCAGATGCCTTTGAGCAGGTAAATAAATTGGGGACCTGATGCTTACACTGCTGCTGAACATGGTTCAGAATAATATATGTATGTAGAGAGTGGATTTCATGGTGGTCTGGAAAAAGTGTCATATCGGCCATCCTTTCCGCAGCAGATCCATGCTGTAGCACTGGGAAGGACACAAATCAGTAGAATATCAGAGGAAGGTCAAACAAAATTGGGATAAATCTCTCCAATCCTCCATTTCATTTCTTGTTTTATTAAATTTATACTCCACCCTTTCTCCCAAATAATTCCAGCTTCACAATCACTCAAGGATCATATCCATCCTATAGGATGTTTTCCAAGATCAGATAATGTAGATTAGTTTCATACTAAGAAGTCATGCATTGTTGTAGGTTAATTAAAATATAGTAAAAGGAATCCTTAAACTCATTACAAACCTCTTAGCTGTCAGACGCAGCTCCTGGGTACTTTTCAAAAGTAGTCTGCATTGAACAAGAGTAAGTTTCCTAGTTATTCACAATAGGAAGAAAGCCCAACCAATACATTTTTATAGGATTCAGAGAATATTACCTGACCTGCTGTGACCTTTTGCTGCAAATAGATTCACTGGCTGCAGTGGCAGGTTTCCCTGCATTCCCCACTTTGGTCTGAACTGGGTAGTGATACCCATAACAAAATTCAGCTTGGCATCACTCAAACCACCAGTTTAAATCTGCTGACATTTGCATACTTCAAACATCATTTTTGTCTACATCATAAATGACTAAAATACTAAAGAAAGGTAGAGGGGTAATTCTAATCTACATTATTAAAACTCTACATAGTTATCTGGAATGAAAAAGAATAATTAACACAGAGCTGTGAAAGAGTTGGAAAACTGTAAATTCTATAACATTTATGTGAGCAAAAGGATGGTCAAAATGTCAGAAGGAACATCAAATTTAGAGCTGAAACAAATTGGCACCCCAAACTTTCCTCAAAATTTTCTTTTGCAAATGCCAAGCATTCTATGCATGTTCTATTCCAAATTTTAAATCTCTGTTTTTGACTCCCAATAAAATTTTATTATGATGGTTGACAGGGCCGTCTTTACCCAGGGGTGCAAGGGGTGTGGGGCACCCAGGCACCGAATCCTGGGGGTGCCAAGTGCCCGCCGCTGAAGCCACCTAAGCTCCCCGGGGCAGTTGGCTCATGGTGACGCCACTCACCCGACCCTGACCTCCCGTTCCCCGGCCGCTGTCAAAGTTGACTCCAGCGAACTGCATTGCAATGGAGAGAAGGGAAGAGGAGCAACAGCACCCGCTGTGGGGAAAGGGGGAGGAGGGAGGGAGGGAGGGAGGGAGGAAGGAAGGAAGGAAGGAAGGTAGGTGGGGGGTTGAGATCGAGCCTGTCCCCGCTGCTGGAAACAAGCGCTGCTGATCCACGCTTAGCCCCGCTCGCCTGGTGGCAGCTATGTGCCCACTAGAAGCCTGTTGCTGCTGCTGCGAGGGAGACCCTGGCCACCCCCAGTGGTTCCTGGGTGGGTCTGGGAGCAGCGGAAGCAGCTGGCAGAACAGGGGAGGGGGTGGGTGGGTGCCCTCTGCCTCTGATCCTGCAGAGCCCCGAGGCGGAGCAACCCATCTCTCTCGCTCTCCCTCTCCCTTCCCCCCGCCTTGGCAGAGCTTCCGTTTCTCTACACTCCCCCAGCCACTTTGCCGCCTCTCCCTGCTCCTCCCGGCCTCTTCCCAATCCTCCCCAGCCATGACCATTTCAGTTTTCACCTCATAAAGATGGTGGTGTGGGATCACTGTAACCTATAGACTCATGACTGTCAGAAACATCACCTCCATTTGTAATAAGGTGACTATTACTTGCTCGACCTGGCTAGGGCCGGGAGGGGCACACAGGGCGGGGCAGGAGAGGGAGAGGGCAGCACAATCTCCTCCATAGCCACTAAACACACACACACACATACACACAGAGGTGCTTGTCATTCACAACGGTGCCGGGGGACTATACTAAATTTGGGGGCGCTGGGCAGATCTTTGCCCCCCGGTGCCACATATGCTAAAGAAGACCCTGATAGCTGAGAATAAGAGGAGGTTTTGATGTGGCATTAATTGGAGCTCTGTATTAAGATTAGTCGTAAAATATATTTCACAAGTTGATTGTCCATCTCAGAGTTAAAACTAAGAAAGGGGAGAGAGAGTTAGAGAGATTCTGCAGTAAAAGATTTAAAAATCTGTTGTGGGACTGAGTAAACAACTAAGCACAACCTGTCACAGCTGAAAAATATAGGTCATGTTTCAAAGTGTGTGTTGTCTACCTAGAAGGCAAAACCATAGTAAGGGTGGGGAATCTGTGTCCCTCTAGATATTGTTGGATTATAACTCCCATTACCCCAGATCATTGACCATGCTGGCTGGACTGTGGGAGCTGGAGTCCAAAAACATCTGAAAGACCATATGTTCCACCCCTGCCATAGGCCAACATTCATGCCACCTATGAATCAGAAATCTTTCATAAACTGCAATGTCTTATCTGCATTTAGCAAAATGCAGAACACTTAGTGCATTCAGTTCATGGGGCAGTCTGATACACGATGGCACTCCAAGCATTAATTTTAGGGAGGGAAAATATAGTCAGATATTAAGGTCCGTGTCTGCTCACGCAGAAATATAGTCTACTGCCCAAGAACATTGCTGAGGCCAGTAAATCCTCTGCAATGCACAAACAGTAAATCCCCATCTCCATACGTTGCATGAATGAGAGATGGAAGTTAAATTGCTGCCGTCTGGTGTGGTGACACTGTCCCCAGACAGCTGGGCAGCCTTTGCTCCCTCTATCTCTTCCTCCATGGAAGATGACAAATCAAGAACAGCTGGAGGGCTGTTCCTTAAATCCATCATTCATCAGTCCGCCTCCCAAGCACAGATCACCTTCAGCATTAGTCAGCAAAGAGGGAGCCGCAGACATTTTTTCCTCCTCAAAGTCATTGGATGCACCAGTGCATTTGCTGGTTCACAGTTCTCAATGGGGCAATAGAATTAAGTGCTTGCACTACTACTATCAGTACACATGCACAAAGAAGTCAGGAGAGACCTCTTTGGAAGCAGATAAGCTGTGTTCCTCATGCTGACCAGGAAAGCTTGTTAATACCCAGCCAATTTGGAATTAAGCCAATGAGCATTTGCCCATTACCAGCATTTGAATTTAAGCATATTTAATGAAATGGGATCCACAAAGAATTAACTGCATGTTCACTACTTTATAACTTGTCACTTGAGCTTGCAGTTAAGTATAGCATCAAGAGATGATTTGCATGGGTGAATGGTCCCTCTTATGTCAGATACCACAGATAACAGCTTTTCCTATCACCACAGTTCACCTCAAACAAAATGTGTTGGATCCAGCCTCAGCTATGCATAGTTCCCACCAAAACCATTGACCGCCTTCTCACAGTGATTTCAATAAGACCGAAAACAAACTTAATCTGGATACAAACCTAATGATTTTAATGAGGTCAGTTCACATTCTCAGCCATAAAGAGTTACACCATCTTGGGGGCAATCTCACTGCTTATAGGAAAAACTCATAGATAGCATTTGTATCTTAATTATATTAAGCAACTGATTATCATCAAAGCATGTCTAATTTTGATTGCTGTTATTAATTTAGTTTAGCAACAAATTAAGATGGTTTATTGAACCGTTTTTGACAAGTAGCAATCATATTTCTGAGGGCATAAGCAGGTCTCCTGAGTCGATACATCATATTGCCATTTGCCTAAAGTACACTATTTTCAGATCTCTACATGTTCACATTATAAGATGTGGCTTCATCCCACCACCAAGACAGAGCACTGTTGGAGGAATCTGACCCAACATATTTTGCTGCATGTCTTAGTTTGACTGCAATGAGTGAAACAAAAAAGAAAAATATATCTATATAAAGCTTCAAGTTTATTTATGGTGGTTTCTCTAGTTACAGGGAAGCTGTAAGTAAAGCCTGATTTTATTGCCTTTTGATCTCATTGCAGTCAGGCAGACATTTATTTTAGGATAAATGATTACCCCATTTATGAAAGGAGTATCCAGTCCATGATAATTCCAATAACCTCCCTTGATGCCTGTTTTATGTGTTGTGATTCCATCTGATACTCTTCCAGGTAATGATTGGGTGAACTGGGTTGCCTTATAGTTGCTCAGTGCTATCTTTAAAAACAAAACTATCCTATAAAGCACAGAAGTGATTTAAAGTAAACTCTGCTTTTTATCCCATACTTCCATTCATTTCTAACACTGTTTTTCTTTCAATCCTCAATGGTACTCTACATGGGAGACAGAATAATACCAAATCCACAAATGTTATAAAGGGAAAAGTATATCTATATGCATTGCTTGAAGACATGTCCAAATGAAGAGAATGTCATTCCTCAGCAGTTAGATTAATTGGCGCTGACGGAAAATGAAGAGAGATCAGAGATGCTAGAATACAATGCTCAGGTTTCATTCCCTTATATTTAAATATGCATTATCCCATTCATATCGACATGGCTTTCATGCCACATAACTATAAGATGAACTCAGCAAAAGCCCAATCGTTCCACCCATAGCTCAATCTGAAGAACTCCTTTTTCTAGGAGTTCTAGTTTGTGTAAAATGTATTTAATATGCATGTGCATTGTCATGAATGAAGTGTATTTTGCTGGGAAATAATCAACTTTGTGACAAAACTAGATAGGAAAGCCAGACATAAGGTTTCCAGAGAAACTCTAGGGCTGTTAATAGTTGTACAGAAATAATATGGGGGGGGGGGGAGCTCCTGCTTAACATAGCTTACTGTTGCTACCCCCATAGCTTACAGGGGGGTATGGGGTTGTTTATATTTTGATTGTGTAGTTTGTGGTTTTATATTTTGATTTTATTCTGTGAACTGCCCTGAGACCTCCAGGTATATAAATTCAATAATAATAATAATAATAATAATACTCAGATTCAGAAGCATAAAACAAGAGGATGTGGCAACAAATAGGCTTCCTCACCATGCTCAACTAAAATGTCTCAATGGATTTTCAGAAGCCTCATCACTGAAGATGGAAGGTAGTAGTTCTTTTGCCCCTTTCCTTTTTGGGCTTCCCTGCTGAGTTTGTCATGAGGGAAGCCAATTAATGCCAATTTTTGTGTAGCTTAGTGGGGTGTGGACACTCTTATGTTTAGAGCTGATGAGAAGCACAGCTCACTGTGCAGACAACTCATTGACAGCTCAGCAGCTGTCACATAGTGATGCCACGCGAGTGACCTCCTATAGTCTTGGCGTGGATTTGAATAAGCAATCATAGAAGTGGAAAGCTCAGAGTAGCCTTGGACATCTGACCCTCTGAAAAGCAAAGTCTATTAAGAACTGACAGCTTTTCCTGCCTGATGTATCACATTGACATGAAAAGGAAGATTGTCTAGCACAAGGCAAGCCCAGGAACCAGAGTCATCCCTGCATAACACTATGGCTAGGAATGGATCGGGAATCTGTATTAAATGGATTTATAGCTGGAATGTGGTTGATCCAATCTGATTAGGCTTTTTTTGCACTGGACTGCCTCTTTCATGAAGTGCTCCCTTATGTCTGAGGGTCTTGTGTATTGTAATTCTGACTGTTTATATGCAAATATTTATATATATATATATATATATATATATATATATATATATATTGCAAATAATATATATAAAAAGAGTCAGGTCCCATGCTGTACTATATTTCTGCTGCATAATTTGTAAGCATATTAATGCACATGCATTTTATACAGTTTATACGCATTGTTGCATATATATGTACAAGTTCTTGCGTGGCAAGGCCCCCAAACCAGCCCCCCATTAGAATAAAATTCACACTGACACAGAATTTTGGTTTAAGGTTATTGGGCAAAATTTTAGGCCACAGCTTCATTGATTACAGAAATGTGAGCGGTATTGGCTTAGGCATTGGCAAAGAACTATATCGGACTCCTGCCCCCTTTGCAGGAAGTCAGTAAGGGTAAACCACCCAAAGAGGATGCCACATTGGGGAAACCTGCCTGTAGCTCTCCTTGGTGTCTCCAGAGGCCTGGCATGGCCCTAGTCCCTTAGTGGACTTCAGACAGGATCCAGGCCCTGGATTTCTTTAACGGAATACCCTTGGTCAATGGAGGGGCAGGCAATGGCTGACCTCCCCTCCCCCACAAATCAATGAGCCAATGCCTAACCGCCAAACCTTACAAAGTTGTGACGATTGCTAAGAGGTAGGCAAAAACCAAGTGGCCAGTGCCAATCTGCCAAATGGAAAAATTCCTACCTGGCCCCTGTCCCAAGACAGGCAACCAACCAAAGTCCAAAGCAAGGCCAGAGGACGTCTAAAATAAGGGGCAGGTGGGGCAGGTGTTCAGCAGCGTGAAGCAGGTGCCTGACACACATTATGCTGCCAGTTTTATATCACCCCACACAAAAGTGATTGGCCAAGAAGCTGGGGTGATCATGGTGCCACCCTGGCATGACGGCATTACTCTGTCCACGCCAGGGGGGAGGAACCGGCCTGAGGGCCTACCCACAACCAGGACCATCCTTAAAGATGATCCCACTTTTAGGAAACTGGGAGTGCATATGAGCATAATATGTATATAATACTGTATGAATAATAATAAGCATAATACACATAATATTGCATTAATATACAATAATCATTTTTTATTGGTATGGTAGGGCAGGGGAACTTGATTTTCATCAATATTAAGGAGAGAGACAGGAATTGGGGGGGGGATCTATGTGCGTAATTTCAACAGGAAGCTCCATCTGTATCTATGTCACACTAGCTAGTTCTAATGAAAAATAAAGCATTTGATCAGAGGAGATATCACAACACACTGCCAACTTCATTCATTCCATATGGTAGGGAGAAATGAAATTCCACTTCTTTAGTAGCATACAGATAATACAGATTTCACTTTATGGAATCAAGCATCCAGGGAAGAAATCCAAAATACAGTTACCAGGTGGAGGGTTATAAGCGGTTATATACAGCTATAAAGTTGGATAGCTTCAGTTTTTCTGGAACCAACAAGCAGCCCAGAGGTGTTTTCACGCAAGATTTTCACCAAAAATGGCAGCACAATTGTGAATTGCTTGCAAAATCCTAGAGCTCCTCCATCTCCAATACTTGCAGACAACTGTTTTGTGCTTGGGACTGCGGGGTTGAGTATGGCATCAGACACATATAAAAGGCTAAGGTTGGGCCCAGTGCCAAGCATATTTAGGGAAGGATAGGCAATCTCCCTCACAAGCTGCCAAAATGTTGCACCAGCAAATGGAGGGAATATTTTAGCTCTAGGAAATAATTTGTTTGGGCACAGTGTTGGATTAGATCATCCATTTCAGTTTTCCATCTCTATGTAATGTGATTTAATTTAGCTGTATTCAAGTCAATAGACTAAATACAGCAAATCCAGTTACTTTGATTTAAGCCATTGACAGATTACAGCATTAAGCAACTTATTTTTCAATCACCATCAAGCCTGTTTGCTATGTTCCCATGTCACTAACTTAGCCCAAAAGCCAATCTAGTTAAAGTCATTCTAGGGTTTGATACCATGATATATGAAAGTATCCTTACTCTGCTATCTTGTCATAATGAAACCTGCTTTGAAGTTTAAAATTCAGAATGGCTATGCAGTAACATCTCTGGCTGCCACCTCAAAAAATGGCTTTAAATATTTTAAATAAACAAAACAAATATTTAGCAAGGTACTGCTTGATCTTATGTATGTTCATGCAGATGTAATGAATATTACTCCCAAATGTGTGTAACAGGAGAAAATCGGGAGGAGGGGGAACTTGCCACTGCCGCCTCCTCCTCCTCCTCCTCCTCCTTCAAATGATAACTAGCTAACTCATCTTTCATCTATATCTGTCCCACTGTATCTATTCAGTTGTGGCACCAAACTGATGTTATTCAGCTCAGAAAACTGACTTAGCAAAGCAATTTCTTTCCACAGCAAAACTCAAGCAAAGTTAAGAAGATACCATCAGGGGCCTAGTAGATTTCGGCGAGGCGAGGCATATAAATAAATAATTAAGGGCAACCTAAAGGCACATTCTCTCTTGAAGGTGACATGGGAGAGAAAGAAATTGAACTCAGAATGTGCTGGATGCCTTAGATTCTGCCCTCTAAAGAAACAAGGCAAAGAACGCATGGGCTTTTTTTCATCATCAGGCTTTTTTTATTATTATTGACGGCATATATAATGTGACACTTGGCTGCTCTCTGATTTTTTTAAAAAAGACAATGCATGGTATTTACTTGTTCAAAACTTTGTAATTCTCATCCTGCCTTTCTGAGGGTAAGCAAATGAAATTATGCTTCCACCTACTAATCCCTCACCCTCTGATATAATTGTTTCTCAGCTTCAGAGGTCATTGGTCCCCTCAGTGGGTGGGTGGGCACCAGCACAGTCCCCGATTGTGGGTTTGTAGTGGTGTTTCCAGGGATGCTGTGGGTGGGGTTTCATTTGTCATTTTTGTATTTTCTACTTTTGTGTCTTCTCCTCGTCGTAGGCTGAGTGTGCATTTGATATGGCTTCCATTACACTGGCACAGTGGTAGCAGATCTCTCTCTCTCAATCTCTCTCTCTCTCTCTCTCTCTCTCTCACACACACACACACACACACACACAGCATAATGTGAGCATAGGATTGCTCTGTCAAGCCTGTGAAATGTATTTAATGCTGCAATTAAACATTTATATTAAATGAAGTAATAACTAGCTCTTTTCTTGGATATTTATTATCCTGGTAATATATTGCATGCATCGTTGCCTTTCTCTTATGGCATCTGTAAGCTGATGTGATTGGTTAAATATTCTAATACTGAAATGGGGAGGAATGATTATTGCTAATGAAGAAAACAGGACCAAAGCTTAATGACTTCACATTAGCATCCTAATTTCAGTTAAACACGGTTTGTTGGGGAGGAAGTGACTCGTTTACTTTTCGTGTGTCTGTCTTAAAAAAATAGCTGTCCTCCAAGAAATTTCAGCCTTCAACTAGAAGGAACCTTAAGACCTCAAGTCTTAGGCACACTAACCTGGGAGTAAATCCCATGGAATTCATTTCTGAGAAAGCATCAAACAATAAACTGTAATCTGCAACAAAATTTTAGTGCATTCTCATCTTACATCTCATCATGAATACTTTTTCTCTCTGTCAGAATATATACATTGTGTGTGTGCATGCGTGCGTGCATGTGTGTGTGTAGAAAACATTATTATCATCACAGTGGTTGATCAAATTGCCAAGCATATTTACTAAGCATGCAGTGTTACATTAAACATGGACAACATAAGGACAGCTATAATTTTCTAACAGTGCAATCATATGCATGCAAAGGTCATTTTAGGATAGCATAAGGTAGTTTTTTTACTTGGTAGGAATGGGCAGTTCTGTTAATTTTAGTTTCTTCAAGTTTCTCATTTTTTCCAGGCTTCAGTTTTCCACATTTCCACATCAGTCTGCAATTAATAATAATAATAATAATAATAATAATAATAACAACAACACATGAAAATTCACCAATAGTTTAGTGCAAATTCCTCCTAATGTGTGCATGTTTCTATGCAATTTTTCCTAATACACTCATTTCTTGCAAAATGATTTTTCCTAATATAATGCATTTTGCATGTTATTTATGCCCACTTTACTGCAGTATATGCTGTGTTTTGGTTCTCATTTTGGAAAGTGTGAAGCAGGGAGGTTCATCTTTAAACTGAAACTGAATTGCCTTTCTCCCCCATCTCTATTTCTTGGTCTTCTTGAGCAACTAGTTAGAGTAGAGCTTTTAAGAAATTTTAAAAATGAGTAAATCTGCTTTTAAAATTATATAGTTGATTCTGATGACATGCCTAGGATTTTCAGAGAACTTTAAATGTGGATTTGCATGTTAGCTGTGGGTTGTGAGGAAGGTAAGCAAGCCAAATGATGTAAGTAAGCAAGCAAGAATGTAACTATGGCTTTCTTCTCAATATGGTCTTCTTCTGCTCATGATCAGCAGGAGCAGAAGAAAAAATGTTAAGCTGTGTGGTAGGGTGACGAAGAAGCACAAGAAAGTACAATGGGTAAGGGGTATTGTGGGGGAAATGAGAGTAGCATTGGGTCTGAGGTGGATGTTTGTGTGTTGATCATCATAGCAGCTAATCTGGACTAGGGTGTGAGGGTTACTGTGAGATATGGACAGGGTGATGAGGGCCAGAAGCCTCAGCAGTGGGCAATGGATGTGGGAATGGCAGTGGGAAAGGAATAATGATGGTGCCACAGAAATCTGTGAGCTACACATCTACTGAAAAATGTATGAGAGGGTGTATATTGCATATGACTTCACAGTCTTGATGTGGCTGAGGTCAGTTGTTTGCAAGTAAAAACTCCTCTATGCCTGCAAACTCTAAAGTGTTTACTTTAAGCAAATAAAGTTCCAAATTACTTTTACGACGATAGAAATTTGAATATTAACTCTCTGTGAAATTTACCTTTGAATATTTGGCTTTAACGACTCTGGTTTCTTTCACTTCCTTTCAAGTTGCCTTTAAATATTATGTCTCAAAAACAAACACACCGTAACTTGTTTATGATCTTCTTCTTTTTTACTATCATAAAGCAGGCCTTTCATTCCTGCTGGATACCCACTCAGCTATGCGTGGCACCTAAGTATAAATTTCAAAAAGCAAACCAATAACAACAAAATGGGCTAACGCTGAATTAATGATAACTGAGCACCAAAATCACAAAGGACAAATGGATAAGCCCTTCTCTGAATTTGTTCCAGTCGGAATTCACATGTCGTAAGTTTAGAAAATTCGCCCACTTCAGACTTCACAATGAATATTCAATTTAGCTCTCTTTCTCACTCCTTAGCCCTGCAGAAAGAGAAGTGTCACCCCAAAGATAAGTCGTTCAGTGCTCCAGTTGCAATCCCAGAGACAATTTCAGAGAACACAGGACCTTTATGATGCAAGAATAAAAGCAAACTCAGGGAAAATATGTGGGGAGAGTCAAAGGGAGCAGTGCGGAGCAGAGTCAGGGCTTTTTCACCTGCCTCCTCTTATCTGTACAATCCTGACCTCGGGGGTTGCCTTTCCTGCTTTCAAAATCTAACTGACACCTCAGCTGTGGTCCCAAGTGTAGCACAAGATCAACTTGGAAAGCCTTTCCACATAAAGTATTGTTGGAAAAATGGGAACTGGCAGTCTCATTCATCCTAAATAAGTCTAAAGCATAGAATGCATTCCAGATTGCACTTAATAATTATTTTACTATAGCCTGCATAGCCTGGGTGTGCAGAGCACTAAAATGGTGGCTTTCTTTTTGTATTTTCACCACTGATAAATAGTAAATAAGTTTTCAGACTAATACCCAGCCCACTGCCACCCCTGCAATCAGCTTGGTGTTATAATGGTATGCCGTGCCTGACCTCCTCAATTGACTTATGAAACAGAGAGGGAGCCTGAAAGAAGCAGATGCAGAGCATTTATTTTATTCTTTAATTGGCTTTTGTTGTGAGCAATCCAGACAGACAGACAAAATGACTTTCAGTGTCTGAATTCACCCCTAAGGTTAGAGTGACAGAATGTCGCTAGCCAAGGTCAAGGTGTCCTTAAAGCCATGCACAGCACCCTCTCTGCATGAAGAATTCCACAGTAACAGCCTTTTTTTCTGTTTGGGTGAATGCCCTTTACTTACATGCTGAAGGTGATTAGGATGCTTACAGGTTGTGTTGGTGAGCTGGCTAGATTAGCTGTCCACCTGAGTTCCTCATGGGGAATTTGATCATGCAGCCGATCCCCGAAGAAAGCAGATGTGCTAGCCCTATGCTCATCACTTGGGGAGCGCTGATGACAGGGCTTGGGAGTCATTTTGCTTGGCACTTTGACAAGTGTGTGGGACAACCCACCTGTCAAAGATGGCCTGAGGGACAGATTAGGAGCTGGAGCTCCTAGAAAAATGTAGTAGTGATGGGATAAGTTATGGAACAGTAACTGGTTAAAGAGCCTGAAGCAGAGAGCAGGAATAATACATCTCACAATGGAATGAAAGAAGTGAGGTCCACAAAGGATTTGTATCAGGACTCTTGCCTTTTAACTTGTTCATTAACAATTTGAAATTAGGGCTGAGCAGTGAGGTGGCCAACACCACCTCACTGACACCAAGGTATTCGGGGGTAGAAACAGAAAGGGATCACAAACAGCTCTGTGGAGAAATCACTTTTTGTTTCCTAATAGAGTTTTCTTTATTGTGAATCATAAAGGATTCACATATGTGCCATTTTACTTCATATACAGTGGTGCCCCGCAAGACGAATGCCTCACAAGACGAAAAACCCGCTAGACGAAAGGGTTTTCCATTTTCCGAGGCGCTTCGCAAGACGAATTTCCCTATGGGCTTGCTTCGCAAGACGTTTTCGTCTTGCGAGTTTCCCCCTTTTTCCCCCCTTTTTCTAAGCCGCTAAGCCGCTAATAGCGCTAATCCGCTAAGCCGCTAATGGGGTGCTTCGCAAGACGAAAAAACCGCTAGATGAAGAGACTCGCGGAATGGATTATTTTCGTCTTGCGAGGCACCACTGTAACTGAATTGACTATGGACTCGGCTATACAGCTGCAAATACAATGTTAAGTGTGTTTTAAGTGCATTATACAAATGTGACATTAGATGGCGATGGTGAGCTTAATGGCAAATTATTTTTCAATACGCTTTTTTAAAAAGCATTTTCACAGCATTTTTTATATGTATCTTGATTTCACCTATATATACAATGTATCAGGAGAAGAGCCAGTGGATGGTTGGTTCCATTATACCAAAATCAATGTGCACTTTCATAAGTGAAGTCCTGGTTATTTATATAAATACAGAGAATTGAAATCTGGTGTCTTTAATTAGCTAAAGAAATTGACATTCCTAACCACAGTGGAAGGGAATCTGTGTGAGCCTTGAAGGAGAGGTCAGGAGATTTAACTATGAGAGAGCTGGAAGCCGGACCAGGTAAGGATCAGTATGGCTTAAAGAGGCCTGGGGAGCCTCAAGAAAACCCAAATAGCTGCAATTACTGGCTAGAACAGGAGAAAGCTGTGAGGATTAGGATACTTTTTGGGAGACAGCCTTTGAAGCGGCATGAAAGCCAAAAGTCATCCTGGAGTGTTGAGTTCCTGAGACAACAGAGGATTGCTGGACCAGGACGAGAATTTCAGTAGGAGTCCTGAAAACAATAGGCTCCAGAAGCTCTAAAAGAATCTTTCCAAAGTGTTGACAAGTGATCAATTCAATGGAAAATGCAATTTAATGTACGTTAAGTGTAAGATTATGCACAGTGAGGCAAAATATCCTAACTTTACATATGCACTGCTGGAATCTGAGCTGGCAGACTAACTAGGTAAGAGCTCTAGGTGGATAACTTAATAACTATGCAGCAGCTGTGGCCAAGGCTAATTCCATGTTAGTGACCATTAGGAAAGGATATCAAAATAAAAATAATGTAATGTAATATGCACTTGAATACTGTGTATTTATTTTTATTTTTTTATTTATTTTTTATTTTATTTTTTTGCTTACTGTATCTCAAAAAACACATTGTAGAGCAAAGGAAAGCACATAAAAAGACAACTAAATGGACCAGGCCACAGTCATTGAAATTATTCCAGCATCACTGAGCCAAATGGTACTCTAGATGCCTCCATCAGACATGTCCAAACTGTAGTGTCTAATTTTGAATTAATATGAGCAATTTTATCTTCAAAGTGCCTAGGAAACTGGTCACAGCAGACTACTGAGGGTACCATCAACTCTTCTTCCTGGGCAGTTCCCACAAACCACTTTCTCTACTCAGAAAAGCTTTATAGGGCAGCTACTTGAGGATGGAATGATGCTGGAGACAATTCCACATGGTAGGCACATGTGACCTAACAGTTGTCCTTCATCATTTGCAGCTCCCCAGAATGCCAGGGGACTCTGTGGGCTCTGCAATTTCAGAGAAGGCATTTAGGAGTGATCCTGTCAAGAGCCCTTTCCATCTACAAGTGAGACCAGAGCATCAACAGGAGTACCAACGATGTTGGCCAGAAGGTCTCCCAGAGCTACCATCAGGCTCAGAGGTTAGAGGCATCAAAGGTCATCTGGTCCAACCCCTTGCCAATGCAGGAAATCCACAACTACAGAATTACTAGTTGCTTGCTGGGGAACAATACCAGGAGCTGAATACTGCCCTCAAGTCTGCTTCTGGGCATCCCAGAGGAAATTGATTGGTGACAACCAGAAACAGGGTGCTGGAGCAGATAGACTTATGATTTGATCAATCTCCCCCACCCCCTGCCCTGAGGCACTAAGAATTGCCAGAAACAATAAGAATTGCTTTCATTAAAGAACAGGATTTTCTGCCCTTACACACCTGGCAGTGGGCCCTGAATCATATTTTACTTCACAAGCCATCCAAGCCCTTATACTTAACTAAAACAATATTAGTACTGAAAAGAAGAAAATGTGGGGAGAGGAAATCTGTATTACTTCAGTGACTCATAACAAAACCACCTAATCTCGCAGGAGATGTAACATATCCACAGTTGGTGTTGCTGAAAATGCTTCATGCGTATGCATCTCCCAGACTATTAATAAAATCCTAATTATGCACCCTGGGTGGGAAGCTCTTAATCATCATAGTGATCTTAATTAGGATTGATTTGTAGTCCAGCTGAGAGTTCTTCCTTTGCCACAGGAGATACCTGTTTGCAGACAAGTATGGCATTAATCTGAAAGGGGGGATAGGGTGAAATGAGGTTTTGTTTCCCATCTGCTTACTCCTGAATATTTTTATTATAGGCTATCGGATAAAAAGGAAGCCCCTTCGTACCCATTTCTCTTTTCCCTTTGCAAAAATCTCTCTGTCTTTTTTCACTTTGCGCTTTATCCAAAATTATATATTCTCTGTTTCCTAAGCATGTGCTCAGCATGTGCTCAGTCAATTACCAGAGCTGTGCATTTTCAAAATTATGAACACTGAGGGGGTAAACAGAATCTTTTATAAGATAACCCATTTGTTAAACATATGCGGTGCAGTTCTTCTGCTGGCATCACTAACAAAACCCACATTTTCTTTCTTCTGGGCAATCTTCCTTTGCCTACAGTTACATTACTCTAAGGGATAAATTTAGCGTGTCTTCAGAGGAAAAGTACCTTTGCATTGGATTTTGATTACTTGAGGTCAGCTAACTGAATTTTATTTAAACAGCGTTATCTGGCACACCCACAATGCGCAATTATGTACTTGGATTTTCTCTCTTGATTTTTGAAGCAAGATTCATGAGAATCATCTCCTCAGTGATCAACAGCTGAAGAACTGGATTTGGGGTCTACACATCTTAGCATATAGCAACCTTGCATCTTAGTCTAATGCCCAGTGATTTTCTTTAGACTACCCATTGAGCTTCACAGCAGACCTGGTTTATCACATCCAAATCCAGCAATCAACTCTTGGGGCCTTACTGGCTCTCACTGCCATTGAAGGGGCAGGCCCTGAAGATGATAGTGTGCTGGATTCTTAATATGATCCATCCATCGTTGGTAATTTTTATGAGAGTGGCTACACAGCCAATGGGAGGAAATCAACTACTAGATATATTGTATGGCAATTCTGAAAGAACAACTGGTTTATAGCTTTGCCCACCTTATTTATGGCTACCTATGACATTCAGCTCAATAGTGCAGATGTTATCAGTGCTAAAAGGAGGCAAGACTGTGGTGTTTTATCCCCCTCTAATGGTGACTTGCAGGTATTCAAGTGCATTCCATATATTCTTACCTTGTTGCAGGGCAAGAATCGAGGGATCTAGATTTTGGCTTGTTGAGAATCTCACGTCATATTTATAACAAAATACAAGCATCTAGCCCTCATTAATGTGGAGCTTGGAAATCTGTGGGCAGGATCTGTACCTGGCATTTAAAAGAAGGGTGAGGGGCTTCCCTTCTCTGCAATGTCTCTGGTACTCACCATGTGGGTAATTTAAAGCTTTCCCAAAACAATTTTATTAGGATGATTTACTACAAAATTCAGTGAAGGAAAAAGTAAATGCGGGAAATAACAAATGTGATTAGTAGAAGATCACATTATTCGTTTTTGGTTTACACTAAGCTGAAATGTCCACATGGTGTGTGTTAACCCTGTTTTTCCATTTCTGGCACTCTACAAGGGATTAGATCTCAGAATTATCCATGTGCATGCCTTACATGTAAGGTGGGTAGCCCAGTGGCTACAACTGTACTATCTTCACAACTGTATAGGATGGTGGTTTTCTCAAATCCAACCTATAGGTGCCCCCAATAAAAACAACAACACACATTCAAAGTTATTTTTAACTGTTCTTGCCTGCTTTCATAAGGAATACTTCACTCTGAATTCCACATCTGTGTAATAAGGATACCATATCACACATATTATAGGTATGTTTAGCTAACACTTGTCTATGTGTTTGGGGGAAGTTTACAATGATGCAAAATCTTTACCTGTGGTATGTAGAAATAATGAGTGGTGGAAGTTCATGGAGATTTGAATTTTCCATTCTACTCCAAAAGAAATGAAAAATGACAATGTCTTGCATGTTTTGACTCTCACAATATTCAACATAGCCTTGAAGCAATGTGTCACAACTTTTTTTCCTTTCTAAAATATTTGGAAATACTGTTCAAACAACCCTCCCCATATGCTTAGTGACCACATGATGGGGTAGCGAGTTTGTATCCAATAGCTCACCTGTGCATTTGACAATAGTGAAACATGTACAAATTAAGGCTTTATTCACCTTCCTTGACTGGCCAGAGTTCTTAGTCACAGAGGGTAGCACTGAGCATGTAAATCTGTATACATATAAGTCCCCTTTTGCACTAAGTGTGTGGTCATGGGGCAGGTGGCCAGCAGGTGCATCAATACAGAGAAATATGGGAAGGAAGGAATTACAAACCATTTCTAAATGCCTGAAGATGGGGAAAGCATGACTATTCCAATCACTGTTTGTTTGTTTGTTTGTTTGTTTGTTTGTTTGTTTGTTTGTTTGTTTGCATTTCTTGGGTGTCAGGTAGTAAAATTTTGGTTTATAAAGAAAAAAATTCTCATGCCCACAGAGTTACATGAACAGCTGTTGTTTTAACGTAGCCTAATTGATTCTCCAGTCTCCCACAATTAACTGAAATTAGTTTTGAATTACGCTTGGGATTTAGAATCCTCTGATACTTATTGTTATGTCCATATCATATCAAGAATATTATACATAAACCTAAATGGGGTCTACAATGAGATTTTGCAGTATGGAATGCAAGACAAATTCTTCAGCTAAATGTTCCCCAGGTGCCTTATGGAAAATATATAACTTAAAATGAAAAAAATGAGGTGGACAATAATATTTCCAGAGAAATGAAATTCCATATATTGAGTGCCATGAACAGAGAAGGCCCTACTCTAAGCTTTGACACTGCAAACTACACTTTTGATGTATGGGGCAGCGGCATGAGGCAACAGATAATGATTCATATACTTGGATCCCAAGCAATACATGGCTTTATACACCAATGTCAGCATCTTAAATTTGGCCAAACAGCAAACCAGCAGCTAATGACGATATAGAGGTATTGGTGTCACATGATACAATTGTGCAAAACTGTACCAGCTACAGATTCTGGAGTGTCTTGAGGGGCAGCACAATGCAGTAGTCTAAATGATGTACTGTTGTGGTTATCTGAGTCTGGGAGGGGCAATAGCCACCTAGGCTCCCTATGTCTCAAGTGACAATGATGTTTGTAAGATCACCTCCCCAAGCTATGCATCTGCTTTGTCAGGGGGTGTGAAACTCCATCCAGAGCAGGCTGTTTACCAAAGTACCAGACCAGAGAACCACCCACAGAGCCTTCCACTTAAAAGAATTCAGTCATAGGCCCTCATCCAGCCTATTACTTCTTCCAGACACTAGATTAGCATATGGTATCTCCTGATTGGAAAATGAAGAGATAGAGTTAGGAGACTTCCACATAATGATGATCCCACACTCCAGATCCTTCAGTGATAGCTCCCAATATTTTCATAAAGACATTTAGAAACCAGGTAGAACTCTATAGCACAAATGCCAAGGAGCTGAGCAGGGAACTTCTTAATCTGTTTTCTGGTGCTGGTCCTGCAGATAGGAGTGGAACCACCATAATACTGTGGGCCCAATTCACAACCCACTGAGCAAATCCAGGAGAAGGCTGTGATCACTAGTATCAAACCAGGAAGAGACTGAGAAGAACCAAAAGAGTTACATTACCTCATCTCTCTTCCAATAAAGGTAATTTATCAGGCACCCAAGGCCATTTCAATGCCTAACATAGGTCTGATATCAGGCTGAAATGTGTCTAAAGAATCCATGTGTGTGATATTCCTTCACAAATCTGTAGTGACATTTCCATTTTAGAAATGTCAGTGATGATGACTACACTCCAACAAAGATGAGTGCTTAAGCCTTTTGTCTTCAGTAGGCTTAAGTGTACTGAATTCTCTGTCCGGTTTTGGCTAACATTTGCATGGCTCTGTGGTCTAAACCACTGAACCTCTTGGGCTTGCCAATCAGAAGGTGACAGTTTGAATCCCCACGATGGGGTGAGCTCCCATCACTTTGTCCCAGCTCCTGCCAAACTAGCAGTTCAAAAATACACCGGTGCAAATAGATAAATAGGTACCGCTGCAGTGGGAAGGTAAACAGCATTTCTGTGCACTCTGTTTTCCATCACAGTTTAGCCATGCTGGCCACATGACCCGGAAAGCTGTCTGTGGACAAACGCCAGCTCCCTCAGCCTGAAAGCGAGATGAGTGCTGCGACCACATAGTCACCTTTGACTGGACTTAACAGTCCAGGGGTCCTTTATCTTTACCACAGCTAACACAGATCTTTATTACCTAGGCTGGATCTAGACACATCCAAAAAGCGTTTCAAGAAAATGTGTTGTAAACCCCAAAGAGGGAAATCATGTTGATGAAAGATGGAACTCCACAGCGCCATATCGTGTCACAGCATTATAACGCATATAAAATGCTTTTTCTTTACTAGTGTAGCTGTGTCCCTAGTCACAATTTAAAATGATGGACAAGATGCATCAACAGGTATAGAATGTAGTGAAAGCTTTACTGAATTTTGTATTTATTTGTTGTGAACTGCCCTGTAATCTTCAGGTGAAGGGCTGCAAAATAAACAAACAAACAAATACTGAAAAAGATTCACTTCAATAAATCCATGCTCATGTTTGGTTGTATCCAGGGCTTTCATTGAAGCATGAGAAGCCAAGAAGGCTGGTTACCCATCGACTGGGATCAGCATGCTTGCTAATTTTGTTTTAAGAAATGTCATTCCTTTCATTAAAAGAAAAATAGATGTCATTTTTTATACAACAACAACAGTAATAAGGAACACCAGCCAGGAGTGTGGCAGACAGCTGCCCCAGCTTCTCACACTTAAAAGCCCAGCTGAGGGTGTCATGAGGTTTTCACTTGTTTAGGCATCTGGGAAGGTTGCAGAATGTGAACCACAGGATATGTAGTTTGTATTATGGCTTGTAAGATTCACAAAACCTCAAAAGTAAGAATCACAAGAAGACTCCCATAGCCGCAAATCCCATTCTATGAAAATTTCATAGAAACATTAATAATAATAAAATTATTTGTACCCCTCTTTTTCCATAATGGGACTCAAGGAGGCTTACAGATAAAAACAAGGACTACTAAAAACACACAAAAATCAATCATAAAAATGCAATTAAACAATGATAGAATTAAAATTATATACATATATAAAATCTGTTTAAAATATACCAATAATTACAAGAAAAACAGCACAGCACTAGCCCTTTCATTAAAAGCAGTCAGTTCCCAAAGGCCTGTTGCAACAAGAAAGTCTTCACCTCATGTCAGAAGGACAGCAAGGAGGGAGCCAGTCTACCTTCTCTAAGGAGGACATCTTTGGTAATACAATTTATTTTCTCATTAATTGATGAAGAATGGCTGGGCGGGGATGAGGGGATGAGGTAAGAAAAAATGTTCAGGACAGCACTGCTTTTGACATAAGTTTTGTTGTTTAGTCGTTTAGTCGGGTCCGACTCTTCGTGACCCCATGGACCAGAGAACGCCAGGCACTCCTGTCCTCCACTGCCCCCCGCAGCTTGGTCAGACTCATGCTGGTAACCTCGAAAACACTATCCAACCATCTCATCCTCTGTCGCCCCCTTCTCCTTGTGCCCTCAATAACGATGACGATGAAACGTCAGCATTAGATGATGAGGGAGGGTGGCAATCTTCCAAGAAGCTTAGGGAATAAATTACAGATATTAACAGAAGGCATGAAATGACAGGGTGAAATTGGAAATAGATGAATTATCTCAGTGATATTTACAAATGAGATGTAAGACTAGAATCCTAAAGGCACAAAGAGACTAGGAAGGTTTACAAAAACATACTTGCATACAACAGGAGAAGTATGAAAAGCCAATCAAATGCTCCATTTTCCTGACAAAACAGAGCTGGAAGATCAATGTTAGGAACGGATATTTCCATAACTTTGCCCATGAATTATATATATTACCTGGTATCCTCTGATAACCTCTTTGTTCATTACTCATTCTAGTTCATTCTCTCCCTTTTGTGTGCAAGTTCTAGCTGAAATTTGGCCTTATGCCAGCTCAGATCATTATCACATCCATATTGACAGCTAGTGATGCTTGATTGCACCTGACAGCAAACAGTCTTGGAAAAAAAGAAAGAAAGAGAAAGAGACAATACAGAATGCCTAAAACTTCACTGAAGTTACTAACAAAATCTCCCTTTGATTTTGGTAGGCTTTCAATGAGGCCTGGGATGTGTTCTGTGATTCAGTTTCAAATTGGTTTTTTTAAAAAAAATCGTAAGTAGATAATGTGGCAAGGGAAAATTAAGAGGAGGAATGAAAACAATCTTAAAGCTTCATTCCCTCAGAGATCTTGAAGAGAAGATTTTTTTTTCCCTTCACAGATCTAATGTTGAAGAATTTTCAGCCCCCTGAGCAGGTCGCATATGAATTAGGTTTTCAGGATTGTCTGACTTAATGGCAGAATAATTGGAACTTACTGCATCAAATCTATATTGACATTCAGTAACAGTTTCACTTTTATTGTGTGTTATCCTACCGCACAGAAAGCAGCTGCAATTATCAATTACGAACCAATATCAATATTTAGTCAAGATCATTTTTAAGACCTGCAGCTGAAATTTGTTTTAAAAATAAAAAGTAAAAAAGCCAGGTTTATGGACTCCTGGCATGAGGAAATCTACTATGCATTTAACAAATCTGTGGTACATGCATGCTGCCAAGCTTATATCAATAAACATGTTAGCCCTAAACACAAGGTTGGTTCAAGACATTTTTCTGCCTGAGGCGAAGGATAAAATGATGTCTCCTCCCCTTCTTAAATGTATAAGAGTTAAATCTTACATTGAAACTGGCAACAGGACATTGTCCTCTACTGCACTTGTGGTCAGCAAGTCTTTGCCTCCCAATGAAAGTTAAGCATGAGGGTTTCATCTGAGCATTCATCATGATGCCTTTCAGATTATGGCAAAAGGATTGCACTTTAAGATAGAAAGCTGCATTTACTTTTATACCGAATTATTAATCTTAAGTAATGCAACTAGCGTCGCTCTCAGAAGCAGCGTCAGGGAGATCCAGAGCTCACTCGAGGGCTTTCTGTCCAGTGCCCCCACCCCCTCCTTCTTTCGAACTTGGGGTGATTTATGGGCAACCGCAGATGAGGCTGCATCTTCCCATCCCCTGGGAAGAATTCGGGAGGCTGATTTATTCCCATCATCAGCCCCTTAATTACCTCGTGTGAGCCGGAGAGATGGTATTGTCGGCCATCTTCCAAGGTGCCCCTAGCGGCCCCCCACAATCTTAATTTTCAATGTTTTCAGTCTAACCTTAGCATAACACATAACAATTTGTGTTCCCCTTTTCTCCAGGCTGTCTATTGGTCTGGCTCTTATGGCGAGCCCTTTAAAAGACAGGGAGCTAATGATTTTATTCAGAACTACTATTCCCTGTCTTAAGCCCTGGAGATGAAATGAAGTTCAAATCAAAATAATGTGTGGTCCCATAAATTGTTAGGACAAATTGTTAGGACAAAAGTGCAGTTTCTGTAACTACCTTTATTGCTTTACAGAGAAGCTGACATATTTAGTGTTCATGGCAAACTGTTGAGATTCAGCAGGCACTTTCTGTTTCAACTTGTAAAAGCTTCCTGAAAACTTTTCTATTCAATCAGGCTTATGTAGGCAATTAATAATACATTTCCCCCCCCCCCCAACAGCTTATTTCTGATTTCAACATTTTAATAGGGTTTTAATTTTATGTTATACATATAAAATGGTTGTAAAGCATTCTGGGTTTTTTTAAGGAACAGAGGTATATAAATATTTTAAATAAATAAATTGGTAGCTTAGTGAACTGTTATGAAAAACAGGAGTAGATCACACAGATCCTAAGTAAGAACTGCAGCACCAAATAAAGCCAGCTGTACATTAAAATTTCACATGACATGTTGATTGGTTCATCCTCATGGCTTATCAACATCAGTTCCTTTAATATTATATATATTTTTCAACATCTGTTTTGAGGCGCAACACCCTCTAGGAGCTGGACGCTAGCAGCAAATCCACAGCAGAAATGGTTGCATTTCTTTGTGCTGGTTGTAAAACTGAGAATGGATGACTTCAGGCTGCTTTTTGAAAGGTTAACCCCATACTGCACTTTTTTGATCCCAAAGGACCCTACTAGTTTGGCAGCATCTCTTTCAATTAATATAATTCACATCATGGTGCGTTTAAATGTCAGCAAGTCATTTGACCTGGCCTGCTACAATACAACATAGAAGAATGTTGGCCTGAGCTGTATAGAAAGTGAAACACAAACAACACAACCCAGAGAATCAGATTAATATGTGCCCTTTCTCCATTCATGCATTCTCTTGATTGTGCATCTTTAGTTAAAGGAATTGCTTTCAGAGCAAACAGTGATCGGATCCCCCCCCCCCCGGTAACATTTTAAAATGCATATAGATTGTGTGTATTTTCATACTGAGGAGAGGAATCTAGACACAGCAATATATCTTTTTTTTTGAGGGGGAAGGGGAAAATGGGGGGGGGATGTGCTTAAAAGTAAATCAACTTTGACCCTGAAACATGTTCACTGTGTGCATGTTTTTCTAACAAAATGTTAACATTTACTGGAGCAGCCTAGGAGAAATCCAGAGCACGCCTGATGATTCTCTTTCCGACATTTACTGATTCTTTTCAACAGTGAAGAAGAAGAAGAGGAGTTTGGATTTGATATCCCGCTTTATCACTACCCGAAGGAGTCTCAAAGCGGCTAACATTCTCCTTTCCCTTCCTCCCCCACAACAAACACTCTGTGAGGTGAGTGGGGCTGAGAGACTTCAAAGAAGTGTGACTGGCCGAAGGTCACCCAGCAGCTACATGTGGAGGAGCGGAGACGCAAACCCGGTTCACCAGATTACGAGTCTACCGCTCTTAACCACTTCACCACACTGGCTCTCCCATAGCAGTGACCCCAAGAAGATTCCATAGCCATGCGCTCAAGGCAAGTCCAAAAGGCAACTGTGTTGGTCCATTTTTATATATACATGGACCAGTCCATAGAATAATACCCCATTTATTAGGACCAGGCATGACCACAATCCGATGAACAGCCTACTGGGAATAAGCTCCATTAAACTCAGTAATGCTGCCTAGTTCTAACTGAATAGGTGCACAAAAATGCTTTAACATAAGATCTTCAACCAGCTGAAATGGAACCTTCATTGTATTTAATTAGAAACGCAAACACAATTTTGCAATTTAGCACCCAGCATGAAGTGGAATCCGCATCAAAGAAAAGGAAAGAAATACTGTATCAAGACTCTATGATTTCTCTGACTTCCTTTTAAGTTAAACGCCAACAAACAAAAGCCTCATTTATCATCTCATTGACTAGCAAGAGCTAGGAGAGTCTGTCAATCACTTTGGAAGATGACATCATTGCTTCTCCTCTGAAAAAGGTACCAGAGCTGCACTCCTCTGTGTTCCCCTTCCACTGTACCTCTGCTGTTCTCAAGGCACTCTCAGTCCCATTGAGAATGCCTTTCCATATTTCCTTTCCATCACAGCCAGCATCAAGTCCTTCCTCTAGTTTGTGGCTATCATAAAAACACCCAAAACCAATCAAACACCCAATGACAGGAATAATAGGGAATTTATAGACAAATTTAAAAGAACTTTGCACAACATAACCCTTTCATAGAAGAATCATTACAGTTTACAGAACTGCCTTTTTCTCCTCCCAACAAATGTGGGCTGTTTCCTTGGCAGATATTTCAGATAAGAGCTTTACTTGGCAAGGCAAAGCATGGAAAGCAAAGCTCCCAGGTAAGGCAGGTAAGGTTATTCAACATTTCTCCAAAACCAGAATCTATGTTTCACAGTGAACCTATCGGCAGCACTGGATTTAGGGAGCTGTGGGTGGTTCTCCTGCAAAAAGCACTGAGCTAAGGGTGCACAAAATAATGATGATAACTTATATTTATATGGATACCTACTGAAAAGATCCATTAAAAAAGCAACTGTACCAAAAGGAATTATTGTGAAAAATATTGAGAAATATTGGAGGGGGCACCAAATTTTGTCCTCGCTCAGGTGCCATATTACCAAAGACTTTTTAGATACACATATGTTGTTGTTTTTCCTTGTGAGGTTGCTTTAGAAAAGGTTAGGACCCCTATTTTTTATTTTTTTTTATTTTTGCAAGAAGATGATTTATTATGCCTTGCCTTCTATAAACTGGAGCCAGAGAGACTGGGCAGTTTTCATTCAGAATGGAGATCAACAGAGCTCCCTGGCAAGTCTGCCAAGTTCAAAAGCAATTTAGTGGTGAGAGAAGGACAAAAGATGTATAACGAATATGACTCCTAGCTGTGGCAGTTTTTTCACCTGCATATTGCAGACTGGCTTTGTCCTGCCTCCTTAATTGGAAGAGGGCACATAGGGTGAGAGGAAAGTGTGATTTCTGTGATCTGAATTGGGGGCAGGCTTGTGAGATCTACTTTATTTTTTACTAGATCCACCGACTGGAAGCTTAGTGCAAGACTAGCAGTTGGAATTAAAGAATTCTGAGCCTAGGAATGAGTTTTGATTATCACAACTGAATGGGGCCCGCAAACCTTCCACCCAAATTGTGTTCCTGGTCTAACCTTGCACTCTTCTCTTCGTCTTTTTATTACTTTGTTCACATTTGGTCTAGGCCGTGTCGCTTCATCAGGTAACTTGTGATACATTGAAATTGGTGTACTTTAAGTGTACCAAACCAGTATTGAGCTAGAAATCACAGAACAGACTTATGCATTCCACCTTTAATGAGAGCCCCAGAGAGCAGGTATATATGTAATAGAAACAGGTGAATGACACTGCTTTGAGCTGGCATAAAATGACTGGCATAAATATGCTCACCTACGGTCAAAAAACAGCACTAATGACCAAAGGAAACAATTAGCATGCCTCAGGCTAAAGTGCAAGAGCAGAGGGACACAGATCGGAAACCAGGACTGCTGGTAGAAAACAAGTACAATCATTTCAATGCTCCCATGAAGCATGCCTTAATGAAAAAGGAAGAGACACATATATATATGCAGGGAAAATGCTACGAACAAGTAGATGTATAGGAACAGACTTCTCTTCTGATTGAGTGAGATTTGTCAGATCTTTTACTACTTCCTTTTGATTTTAGCGTTAATGTTATCCTTTTTTATATAACACACTTTTTTGTTTTTCATCCCTTGAACTTTCTAACACATATCTTTTGCAATGCCAGAAACACACATAGAACTTTTAAAAATAGGAAGTAGCTGAAAGTGACTTCGGATTTGATGTCTTACAGTGAAATCCTATCATGTCTATGCAGAAGTAGTCACAATGAGTTCAGTGGGGTTTAAGTATGTCTGAACGGAAGCCAAAAACACACCCTTTTTTATTATGGCCCACTGTGAAAGGAAACATAAAGCTGAAACTTCAAGCAATGAAGTTTATTTTATATATCATCAATTGGAGATACCAGCAAGGGGTTTGCTTTATTACAGAAACGGACTGGTAATAATGTGAATCAGAGTCCTTGTTTACATGGTTGGTTGCTTGTTCGAGCAAACTATTGACCATCTGCACAAAAATTCTGTCTGGCAGTAGATTGACCAGAGACATGCTACGATGATCGCACAGTAACAATAGAAAAGCAAAAGAAAGAAAGAAACTAGCCTTGGGGCGGAGAATGTGGAGGAAATCAAATAAATGGTTTAATAACGCTAACTTCACTCCTGTCTGATTTCTGTTTGTGGCAGTTTACAGAGAGGTGAAAGAGGAGTGATACTTTAAAAAAACACACAATTTAAAACTTTTGTTTTCATATATAAAGATATGCCTGCACTGATGAAAATAGCATGGAATAAGAAATCCTAAACCTTTTCTTCTTAAGCTGTTTATTTTAGATTTCAATCCATTCATTTATTTAATCTTATTTATTAATTTTAATAATCTATATACAGTGGTACCTCGGGTTACAGAGGCTTCAGGTTACAGACTCCGCTAACCCAGAAATAGTACCTCAGGTTAAGAACTTTGCTTCAGGATGAGAACAGAAATCATGCAGCGGCGGCGCAGTGGCAGTGGGAGGCCCCATTAGCTAAAGTGGTGCTTCAGGTTAAGAACAGTTTCAGGTTAAGAACGGACCTCCAGAATGAATTAAGTTCTTAACCCGAGGTACCACTGTACCTCTTAACAGCAGTTTCTTGATGAGGGCAATGGAAATATAAAAAGGACACAATAGGAATTGTTTTCTTCATAAAGGTTTCTGGTTTCTAACAAGTTAATTGCATCCAAGCTACAGTGTCCTTCTGGTTCCATTTCCTATTGCTAACTATTTTTGCCACTAATCGATGTTCCGGTAAACTTCCCTTCAAAGAAGTGAGAAAATGACTGCTGTCCATTGCAGTCACAGTCACGCTCTCCATATGCAGCTAATGTTCACTCATTATCCCAACATCCATAGTAGTCTCCAGGAACATAAAATTAGTTCATCTGTGATATTTTTCATTATGAAGTGTAACAACCTCATGCATACAGATAGAAATATAAAGACATCAGTGCAATTTATTGTATTCATTGTGGAGAAAACAGAAGGAAAATACCAGCTGTGAGATGGATTCTCATAATAAGAGAAGTGGGGGGGGGGGGAGAATCAATTTTCTGCACTTTGGCTTACCAATACTTACTTTAAAACTACAGAAAGAATCCAGATGTGAGATCCACTGAGAATGGAATACTACTGTGCTATCATTAAAATTACTAGAAAATTGCTATACTTTATAGTTAAAATGGGAAAAAATTATCCAGGCTAACACAATACAGAAAGCAAAACTACTCAATGTTTAGCTTATTTTCAAAAGCTTTAATAAAAGTGGGGAAATTGATACAAGCTGCAGTAATTGTTTAATGAGGAGGTAAAATGATGGTTCATTGCTTTTTCTTTTTCTTTTTCTTTTAAGAAATCACTTGGAATGTTTCACCTGCTTAGCTCTTTTCTTCTTTATGCTGCTGCAGCTGATGGTACATTTTACATTGAGATAATAACATATGAAATATGAATTAAACGCATTGATACAAATATAAATTAACCAAATGCATAGTAAACTGCCCATTAAATGCCACTTCTACTGAACCATTCTGCATTTTCTCTCTCTAGAAAATGGCCAAGTTTTGACAAACCTCCAAGAGTCAAAGTTGCAAAAACAAGCCCTGGGTGATGTATTTCAAGTAACCCACACTTGGCTCACAAGTTACAGAATCAGAAAGTCCTTCTTTCTTCTGATGTTGGGGGCAACCTCATAGCCCTTTATACAGCTGCTACATATAGATGATAAGAAGATTCATAGCCAATATATTTTGAAACACTAGCTTCACCTTGTATGTCCTACTGTGTATTCCATCAAGTGACCCTCCTCCATAATAAAGATTTTGAAAGACTGCCTTTTAAAGGCGCTAATTGTACAAAGCTGACTTTCAAAACACAGGCATTGCTGGGAGAATAATAAGGTGCGCATGGAAGAGAGGATAAAAGGGCAGCGAAGCAGAACGAGAGTCTGGATATCAAAAGGAAGATTCTAACAATCACTTCCTGGATGCAATTACCTTCATCCCCTACGGTGGCTAAGTGACCTGTCAAGATGCCAAGGAACCCGGGAATGCAAGAAAGTTCTCTTTTCAATTCTGGCAGCCTTCTTCATAGCATGCATTTTCCCTAGTTTAATTAGGGGAATGCACAAGGTGGCTGGATGAGGAATAAAGTCAGGTGTTTACAATCATGGCAAGACAGATGGACGGGCAAAAGAACCTACAAATTCTTTCACAAGGTGGTCATCCTCAGGTAAGGGAGGGAATAAGTCACCACCTGCAATTTCTCCCGCTTCCTTCTGCCTGAGCTAGTCGAGCAAGGAAAGTTCTCTGCCTTCTGTTCCTTTCGCCCCTCAGCCTGATCAGTGTTCCTGATTTTACACCATTCTGAATCCCCCTTTTGTCTTCATCCCTGTCTCCTCTGCAGGGAGCCAACAGACTGTGCATATGTGGCAAGGACTTCCAAATCTCCAACTCACGTAGAGGTTTTGTGCTAGGATCTGCTTCACTTGTGTTCTCCCTGTACTATGCCAAACTTCTAAAGCTGTTTATGGTGTGTCACGTATCTCATTTCGCAATCCCTGCCCTGTCTTCCTTCCTTCCCACCCTGTCTGTCCCCTGCCTAGGACAGGCCATATCCCATTGGATCTTAGTAATGAGAGATCTTATAGGAGGGATGGGAAACTGTGGCCCTTCATCCATGGCCACTGGCCATGCTGGCTAGGGCTGAAATGAGTTGGATTCCTACAAGGACCCTATCTTTAAAGAGTCTCTAAAAATATGTTCCTCTATCCTTTGCAAAGGCAGTTGAAACCTTCCTTCCTCCCTTGTAGACCAGTTCCACTTTTCCTTCTGTGGCAACCAGGATCAATTTATTGCTTTTCTTGGCATCTTGTTTTGCTGTATAATTTGCAAATATACACAGCACAAAATTAACCCCAAAGCTTACCCTGTGTTGGACGCATCTAACAGTGTCATGTATTGCAAGAAGAAAGATGAACAACTGTGCTGGATTAGCATATACAAGTAGACTTTTGCTGATGGCAAGCATATTTTCCTGCAAAGGTCAGTCTGTGTTATGGTCAAGGGCCATAAACTGCCAATTACTTAATTGCACAAATTAACCCTAGCAAACTAAGGATCATGTTTCCTGCATTTTTGACACTCGTGTTTCTCTCTCTACACAAGTGTCATGGCCTCGTGACAGTAAATAAACTGTAAACTTATTTTCACTTGCCTCCAGTCCAGATTGCCTTTGTTGGTAACAAAATGAAGAGGGGTGTGTGGGTGTGGGTGTGTGGGTGGGTGTTAGGCATACTTATAGCCTACCACTCATCAAATGAAAATATATATAGCTGATGCCCTCTATAGGAGGACAACTGCTGAATACTGGGCTCCCAGTGTCCTACCCACTTCCACACGGGATGGACATATTTGACGTGTGTGTGTGCGTGCATAACCGGTCACAGCAGCCTTTCTTGTAGGAATAAACTATGGGGACTTCAGATCCAAGCAAGTTTTTTATAATGTGAAGCATGGTCTTCTGGGATTTGTAGACTAATGGAACTCTCTTCATACAAAGCCTATTTAGCAATTCCTATTTACCTGCACTATATGCCACTTTTCTCCACTTTGTGCATTCATCACATCACCAAAATGTCAGTCAGGCAAAGTCTGGAATGTGTTTTTGGCAGAGGAAACCAACTTGAAAAGATAAATTACCTTAACATTAAGCCTTGAGCAGCACTTGTGAGGGTCAATAATGGCCCATCAAAAAGCTTTTATTGATACAAAAGAGGTTTTCTTTGGAAGAAATGAGTACTTCTACAGAAAATGTCACGACTATTTACATTTTTCTTTCTTCAAAAAAAAAATATGAAAGCCTCTTCAAATATGGACATGATTTCCCCCCATTTTTAATAAATGTTTTCCCCACCAACACCACCAAAAGCTCATTTCCTAAGCAGTAAAAATCTCAGGTGCCCTTTCAATCGTATACTCTGTAGACATTAAACACACACTGCAGGCCTCATGCTGGCTAAATGAGAGGTGTTTGGGTAGTTCTTTGGCAGATTACTGTCATAAGAAATTGGTAGGACAACATATATGGATAATATTCTTCATCCACACACAGTAAAGGTGTTAAGCAAAAAATATGACAGACCTTCTTAGAACCTAATCACATGGAATTAGAAAATGGTCCATAAATTTGGCTAGTGCATGGATATGGTGTTTAGTGAACCAGTCCTTATTCGATTACACATTTCAACAATGAACAACATAGGATTGTTCTTGTATGAGTACAATTTGCGAAAAGATACAAATTATTTCCCACTATTTGCAATGCATTTTGAAGGCAATTTTAGCTTTTTCTCAAGTCACAGAATTAGCCCTGTTTTGCTACTTCTATGCTAAATAGTGAGCTACTTGGGCTACAACAATGCGTTTCAATACACTGCAGAAGTTGCTCAATTAGCTCTAGAGAGTCACTGCTCATTTTTCTGAAAGACAGTAAAGATACGTTATTTCAAAAATCGGCTTTCAGAAGTTGTATTCAAATAAATGGGACCTTAGCTTTAAAGAAAGCTAGGCTTTCGTGAATATTTTGCATATCCCAAGGGGGGTCTTGTATACTTAATAATACAAACATATGGCCAACTATACAAATGTACTTCCTCATGGCGACATTCAGTCATTATACATGCAGAAACCTTCAACATCACAAATACTGAAGGATAAAACTCTAGGGGCCTCAACTAGTGATGCCCCTAAAGTTTGAAAATAATGTTACAAATTTAGGATGTTCAGATTTACTCCAAAAAGAGCTGCCTTGCCCTGAAGTTCTTCCTCTGCTCATAATTCAAATGGAGAATGTTATGTGCCAGTGCTGTGTCTGCATGATCTGCAATATTGTACTTGGTGCTCAAACTGACCTCCAGTGGTTAGCAACCTTTCGTCTGCAATTCCCTTCCTCCTCTAGCCTTCTGTGGCTGAACCTTGATGAGCTTCCATCTCAGGTGACCCCTTCCCCTCAAGCATTTGTCCCCAAAGGACCACATAATATTCACTCTTCATGAGATATTTCCTACAACAGATTCGTCCAAGTATAACTAACTACCCTCCTCTACCCCACCCCCTTGCCTCCATTCATGTTTGGCTTAAAGGAGCCCTGTGCTCTCCCTTAACACAATTCCCCTGTCCTTGAACTATTTGGAGGATCAAAGTTAGAGAATCCAGTTCCACACTATACAGGGCTCCCTGGGTCAATTAGAGTCTGCAAATATTGAAAGGTAGACTTTGGCTTTTATCCAGAGAATCATGCCTAGTTGCTTCAAGAAAATCATTATACAGCAGTGACCCCAGATTCTTAGGCCATTGTGGAACTTGAGAAACCTGCTGTTTTACTCCCCCTGGAACAGGTAACTATTAGCATTTCAACCTTTCAGTTTCTATCTCTTCCATTTCCCATAGTTCACTGTACTTTCTACCTTCACATGGTCCAAAACTGAATCAGTTGCATTTCAGTTTCCCCTATTGCATCTAGATTTCCATTGCCGCCTGCTGGATCCTACTGCCCTTCACCATATTGCAAGAGGAATATTCACCACCTCTACAGCTATCCTAGTAACAGGAAAGGGGATGCTGTTGGTTCAGACACTGTGGGATTGAGGAAATCTATGCAGGTGTATTGTCCCAACTATCCATTTAATTATTTGTAACCCTTTGGGCAGTTTAAGCCATACAGCTATTTTATTCTCTGGAGACAATTTGACACATACGTTTACATTTGAAATCAGGGGTACATGCAGACTTGGTAATAATTGAGGGTCATGAATCCATCCCTGGTGATTGTATCACTGATATGGCATGTTGTAGGACATGCAATGTTTCTCAGAACCTGACATTAGTCAGAGAGTGGGAACAAGAGAAAGGCATCACTTTATGCCATAGTCATCAGAACAGAAGGAGCTTGCTCAGCTAAAGTGCTCTAGCTCAAGGGTCATAATGATGGCAACCTTTATGTTCGTGTTCCAAGCCAGGAAATTACAAATTACAAACTACAACAACATCATCAGCTGGAATATAAGCTTTTCTCACAAGTCTGCTCGCCCTCCCCAGTGCGGCAGCGTTGCGGAACAGCACTGGCTTCCCACAGGCCTGAAGAAGAGGCTTAGGATGCTGGGATCCTGCCTGAACAGGTGAAGGGGGAAGAATGCCCCCCGCACCTATCAGGAGCTGGCTCCAAGCCTGTTTGTGTGATTGGCCGATGGCAGGCAAGCTTAAATGCAGGTCTGGCCTTGGGGGTAGACCTGATGGAGCAGGTAGGCTTCAGGTTCGCTTCCAGGGAATTTAAGCACCCTGCACCTGGACCCAGCACCTGGGTGTCAGATCACCGGATCATTCTTGCTGCTCATCGGGTTTTGGATCTTCAGGATCAGCATCAGCATGTCAGGTCAGGGTCTCCTGCTATTGCTGTGGGACATGGAGTGAACCTGCTCTGAAGCCCCAGCTGCGGTTCACCCTCTCTTCAGAGCTGCAATCATTGGTGCCAATGGTAGTTTCCTTCAGCCTTGTCCTCAGCCTTGTTAGCAGCCCACCCCTTGTTCCAGCTAGCGGACACACTCAAGGGTTTTGGAGGCTGTTCCCATGACACTGCAGGAAGCGGAGCTTGAGTACTAAGGGTGGTGCCATTTTGTAGCTCAGCTTTAAGCAAGCGCCATTTTGGAGCATTGGAAGGGAACTTTCCCAGATGGAGGCTGGGGCCTATAGCACTCTCCAAGGCAGCAATCACTGTGAGGGTGCCCCTATTTGATGTAAGTCTTAGGAACCCCTGCCATTGGATTGGTCCCTGGCATCACTTCTGGCAGGCAGGCCGGAAGTTAATGGTTATTATGCCAAACCTCTTTCATATGTATTCAATAAAGTTGTGTCCTTATTCAATCCAAAGTCAAGTGTGTGGTATCCTTATTCTATGCGGTCAGTCTGGGTGGCCTGCACAAAGTCTCGGCATGGAAGTATCCTTCAAAGTTAAATTTCCAAAACAAAAATCTAAGAATATTCAGCATTTTTTAAAAAACCAATTCCCCCCCCCCCCTTCTTATTTCAGTCCCACTTCTGGACATCTATGGCCATGAATCTTATTATGCATATTGACTCAGCAAGTTTTAGGACACCAGAATAACTAACTATGCATTAGAAAGGACAACAATATATATGGCATCATTTACCCATTGCCTTCAGTTATCTAACAGCATTGCATTTTTCTATTGCTTTATTTGGTCTGTATATATCAAAGCAAGTACAAAATATTCGCATTCAGGTGGACATGCATACCTTCATGCAAAATGCTATACTCAAGCCCATGCGTTCACAAACACCTCTCATACAGGCATCTCTAGCTGAACTCAGCTTCTGTCTGAATCTCTAAATGTCATAAATTAATGCTCTTTCAGTCAGAGAGACTTTCTCAATGAAGACAACAATGTCAATGAAATAAAATTAATAGCGCAAAATGCTAATAAAATGGGTAAATCTTCTTTCTCCTCATAAAACCATATTAGCCCGACTCATATTTACTCTTCTTCTGTGCAGAAATTAGTGTGTTTCTTGAAGTTGATGGGAAACACTAACAGTAATGAAGCAGAAAAATGATGAATGTTAAAAAATTAAGGTGGTCCATAAATGGTGATAAACTTGCCCCCATTTTGGTGGCCATGTACTTTTGATGAGCTGGCAAACTTTTAAGGCTCTTTAATTTAAGACAGAGCAGTTTTATTTCTTTCAAGCTACAGTGGAAATAATTTCCTTATCTATCATTTAGAATGGTTTAATACTTTCATTAATCCACACATCATAAAGCAGAAAGTGATTTTTATACCTATTCCAATCATTCATTGTGGCCGACTGCAAATGGGAAACGGCTGTTTTTCTGCTGATTCTGAATTTAAACTTAAGGACAGTATCTTTACAAGTCAGAGTAATTATGGAGGCAAAGATTTAAAGACAGATAGAACCACTGTCATCTCTCCCTTGCTGTTATTGGGCTTATTATTGGTTTGTAGGGAAAATAAATGAACAAATCACAGGAACATAACCCCAGAGAAGAGAACGGAGACCTGACATATGGATGGAAAGGAAGCAGCGCCTTGGAGGCAGTGCTATGGTAATGACTGATGTTAAATTTTACCAGCTAGGAATTCATAGTCTGCTCTTTTTTAAAAAAAATAAAATAAATGCTCCCAACACAGACATCACAAGTGGCCTATATTCCTGCCGACTCAGTATAAAATCCAACAAGTAATTTTATCAGCTAATTAGCAACACTGGGATTTAAGAAAGACAAAGACGACAAAGAAGATCAGTTGTTCAGCATTTTTGTTAATACAATCACTATTTAGTATAAAATATTGTAGCATTATACTAAAATGTATCATAATATTATTATAATAGTTTTAAATGGTTGCTTTTGCTAACTGATATTGTATTTTATATGCTCACATTCTGTATATTGATGTTTTATGTAAACTTCTGTGTAATGCACCCTTGCCCAAACTGGTACACTCCAGATGTTTTAGACTATAATTCCTATCAGCCCCAGCCAGCACAATTTTGATGAGAATTGTGGTCCAAGGCCTCATCTACACAGCTGCAAATAAAACAATTTAAATGTGTTGCAAATCGCAATATACAAATGTGACACTGGATGGTGGGTCTGGTGACTTCTGTTTCAGTGTATCTGAAGAAGTGTGCATGCACACGGAAGCTCATACCAATGACAAACTTAGTTGGTCTCTAAGGTGCTACTGGAAGGAATTTTTTAATTTTGTTTAGATGGTGACAGTGAGCTATGCAAAATTCAATGTATTTTTCAAAACTTTTTTTAAAGTGTTTTCACAGCGTTTTTTATATGTGTGTAGATTCCACCCAAAACACCAAGAAGGCATTGGGTTAAGCAAGGCTGGCTTAACGAATTTTCTCTAAAAGGCAGCTTTAAATATAGAAATAAAAACATCCTTTGTTCTGCTGCAGTTCATTTGGAATCAGAACAGCCAAAAATAAATGGCTGCTTGTGATGGCTTGGTTCAAACAAGTGCTGATAACCCAGTGGATAATTTTCAGATCTGGGTTTCTTCCCTTGCAACCTCACTGGATAGGAAGATGTCCCAAGAGCAAGTTGGAAGATGGAATAAATTCTCTTGCCAAAAATTTATCCAGTCAATCTCCTCCAACAAATACCCATCAACCTCTTTTGCAACAGAGCAATGAAAGGAAGTACATTTGGCTTTCAGTCATTAAAAGTGGCTTCCCCACCCAACATAGAGCCATGTTCAGGAATAAGAAGAGAACTGAATCAAAATAAAGCATTATTTTTCCTGGAATGCACTGGAGGGCTTAACTGCTGTTAGAAATCACTCATGAAAAATTAGCTTTTTTGTTTCACATGCTAATATTTAGAAAAACCTCTTTTAAAGTCATAAACAGGAAATAAATTATTTAAGCTCATGCTAAACTGCTGCAAGCAATCCAAATAGAAACAATATCCATTTTAGGCAGCATGTCAACCAATTTAGCAAATTCATTCTGTATTGTTCAGTCGCTTAATACTTCATCTCAGGCTAAAAGCATCTCCCATAGTTATTCTCGCCTCTTACAACCTGTGGCTTTGCTTCAGTAAGCAAAGTAAATTTCTCAAAATAAAGCTGGGTCCTCCCTTGTGGATGAGATTCCCTAAATGCTGAGCATCCATTTGATGAATTTATGTGTCTGTAACCTTCCCCAAGCTTTGTCTAGTGCCTTCCAGTCACATTCTTCAAATTATTGTAATGTATTTTTGTAGGGTGACATATGTACATAGAGTTCCTCCAAGTGAAAGAGGAATTCTGGACCACTCCTGATCTCCTGTTTCACACAGAAGCTCTATGTGCATATATTAGTTTATGTTTAGGTCTTGTACTCGTGTTTGCTGAACTAAGCCTAATGACTTCTTTGTGTTATTTTAATGTGTGGGTGAGTCTGCCTGAACCCCGTCTTGCATTTTGTTCTTTAACAGAAAGCACTTAGGTAGAATGTAGACACATATAAAAAAAGATTATGAAAATGCTTTTTTAAAAAAGTGTTTTGAAAAATATATTGAATTTGTCATAGCTCACCATCGCCATATAGTGTCACATTTGTATAATGCACTTTGCAACACACTTAAAACATTTTATTTGCATGCAGCTATATAGCTGAGTCCTTAGTTATGAACTCAGGTCTTGTGTATGACACTGCATTGAGTTATGTGGTTTTCAGAAAATATCTTACACCAATGTAGTTCAGACCTACATGGTCTTTCTTGGGGAATGCTGTGCACTTTATAAATAAGAGCTGTATATCATAGTTGAATTTAATCACTTTATTAAAATTGAATGATTCAATTGCTGTGTGGTTGTGAGTTCCGTTTAGGTTTCCTACGCTCTCCCCACAGTTGTCTGGTTTGTTTTATATGTACTGAGAAATGTTAGAAACCAGCTTGTTAATAAATCTGACTGTAGACAATGTCTTTCTCTTCATTCTACAAAATAGTTTAACTATTAAATTTGCTTTCGGAGAAGCAAACATACACATTAGACTGAGAGAGAAAAATAAAGGCACATAAGTCTGTGTCTGCCATTGCCTCCTTGGTTCTTGGCAATGGCTTGTTTAGAAGACAGGCCTAATCAGTCTTTTGTGTGTGTGGTATCTTATATACCACCAATCCTATTGCTACATTGAAGACAGGCACCTCATGATGAAGGTGTCAGACACCTGGAGTCTGTTTCCCCTTCTCCAGGGGATGAGAACTCTGGACCATAAAGAGAAGGACATAACTGTGACAGCCACAGAAGCTCTTCCACTGGATGAGGATGTAGCTGTGCCACACAGAAACATTGAGGACACTGAAGGCAAGTGAGCCAATAGGGTCTCCTTCTCCGCTGCTGTAGGATACTACTAGAGCATGCTGAATCCCTTTAAAGAAACATCTTTCAGCACAGGCAGAGGTAACAATTGGGATGCAGCTGTTGCTACTATAGAAAGCTCAATTGTTTTTTTGTTGCAGCTCTGTGGTCCTTGAGCACAGTCTGAGCCTCGCGCTGCTTTGCCTCAGGGCAGAACAGTGGTAGATGTTGCTAGTGGGATAAGGGCAATGCTCTGTAATTCTGCTCCATTTGCAATACTTTATCTCCTCACAGGCCCATTCTTGACTTGCTGCACACCAAATAATATTAAGAGAGATACAAAGCAAAAGGTGACATTTTAAGTATGCCTAGAGCAAGCCTGCACTTTCCATGGGACCTCCATTTAACATGGCTCCAAGACACAAACAAGGTTTCTGGCTTCTTCCAAACATAGACGATGAATGCATTCCATTTTAGAGCAATAGTGAAAGATCTGTAGCATGACATAAACCCCCAAACATCCAAATCTGGGAAGTGTGGGAACATGTGGTAGGCCCAAGTTTCCTGATCCTTGAATCCAACTAGTAGTCCAATCCTATGAAGATTTACTTAGAAAAAGAAATCTATTGTGTTGAATGGTGATTACTTCAGGTGGCAAATGCAAATAGAATTGTAGACTATGTGAACCCACTAGTAGCCACTATGATCTTTTCCAGTTACATTCCAAATCGGCCAACCCCCAAACCTTTAACTTATCTATCTTCTTCAGAAACAATAATTAAGTGTTCCCAATGGCAAAGAATCCTAATTGTTCCAAAATGAAGGCTAGAAGAGGTTGATGCCTCTGAAAACAATATGAACTTCAGATCAGGAAGAGGAAATAATGGCCCACCCTTCCTATTTATCTGCCTGACACAACTGAACTATATTATCTGTGGAATTATTATGACTCCCTTATTCCTAAATCTCCCTCTAAGATGAAATCTCTTGTCGGGAAGCAGATTATCCTGACTACGCTCTTCTTTCCATGCTTGATTCATCATTGGAGCTGGGCTTAACCTCTGCACGTTGCTTAGGAGGCTGAGATGGATTTTCCTAAGCTTCCCATTTTAAAGCACTAAAGAGTAAAGCCTATTTAGAATGTAAAGCACAATCAATAATACATCTCATTTAGCTCAATGACCTGAGAGCATGTAACTATATAATGTGCATGTTGACGTGGTTCATGGCACCAAGCAGTGTGCTTCCCGCTTGATAAAGCTGCTGATAATGTGGCCTTGAGATTAGATGCCGGTCTGAGATGAAATGAGATTGATTTAAAGATACTTTTCATTGAACGGGGCAGTTTATGTGATATTTGCTAATGAACAAGGCCCTTGAGCGCCTGTTTAAATGGTGATTGCTTGTGGGACAGTCGATTCAAGTTTTACAAGAGATGCAGGATCGCTCTGCAGTATGCTGTGCTTCCAGTTTCCATCTCCTGACCAAAGCAGGTGATATTCTTGGGTCAATCGTCACAGATCTACTGGGAATCCTAGAATAAATAGGGACACTGCTCCCCATAGGTGTTCAGACGTGACATGTCCAGGATTCAAATGTGTGTTTGTGAGTTTGTTCAGGAAGTGTTGGTGTGTGTTTGTCCAGGAAAGGTGTGTTTGAGTATCAACAATTTTAAGGCTGATTTCCTCTTGAAATATGGCAACCTTAGTTTATTAGGAATGGAGAATAATTTAATAAATCCCAAGGCATTGGAAGCTGTGTCCAATCCTTCCTCCAAGTTTCCATCCTTTATCCTTCTTCCCAGTAACAAATGAAGAGAGCGAAAGGGGAAAATAGACAAGTCTCAAGCTAAGATGAGGGTTCTTCTACGTTATTCCTGCATTATTGATGTCAACTCTGGGGAATGTAGCTTTTAAATCTCCCCTTAATTTCCTTTTGTCTCTCCTGAATCTCTAGTCAGCCAGTTTTATTGGCTTGTCATGGGTTCTAGTCATATGAGGGTGAAAATTTTATTTCTTTAACAGCTTGATTCACACCATGCATAAACCTCAATCATGTCCCCGTCCCGCCACCCCTGGCAACCTTCCTGCCCCCTAAACTGATTCTTTAAAAGGCTTGAGGAAATGTCAGCTTGAACATTATAAAGTTACATGCTCTCAGGTCTTTTCAAATCAAGACGGCTGGGGTTTGCTTATCTCTAGTGCTTATTCTTCAGAACCTCGTACAGTATTTCCAGACAGCTCCTCAAACTTTTCATATCTTTCAAAAACTTTGCTACCAAAACCATACACCTGGATTATGGATTATAAAGCAATCCAGAGGGAGTTGACAATTTTGCACCAACATCTCTGCTCCTCTACTGAAATCTGAAATTGTGTCCCAGTTCAGTATCTGTTTCCGGGCTGGAGGGAAGAATTGACTTTTTTACATTGTACATAAGGAAATTAACTTCAGCTGTTGATGTTTTTTTTTAAAAAAAATTGGGGGTCGCCTTTGCTACCTGTTGCTTGATTAATTTGAATCCTGTCTGTGTTTCTGACCTCCTATAGTAATCCAGTAATCCCAGCTTTGCAAAACAGGGTTTTAAGATAGAACTTTACTCTTCAGTCTTTATTTACCTATCATAATGTGACCCCTCTGAGACCATTGGTGAAATTCTAAGCTTCTTTACTCAGCTCCTACTGAGCTCAATTGGTTTACTTCTTAATATCCCTGTTAAGTTGCAGTCTATTGACATCATCTGTCTGAGACAGTGCACATCACTCGGAAATATGTTGAGAATAAAACTAGATTTTTCATCATGGAATAGAAGTTACAATGTTTGCAAAGTCCTTTATGGAAGTAGGAGGGGAAAAACTTTCTTAATCACTTTCAAAGATAAAGTTAGAAATAGGAACTTTGAACAAAATCGGTTGCTATGCATTTTCCTAATATAATGAGATTTATGCAGGAATAATATGACTGAATTAATTGTTGGGATATCAATTAATACTTCAGTAATGCTGTAATTACAAAGTGATGATAATTAAATAGTCCACAGAAGCTTTGTGTGCAGAGAAATAAAAAAAAAGATATATAATTGAATTTAAGAATGTGAAAATGTCTTTGAAGTGAAAGTTAATCAAAAGTGGCAACAGGGATCTTTTGGTAAATCTTCCCATCATTACCTTTCAATGGAGTAAAAGATCAAAGAGATAGGATTCTATCTGACTGTCACTTCAGCAAAATGAGCTCCTTGTGTCATTCGAAATGGCTACCTCGAAACAGCTACGTGGGTCCTTTAGGGAAGTGAAACAAAAATACCATTAATTAGTCATGAATGTTGGTGAAGGCGACGACATGTCGAAGAGTTTGATGGGCGTGCGAATGCTTGAGGAGGAGAATGTCACAAAAAGCACCACAACTACATGCAGATAAATGAAGTGAGCATATGGAGTGATTTATAATTATGAAGCCTTTGATCTCTTTTTTGGGTGTTTGAACATGATGCAATGCAAAGGGAGACAGAAGTGCTGGTGGTCTACTCACAGTTTTGTAATTCCCAAAGTGAAACTTTCAAGCTCCTAATGAAAGAACTTCTCACAGTGGGAGTCAGAAATATGTGAAAGTTGTGTGTTGGTCATTACGAAAAGTACAGCAACCAGTAAGTATGAGTTATTTGCTCTTTTCATCCTCCCCATTCATATTACATGATGCCCAAACCTGCCTCTTTCTTGATTCACATTACTCAAGTACAGGATTTTAAGAAACCGGATAAGTATTTTTCTACACATCCAAGACTAATAATAATAATAATAATAATAATAATAATAATAATAATTTATTTGTACCCCACCCATCTGACTGGGTTGCCCCAGTCACTTTGGGCAGCTTCCAGCACATATAAAAACATAGCAAAACATTAAACCTTAAAAAGCTTCCCTATACAGAGCTGCCTTCAGATGTTTCCTAAATATTGTACAATTACTCATCTCCTTAACATCTGATGGGAGGGCATTCCACAGAGAAAAGAACAACTCTATTCTGATGAACCCCAATCTATAATGAGACTAAAGAGAATTGCAAGTGGAGCTCTTCTAAGAAATGTTGGCGGGTAAGACTTACAAAAAGAAAAGCACACACCAATAAATCAGTTTTAGAAAGGGCCAAGATTAGATGCGGACACACAAAGCATTTTGTTAAGTTGTGGGTGAACATATCAGATGACACAGCGATTTTTCAAACAGCTCTTGTTTATTCACAGGCCAGAAAAGAACTGAACTGAGGGGTTCAGCCAGCCTGCTTATATAGAGCTCCACTACAACGCAACAGTAACCACTTTCTGTAACTATCCAATCACTGAACATCACTTTCAATCCCCTATTTGCATATGTGGACTTGAGTGAAAACTATCTACAGTATCCCTCTGCTGGCCCCGGGTGAGAACTTCAGTACATAACACATTATATATATATATATATATATATATATATATATATATATATAATCAAGACTTCTTACCCTCTGGTCCCCCTTTCTTCCCGCCCAGGGCAGCTGCAGCCTCCCCTCCTCTCCGATGCAGCTCAGCACACAAGACACGTAGTTCAGTAATGTGTTGTGTTTTAATTCTTTATTCAAGAACGTGGCTTGCGGCTTGGCACTACTTCATTGAGCAGTTGCCAGGACTGAAGGTCTCTGTCATCTACATCCCCTTTTAGGCATCCTTTTCTAAATGCTCACAAACCGACTGTTGAATTATCTGTTCTAAGACCTTTCCTGGTTTCGATGTCAAGTTTACTGGTTAGTAGATACCTGGGCCTTCTTTTCTCCTTTTGAAGATGGGGTGCCATTTTCTCGCCTCCAGTTTGCAGGGAACTCATCTGTTCTCCAAGAATTCTCAGAGATTATAGACAGAGACTCTGAGATTACTTCTGCAAGTTCCTTTAGTACGGTTGGGTGAATTTCATCAGGCCCTGGGGATTTGAATTCATATAAAGGGAACTAGGTGTTCCCTGACCACTTCTTTTCCTAATGAAAGGTTTATGCAGACATGTTCTCATAATGACAAACTACGATTTCCTTTTATGTCTTGAATGAGACTTTGTCTCTTGGTCTCAGTTTTCCCTTAGTAAAATGGAACTAATATTGAGTTGCTGGAGATCAGGCTATGTATTGGTATTCCATAGTGTTGGGTTGGTAGTGTTTAGGCTTCACATTTAAGAAACAAATAGCAATATTTGCAGCAACGCAGATCTCTTTTGAACTTCCATGGAAGTTGCAACCCATTTATAATCAGGAAGAAAGGAAGAATGGCAATTCAAGAAACAACCAAGAGAGAGGAAGCCTTTGACATATTTTGCAATAAAAGTCTCAGCTTGGAAATGGAAAATAAGTCTCTTATTTGCAGCATAAACAGCCCAATAATAAAAAACACATTTATTCTGAGGATAGATGATTTCGCACAATGTTTGGCTGCTGACTGGAAAACTCTTCCTTTGATCTTTTTCTTTTATGCCACAAACATTAACAATATTATAAAAAAATTAATAATTTATCTAAGATGAGCTGAATATATTTTCTGCTCCTTCATTTGTCTATTCCCAGCCAGGCAACAAAGCTGTCTAGCTTCAGAATCAATCTTAACCTTATTTTCTATTGTGTGTTTCCTGTTGTTCCAAAATAAGATTAATTTCTGTATATGCAAGCGACTGAACAGTCACTGCTAAAATAAGATTGATTTTAAATTTATTTATTTTCTTTCTTTAGCTTCACCCCACCGCTTAGGTTACTTTCTCTTTTTTGTTACCACATTAATAAAATCACGTTGACTTATAAAATTGAATTTTGGGTTATATTCCATTTCAAAAAGTTTACATACCTTCTCTCTCCACCCTCTCTGTTTACCGTAGTAGATATCACTGACATTTTATTTTTTTGTTAAGCAGTCATTGTGTTGAAGCAGCAAATGCAAGTTCAAAAGAAGCAATTGCTATTTGGGGGTTCAGCCTCGCACCACCTTTTGCACTCAGTCTGTAGTTAGGGGCAACCATAAGAGCCAACTCCTAGGGGCTGAGGTCCCTTCAGCCCGACCCCCGGAAAATATTTGAAGGGGCTGGAGGCCCCAAAGTTGATGGGTATTGCCATTCAAATGGTGTATGTGTGCCACATCATGTGATTGATTATGTGGGGTTGGGCTTACCTGCCCCCCAAAACATTTTATTCAAGTTGGCACTCCTGTGGGCAACTCAATTGTTCAGTCCAGTCTTCCATTTCTAACAGTGACCAGCCAAGTAATGCCATTTTTCCAGCTTTTCAATATATGATGCTTCTGTGGCTGCTCTGTTCTCCCCAACTTCTCTCCATCTTTGAAGTATGCCAAAACAGGGAAGTGCGTCACACACAGCTTTGCGATTCTGCAGCGGAAGAGACCCATACAGGAAATGTGAAGTCTAAATGTACAAGTAAACAGGCAATCCTACCATTAGCAACCTACTTCATCCTCATTCCCTTGTTTTAACATCTTACCTGAGCAACTATCTTTTCTCCAGTACAGTAACAAATTCTACAGCAAGAGTCTGGAGAGTAAATGCTGCTTTATCACAAAGAGGCAGAAGATTTTCATTTACTGACCTTCCTTGGTGTTATGTAATGTAAAATCTTGTTTAAATGCACACCTATTGTGTGAACACAGCTGGGTGCCAAACTGCAGCGGGCAGGCAAAAAGCATTTGGTTGTGATCTCCACATTGAAGCTGCCTCAAAAAAAAAATTTTTTTTTTTAAAAAATACCATGAGTCACAAAGTCAGCAAGCTTGAAATGAGCTCCCTAGTCATGACTTTAGTGAAAATATGATGACTTGGAGCTTCTTTGTATTTATTTTTAGCTTATTCAGTGTCAACCTTCCCTCCCTCTCATTCAATGAAATGTTTAGTTCTCTCTTGGGGGAGATTTTGTATCCAGGCTGTACCACATCAAAGACATAAATCCCTGCACCTAGAAAACTAGATTTCATTTAGAAGAGTTATAGATTAGATTTCTCTCTCTTCCCTGCTAGTATTCTGTCAGCAGGGATTTGCTTTATTTTGTTTTCACGTGGAGCATCAGTTATGTGAGGTTTCATCTCTTTGACTTAGCCCAAAAGGTGCTTTTCACAAATACTTTCAACAAGTCATGATCAGCAGTGTTGTGTATGTTAACTGAGCCTGTGGTTGAGGGGGGCAGCATTAAATTAACATCAAGGACAGTCATACCTGCCTTAACTTGGGCACTTCTTCATCTGCAAAACTTCTTTATTAGTAGAGCATGAGGCTTCAGCATGTTATGGAATAAGAACAAGCCAATAAAATGTGAGACTTCTGTTTGAAACTGAATGCAAGATTTGGTTTGAGAAGGCCGTTTAAGTAGGTTGATTTTTGCTGCTGCCTGGGAAGTATGGGGGATTTTTAATGGGGAATTCAATAAATCCACTAATTATTTAAAAAAATAAAAATCCACCTTTTCCAACCCTATTGTTCACTGAAACTGTTTCTGCAATAGGGTCATACAAGTGACCTGCACAACAGGGTGGTTGTGTACCATTCCCTCTGCAATGGATAAAAGGGATAAAAGCAACGGATAACTCTATGTGGTTGTTTTCAACTTATTTCCATCTTTTTGATGCTTTCTGAAAGTTGTTTCATTTGCCCTCAGGGATGTCAGCACATATCCATAATCTGATTTGCCATGTTTTGTCATGACACCATCCCATTCAGTATGTGATTCCTGATTGGTTGGGATCACCCAATTCTCAGAAAAAGAAAACAGCACCAAAGCAGCGACATATCACAGAAACAATATCGGTGAACAATAGGTTTAGAAAAGGTGAATGTTGCTGCAATTTGTGGATTTACATATATCAAAAACTGTGAATACTTGGAGTAGCCCTAATACATTTTGTAGCTTATCACTGGCTATTCCAGGGAGTACTTTCGATTATCATACCAGTACAGCACTTGCATACTGTGGAGTCAAAAATGGTACATAAATTAAATAAACAAGCAAACATATTTTTCATATATGATACTGTATGATTATCCCTTTTTAAAAAAAAGCTGTTCCTCCAATAGTAAACATTTCCTACAGAAAAGATTTGGAAATTAGTATGTACATGAGTTTGAAAATTTCTTGAACGTAGGATGGAAAATATATTTTGTATCTGGTATCACAGCTAGCATTTGCAAATGGTGAGAAAAAGCTGTGTTGGGAGTATTTTGCTAGGTCTAAGTATAAGGTTTTCTACAACCACGCTGGAAGTTGCCTTAAGCAAGTTTCATTGTATCTGAAACACGTGGATTGCAAATATCATACATTGCCTCCCATTTATCTTTGCCTTCACAGAAGATGTGTTCTCTGTATTAATGAGGGGGAAATAACCTATTTTTTCACATCACTCAAGGAACTACCTTTTAATCTCCCCCGCCCCAAAGAAAAACCCCAGTAAAGGAACAAGGGTGAGGGTAGGATCGATTCATATCAGAAAGAAGAGCTGTCAAACCCAGCTGGCTTCAAGCAGCATGAAAGAACATGTATTTCTAAGCATGTACCGCTTAGAGAGATGCCTTTTATCACGATTAAGAAACACAATCTCAACCTTGCAGAACTGCATTTTTGGAGAGAGAGAAAGAGGGGGACAAGGAGAGTGGCTCAGTAAATCAGCATCCTCAGAGTTCAACTGGCCACTCTATGGCTGGGTGCAAAGTGGTTTTCTATTCTTCTTCCAATCAACACAGATGAAACATTTCTCTCTCTCTTCCCCCCTTCCATTTGCATTCACTTGTGCCATATTGCTGATTCACATACTTCAACCGTCTTTGCAGTTCTATTAAATGTGTAGCTTATCCCACAGACACATCTGGAACAGTTCACCTTACTGCATTTTTTGCAGTTTTTAACAGAGTAGGCTAAGTAGATTAAGAGGCTATATTCTTTTGCTGGGAGCAGGCAAACCTGTTTAGGAAAGTGTGAGCATGATGGGGTAGGATTAGACTGGATGATCTTCAGGCCCTTCTCCTTGACAGTTCTGTGATTCCTATGAAACCTACTGCTAAATTTAGTGGGACTGAAATGGCTTGTATCCAAATACACTGACGTCTCTGCTCACCACCTAATGGCCCATCTATAAAGCATTTTCCTATTTCAGTTTTTAGTGATGGCTCATTTATTGTCTTCGGTGAAATTTTACAAAGTGGCTAATGGCCTAATAATAAAACGATTCTGCTGGCACATGCCCCATTGCACTCTTCTATGTCTGCACCAATACAGTTTGATTCACTGGCCATGTCTTTTATTTAGTCCCACTAACACCAGGGTGCCCTCTGTGGACTCTCTGATGAGGGATTTACCTACTGTGACGTAAAAACATGGTTGTTGTACCATATTATTACCTCCCATCACCTATATCATCATCATCATCATCATCAATTGTGAAATGTCCCACAAGAGGGGACAAGACACTGGATAAAGTTTATTCGAATGTAAATCACGGCTATAGGGCTTTACAGTTGCCACATTTGGGCCAGTCCGACCATATGTCTCTGTTCCTGGTACCAGCATATATCCCATTCAGGAAACGGGCTCCCACAATATCAAGGACTGTTAAAATCTGGCCTGAAGGTGCTATTCACCAGCTGCAGGACTGTTTTGAGAGAACCAATTGGGATATTTTCGATCGTTCAGACCTGGAGGAGCACACGGCGGCAGTTCTGTGCTATATCAATCACTGCACAGACACTGTCACAGTAAATAAATCCATCCGGTTTTACCCCAATCAGAAACCCTGGATGAATAGAGAGGTCCAATGCCTGTTGCGGGAAAGAAACAGGGCTTTCAGGTCGGGCGAGGTGCAGCTTTACAGTGTGGCAAGAGCAAACTTGAAGAGGGGTATTCGACGGGCGAAACTGGATTATAGACAGAGGATTGAGGATAATTTAAGGAGCAACAACACAAGACAGATGTGGCAGGGGATTCAGCATATTACCAACTATAAACCTAACCTTGGTGCTGTCGACGGTGACCCTTTGCTGGCGGAGGAGCTTAACCTCTTCTTTGCTCGCTTCGAGAGGGAGCCACCTGAGACGTCGGTATTACAGCCACCAGCCCATAGGGGCCCCTCATTCACTGTAGAGGAGCACGAGGTGAGACAGGTATTGAGGATGGTGAATCCGAGGAAGGCTGCTGGACCTGATGGCATCACTGGAAAGGTGTTGAAGGGCTGTGCGGATCAGCTGGCGAGGGTCTTTACTAAGATCTTCAACAAGTCCTTACACCAGTCTATTGTCCCACCCTGCCTGAAGTCGTCAACTATTGTTCCTCTGCCTAAAAAACCCACAATCAGTAGTTTGAATGACTACAGACCAGTTGCACTGACTCCAATCATCATGAAGTGCTTTGAGAAACTGGTGCGCCGTCACATTATTTCCTGTCTTCCACCAATTTTTGACAACTACCAGTTTGCATACAGGGCAAATAGATCCACAGAAGACGCTATCACCACCACTCTCCATGCTGCTCTGTCCCATCTGGAGCAGCCGGGGAGTTATGTGAGGCTGCTGTTTGTGGATTTTAGCTCTGCTTTTAACACTATCCTCCCCCATAGACTGGTGTCCAAGCTAGAGGCGATTGGACTCTCCAACTCCACCTGTCTCTGGGTTTTGGATTTTTTGTCAGAACGTTCTCAGAGGGTTAGAGTAGGGTCACATATGTCCAAAGCCCTTAGCCTTAACACCGGCTCACCACAGGGTTGTGTGTTGAGTCCCCTGCTCTTTACTCTCTATACGTATGACTGTACAGCCATCTATTCCAGCAACAAAATCATCAAGTTTGCTGATGACACTACGGTGGTGGGGCTCATTTCAGGAGGGGATGAGTCCGCCTATCGGGACGAGGTGGAGCGGCTCTGTGTTTGGTGTGGAGAGAACAATCTGGCTCTTAATACAGCTAAGACCAAGGAATTGGTGATGGATTACAGGACAAAAAAGGCGGTCATTCAGCCCTTGTATATCAACGGGGAACGGGTGGAGAGGGTGGCGGAATTCAGGTTTTTGGGAGTGACTATCGATCAGGGCATGACTTGGAGCGCAAATACCACTGCTCTGGTGAAGAAGGCTCAGCAGAGAATTTATTTCCTCAGACTTTTAAAGAAGAACAATCTGAGTGAGAAACTGCTGGTGTCCTTCTACCGAGGCTCCATAGAGAGCATTCTCACATACTGTATTTGTGCTTGGTTCTCCAGTTGTACAGCTAGGGAGAAGAAGGTGCTACAGAAGGTCATAACCACAGCCCAAAGGATTATTGGTCATCCTCTCCCATCTTTGGAAGAACTGTACGGTTCCCGTTGTCTTAGGAAAGCAAACAACATCCTGCAGGATGCATCTCACCCGGGATACAGTCTGTTTGCACTACTGCCTTCTGGCAGGAGATATAGAAACATCAAGTCAAGGACAAATAGACTGAAAAATAGTTTCTATCCAAGAGCTGTGGCCTTTTTGAATGCTGTAACTCGATAGTGTGACTTGGGAGTTTGATGGGTGTGGGTGTGGGTGTGGCTGGAATGTGGTTTGTTTGGTTGTTGTTGCTGTTTTGCTTTTGTTGTTTTTTTAAGGGATGACATCCAATTTCGTTGCACTGTGCAATGTTGCACTTGTGTAATGACAATAAAGAATCTATCTATCTATCTATCTATCATCATCATTTGGTTGTTTCATTTACGAAAGTGACCCAAACCAACTTACAAAAATAGTATAAACATTATAACAAACAATACCTTAAAACACAGATAAACACAGATGTTTGTTATAATGTTTATACTATTTTTGTTCAGGTCCCACCTCACTGAAAGAGGCCACTAATGCCCCAAACCCTTGGGTAATGAGCAAAGTCTTTGCATGGCACCAGGCATGGCTCCCTGGAGAGAGATTGGATCCTTTCCAATCAGGTTTCAGGCCCCACCATGGATGGGAAACTGCCCTGGTGACACTGATTGATGATCTCCAGCAGGCTAGGGACAGAGGTGAAAGTTGTTTTCTTGTTCTGCTAGATCTCTCACCGTCATTTGATACCATCAACTGTAGTATCTTTCTGGACCACCCAGGAGGGTTGGGAGTTGGGGGCACTGTTTGCAGTGGTTCCACTCCTTCCTCCTGGGCTGCGTCCAGAAAGTGGTGTTGGGAATGAGTGTTCGGGCCCCTAGGTGCTCACCTTTGGGGTGCCTCAGGGCTTTGTCATCTCCCCCTCTATATGAAACCATGGCAGAGATCGTCAGGGAGTTTGGGCTGAGTGTTCCCCCATATGCAGATGATACCCAGCTCTACCCCTAGTTTAAACTGGAACTGGTGAAGACCCTGAGCATCCTGTGTGGGTGTCTAGAGGTAGTTGGAGGATGGGTGGCAGTCCATGGATTGAGGGTGAATCCCAACAAGACAGAAGTATTGTTTCTTGGGGACAGGGTGTGGGGACTCCCTGGTTCTGAATGGGGGTAACAGTGCCCCTTAAGGATCATGGGGTCATGACCAGCCTTGTGGTCATTTTGGACTCATGGCTATCCATCAAAGCATAGGTCGACTCTGTGTCCAGGGTGGCTGTCTGCCAGCTCCATCTGATATTCTGGCTGCGACCTGCCTGCACGCTGCCTCACCAGAGTGGTACAGTGGTACCTCGGTTTTCAAACATAATCCGTTCCAAAAGTCCATTCGAGTTCCGAAACATTTGAAGACCAAAAACTGAAAGCAGAAGCCTCAAAACAGAAGGCCCAATATGGAAAATTCAAAACAGAAGCTGTGTTTCCTGTTTGACTTCCGAGGCGCGTTTGAAAACAAAGGCATTTACTTCCGGGTTTTCGGTGCTTGAGTTCCGAAACATTTGACTATGGAGGCATTCGAAAACCGAGGTACCACTGTACATTCTCTGGTTATCTCCCACTTGGACTACTGCAATGCACACTGTGTGAGGCTACCTTTGAAGGTAACTCAGAAACTACAACTAATTCAGAATGTAACAGCTAGTTCTTATTAACCTGGAACTTTCAATTTAATGTCAGAGTATTATGAGTATTATTATCAGCATTCATGATTGTTTCTGCCACTCTGCTTCTTCAGCATGAAGCATCACTCCTTCTACAGCAAACCTTTTCCCAAACCACCTGTCCTTTCCACTTTGTGTCCACTTCCACTGCCCTCCAATGTTTTCCCACCCTTCATCACTCCTTAGGCCTCCACCCCCAGCAGGGCTGACCTATCACCTAACATATATTATAAACCTCTGGGCCAACATAATATCACAATAAAAGCTCCTATATATATATTGGCAGTTAAAAATTGTTAGCCTGACAAAGTGTGAGCTACTGCCCATATAATAAATATTTTTCCCCCAAAGGGAACAAGGTTGGCTATAACGACACAATGTCACAACCTCATCTTAAGCTGACCTACACTCATGGTTTATAATGTTAAGGAAAGGTTAAGGAATGGTTTCCATAACGTAGTGTCAGGGACTGGGCAGAGGCGGAATGGTGGAAATCACCTCCCAGTCCTTCCAGGGAGGACGAAGAGGAAGACAGTATAGATTTACAACAGGGCTTTGAAGGAGGTGACAGCTCAGAGGCAGATGAGGGAGAAGTTGGGAAATCATGGAAGAGCCAGAGCAACACCTGGCTGGCACATTGTCATTAGAAAGCATTCCTGACCCTTCATCTCCCAGAACCCGGTGAGCCTTAAATGTAGGAGAGCAAAGAGCTCAAAGACAAAGGGTACTTAGTAGCACCCATAGAGGAGGTGATGATGATGACGAATGAGGAAGTGGGAGAGACAAGGGGTGGAGATTCACAAAGGACAGTGCCATTATCCAAGAGGCTGGGTTCTATAGCCTCTCTCTGTAAAGACTGAATTAAAAAAGGACTGTAAGAAACTTTTCCCTGTCTTTATACTTTCCTGGGCCACCAACCGGGATCCACTGACAGTATCTTGACACATAGATGGGCACATTATGTCCTACTTTTAATATTCTAATGCATTATTAAAATGTGAACGCTGTAGAGCAACCAGGAACCAGCAGTAGGGAAACAGCATTTTGACATAGGAAACAAGTAAGAAACGCTTTTAATTTGCAAGTATGCCCTGTGACGTTTTAGAATGCTATATCTAATATTGTTCTAATAATGTTAGATAGGTCAGTGTAGATCCATCCCTAGGATGTTGGGCTTGCAGGTAGGCGATGTCCGGGTATAGCAGAGCAGTGCTATGAAAAGACTGCCATGTGAGACAAAATAAGGTCAATGTGACACACAGAAGGCCAAAACTAGGCACAGTTCATCTATATGCCATCCCGCCAGCCATGAGGGTTTGTTTTTTGTTCTTGTTTTTATTCTCTATTTCGTGTTCTCATTTTATATATTAATAAATATATATTAATAAATCATAATTATATTAATATATTAATTATATTAATAAATCATAATTAATAAAATAACAATAATAGAGAACCAGAGATGCCTGTGTACCTTTGCACATGGATATACGATAGTAATGTTTTCCATTAAGCATATTGAGAATGTCTTGCCCATCACACAAGTTGCTCTGTTTTGGCATGTTGTTTTGTACCCTGTGGCAGTTATGCATATCTTTTATATGAGGTTTCTAGACTCTTATTTAATTAGGTGTTTATTACTAGTCATTAAGTCACTAGTTTGGTATTATATTATTTTCCTAGATGTAAATTTGCTCTGGTATTTACTAACTCAATATTTTTGGTTATTATTTCTTTAAGTGTAAGACATTTTGCATTTATTTATCTTCATTTGTTGTCAGCGCACATCATGAGCAGAAGTAGATATAAAATGTCAGCTTTGTTTAACGAGCTGAGTTGGCATGTTTGGCAGGGTTGAAATTCATTGGACTCCTTCTGCTCCCTATTGAAAAATAAGCAGGCCTCAAAATCAGATTTGTTAAACATGGCAAATAAATTAAACTGAATTTTGTTGGAATGTTGTAAGACAGGGGAATTAAAATTGGAAAAGACCTTCAAAGAAATGAATCTTCTAATTTGATCCATAAACTTGAAAAGCCATATTTACTTCAGCTTTAGTGAAGAAAATAAAGTTCTGAATAAAGTGAGTTATATTCTTCGCATGATTTATAGTGTATTACCTATCTTGGGCTTCACTTTGAATTAACCTTTGAAACCACAAATCCCCAGGGAAGTTACCTTCTCCTAAAAGGTGACGTGTGCAAGCAAGAGATGTTTTGTAAACACAGATTCAAGCAGTAGCAGTGATTTCAGAACCATCTGGAAATTCTCACTCCATTACAAGGCAGACCCGGATCTCACCATGTTTTGGTGTTGCTTATAATGTGTTTTCTCCCTACTGTCCCCATTAGCCAGCCATTCTGGCCCATCCCTCTCTGTTGTAAACAAGCAAAAGCTTTCAAAAGGCCAAAGAGTCAACTAGCAGCAGGGAGAATTTGCTGGAGGAAGGAGTAGCCTGCTTCACATGTTATCACTCCAACACATGGAGGGAAACAGGGAAGGCAATGAAGGTCAGAGCTCTCCTTCATCATCTCACTAATTAGAATGCCTAGACTAGAATGCCTGAATTGGGATTGTGAATGTGTTATATTGTACACAAGCTCTGCTTTTGTTTCTGAAGTGTCATTCCCTACATCAAGGCTGAAGCAGGATTGTGATTTTCTCTCAATATAGTTTGTGGGAGAAAAGGCAGAGGTGAATTTCACCAGTTAATATTCACAAAAAACACTGGACCTATCTGTCTGAAATTTGACGGACTTCGTCCTCCAAAGAAAGGGCTGCTGCTGTACCTACACATTCCATCCATTTCTGCCAAAAAGGAGAATGTTGCAGCTCTCTTTTTTCATTTCCTGATTATATTCACTTTTCAAGCTTTAGAAAATTTAAGTGAAGCTCTGGCCCAATCAAATATAAGGTGAAGCACAATTTGTCAAAAGAGATCTTAAGCAAAGTAGTACCCTATCCAAAGCATCAATGTGGATTCCAAAGTGAATTTTTTTATGACTATGCCTAGAGTTCAGCAATCACTAATTCTTCTTTAAGAAAGAAATAATTGACATCAGCATTAAGATCTGATGTCAGGACAAATGTCCTGATTCAATGGAGCCAAGACAAAAGTGAATCGTTACTTAAAAAAAACAAAACCTACAAACTGTCAATGCAAAATGCTGAATAGTACTATTTTCAAGTTTTTCTGACTGAATACTAATGGATTGGGACATAATACACATTTCAAAAGCTGAATGCAGCCTCCAAATGAAAGAACTTAATAGGAAAATCTAACCAATTATTATTTATTCTTTAATATTCAGCCTTTCACAATTCTCCATGACGCAGCCTGATTCGGTGTTGAATCATTCATGTTCAAGTTTGTCTTAAATGAGCTTCCCAAATTCACTAGGCAATATAGTGAACATGCTGAGCCTGCCTTTCAAATTGAGCTTATTCATGCAATTCTAGAAGAGATCAAGTTCCAATGAGTCAACAACTAACTGTCATTGATCATTTCCCCAAGCATGACCTATAGATGTGCAGGTTATAACCCTGGCCTGTCTACCACACCCTCCCTCTATGATTACATTTGTGGTGGGACAGAAATATCATTAAATCAACTGTTTATTTCCCATCCATGGTGGATATCTAAAAATAGAGCCTTCCCTGTCACCAACCTCCTCCCCCCTCCACTATCTCACCCTGCTGCCTGGAAGACCATACTTATTCATCTGTATACAATACTCCACTCGTGAATATTTTGAGGGTTTTAAAACTTCATGTGTGCTTAGTTAAGTGAATAGGGAGCAGGGGTGCCAACTTGAACAAAATATTGAGGGGGTCCAGGTGAGCCTCAGCCCGCATATTCAGTCACAAGATACAGTGCACAAATACCATTTGAATGGCAATGTCCATCAACTTTGGGGGGACCCAGCCCCCTCAAATATTTTATTGGGAAAACTGAAGGAAACTCAACCCCTAGGATTTGGCTCCTATGGTAGACAGAGAAATGTTGTATTTTTCCATGTATAAGACGCCCCTATTTTTGGGAACTCCAAATTAAGAAAACATCCCTCAGCACTACCTGTGTATAAGACAAGCCCCAATTTTAAACCTAATTTTTTTGGTAAAAAAAACCTAGTCTTATACACAGAAAAATACAGTAGCCCTTTTTCTATATAGCCATGGAAGATGCAACAGAGGACAGAACTCACCTACCATGAAAGGTATAGGAGTTCTGTCTTCTGCTTTATGTTCATCCACTTACTAAAGCAAAGGGAACCAGAATAAGGTTCCAATAGGGTTATTGTTGTTGTGGTTTTCAACTGAGTATTGGTCATTGGCCCATGCTTCTACAACTGTACACAGGCTTCCCTTTCTGACCTTCACCAGATGGCACAGAAGTCGGGGGTAATGAATCCAGGAGCTGCAACAAGGATGGACAAGTTTTTCCCCACCTATGTGTATGGAATGAATGTCTTGAAGGATGTGCAGGAAATATATTGCCCCCAAGAGAGAAGATATTGAGTAAGGTTAACATAAGTTAATGTACACTGGGTAAGGTTAATATTAAAGTAACATTGAATTAACATTATTGAGCAGGGTTAGGTAAAGGTAAAGGTACCCCTGCCCATACGGGCCAGTCTTGACAGACTCTGGGGTTGTGCGCCCATCTCACTTAAGAGGCCAGGGGCCAGCGCTGTCCGGAGACACTTCCAGGTCACGTGGCCAGCGTGACATCGCTGCTCTGGCCAGAGCCAGAGCCAGAGCCAGAGCCGCACACGCTGCTAAGCGGTCCCTATTTATCTACTTGCACCCGGAGGTGCTTTCGAACTGCTAGGTTGGCAAGCGCTGGGACCGAGCAGCGGGAGCGCACCCCGCCGCAGGGATTCGAACCGCCGACCTTTCGATCGGCAAGTCCTAGGCGCTGAGGCTTTAACCCACAACGCCACTGAGCAGGGTTAGCATTAAATAAATTTTGTAAATGCTTCTGCAGATCAGATGGCTTTGTAACCCATGTATTTGCACAGCAATCAACAAGCATTTCAGCAAGAGGAAGGGATTAGTATTATAGGGTTTTGTTTTTTTCCAATATACATATACAAAGCAGATTGTGTTGAGTGCCTGGTCTACAGGATTGTTGTGGGCATTAAAAGAGGAATCATGTATGCCGCCTTGAGCTCTTTGGGAAAAAGTTGGGGTATAATAGCAATAAATAAATAAAAGAGTAAACATTGAACACGAATTTCACATACTAAGCCAGAGACGAACCTTTGTGGAAATGCCACTCTATGTATAATATCACTCTATGTATAATTATACATTAGAAATGGAACAATTCATGAGGTAATTCTGAACATTGGTGACATTGTCCTCAAATTAGAAATTCATTTATATCTTACATACGTCAGGAACAAAAATGGCTGTATTCAGTATGTAGCATTCAGCCTTCAGGCCCCCAGACTTTTAAAAAAGATAAAGCAGGTATCTAACAGGGTTTTGGTACTGGATCAGAGGCTGTTATGAAGCTGAGCAGCATAAGTGGCTTCTCCCCTCCCCCTGAATTTTAGCAACAGGATATGGAGAAAATTTAAATTAACTGTGTATAGTGTGTATAAAAGGTAATGGTGTGACATTTGCACACAAATTGTATTGCAAGGCTGTCACGGCAAAGGTGGAAAATTTGAAATTCCTTACTTGTTTGTTTTTAAATGCATTCAATACCAAGTAGGGTAAAATTCAAGGCCTTCTAAAAAGGGCTAAAGATGGAAATTGTTCATTTGAAATTGTCATATATTTTAACGTAAATGTGTGAAACCCTCACCCACATTTCATAACAATGAATTTCTTTGTATCACAGATTCATTCCCAGAATTCTCCTTGCTCTTTTAGACTTTTAATTTGAACCTTTGCATTTTCTCTCTTTATACATACACAGTTACACACACACACACACACACACACACACACACACACACAAATGTATATACCCAACAACTGAAGATATGCATCTGATAATGTGGGCTCTCATCCCCAGGGCTACAATTCAATTTGTTAGTCTTGAAGGTGCCACGAGATTCTTTGTTGCATTTACTCAATACTTAGTATTTTTAGGATTCCTTTCATTGGTTTAATTTGCCAACATTACAGTGTGTTTTCTATTACAACAATTCACAATCTGTACTTGATTTGCAATTTTCTTCCAATTTGTTTTTCCTCTTGCCAAAACTCCCTAAGCCTGCCTCCTTACCTTTCAACCCTTTCTGGAATGCCAATGTGAAAAGTAATCCACACTGAAGTGAAAGAAAATATTTATTTTCAAGTTGTCAAGGGTTCCGTTCTGAAACCATTCTGATTGTATAACAGTGTACTTTGCATTTTCCTCTTAAGTATTCTTATTGAAACTGACATTTGCATGAAAAGAGCTTTGTATTGTAGACAGCTACTGAAGCCATGGGGAAATAGTTGAGAGGAAATGCTATTTGGAGACAATGCGCTGATCTGGTGCATGTGTGCATGCACACATGCACATTGTGCATATATGTCACACACACACACATATCCTGGTCCCAGTGCTGGCCCACATGGCAAGTTGAGCTGACCACCTCAAGTCACAGAGTCCACAGAGGCAACAAATCCTGCCTCCAAAGAATGCATCGCCCCCTATTGCTGTGGTGGCAGCAACAGCAGATGCATAGTCCTTGGAGGCCAGATCTGCAGCCCCCCCTCCCAATGCTGCCCCTTGGCAAATGGGAGGTGCTTTAAGCCTCCCCAACCCCTTTTCCTGATGTAGATCTTCACTCAGCCGTTCTTCCCTGGTGAGGGGGGAAGACACCATTTTGTGGTTCACCTCAGGTGCCGATATCCTGGGCCAGCCCTGTCTGGTCCCTCTTTTACCCTTATAGGTAAAGCTATTTTCACCCTAGCAGGATGCTTGCAATCACATAATTCTATGACAATTCTCTATTATACAGTGGATCTTCCACTTTTTTACTTGGCCATTCATCTTCTCTTAATTGAATTAAATTACAGTTGCAATACACAGTACAAGCAACTAAACTAATACAATAAGCAATTACAAACCCTAGTGTGGCTCAATATCTACATATTCAGCAACCTGGAATCCTTGCTTTGCACACTCTGATTTCAATGACTACAGAGATCCACTTCTAACATTAGATTTAATGGCATCAGAGTGCTCCCGCAAGTCACTCCTGTCTCAGCAAATGACAGGTGGGAATGATTAATATACACTGCTTTGGTTAATTTCCCCTTTAGGAAACCTATTCTAAATTTAACCAATACTGACAACAAATGGAGTTGCTCTCCTTTTTAAAAATGCTGACTTAATTTTTGTCAGCTGTGGCAAATAGCATTATGTCTCAGGGCAATTGCCTCTTCTCTTTAAAAATTATCTCCATGTGCAATTCTGCATATAGAAGCTCCTTTAATTATTTATTGTTCATTTTTGATATTCCTGACTTATTACAGAAAGCTAGCTGCTCTGCCTATTGGCCATCCTCATATATTGTTGCCGCCACATTACAAACAAGATATTTGATTGCCATCTCTTACCCACAACACCGATCATTGCCTGTTAAATCTCAAGTTAAAATCTGGTTTCCAGGGAGTTACAGTTTCACTCCCTTCTCTCCATGGTCTGTCATCTACTTCCCTTCATTGGTTGTGCTTCATATATGGACATGTAATCTCCACTGCAGGGCTAAGACAATGAGTGAGAAGGATCCAGAGGAGTTCATACTACCTTATATTCCTCTTCAGCTGGTGATACAGGCACTGCACACACAACTCCTCCACCCCTGGAGCTCACACATTTACTCTGATGAACGGTGGGATTTCCTGGTTGCTCTTGCCTCAAATTGTTGACACATACCCTGGCCAAACCATGGATGCCCCATGTATTTACTCAGTAGAGATCCATTAACTGAGAAACATTTTTATCCCTGTTCCCTGGTCATGATGTGTGTGTGTGTGTGTGTGTGTGTAAGCCCAGAGGTCATAAAATCATTGGGATGGAAGGGTCTTCTGGGCCCTCATTGGCCCAGGAAAGTCAATTAGATCATCCCCAACAGATATCTGACCTGACTCTGCTTGAAGACCTCCATTGAAGAATCATAGAATCATAGAGTTGGAAGAGACCACAAGGGCCATCGAGTCCAACCCTCTGCCAAGCAGGAAACACCATCAGAGCACTCCTGACATATGGTTGTCAAGCCTCTGCTTAAAGACCTCCAAAGAAGGAGACTCCACCACACTCCTTGGCAGCAAATTCCACTGTTGAACAGCTCTTACTGTCAGGAAGTTCTTCCTAATGTTTTGGTGGAATCTTCTTTCTTGTAGTTTGGATCCATTGCTCTGTGTCCGCTTCTCTGGAGCAGCAGAAAACAACCTTTCTCTATGTGACATCCTTTTATATATTTGAACATGGCTATCATATCACCCCTTAACCTCCTCTTCTCCAGGCTAAACATGCCCAGCTCCCTCAGCCGTTCCTCATAAGGCATCGTTTCCAGGCCTTTGACCATTTTGGTTGCCCTCCTCTGGACACGTTCCAGTTTGTCAGTGTCCTTCTTGAACTGTGGTGCCCAGAACTGGACACAGTACTCCAGGTGAGGTCTGACCAGAGCAGAATACAGTGGCACTATTACTTCCCTTGATCTAGATGCTATACTCCTATTGATGCAGCCCAGAATTGCATTGGCTTTTTTAGCTGCCGCGTCACACTGTTGGCTCATGTCAAGTTTGTAGTCAACCAAGACTCCTAGATCCTTTTCACATGTACTGCTCTCAAGCCAGGTGTCACCCATCTTGTATTTCTGCCTCTCATTTTTTTTGCCCAAGTGCAATACTTTACATTTCTCCCTGTTAAAATTCATCTTGTTTGTTTTGGCCCAGTTCTCTAATCTGCCAAGGTCGTTTTGAAGTGTGATCCTGTCCTCTGGGGTGTTAGCCACCCCTCCCAGTTTGGTGTCATCTGCAAATTTGATCAGAATGCCCTTGAGTCCATCATCCAAGTCGTTGATAAAGATGTTGAATAAGACCGGGCCCAAGACAGAACCCTGTGGCACCCCACTAGTCACTCTTCTCCAGGATGAAGAGGAATCATTGATGAGCACCCTTTGGGTTCGGTCAGTCAGCCAGTTACAAATCCACTGAGTGGTAGCATAGTCAAGACCGCATTTTACCAGTTTCTTTACAAGAATATCATGGGGCACCTTGTCAAATGCCTTGCTGAAATCAAGGTAGGCTACATCCACTGCGTTCCCTTCATCTACCAGGCTTGTAATTCTGTCAAAAAATGAGATCAAGTTAGTCTGACATGACTTATTTTTCAGAAATCCATGCTGACTATTGGTGATCACAGCATTCCTTTCTAGGTGCTCACAGACTGTTTGCTTAATGATCTGCTCCAGAATCTTCCCTGGTATTAATGTCAGACTGACTGGGCGGTAATTATTTGGGTCCTCTCTTTTCCCCTTTTTGAAAATAGGGACAACATTTGCCCTCCTCCAGTCTGCCGGGACTTCGCCTGTTCTCCAGGAATTCTCAAAGATGACTGCCAGTGGTTCTGAGATCACATCTGCCAGTTCTTTTAATACTCTTGGATGCAGTTCATCTGGCCCTGGGGACTTGAATACATCTAGACTAGCCAAGTATTCTTGTACTATCTCCTTCTGGGCTGTGTTCCCTCTGCTGAATCATTTGCTCCAAATTCTTCAGGTCGGGCATTGTTTTCTTTATCGGAGAAGACTGAGGCAAAGAAGGCATTGAGGAGTTCAGGCCTTTCTGTGTCCCCTGTTTGCATTTCACCATCTTCTCCTCTGAGTGACCCCACTGTTTCTTTGTTCTTCCTTTTACTATGAACATACCCATAAAAGCCTTTTTTGTTGCTTTTAACCTCTCTAGCAAGCCTGAGTTCATTCTGTGCTTTAGCTTTTCTGACTTTGTGTCTACACGTGCTGGCTATTTGTTTGAATTCCTCTTTGGTGGTTTCCCCCCTTTTCCATTTTTTGTACACATCCTTTTTTAATCTTAACTCAGTTAAAAGTTCTTTAGATAGCCACCCTGGCTTCTTTAGGCACCTTCCATGTTTCTGTCTCATTGGTATTGCCTGAAGTTGTGCTTTTACTATCTCCCTCTTAAGAAACTCCCAGCCATCATGAACTCCCTTTCCTTTTAGTATTACTGTCCATGGGATCTCACCCAGTACTTCCCTAAGTTTTATGAAGTCGGCTTTCTTAAAGTCAAGAAATTGAGTCCTAGTATGCTTGGCTGCTCCTTTCCGCTGTATAGTAAACTTCAGAAGAGCATGATCACTCGCGCCTAATGATCCTTCCACTTCTACCCCACTAACCAGGTCATCAACATTGGTTAGGACCAGATCTAAAATGGCTGTTCCTCTTGTTGCTTCTCCCACTTTCTGGACAATGAAGTTGTCTGCAAGGCCAGTGAGGAATCTGTTTGACCTTATGCTCTTGGCTGAGTTTGACATCCAACAAATATCCGGGTAATTGAAGTCCCCCATTACTACTATCTCCCTTCCTTTTGCATGCTTGGCCATCTGTTCCAGGAAGGCATCATCTATGTCCTCCGTTTGGCTTGAGGATCTATAGTTAAACTCCCACAATGAGGTCACTGTTATTCTTCTCTACCTTAATTTTGACCCAAGTGCTCTCACTTTGGCTTTGAGGTTCTAAATCTTGGATCTCTTCACAGGTATACACATCCCTGACATATAATGCCACTCCTCCTCCTTTCTTGTCTGGTCTGTTTCTCTGAAATAGATTGTATCCCTCCATTATTACATTCCAATCGTGGGACTTATCCCACCAGGTTTCAGTGATGTCTATTATGTCATATTTAGTTTGCTGTACCAAGAGCTCAAGCTCATCTTCTTTATTTCCCATGCTTTGCGCATTAGTGTACAGACATTGAAGTCCATTAATCATTCCCCCGTGTCTCTTATTTAAGGATTTTTTCCTCCCACCACTAGGTCTGCGTGCTGTTTGCTCCATTTGGTCTATGACATTTGGATGATCATCTTCATCAATTGATGAAGAGCACTGTCTCCCTCCCCCATATTAGTCAGTTTAAAGCCCTCCTTCACAAGAAGAACTCACAACTCCTTTAGATAACAGGTGTCATTGACAAATTCCTCTTACCATGAAGATAATTTTCCTCAGGTTTAACAACAAAAAGTGACTTAATTCCATTAGGTCATCAGGGAACAAGTCTTTGTCCTTTTTGATAGGACTGCCATTTAGGTATTTGTGGGATGCTATCATATTTCAGCTTCCCCCCCCTTACTTTTCTTTTCCAATCTAAACAAACACATTTCTTTCAACCTTCTGCTATGGTCTATGTACTAACTCAATCAATGCTATTCTGATTCTGATTCTTTCAACTTTTCCTCATAGGACTTGTTTTCTGTACCACTGGACATAGTTTTCATACAGCTGTTTTTTATATCATTGCCCTCCTCTGAACCCAATCTGAGTTGTCCTCAAACTTAGAGTGGCACCCGGACTTGGACACAGTATTCCAGATGGAGTCTAATTAGTGCAGAATAGAAGTGGAACTATTATTTCCCAGATCATGGAAATTATGGCTCTGTTAACGCAGCCTAAAATCATATTGTGCTTTTCATGCAGCCATATCATAGAATCATAGAACTGTACAGTTGGGTGGGTCGTCTGGTCCAACCCCCTGCAATGCAGGAATTATCAGCTTGTGGTCAAATGCAATCTCAAGGTACTTTTCAGGTGTTTTGCTGGCAAACCAGGTTCTCCCAGTCTAAAACTGTGCATTTGCCCTCCTCCTCAAATGCAGAAGCTTACATTTGGCTCTCTTGAATGTAAGCGCCGTATGACCAATAGATGAAAGTTTTGAATGTTTTGCATGTGTGCAGATAATGCTTTTGTGAACAAGGCGGTGAATGACATGAATGAACACAAACCTTAAATACCAGAAAAACTGCAAATATAGCATCCTTCAAAGTTAAACACAGACGGCTGGGCACAGTAATGCACTATTAAAATCAAAATGTTAAAGGCAATTCAAAGGAGAGAGATATTTTATTATTTCAAATGCCAAGGTGTTCTAAGAATTGCAAACACAAATGGTGTTCTCTTAACCATATATTAACCTTTTCACTGCCTTTTGATTCAAAGTTGTTTCATGTGTGTTTGTGTCCTTTTTCAACCTCCAACCTCATCTGGTACACAATACACCATCCCTGCTATTGTTGTGCCTCACAAACGCTAGGAGCATGCATTGATACTTGATGGTAGGTATTAAAAATGTCTTTACCATGTGCAAGACCTTAATATCCCCCTCTTAACTCTATCTTGCAAAAGCCATTTTCAAACCAGACCTGCCTTCAAAAGAGAAAGGAATAGAAGTCTCGGTCCATATGAAACAATTTTGTAGCCATTGTAACTTATGAAACACATTCTGATGGAGTAAATAGCAGCATCCTTTTCAATTTACTAACAAGTCAGGACAATACAGGTAACTGCTATATCCTGTTATTCTTCTAATAGGAATGATGGGAGTGAATGAGCCATTCTAGTGTTGCTGTGCTTACAAAAAGAAAAAAGAAAGAAACCATGATTCACCAGTACTAAATATTCACTGAAAGACTATATGATGGTAAACATGAGTCTTGTGTCAGGAATGTGTTTTATGGTTTCAAATTAAAAACCTCTCCTGTCACAGATGAAATTACTGCTCTTGTTAGGTGATTTGGAACATTCTAAAGATTTGCTTGTACTGCTCTTAGTATACCAGCATTGCTTCCTCTTTGTGGCATGGAGGCAAGTTGGGATTTAAGCAGAATGTTTTCTTCCATTACAGCACAACTTCTCTGTTGGCTCCTTCTAGGATGAGAAGAAAACAACTCATTTACAGCTTCACTTAAATACTACCTACAACCAAGTAAGTTTCAAAAGAACGGCGCTTTGCAACTCTTCTCTCCAGTTACATGGATCCTCCATTTTTTGAAATTTTGTTCTCAAATCTTTTCATTATTTCAGAATAAATTGGTTGCCTATGCTAAAATGTTACAGGGTGGACCAGTGTATAGGTTCTATGGGAAATGCTGGCAAGTTTCCAGTTTGTTTGTTCCTTCTGTTGTCTATAGAACATGCTATTTAGCAAGTTCCTTTGCATATATCTCTATATTTCCACTTAAAAGATCGCCTCATTATACAGTGGTACCTCGGGTTACAGACGCTTCAGATTACAGACTCCACTAACCCAGAAATAGTGCCTCGGGTTAAGAACTTTACTTCAGAATGAGAACAGAAATCAGGCGGCAGCGGCATAGCGGCAGCAGGAGGCCCCATTAGCTAAAGTGATACCTCAGGTTAAGAACAGTTTCAGGTTAAGAACGGACCTCCGGAACAAATTAAGTTCTTAACCCGAGGTACCACTGTATACCCAATGGATCACTGCATTCTGTAGGAAAGAACCTCCTACAGATACCATCTTCTTAGGAGGTCTGTTCCCTATGATATAGGAATAGGACATTTAGTATGATGGTGTCCACCTTCTGGAATCCCCTCCAATTACATATTTGGCAGGTGCCATCTCCTTTGTCTTTTTGGTGCCTACTGAACTTCCTCTTTCAAGAAGACAATAAAACTACCAGTCTCATATGCATCTATACAAATCTATGGTGCAAACACGCTGGAAATACTAGGAGGAATTCAACATCACACTAACACAAATGTTCCTTCAGCTTGTTTGTTGGAATGATCTCCTTTCTCCTCATCCCATATGCTGTTCTGGGGGGTTCCCCTGGCCCACTGACAGTGGGGAAAGTGCAGTGGGGCAAGTCTCATTGCACTAGTGGCACCTGTTGCCCTCTGCAAAATCAGAGCTTTTGAAAATTGCTGATTATAGGTTGCTTGCAACAATATTGGCTCTCTAGATCAACACAATACAGGGTTTTTCATGTGTAACGATGGGATGCTCATCACTCAGTATTTTGTGTTCTGTTTATTTAATTCAAGAGACATCAGCTTTGGGAGCTATGTGTTGGATCAAACAAGGCCCAGTTTGTGATATACTGTATGTGCTGTAGTGCTGAATGCTAAACAGGGACCCAGTTCTTGCTTCCTTGACTGCTTTTAGAAGTCACAGCTTCTGCACAAATTTGCCCTTCATAATGTTTATTATATACACATCTATTTTGTACTTACAATCTTTACTCGAGTGCTAACCCAAGTTCAGCACGTGTCCTGAAATAATCCCATTTTGCTTTCTGGTGATAATGCATTATGGGGGCAGGGCAATTTGGATTCAAAAAATATATATAATACCTGTCACTCTACATAAATAATAGTATTTAAACTTTACCATTTCAGTTGCTTGCTCCATATGAGGAAGGGGGGGGAATTCATAGCTCAGATGGTTGCTTTCTACACAGCCTAAAATCTAAACACATTAAAGTTTATTGCTGATCTGTGGTCACAGATGTTTATTTGCAATGAAGATTTATGCCCTAGAGAGAGAAATAATGACAAATGCATTTTTAAAACCGTCTGATGCAATAAAGACAAAGGAAGCCCCTCAAAACAGAATACACTGGGCAATTGTGATATAATTGCAATTTGGACATACAGCAGACGGGAGGGAAGTAGGTTCACAGGAAGCCCTTGTTAGTTTTGAAGCATTATCATTCTTCAAATACAACAGTATCTTCCCAGGCCCCCAAGACAGCTTCAGCTAGCCAGCTCCAAAAATGTAAAAATGCTTTGTCTTTAGACCCCAAACAAAATTTTATTATTATATTACTTGCTGATATTATGAGAGTTAATTTTATTGTGTACTATTATATTCTAATGGATTGTTGAATATTACGTTATTTGATATAAGTTGTTTATTTTAACTCATATTTTTAATATGACTTATTTGTATTGGATCATATTGTTATAAGATTTGTGGTCTCTGTTGTGTATTTTGTTGTTTCTTAAGCTTGTAAACTGTCTTGTGTATAGCAATACGGAAAGGCAGTACACTTAAGTGGGGGTTATATTCTGGGCCCCTGTGCGCATAAGTGGGGAGCACCTTCTGCAGAGCCTCTAAACGACCATTTTTCCTGATTCCCAGCTCTCACTCTCTCACTCTCTCTCCACACAACTCTCTCTTCAACTAGATTTGAAGCTCTGGGGCTGCCTGGAGGACACACAGGAAAGTGGCTGCTGCTGCTGCACTCTCCCACATGTCAGCTGCTAGGCAGGAAGGCTGACCAGCCTAAACAAAGCCATGCTGTACCTCTAGTCGCTTTGTGGCTTCCTCCGCCCTCACTGAAGTCCTCTTAGGGTTCCGGGGAAGTTCTCCTCGTGAGCCACAAGGACTCTCCAGCTTTTTCCCACCATTTCCTGGTTGGAATCTGTTTACTTATTTATATCCTGGTGCCACGTATATACAAGGTCAAGCAGGAGTATGTCACGTGTAAGTGGGTTGCCTGTCTGCAACAGTAAGCGGCCAAAAGTGGAATGAAATTTTAAAAATGGATGAAGGTAATTCTGGCTTTTGACACTTGAGGTGTATAGTTTTAGGACCCGCCTAATCTTGTGATTATAAGTTTTAAATTGTTTTAAATTTTGTGTTGCCATGTCCTAGGACATTGAAGAGTGGGTTAATAAGAATAATAACAGCCACCTCTGTATTGTTTTAACAATTTACAAGTGTGGGAGGAAAGAGAGGTATTAAGAAAATGCAATATTTGTTTATCATAAGGCTTTTACAGTATCAACCTAATGAGCTAATATACTTATTTATTATAACAATAAACACAGCTGTAAACGGACCATAAAAATAATAAATGATTTGCATATTTCTATACCCAACATGTCAGCTGTAATTGGAAAATAAATTAAATGATTCATCTGCTTGCTATCATCTACTCTATTTGTCTTCCTATCCGCAACATTTAAATACAGTCAGCATTATTCATACTAATTACTAACTAACACAAAAACAAAATTTCCCTGAAGAAATGGATTGGTCTGGTAATATAATTTCTTTTCTTCCACCCCCAGTTATGCACTTACTTACTTTCTTTGCATTCAGTTCTAATGAGCATGATGAAGTTGCTTTTCTAATTAATAGTGTTCACTTTATCACACCAGTGCTATTGAGTTTTGTCTTTATTAGTGACTTTCAATGATGGGTCATATAAGAGGCTGAAAGGCATGCAATTCAATCAGTAGTGACAATTCTATACCATCTGGATTCAGCATACAGAGCCATGAATGTTATGGTGCTGTTGTGAAGTAGCATATTGCCGGATGCTACACAGCACACATCTGGACTTGAAGGAATACCATGAGTCAGAATACAGTGAGAGGACTCCAAAGGTTCACATTCAGATTTTCCAACTGCTGGAGCCATCTCCATATCTGCACACACTTACGACAAAAATATGGGAACTGACAACACTCTGGTGGACCAACCCATGAAATATGGAATTCTAAACTGGACTCAAGCTTCCATGGATGAGTGCATGACTATGACCTGTGCACAAACAATTCTCTGAAGAAGTTGCCAGTACCTTAACATTCTTGATACTCTGTTTCAGATGCTGACACAAGTTCTACTGCCATGGTGGGTGGGTGGATGCATACATTGGTAAATCCAGTGATCTTCTCTGTAACCATATAAAGACTGTTCATGGTTCATGTGACATATATTGGTAGTATATGCCTGTGGGGGCAAGACCACCAGCATCATCTCCTTTCTGTAGATGCTAGGAAATTCAGGCCAATGGAGGATGAGTAACACTGTGGTTAATTTGGTGTTTGGAAGCTGCAGAAGGCCTCTATAAGTGTGGCTCTGGGGTCTACAATGTGTTGTGGACAATATGTAAGAGAACCACTTGCAGAGGAATCCTTTCTTTAGGATTCGTTTCCTGAAGTTCATCTGTAAGGTAGAGATGGAAACCAAAAAATAGCATGGAAATCAAATTATTTCTGTATATGAAATTATTTGACTGTGTGCAATTTGAATCAGAAATTATTTGAACAACGCCTGTTCAAAACCTATGCAATATATTGCTGGTAGAAATATTAATCTATTTTTTGAACTAAGAACCCAGATCTAGAAATTCCCTACACATGTAGGAATGACAGTGCATGTGCACATTATGCTCAAGGCTGGGTTTCATTCATTTGCGTGCCAGGGAAAGCTTTGCATGAACTTTTGCCCTTATTCCTGACCCAGAAGTCAATAGAAAGCACCTGCTTGAGGAAAGATCCTGCGTATGTGTTGGAGCTCCCACAGAGATTGCAATCGGGCAGAAACTATTTTTTCATTTTCTTAATGTAAGCCTTCCAGAGGATTTTTTAAAAAAATAATCTTATTTCAAAACGAGGAAGAAAATGGATTAGTATTCCCCCCCTTGAAATAAATATTTATATGTTTTCATATAGTTGAAATTAATGTGAGCATTTCTATATAAATATATAAAAATGTCAATCTTAAATAATCATGTTATGCAATCTGGAGTTCTTGGGTAAGACTTTATTTTCTTTAAAACATCCCTGATGCAAACACATTCTTGAATGAAATAAGCCTCCGTCTTGAAATATGCTGCTGCTAGCTCTCAAGCTGGAGATCTTGACACAGAACCCCACCTTTTAATCTATACTGCACTTCCCTAAAAAATAGCTCTACATATTCAAAATAAGTGAGTGTCATGAGGTCAACCACCATATGTAATGGTACAGTTTCTTTCTCAGTACTTGAACAAGATTAAGGTAAAAGTAAAGGTACCCCTGCCCGTACGGGCCAGTCTTGACAGACTCTGGGGTTGTGCGCCCATCTCACTTAAGAGGCCAGGGGCCAGCGCTGTCCGGAGACACTTCCGGGTCACGTGGCCAGCGTGACATCGCTGCTCTGGCCAGAGCCAGAGCCAGAGCCAGAGCCGCACACGGAAATGCCGTTTACCTTCCCGCTGGTAAGCGGTCCCTATTTATCTGCTTGCACCCGGAGGTGCTTTCGAACTGCTAGGTTGGCAGGCGCTGGGACCAAGCAGCGGGAGCGCACCCCGCCGCAGGGATTCGAACCGCCGACCTTTCGATCGGCAAGCCCTAGGCGCTGAGGCTTTAACCCACAGCGCCACCTGCGTCCATTATGAACAAGATTATCACTCAGCAATTGCAAGTTCATGTGAGTTCACTTAAGAGCCTTTCTGTTGCTCCTCTATTAAATCATGATTTAATTTTATCTGCCGTCTTACTAGAAAACATTTGTGCTCTTTGACGCTTTCCCTCTTATCTCCTGCATGCTAAAAAATGTAATAGCCTTTGTTATAATTTGTACTATCTTTTAAAATTAGTCTCGCTTGTGATTCCCTGCTGGTTGGCTTACTGTTGTATGGAAAGTGTAGGTTCTTATATATGTTTTCTCCCTTTGTGTAGAGAACCCGTCTCCACTCCCATTTCAAATGACTGGTAAATCACAATGGCTAGATGCATCAGTACTACTGAGAAGTACTGTACAGTGGTACCTCGGGTTAAATATGCTTCAGGTTACATACACTTCAGTTACAGACTCCGCTAACCCAGAAATAGTGCTTCAGGTTAAGAACTTTGCTTCAGGATGAGAACAGAAATTGTGCTCCGGCGGCACGGCGGCAGCAGGAGGCCCCATTAGCTAAAGTGGTGCTTCAGGTTAAGAACAATTTCAGGTTAAGAACGCACCTCTGGGACGAATTAAGTACTTAACCCGAGGTACCACTATACTCCGAAAGGATGGCAACCATAGGGGCTTAGAAGCTGCCAGAGCTGCAACAAATATGGCTTTTTATTCTACACAAGGGATAATTTCATTAATCTATGCAATGTGTGGGAAAGAACAGTAATGGCAGAGGAACAACTTATGGCAAAAAGGTGTTGCAAAGTGATTAAAAAACTGGCAAAGAGACTTTACATGTAGCAAAGACCTGAGATGGCATGACTTTCTTCCTCACTTCCCATTCCAGTTTTCTGCTGTGCAGTTGAGTGAGGCGGTTCACCTGTGGGACTCATGAACCACAGCACACACAATCAAAGGAGGAAGCTAGGAGGCAGAGGTGATAGTAAGAGGAAACTTGGGGCAGAGCCGCACGGCACAGTTACAGCACATTTGATGCACATTTAAAGTAAATGGCTTCCTCCAAAAATCCTGGGAGCTTTCATTTAAGAATGCTCAGAGTTCTGGCTCTGCAAAAGGGAAACTACAGTTCCCAAGATTATTTGTGGGCAAGCATTGTGCTTTAAATATGTATTGGATATGTTTTAAATGCATGGTGTGGAACTGCCCTTTTTTATTCTCAGCTGGATTGTATCCTATCAAGGATGACTAAAGAAGATAAAATTATCCTCCTGGGTGATTCTAATGCAAGAGTAGCTAGGTGCTTGCACACTGCTTGCTAAGCTATTCCTCCTTCCACCACTGCCTCTTTGTGGTTGCAAAAAGGATATGATTCATCTGCCCCACAAGCCCATCAACTGCCACACCAACTGCAGCTTCTTACAGTGCCCTGTCTCCCACAGCTGGCTATAAAGCATTGTGATCAGCACTTTCCAACATTTGAAAGTGTTGATCACTTTTCCTAACAAGGCAGTTAATCTTTCTACAAGGGCCGACATCGATGCCGAAATCCAGTATCACCTGAGATGTGGGTGCAGCTTTCCCCCAGTTAGGTGCAGAGTGTTTGAGGACCAGGACATTCCCACGTGGAAAGGCAGGTGAACTAACATCAGTGTACTGGAAGAAGTAAAGATCACCAGTTTTCAAGCAATAATTCTTTCACATCAACTTCGTTGGACTGGTCATATTGTTCAGATGCCTGATTATCGCTTTCCAAAGCAACTGCTTTATTCCCAGCTTAAGAATGGAAAGCAGAATGCCAGTGGGCAACAAAAAAGGTTTAAAGACACTCTCAAGGCAAATCTTTAAAAATGCAGTATAAGCACAGATAATTGGAAAACACTGCTCTGCATGAGCTGCAATTGGAGAATAGCCTCTACTAAAGTACTTTGAAGAAGGACAAAAGGGAGAAACGAGCTAAGAGGAAGGCAAGTGTGGCAAATCCTCAGCATGAACAACTCCAGCTCGGAAACCTTTGTCTCCACTGTGGAAGGATGTGTGGATCCAGAATTGGCCTCCACAGTCACTTACGGACACACCTTTAAGACCATATTCATGTAGGACAATCTTACTCAGCTAAGAGTGCTGGCCAAAGAAGAAGAACAAAGCATTGACCTAATGCCCATTTCAGGGATAAATGTGAATGCATACCAGGCAGGGAAGTAGAGAGAGGGATAGTAAATGCTCTGCCTCTGAGTATTAATTATAAGATTAGGTGCCCTATCACATACAGCTGCAAGCACAGAGTGTTCTCCCAGTCTGATCAGCAACCCAGAGCTACCCTTAAAGGTTGGATAAATGACAGGGCAGGGGCAAGTGCATAAATTACAGTGGCAAAAATTTCCAGGGGGTAGCCATGTTTATCTGTTGCAGCAAAAGGGGGAAAGAGTCTTGTGACACCTGAAAGATGAACATGTTTAGAGTCATGACTTCTTCTTCATTCCCCCCTCCCTCACCCCACTATGTTTTTGGCATCACATGTGCTCTGAGTTTATGGGATTAAGTCCTGATTTCCAAGTATAGCTCAAAGGCTGAAATGGACTGAAACAAAAATCCATCAATTACTTAGCTTTGACTAATGGGATTTGCAGGGGCTCTGGTTTGTGGAAAGACAAGGAGAAAAGAAGCATATGGATGATCAGGAGGGACCTTCTCCCTCACCTTTGATTATGCTACCAATACATCTGTTCAAAATTCCCATTTCCACAGATAATTACTGATTTCAAGGGGAGATTTCAGTTTGAAGGATATAAAACCCCACAACTGGATAAGGCAGCCGCCTTCAAAATGTTTCAGTTGTTCTTAAAATTGCCATGGCAAGCTTGATTCTGGCATCTTTATCCATGTTGAATTATTCCAGTCCCTCGCCAGACAGCAGGACTGCCAGGGTTACATGAAACATCTGGCCTAGTTTGCTGGCTCCCTGCTGTCCTGCTTCACTTTGAAACCTGTTGCTCTATTTTCAGCCTCACAATAATGTAAAGGCTCAACAAGACTAGATATGATCCCTTTTCTCTTTTATTAATGTGCTGTTGTCTTCTAAATGACACCTTGCTTCTCACAGAAGTGACAACTAATTTGGTCCTGTTGGGATAATTTTATGAACCATCACTTCCATGGCACTTGTCCGTATCCAAAATGTTTTACTCTTCTTGCCTCCTCAATCCTGAACAATAGACTACAAATCCTGAACAATAGACTGCAAGAGAGTGTGTTTTGTTCTATCACTGAACCAAAGAAGGGTTGCCTGTTATTTAAAACCAGCCCATAGTTGGAGCCAGCTTGAAAGCTCCAGGTTCCACATCCTAGTCCTAACAAGGACTTCTCTGTGATCGTATTCCACAAGAGAGCTATAATGTAATAAACCAATATTTGGCACAGTGGCTAGGTTAGAGAGGAGGACTTTGGCCAGGGATACTTGATGGCACAGCTGATCCCTGCAGATCGCAGGCTTGAAGTCACTGCTCCTCAGCTGATAGGTGGTGACTGAAGTCTGTTGAATAGCAGCATATCAGAGCACCGCACCGGGCTCTTTGCAAACCTGCGTAGTGTTTTGAAGTCCCAAGTCAGGGATTGTCAGGTTAGCATCCTCAGCTAACTGTCCAATTGGGCCCACAAGGAATACATGAGAAGGATCTGGCTCTCTGGCCAGATCAGGTTCCCCACCACTGCCCTAAAGCACAGTGGGTGACCACCATTCATTTTTGCTGAGTTATTGTAAGGGTAGAAGGGGAACTTGTACACCACGCAGAGCTTCTTGGAATTTAAAATAAAAATCTATGATTCTAGTAATGTAAGTTTTATATTGGTTGAAGCGTACGTTCCCAGTGATTGCTAACACCGGGATAGTATCTCTTCATATAATCAGGCTGCTACATGTGGTAAATAGCTTACAATACATTGACACTCTTCCCTGCAAAGCTTTTGGACTCCAACTCCCTTTAGACCTATGAGGAAGGCTGAATTAAGTATTAGAGTGCCAAAATGGACCGAAATTCATAAAATGGATTTCCTTTAGATATGAAATGGCCTTGTATCCACCACAGTTTGGCCTGAATTAAAGCTTGCTTGTTCTGTTCAGCCTTGTAGAGAAAAAAACATTACATAAATATTGAATATTGAATAGTGCCAAAGAAAGTATGTGCAGTAATGTTTGCCTCCACTTGAGAAACCCAGTCATCCGTTGCAAGGGCATAACAGTGCAAATCTCAGTGCAGGAAATTGAGAAAGGCTACCGTATCCAATTAAATTTGGAACCTCAAAAATGACGTTCAGAAGACGGGAATGTAGCTGTTCAAAATGGAATCTGGCCAAGACGTCCACTTTCACCTCACCAGCTAATATCCTGAGACTTTTAACAGTGATATGAGGTCGGTACTCCAATTTTAGAGCTCAACTGAATTATTGTAATCTGTAGCAATAAAAGACTTTTCCAGGTCACTGGTTTTTAAGCAGAAATGACACTTTATTTAAAACAGTGATCATCCTGCAGCATGGGAATAAGAATGGACAAAGTTCATTTGTATTTACAGTAACTTTGTCATATACACCAGACTGTCCAGAGACAGTTCAGCAGATTGCAAAGATAATGAAAGCATGACTGAAAATGAAGAAGGGGGGCATGAGCCACTATGGATGACATAATCATCCTGTTCCTGTTAGACATCATGGAAGCAGTAGGCTTTGGCCCCATTTAATGTATCCATTTTGAGAGCTTGGAACAGGCAACAACACTTTAAAAAATAAGCTAAGAAAAGGTAACAAGATAAAAGGTTTGCTAATGAACATTATATTTTAATAAATGTAACATTTTTCCCATGATGTTTTAATCCCCAGATGGAGTTTCTTAAGAAACTTAAGGAATACCCAGACTCAGTTCCATACTTGCAGAAGGGCCGAGAGTGAGAATTTGGAAGCATCAGAAAGCATATGAGGAAGGGATGGACCATTAAGAACATATTGGGATCTAATAACCTAGCCACAACTTATCTGCTTATAGAAGAGGCCTTGTGGGAGGCTTCCGGAAACTTATTCAGGTTATAAAGCCCAGAGTAGCAGAGGCAAATTCATTTTCAAGTTTTATATTACAATGTGTTTGTTGTTTTTACTGCAATGTATGACTAGCCTTTTGGCGTCTTCATAGTTACTTCAGGTGACAAGACAAAATAAATCCAGAGTTCTTTGGTTTTCCCTTTCATTTAATGGACAAGTAAGTGTAGTGGAGAGTTGATAGCGGAGAATTATGGTTGATATATGGACAGAGAAAGGGACAGAGAAAAGCATGGTGTAAACCAAGTTATACAAGCCCAGTGATTAAGCAGGATAGTTCTGGTTGTACAAGCCCAACGATTAAGTAGGCTAAGGAAGAATTAAGTGTCATCAGTCTAGGGGAAATCACAGAAGAGGAAGACAAATGGACTTTGAAATTATTTAGTCATTCCATATGCAGGTATAGAGTAAACGGAATTTCCGTGTGCTCTGGCACTTGTCACAGTGTCCCGTTGTGACAGAAGTGGTTTAGTCATGCTGGCTAAATGACCCCGAAAGCTGTCTGTGGACAAATGCCAGGCCTGAAAAGCGAGATAAGTGCCGCATCCCATAATCGCCTTTGACTAGACTTAACCATCCAGGGGTCTTTTACCTTTACATTTTATAGAGCAACAAGGAATAGCGGGTTGGTGATATAATTATTATTATTTTACTGATATACCTCTTACTGCCAAAATAGGCTTCTAAGCAGTTTACAAGTATAAAAGCCAATGGCACAAACATTAATGCATAAGCATCCATAATTAAATTAAATCCTATTAAAACATTAAAATATAAACATCCATAATTTATATAAAGGAAGTAAAGCAGTTCCATTAAAACAACACAGCAATTAAAACAGGTGACTTGGGATGAGTAAATACTTTCCCAAGTCTCTTTGTGTGGTTGGCAAAACTCAGTTGTTAACTGCACAGAAACAAAAATGAAGCTTCCCATCTTGGTCTAACACATAAAATTTACTGCTTTTTGGAGCCAGTCTTAAAGAACAGCCCAGGTTTCCCTTAATAGAACTGTGGCTGCACATCATTAAACTGAGAAGGTTTCTTTTGGTGCAGAAAGGTGTTTATATAAATGTCCATTAATCTTTGCCTTCTAGTTGCTTCTGGTTTTGTAGCCAAAAGTGAAATCTCTTAAATTATTTCAGTTTAATCTTCTGAAGTGTGCTTTCTTGGGAGGTACACACATCAATAGCTGGGGTGTGGTGTGTCTGTGTGCTGATCTCTTTATAGTTCACTGAGCAATACCAAATGACCTACCTACCTACCTACCTACCTACCTACAGGACTACCTTTGCCCCAGCAGACTCCACAACATCATAGGAAACTTTAGTTTGAGTTAGAGGGGAGGAGAGGGCAGCCAACATGATTAAATAATTACACTGAGAATTCACAGAATTATTTATTCATTGAATTCAGACTGAATTCCAGCTGGGGTTATCTTTCCTTGTGCTCAAAGTAATTGTCCCTCTCAGTATGTTCACTTAGCATACCAAAACACTGTCTGCGGGTGTAAACTGGTAACTCTTAGCACAATTTTTTCTAGAAAAAGAGGTGCCGGAACTCACCATGAACACTTACCTCCCTTGTGCTCTTATCTTCTTTGGTGATCACTCGTAGCTGAGTAAGATTGCCTTCCATGAACACAGTCTTAACAGTGAGTCTCAAACCATTCCTCGTTATTGCTATTTCTCATTCCTTCAGCCAAGGTCAGAGAAGGAAACAGATGGCCACTTCCTGTCATTTCTTTAAGAAGTTCCTACCTGTGAGTTGTAGTTGAATAGGAAGCAAATCATGATACCACACTCCTAGAGCCCAGTAGCCTACAAGAAACCAGCTTGCTCTGCCGTTAGAACTGACACACATGGAATCTTCTTATAGAAACAACTGCTTGACAGGAAGTCATTTTAATGCCATACAGGCAACGGTTCCAAATGGGGTTGGTTATATTCCATACTGTCCTTTAAGAGCTCTAAGGATAGCACATGTTCTGCTGGTGAAAATCACACATCACTATGTTGAACTGACGTGACAAACTGACTTTGCCTAATGTTGCTAGACTTTCTTCTGTGATGTTATTGTACTAATTTGATTTTCACACAAAAACCAAGAACAACATAGTGGCATTTGATTCCCAGGATTATATGACTACAGCCCCAATATAAACACTCAAATGTAATAGCACTATAACCAGACTAAATACATAGCTTTCTAAAGAAACATAGTGTGGCAGCTGAGAAACAAACAATCTAATATTAAGATTTCAGAAGCCATTCCACTTTGCTGCATGATATTTCCTCAGGGGAATACCAAGTGCTCAAGACTCCCAAGGTTTGCATTCTGAAAAGCTAAAATCAGTCATTTCAGTAACTTTTTTTTGTTTTCTTCTGACCCCTAATAATTACCCAGCCTGAGTATACCAACTTGTTTACAGAGGTAAGTTTCTTCCTAGTTCAGAACAAGGCCCAAGAACACATTCTTTGTGTTCTTTTGCTAACTTTTGCATTTTATTCTCATGAAGAGAGAAAGGATTAGGTTTATTGGATGGGGGCTTCTTGTGTTGTTATACTGAAAAAAAGAATAATAAAAACACACACCCTTAAAAAATGAATTTGGCCATTTCCTAACACTTCCTAGTGTTCTGGTGCTTGACTCCTTCTCACTGGTTTCCCACAGGCATCTGATTGGCCATTGTTGAGAACAGGATGCTGGCCTGGATGGGCCACTGGCCTGATCCATCTCCCCTTACATTCTTAATACTGACAATCAATGAAAGGACTGGAGGGGAGATCAATTGTGAAAGGGCTGATTTCTTAGCTGGTACCCTTTGTCGTGGTGCATTAAGAAATATAAGAAAATGAGCCAACCATGGCTGAATTTGCATCTCTCTCACCTGTTTCATCTCAACACCTATATCTACTTGTGTTTGGTTGATATAGGACAGGCATGTCCAACTGGTTGATCACGATCTACCAGTTGATCTCTGGGTGTTCCTGGGTGATCCTGGTTGATCGTTGGATCCTGATTGATTGCCCATTAAAAAAAAAAAGCTGAACAACTCCGGTCAACCCTGACCTAAAACAGCTCAACCACTTTAATGAAGCCTCCCCCAAAAAAGCTCAACAACAACTCTGGTCAATGGGTAGATCACTACCAGTTTTTTTATAGTGGGAGTATATCACAGTCTCTTGGAAGTTGGACGTGCCTGATACAGGAAATATCAGAATACGTTCATGTTACATTAGAGACTGAACATGCTCCTTGCTCTAGCACAAACCTGTTCCCCAATTTTTTGAAGTCTTTCACACTAACACAAATCACTGTAATTAGAATGCATTCCACACAATCAAATATGTGTGTATCCAGAATGAAACTCCAAATTGAAGTGAGAAAGCCAGTCACGGTCTAAGTGAGTTGCATATGCTTATGGGATTGGCTATAATTATAATCTTTGAGGTCAGACAAATAAGCCCTCTGGAGAAGAAAATAAAGCAGCTATCTATAATAACTCTTGAGTTATTACATATTTATTAAGGAGAAGACAGAATCTGATTTTGCTTCACTACGTAGTATATATGGTTTATTTTAAAGCCCACTGTTGAGCAACATATTTATTAGGAACAACCAAAATGTCACAAAATGATGCATAAGATGTCTTCAGGTGTGTTGTTACACAAAGCAGGAAGAGAATGTGGGGAGGTTGTTGCTTTTTTTATATATAAGAAGTATTGAAGCCTTGAAGTTTCTAATTAGATTCAGTCTGAAATTGGAGGTTGAAGACGGAATATGTGTTATGTTACACCTAGGGTTCTGGGCTATGGCTGATCCCCCATTTTTGGAAAACACAAAGCCCAGCTGTTACACAGTTCTGCCTCATGCCTTAAGCAAAATACGCAGGTTCCTGGCTAGGGGAAAAGCTGTAGAAAGAAACACGATCACCTTTATACTGGACTTTGCAGACCAACACAGCTGCTTTTCAGTGTGTGTTTGGTATCTAGGGATGTTTTACCATTCATTATCTGTACTTGTTCATTGCCTTGGAATCTACTGATGGGAAAAGGTGGTATATGTATATGAGGTATACTAGAACCTATAATTGTATTCTTGGTATTCTAATTATTTGATTTTAAATTGTACCACTGCTTCAAGAACATAAGAAGAGCCCTACTGAATCAAGCCAATGGCCCGTCTAGTCCATCATCCTGTTCTCCCAGTGGCCAACCAGATGCCTGTGGGAAGCCCACAAATAGGATCTGAGCAGAAGAGCACTCTCTTCTCCTGTGGTCTCCGGCAACAGTTATTTGGTAGCATTACTGTCTCCAGCTATAGAAGCAGAGCAGGGTCATCATGGTCAGATTGATAAAGCGTAACAGGAATGAGATGCCTGATGTCCTGCCATTTCAGAAGTAAGCAGGAGAACAACTATATTTGCCTGGAATTGAACTTTTTTTTCTGGAAACTATATATAGCAACAGGCCTGAAGAAGAGAGAAAATCTAACAACTTTTGCATTAACTGGTTTCATTTTATTTCTTATGTTTTAACAAAATAACACATATATTGACCACCAAAGACTCATGGAACATTATAGAACACTGTGTTTTTGCAACTTGGGAATATCTACTGTACAATTGCTATCCTCAAATGGGCTTGTTGGGGAAATTGTTGGGGGAAGAAGGGGATAGTTTTCTCTCTTTATTCACTCTTTAACCTTGTTCCATTCTACATGGAAAGCCAAAATAAAATATTTAATAATAAAGAAGATAGAAAGGAGAAGGGTGTTACAGCTGAGCAGAAAATAATAGTTAGAGCTGGGTTTGAGTGCCTGTCTGTCTGTCTGCCTGTCGAGAGAAAGAGACAAGAGGAGACAAACTATGGGATTTTTTTGTTGAATTGTTTAAAATAGCTGACATTTTATTTGGAGGGCTCCTGTCACTTTCAGCTTGCATTTACTACAGATTTTTGTAGTAAAAATAAAAGAGGAAAACTTGAATAACCAACTTTGCTTTGAACAGAGCCTTCTTGGTTGAGTAGAGTCTTTTGAGTAGAGCTTTAGGAAATATGAAGCACTGGTGGAGGAAGAGGCATGCGGGGGGAGAGCACTGCCCCCAGCAGCATGATCCCGGTGGGGTACCATAATGGTTCCCCCCCCAAATGCTGGGCGGCATGCCACGCCCCCGGGGTGCACGCCAGCCCCACCCCTGCCTGCTCTCCGCCCCACCCCACCCAGTGCCGGAGCATGAAGTTCTGCCACTGATATGAAGTTCTTGTTTTTGTAGGGCATCCTCTCTCAAGTTGCAACATGAGGGATTTTGGCTCACATAGTAGGTCTAGCCTCTGACAAAAGTTCCAGCTGTTTCCTGCCACCTTCACCACCAACTCTAATCTGAATCACACTCAACTCTGCCCATGGAGCTGAATGGACTGACCCAAATCAGGGGAGCTGTGTAGACCCTGGCCACATCTACACCATACATTTAAACCACATGGCTTCCCTCAAAGACTCGTGGGAACTGTAGTTTACCTCTCACAAAGCCACAATTCCCAGCACCTTTAAACTACAATTCCCAGGATTCTTTTGGGAGGGGACATGTGCTTGAGGTGTGTTTTGAATGTGGATATGCCCATCATTACTTTGGTATTATATTGTATCCATGCACAAAAAGTCCCTCTAAAGTGCCAAAGCACCCAAAAAATGTCTGATCCCATTTGGACTCTTTACTGCCTCCAATACCATTATGACCCTACAGCCCCATTTCCCAAGTGAATGGGTTTTATTGACTGTGCCCAAGAGGTGTTCCTGCTTGAGAATGTGTAGATGGAGCAGTACTACACCTCCCAAGCCTTCAGACACAGAATATATCCAAATATGCATTATCAAAAGGGCAAAGGGGAGAGAGACAGCCTAGTTAATTGTTAATTATTCTTTTTTATTATTACTATTATCCAAGACCTTTAAAAATTATGATTCAGTCTCCATAGTAATTAGGTTAAAACCCCTTTTGTATTTCCGTCTCATTTTCTTCTTAACAATCGACTAAACAGCAGAGTGTTCTCTAGAAAGCACAAATCTCTTTATTAGCATGAGGACAAGCTGCCTTGTACAACACTAATGAATCTTTCATTGGCGCATTCTGAATTCATTGCGGTTACAAGTGAAATGGCAGGAAGAATTCATTTGTCTTCTCTCCCCCCCCCCCACCTCAATGAATCTTTGCTCACAGCCAGCTCTCAACTGGGAGACTGCATGGCACTGGTTCCTTTTAGCCACACCAAAGGATCTAGATTTCTCTGAAGGATCATTCTTTCAGCACTGGGGAAATCAAAGCCAAATAGAACATAGAAAACTACCTTAGACTGATTCATACTGTTCATACATCTAGCTCAGTTGTCAAGGCTGGAGTCGGGAGCAAGTGACAAGGTGTCATTGAAATTAAAAAAAGAAAACAGCTCAGGTCTGGTGATCACAGCAACTCTTTCCAGTAGATTATTTGATTGTTTGATTATTTGATTGTTGTTAGCCGCCCTGAGCTCGGCTTCGGCTGGGGAGGGCGGGATATAAATATATTATTATTATTATTATTATTATTATTATTATTATTATTAGATCTTGCCCCAATGATGCAGTTGTGAGGACTCTAAGGTCCACTAAGGCTCCTCTTGCCCATGGTCCTTCCCCAGCAAACTGAGGCTCCTTCATCTCCCTTTGCTCCACCCTCTTTATTCCAGGGCGGAAGGGAGCTGATCACAGTAGGAGGGGGAGACTCCCTGGCTTCTTCAGCAGCCTGCCTCCACTCTGCCTCTTGGCCCCGCTCCTCACCAGCCTCCACTTCTGCCTCCGGACTGCTCTCTGTCACAGCCTCTTCCTGCTCACTAAACCCTGTTACCTCTTTAGGTTCCAGCACTCCCTCCTCCCCATCTGCTCCCTCTGACTACTCATTGTCGCCCCACCACCAATTCCCTGGCTTTGAGCCTTCTTACCCTGAGGGATCCCTTGCGGTCTCCCCAACTGGTGCTTTTCACACACCTCTGCATCCAGCCAGTCTATGACATCAGTCTTTTCTACTTTGACTGACAACCACTTTCCTGCATTTTCAGATATGATGTGGTTCTGGGCATCACCTAGTCTATAGAATCTGATGTGTTGGAAAAGATACAGCTCCCAAATATCTAGGTTAGATACTGCCTACTGGCAAGTCTATACGTACAGAATCTGATTGACAACTGAGACAAATACAAAGGGAGAACAAAAATGTCTAATGGCTTGAATGCTTACCACGCCTAATTGTTGGCAGACTGGGAATGGCAGTGATTACTGTCAATGCCATTGTCTTTTATAGCAATTAGATTGTGAACCATTGCCTTTAGCTTTTGTGGAATGCCTTTGCTTTACTTCCAGTCATATCCTGCAAGAGAATTAATACTACCGTCACTCTGCTCCCCATTAAGAAGTAGTTATGGCTTCAGACAGTGGGCATGCTATGAATCTTGTTCAGATAGCAGAGCTACTTATATCTCAGCAGACATTTGTGTTGTGTTTCGCATTATAGTCGTTAGCTTTCCCTTTGCTTCAAGCCACCTATTCTTCAGATACAAAGCAAACAGTTTGCCATCTGCATGGCAAGTAGCTGCCTAGAACTGAAAACTGATTGCAACCAGTTGCCTGCAGCAGATCAACTGAAAACGTAACTAGGTTTTGTCACTAGTGATTTGGTTGGCTATTAATACATATAATGCTGCAAGCACTGGAGACACAGCTAGCAGTTCATCACTGGGTCACAACTGGGTTCAGACACAGAAAGCAGTTGAACTTTCACCCTCTCTGAAATCTTTTTTTTCTTCTTCATGAAATGATATGTTTGTGGCTGAACAAGAAAAGAAGCATTGTCTGCATGGTTTATGCACTTTCCCAATGCTGTTTCCAGCTAGAGAGAAAGGAAAAAATGATATGTGTGGAACATTAATCCCTAATCCTAATTGGAGCAGGGAGAGAACTTCCATTGAGATGACCACAACTAGAAAAGGGACATTGGTGGAACTGACCGTGATTGCACAACATCTGATCTGCAAATCTGAACAGAGACTGACACAAACTTAATAAACTCATTGTTTTTGGTGCCAACCTTGTATTGCAAAACAGGGCTTGCCAATCATCTGGTGACCAGGTTGTGCAAACCTGGAAGATGTTATATGTTAGGTGCGATGGGATAATGAGCTGCTTGTGCGTAAAAGCTGAATCCCTCAGAGCTTTGCAAAGGTTTCAAAGCTCTGCCTTTACGGGAGCCCTCAAAGCATGACTCCCTCAATCGCTGGCAGAATCTGTCAGTGGGCGTTTCTGGAATTTGAGCCAACATAAGAGTTCCTTAACGGAAACTCTCCTTCGGGATTCTCGGCGTGACAGCTTCCTGCGAGGGGTAGGTGTACCCAGAGGAGGTCCTGAGACCTCCCCGCTGTTCTCACTGGAAGTCTCCTGGAGCCATCCCTCCGACTGAGTTTCTCCATGAACTCTCTCTCTCCCCCTGCTGGTTCCTTCCTCTGCATCCGAGGGTCTCCTAGCCTCCGTGAGCCCCTCCACCACCTGACTCTCCGATGGCAGTTCCCTGACATTAGGGTTAGACAGACATTATTTTACCCAGGTTAGATTATTACGGTAGTTTGCCCCATGTAACAATTGCCAAAGTTCTGTCTTATGAAAGCTAGCCAGAATCCTGCATTGAAAACATTACACCCATGCATGAATATCCTGTAGTATCAGAATCAAGGCTGAGTGGGTGAACAAAGAAAGCTGCTTATACCAAGTTATTGGTCCATCTAGCTCAGAACCATTTACACTGACAGGTGTTGTGGTTCCATGGGCTTGCAAGCAGTGGACATTTCCAGCACTACCTTAAGACTCAGGGATTGAGCCTGAGACCTTCTGCATACAAAGCATGAGTTCCATCATTAAGCCATGGCCCACCCCAGATGGGCTTCAAGCCCATCATCCCAGGTTTAGGAAGCCAGTGCCTTATGCATTCGAGGGAGGGAGAAAGTTAAAATACTCCTTTTCATTGCACATGGGAAAGAATATTGTCTGGACCATTTGAATCAGACGTGCAACTAAAATGATTTACTGGTACACCAAAAAAAGAAGCATGTTTTGTATCATACATCATATTGTTTAGTATGTCACGTTGGTAAAATCACTCAAATCTCAGGATTGGCTTTATTGCTAATATATTGTTTGAAAAAGTCCAGAGTGTGGACTTGCCAAAACAGCAGCAACAAATTAGGTTTCTATATAGAAAAATGATCACCTCATCTGTCTCCCGAGAAATCTCTATGTGAGACACGAAGCTACAGTTAGAACTGGATATGGAACAACTGATTGGTTCAAAATTAGGAAAGGAGTATGACAAGGCTGTATATTGTCTCCCTGCTTATTTAACTTATATGCAGAATTCATCATGCGAAAGGCTGGGCTGGATGAATCCCAAGACGGAATTAAGATTGCCGGAAGAAATATCAACAACCTCAGAAATGCAGATGACACAACCTTGATGGCAGAAAGTGAGGAGGAATTAAAGAACCTCTTAATGAGGATGAAAGAGGAGAGCGTAAAATATGGTCTGAAGCTCAACATCAAAAAAACAAAGATCATGGCCACTGGTCCCATCACCTCCTGGCAAATAGAAGGGGAAGAAATGGAGGCAGTGAGAGATTTTACTTTCTTGGGCTCCATGATCACTGCAGATGGTGACAGCAATCACAGAATTAAAAGACGCCTGCTTCTTGGGAGAAAAGTGATGACAAACCTAGACAGCATCTTAAAAAGCAGAGACATCACCTTGCCAACAAAGGTCCGTATAGTTAAAGCTATGGTTTTCCCAGCAGTGATGTATGGAAGTGAGAGCTGGACCATAAAGAAGGCTGATCACTGAAGAATTGATACTTTTGAATTATGGTGCTGGAGGAGACTCTTGAGAGTCCCATGGACTGCAAGAAGATCAAACCTATCCATTCTTAAGGAAATCAGCCCTGAGTGCTCACTGGAAGGACAGATCCTAAAGCTTAGGCTCCAATACTTTGGTCAGCTCATGAGAAGAGAAGACTCCTTGGAAAAGACCTTGATATTGCAAAAGATGGAGGGCACAAGGAGAAGGGGACGACAGAGGACGAGATGGTTGGAGAGTGTTCTCAAAGCTACCAACATGAGTTTGACCAAACTGCGGGAGGCAGTGGAAGACAGAGGTGCCTGGCATGCTCTGGTCCATGGGGTCACGAAGAGTCAGACACGACTAAACAACTAAACAACAACAACAACATAGAAAAATGAAACTGCTGCAGTCTCAATACAAAAAGCTGATATTCCACATTAATGAATAGTTCAGGTTTTGTGACCTGTTGTCCCACGTGTCTATCTGTGTGCATGTGCTGCAGTTGAAAGAACAGACTGCAATCAGCTGTGACATCTTCCTGCTGTGTAAAGCTATGTTAAATCAAAGTCGCCTGTTTAAAAACAAGTGCTGGGAATGCTAAGAGCCAACCTTCCCCTTCTCAATTAGAACGATTAACGTTCTGCATTGCTGTTGATTCCAATTGCAAGGAGAAAACAGAGAGCAACTTGTTATCTCTCAAGTCTCTACTCTCACCCCAGAACACATGCCTCATCTGTATTGATTCTCTCTTTAGCACATTAATTGTGATTCTCTGTTTTCATGTCCTACTAAAATTAAACCCTTTCAGTGAGAAATTGAATGTACTTTTGGTATGTTCAGATCTTTATTAGATCTTTAATTCATCCATAAAGAAAAGGTCAGGTTCTATTCTTTCCAGCATTTGGGGGATAGGCAGTTTCAGATAAAATGAAAAAAGTAAGTAGTTAATAAATAATAAGGAGAACAAGATAGTCATTGAGAATAATTTAAATCCATGAACTGAGCTGCCCAGTTTTTGTAGGATACCACTGCATTAAAACAGAATCACAAGGGACATGGCTTACAACCCAGAAAGCTGCTGTGAGATCTGGAGCTGAGCAGTTTTCTGCCAATTACATCTGCTGCACTATTATACTTCCTGCTTGCCTTTTCAGAGGACAGGGATTTCACCACATTGATTTCCATTTTTGCAGCTTCCTGGCTTAAGAGACATGGATTACTGGAGTGAGAGGGGGGAGCATCACCACTTACCACCACCAGGGAGGCATCCATGACATGTGCCCTATGTTCCTGGAGCACAGTCTGAACCCTTCTGTATCTAGTGTTGCCTAAGTTTCCCTTCCTCCAGCCCGAACCTTACCCAGCCTGAGTCCCATCTTGCTTTGCAGAAGAGGATGCTTGGAGCCCCTAAAATGTTGTGTTATTATGATGGCCAGGCCTGACATTTCGTCAGATGGATTTTTGAAAAATCCCATCCAACGTTCTTTCTTTGTCATGGTTCGCTATTCAGGAACCCAATGTGTTATCATACTACTCTCAGCAGTTTGACTCAACTGAATGCAGTGCAGCAGATCGGGATCAAAGCCTATGGATTTCAGCAGCCTTATTTGCATAAGTAAAATGAGCAAGACCAGCCTTTTCTTTGCTTCTCCTTCATTTGCCCTGTTTGTCCTGAGTCCAGGGAGCCATATCCGACTGTTTGAATAAGGTTATTTGAAATCTTCTAGATTTCAGGGGCATAGCATCATCTCTTAAAACGTTTCAAATTTACCCTTAGCTGATTTTGGTATCTATGGGCCACATGCGTAAGTTAGTCTAAAGGGCGGGGATTTTACTTGAATAAAATATTTAAATACAATAAAATAGATGCAGGAAGTAAATTAAAATATTTTTTTTCAGACAGTGGACATGTCCATTCCAGCTATCCAAAGAAATGAGGGGAAATTAAACAGCTTTTGAATTACATATGAATTAGAATTTTTAACCTACCAATATTGCCCATTACATTTTTCTGCATATGAAATAAAATGTGATGTTTAAACAGCCAGCAGAGAGTACCTTTTTATAAAGGTTGCTATCAATCAAATACCAGGTTAGAAAGCCATTTCTCTCGGCTTTTCCTCCACCTTTTCCTTTCAAACTCCTTGCAATCATTTAGTTTTAATAACTCTCTTCATAACCTTCAACTTATTTCATGTGAAATGGGAAACCTGGCAAAATATCCTAAACAAATTAAATGCAACCTATTCTTTGACATGCAAAATGGATTTTAGATTTGCCCTGGTGAGGTCTTATGTTTCATTATTATTAAAAATGTCAGCAATATTTTGCCTGCTGGGAGCGTAGCTTTTCCTCTTCTTTTTTCCAATCTTACTCCAAGCCCTTTATTACATATTTTACCATTCACATCAGCATAGACTAATAGCTATTTTGTTTTCATTTTTAACCAATATTGAAGCCCCTGCTATCACTTGCTTAAATGTTTTTGCTCAAGTTAAATTTCAGCCTGGTGTAAAAGAATTAAATGAGACATTATATTAAAAAGTCTATGATTGCAATCCGTAAGCCGGGTAAACTGAAATACTTAGTTTTTAGGTTATGGGATTAAATAAACTGAAATCTTCAGCCAGGGCGTAATGTTCTATTGCGCGAACTGGGTTAACTGGAAAAGTGAAAAGAGAGCCCATAGGCAAATATTTCTATCTATGGGCCTGGAGCATATTTTGTCTTGTTCCCAGAAGACCTCTAGAGATGTTCCCAGAACCATAAATTACCTTCTTTTCTTTTCATTTTTAGGAAAGAAAATTGCTTTCCAAAATACTAGGGATAGATGAATCATGGTATTTCTGGTGCTTGTGTTCCCTCATAAGTCTTTTCCATCTGGTTCCATCTGAGTTTGTTTTTGATAATGAAGTTCTTAAGTTGCCCCACTGGGGGGAAAGTGGTGACCAGACAGGACTCAGGAGGCTAAAATCTGATTGGAAAGATTTATTTTAATCATATCAGCAGACCAGTGAAAGCATTTCATTTTATGAAATATACAAGCATAAAAATATCAAACAGAAATCAACAGCACATGATACATGAATAAAGAAATAAAGAATATTGTATGCAAATAATGATTACATATAAAAGAAAATTGAATATGAATATGCAAGTTAACTATTAAGCTTAACTCTACGCAGAAGAGCAATACAGGATAGATAAGGATTGTGGTGTGCATGAGTACGCCGCTTCCTGAGCTAGTGGTTGGAATGCACTGGATGTGGAGTAATTGGGATTGTGTACATAGTCTTGGAGCTGCTAATAGGACCCTGGTACATGATCTCAGCTTGTCTAAGCTTTGCCAATCCTTCTGTTCTCGTTTTCCAGCACAGGGAACATGCAAACAGAGACATTTCTGACCTTAAAGTAGACATTCAGGCCTGCATAAACCATGAGACAGAGTCCTCTTGACCAAAGTCTGCTTCTATTCCATTACACAGCTTCTAGGCATGATCACCATCACCATGCATGCAGAATCACCCCTCAAAATGACCCCCACAACAGTTTGTAATATTCACTTTGAAATATGTGCTTTAAACACATTTCCCCCCTAAAAATATATATTTAAAAACACATTTTGATATTTTTGACGTTTTGAGTCAAGAAGTGCACTGAAATATTCAGAAAGTGCAAAAACATAGTTTACCCTCAATTCACGCATCAATACAGGTGATGTGTACAGGCTGATTTGAGTAGAATGGGCACATAACAAATTTCTCAATTATCCCGATGAAAAACAAACAGATGAGGAATCAAAATCAAAAATTATTTTGTGCATTCATCGATTAAACTTTTCTCCTGTCCTTCCTCGTAAAAGACGCCAGGGTGTCAAAACACAACAGTGCTGAAACAATACAATTTTTTTAAGCATAAAGGCATGTTTAAAGAACTTTAAAACAATGTTAAAGTTCTAAAACATTTTTAAAAGGTTAAAAACATCTAAAGACATATGCTCTCTGTTAATAATGTCAAGGTTGCTAGGAGCTGTATCTTTCAGCCATCAAATGGCTGGGTACCCAGAAATGTTTTAAATTCCTCCTGAAAGTCGATATGAGGGAGACAGATGCCCTTCACCAGGAAGGCCATTCCATAAATGAAGAACCACCACTGAGCAAGCCATGAAATGGTACAATGCCAACCAAGTAGCACCCAGTGGTGGCACCACCAACAAGACCTCACCTGCCAATAGCAAGACCCAAGATGATTGACATTGGGGAAGGTCCCAAGCTATTTAGGGCATTGTACATTAGTATTAACACCTGGATGTAGGTCCAGTATCTCACTGGGAGCCGATGCAGTGCTTTTAGGATCAGTGACACATCATCCTGTCAGGCTGCCCTACTTCCCAACCTAGCAGTTGCTTTTGCACCAGATGCAGCCTCTGGACCATATTCAAGGGCAGCTCCACAGGGAGTATAGTGTTGAAAATTTAGGAAAGCCATCACACACACAGGAGAAACCAATGAAGATGGCTGCTGATAAAATTGTGCAAGCATTTTTGTTCAGCAGTTACTGGCTTCCTCCTGCAAAATCCTCTGTGAGGTCTAACCGAAACTGAGCTACTGCTGGAAAGTCTAGCAATGTGCATGCACTCATTCTCTCTCTCTCTCTCTCTCTCTCTCTCTCTCTCTTACACACACACACACACACACACACACACACACACAGGATATTGCATCCTTTGAAGAAATACCTGCTAGAGAGTTGGTATACGTAGCTGATCAGAGTCCATGACACACAACTGCAATGGAGACACACTGCAGCTGTGGACATAGTCAGAGTGCGCTGTAATTATTTTACAGCCTCAGCTGGGGATCAGGTGATTGGTCTATCTAGCTCAGTGTTGTCCAAACAGACTGGCAGAAGCTCACCAGGTTTCAGACCAGAGTCTTTCACTACCTACCTGATGATGCCAGAGATTGAATCTGTGACCTTTTGGATACAAAGCATCTGCAGGAAATAATTCATCCATTGATCAGTGTAATCAGTGTAAAGTTGTTGGAAGCCAGGTGACAGTTGGATAAGACTTTTAAAAATACAGTACTTTTATTTTTATAACAAAAAAGGAGGGGCCCTTCCCTTAAAAACCCAAGTGCTTTGTAAAATAATAAGCTGCTCTTCGTCCCCCAAACCAGTTCTACATTATTTTGCTCCAACCTTGACTGTGTTTTTTTTTTTTTTTTGAATTAACTATGTTTCCCTGAGAGTTCCCTTTGATCTTCTTATGAAGTCTGTGATGCAGCAAGTTCACGTTCATGAACAACAAGCTGGGGAAATGATTTTCATCTTTGTTTACTACCATATCTGTAAAAATAACAGCAAGCACTTTGTGCCACAAGGAAGAAGAGGTCGTGTTTGGACCATCCTTGAACTCTGAGAGCTGTCTGTTGTGATGAAGAGGGGAAATGTGGTTTCTGAAGGGCTGTAGTGCCCTGGGCTGGGGAGATTTGCTTTCACTGAGAAGAGCCCAAAGGGTCTTAATTTGTGGCACCATTTTTCACACCAAGGAATGGAATATTCACTTCCCATAGACTAACTTTCCCTAATCTGCTGCCCTCCAGAGATTTTGGACTCTCGCCATCCCTGGCCATTGATCATAGTCTCTGGGGAAACCCAGCCAGATGAGTGGGGTATAAATATATTATTATGATGGTGGTGATAGTGATGATGATGAATTGATGGGAGATGTGTTTTGTTTCCTGAGTTGGCATTAGGTTTGGATTTGCAGGCTCTGACACAGGAGGAGGAAGAAATGTAGGTGACTGAATGGTGGAAACCTGGGTTGGAAGAAGGGTGTCTCCCCTTTCCACCCTGACTTCAGCAGCTTTGCAAGGAGGAGCAGGGATGCTGGCCCCTCCCCCTGACCTTCCTGCAGAGTAGTGGATCCTCCATAGAGGATGGGGAGGGCTTTGAGCAGATGAGCAGGGAAGCAGAACAGTTAGCAGCAGGGAATCATGAAGAGCCTGAACAGGAAGGTGCAGTTGTCACCTAGAACCACACACTGTCTTCACAGATGGGTGCTGACCCACACACCCTGACGGGGTGTGCATTTGCAGTCCTGACATTCCTGCAAGGCAAGCAAGTCTCTCCAGTGAATGCCTCACACCTCCCCTTTCAAAATTTGGTGGAAAGAGGATGGAAAGTTGTTGGGACATCTTTGTCACTTCTGACCAGTTGAACTTCTTGCCCTGCTCCTGAACATTAACATGACTTCTGAGCCCTGTGTTTGCTGCTGAGCCTCCTCTGCTTTGTGAGTTAGGGGCAGGGGGAGAAGCCAATATAGTCTGAAACATCTGGAGGTTGAGGAGGGCTGGCACCCTTTGAGCTCCAAAACAGCTTCATACGCTGTACTATTTTGTTTGCCCAATGGGCAAATTGGCATACAGAGATACAGGGATACTTCAGTTCTAACATTCTGCATTGTGATGCCAATGATAATTTTTTTTAAATGGCTGAACTCATATTGAATGAAGCATTCCATGTTCATACAATTAAGGGGAAGGGATGGCCACCAGTAACTATCATGTTTACATCCAGAACCTTCTGTACCAGCAGGTTCTTCACCAGCAGGTTTTGAATTTCTGCTGTAAGAGCTCTTGCTACCTTGAGCAAAGAAGCTAGTTTTGGGGGAGGCACTGATATATATATATATATCAGATCAGACTTGATAATGAAGATAAACACAATCCCACGCCAAGTGAAAGAGCACCTGACGCTTCACACTGTCAATCAACACAGCAGAGAGTTTCTCACTACACTGGAGAAACATAGCAGGAGGGTGAAAGACTGCTGGGTACCAGCCTATTAAAAATGTTGTATAAAACTAGCTTCTCCTTGTGGTCTTACAATGCAGTTAAGTTGGCATTCAACCAAGTGAGCAAAGGCAGCTTGTTTTGCCACCCAGTCTTACCAACATTTTTACATAATGCTCAAGCCAGTTTAAAAAGTATGAGACAACCCTCTTTCTGTGTGTGTGTTTTTTACAGAACTGTCAAGTATTTGTGGCCCTTAAATACCATAAGGACTGTTCTTTAGAGTTGGTGGGTACTGTCAACTTATGGTAATTCTCAGAGAGTGAAGAACTAGGGGTTCTGCACAGTGCTCACTCCACTGGCCAACCCCACCAACACTCACCCCACATTAATCCCCCAGAGCTTCCCTTTCCCACCCCACTAACCCCACTTTTCACATTCTTAACTATTTTTTTGAAGCCACTTCTCTCTTCTATTCTGCGGCCCCACTTTGCACCCTTAGTCTCATCGTCTCTCCCACATCTGTGCCTCTTCTGCTGCTGCTTTAGTGTAAATCTCCCCTCTTTGCATGCAAACTACCCCTATGCTAACCTCCTGAATCTTCCACCCACAAAATGCAAGTACCGTATATAATCGAGTATAAGCCGACCCGAATATAAGCCAAGGCAGCTAATTTTACCACAGAAAACTGGGGAAACTTATTGACTCGAGTATAAGCCTAGGGTGGCAAAGGTGGCGGAGGAGGAAGGAGCAGCCCAAAAGGGCTGCTTTCGGGCTGCTCGTTCCTCCTCCTCTGCTGACAACAGCCTCTGCCACTCACAAGGGCAGGCACAGGAGCCGCGCTTGGCAGAGTGACAGTGGCACAAGCGGCGGCAGCAAACAATAAGTGGGACCCTCACTCGAGTATAAGCCAAGGGGGCTTTTTCAGCATAAAAAAATGTGCTGTAAAAGTCGGCTTATACATAAGTATATACGGTATTATTTGTGTTTTGTAGCTTAACTGAAAATTCTGCAAAGAAATCAGTCCACCCACTGTCTTTTTTTCTTCATTTCTCCAAGCTACAATAAGCCCCTGCTGCCATTACAACTGGCTCCTCTTCAGTATAACCCCTTAAACAATCAAACAGACCTGTTTATGTATCATTCATCCTGGTAAGTTTGCACAAAGTTGTAGGAAGGTCATACAGCACCCACTGTTTATTGAGTATTCATTCTGATTTGTTTGCAAAGCAGTTATACCATGTTGCATCAAACAGTTGTGACTCCACATTTACCAGTGCTCTTTCCAGGCACTTTCCTTAATGTAAAAGGCCTAATTTGGGGGAGGGGGGCAGATTTGTTGCATATGAATGTCAACTTCATATGTGTGTATCTAATTACGAAGGATATAAATTTGCAAAAGATTACAATAGGATATTAAAGAGATTACAAAAGGTACATAGAAAAACCAAGGTCACATTTACGCTGACAATAAAGCATGCAAACAAAACAGGGAATACAGAAAAAGAAAATGATCCTTCACACCGAGCCTTTTTAAATTCAAAGCAAAATATTTGATTCCAAAATATTACATTGTAGACACTTCCAGTTTAATAAAGCTGAGTTCAACTGCTGAGTTCCATCAGCAGAAGCCCATGCAAGGACTTCTGCTAGTGCAATGGAGCTCCCCCCCCCAAAAAAAAAGTACATAGGGGAAGGAGAAGGGAGCTCATTCTGTCAGGCAAGCAGAAGTGCTGGTGCTTATAGAATGATCTCCTTAGTGCTACACTGAATTTGTTATGTATTGAGTTGAATAGGATTCAGAATGCAGCAGTCTGACTGGTCCTAGAACAATGCAGCAGTATGACTGGTCCACAGGAGCCACCCAATCCAGCTCCAGGTGGAAGTGAATCCGCAACCTGATTGGCCCATGGGAGAATCCCAGAACTAGCCAATCACATGGGGCCCCCATTGTGTAAATAATGTATACAAAGCAGATATTTTGGGTAAACTTTCATTCCTTACTGCTATGAGCTGAATAAAGAGAATGAAATTCACACTCGACTCCGATTATATTTCAGAATTCTTCCCAATATATTCCACTTTATTTTATTCTATTCTTTCCCTCACATAGAACCATAAAGTTGGAAGGGGCCATTTAGTCCAATCCCCTGCAATGCAGGAATCTTTTGCCCAACATAGGGCTCAAACCAACAACCCTGAGATTAATAGCCTCGTGCTCTACCAAGTGAGCTATCCTCTAGCTCTATGATGTCTATGAAACCTGGAGACACTAGATCAGGTCCAGGCCATAAACCAGATGGGTCCAAATAAGAAGGTATTACTGTCACCCGCAAAATGTAGCTATTGCTTCTTTAAAGGAAGTAAAAGCATTGGGTTCGTGTTTTCTTGAGTAGTCATTTGTGCCATATTTGAGAAAATGATCCCCAAATTGAATCTCCATACTGCTGAATGGTTCTAATTCTTCTTTCCTCTCAGCAGTTCTTTGAATTTGTACATATCATTATTACAATGGTGATGGTGGCTGAGTTTGAGGATCGTTTTCCTCCTCTGTCTTAAGCTCAATGTGCTACAACTCAGTAGTTTTAATAGGTACTGAATACAGATTTCAGTCTGGGCCAGATGTTCATTATATTATCTCGGTAGATAATATATCAGATGAGGTTCATCTGTGATAGGTTTGTTTTTAAGCTCAGTCAGTCTCAAATGCTAAAGCTCTAACTTGAGAAATTAAGGTGCTCCTGAAATCCTGTTCACTCTCTATTGTTGCTGGAATGAGAGAATGGACAGGAGCAACTCAACAGCAATTCCTGTCTAAAACGTAAAGCATTGGCACTTGTCAAGACAGTGATAACCAGGGGGAAATAAATGGCTATTGCTGGAGAAAAATCAGACTTTGAAAACAAGAAGAGAAAAATAGATCTGGAGGAGTCATTTATTGAATGCAAAAATCAAAATGACTTTTCAAGAAATTTATGCCCACTCAAACAAGAAGCTAGCAAGAAATTGGAATCTAGCCCAGCATACAAATTCACCCACCAAATCAAAGTCTAGTGCACCCTGTCAGTTAACCTCTGCAATACCAAACAAACTGAAGTGTAAAAGATGGCTTGCTATATCGTCCAAATTTCTCCTTAAATTCATGTAAGTGCAAAGAATGTGGTTTATCAAGCTAACATATGGCTGTACTCTACTATAAAATGATTGTGACAACATATAAGTAATGTAACATATTTCATTTTACTGATATCACAACCTTATAACACTGACGCACAAATAAGTAGTCTCCTGACTAAAAATAACAATATACAGTAGTTAAAAACGTAAACGTCCATGGGAAGTAAATCATTATGATTTTTTGCATCTTCAGATAGGTAATCAATCACAGAACAAGGCTCCTGAGGAAGAACAAAGAGGAACAACATTTTCTGTCAAGCTGTTCCCTACAACAGTGCTGCTCAAAGTGGTGGTCCACAGACTGGGACCACTCCCCAAGCCATTGGCTGCTGCTCCACAGAGACTCCATCACAGCCCAGATTGGCTGGGATACTACAGGGATCAAATATGCTACCAGGACATAGGCAGGGGATTGCTGGTCCATACTGGTGCCAAAAGGATTAGTAGTGCTGCCTGATATAGAAGATGGAGAGTTTCCAAACTGTGCAGTGTTAGAATAGTGATACATACTTCTAGGTCTCCGGATGGGTAAAATCACAAAAGAAACAAGCATTTAGAATATTCCAGAGAGTTCCAGTAAATCATGATTATTCATTTATGCTCATCTTTTCACTTTTTATTTCTTAATATCTTACAGCATGTCTGCATTTTGGAGGCCTAGAAAAGGAATGATGGGATAGGGAGACAGAACTAGAAAAAAACGAATGATTCATAATAAGGGCACAAAGCATTTATTCTTTTAGGCTTTACAGATGGAAATGGAAGGAACAAAGAAAGCATTTTCCCTTACTGAATGTTTTCTATTAGGAAGTTGTGGTTCTGAGAGGAAATGCAACAATGCCTTAAAAAAAAAAATGCAATTTACAGAAATTCAGAACCATATCACTGAGATTGCTAGAGCATTTAAGAATGAGAAATTCGGGAGCCATAGCTTCTCTAGTTTGAAAACCACAGATTCTAGCAGCAGCAACAAGAAGAAAGTGACTGGTGGAACCCCTAGTTCAGTCTTACAAACTGATGCTGGTGGTTTAGCCTCCAAAACCAAATTAACCAAATTAACTGGAAGCTGTAGTCCAAATCCCAGTAGCAAACTGGGTGAGGGACAACAGGAAGCATTGTAACTGCTGTTCTGCCAGCAGAGAGAGAGGTAGGCCAGTGGGAAAACGCAGGGAAGAACTACCACCCACCACCCACTGAAAAGTTCTGCTGGAGTAGATGTCCCATGGGTACAGTGAGAAGGGTAAAGAGTAGCAACTGTCTTGCATGGATACACCACAGTCAAAATCCCTTACTTGTCCTGACATGTTCACAGAAATAGTGCAATTCTCTTCTATTGTTGTCAGTTAGAGGATATATGGAAAAGGCCCTCATTTCCCATTCTGCTCATGGCAAAAAGGAAGGGCCACGGACAGTGGCGGAGGAACAGGAGTGTGTGGGGAGCGCACCGTCCCCGGTGGCACAATCCTGGTGGGGTGCGGGCAGTGCACCACGCCCCCAGGTCTCATGCCACACCCCTGCAGGCAGCGTGCCACGCCCCCGGGACACGCCTCCAGGACGTGTGCCAGCCACACCCTCGCATGCTCTCCGCCCCTCCCCCCTGCTGGAGCTTGAAGCTCCGCCACTGACCATGGATGTGTTGGTCACTCTGTCAGTGAATGTCACCTTCTCCCGTCCCCCCATCACAAAAGTACATATGCTATAGTTCGTAACGTGATACTAGTACATCCTCTGTACCCCCTCACTTCTAATAGCCAGAATTTAGAGCCTTTGCTCTCTGAGAAATAATTGGATTGAGAGCCTTCATTTTGACAGTTTTGTTCTCTGAGAAGTTGGAATGTTGGTGAAAATTCCACGCTATCACACCAGCTCGATGAACCATGGCAGGCTTTACTTTCACAAGCGTAATAACATATAGATTGTGTAGTCAGGAATGAAAGGTACTGTCTATCTAGACGACATACCTCTGTTTATTACCTGATGCAGCCAATACCTAATTATACCTCTGCCATGTCTTCTCACCTGCGAAAAAAATGCTATCAAAAATAGATGGGTCTGTCCTTTTTGGTTCTTTGGCTGCAAGCTAATAATATTCTAGTAAATTTCCTGAATTTCTGTCACTATCAAATGTATGAAAGAATAGAGTTGGCTTTAGGAAACTCGGCTGACGCCAGAAGTTGAAAGGCCAAATTAAATGCCCATAGACTCCCCCCCGCCTTTTTTTTTTTTTTTTTTTTTTGCAGAAAGGACTAAACTGTAACAAATTCCTAAACTTTTTCGGGGGGGAGTGAGCAACTTTTGACAAAATGGGATTCCCTCCAAGTACAATTTTGTTACTTTCTTAGAGCCCAGTACGTTTTTCAGATTCGGCCACCGCATAACCTGTGCCAGCCTTTCTTCCCCAGTGCAAATTTGCAACCTTTAATGGAGTGGAACATGCTCCTAGTGTTTATGTTTTGATGCAGGTCAGGGGTAATGAGACATGTTGTCGGCAGGTCTGTGAAATATGACAACTGTGTTCCCCGTTAATGAATATTACTTGGTGCCCTTTTTCACTGCGGGTCTTTCTTCAGTGCTAAACAGCTTGAAAGAATGCCAGCGAGATGCCAAGAATGGCGGAAGCACCTGCTGTGAAGCTGGCTAATGCTGCAGAGCCAAGTCAGAAGAAATGCTTACGTTAGAAGAAAGGGGAGGCAGCGAACACGTGCCCCAAAATTCCAGGAAGCTAGAAGAGTGACGGGTCCTAAAAGAGGGAAGGAATACATCAGGCTGTGAAGCAAAAAAATGCACCTTTGTGCCCGCTTCAGCAGCTAAAAAGCGCAAGCACAGCAGGTCTGGGTCCCTCAGCATGTAAGAAGTTCAACTGAAATGCAATTAAGTTTAACCCTTCAGTGAGGGCGCTCTCAATGCAGCCAGCCAAATGAATGCTAAGTAGCTCATTGACTGTTCTTTATGTTAAGCATGAAGCGGTTGGAAATGAGTTGGCAAAAAACCATCCTTATCAAAGGCCTCCCGAGGCAGACACAGGAAGTTGTTAGGCTTCACCCTTTGGATTCTTCCCCATCTCAGGCCAGCTTTTTGATATTTGACTTGACTGAGTCAGGGCACTTCCAGACACTCATTATTGCTGGGTCGGATTCAATCGCATACCGGGAAGTTCAGGCTGCACAATTAAAGTTTTTTTTTTTTTAATGATATTTATTAAGATTTTCCATAAAATCTTTTCCCCAATAACATCTTTTCAGGACTTCCCCTCCCCTCCCCCTCCTGTATTCCAATTCTTACAAATAAACAAAAAAAATTTCAACAAGTTCTTATCCCAAATTTAAACTCATTATCATTGACTCAATTTTAAAAATATTTTCCCATCCCCTAAAATCGACCTGTTCCCTTCCGCGAGTTCCCCCCTTTAATATGCAATACAGATTACAATAGAAGAAAAATAAAATAATAATTTTACGCCCTTTGGATTCCAAATTTCCCTCTCCCCTTTCCCGGTTGCGTTCCCAATGTTCCTCGACGTCTGATATCTTCCTGGAGTTCCCACATCTCTCAGGCTGCACAATTAAAGTTGCTCTGTCGGTCTTGCACATCAAACCACAGAAACAATGGATTTTGGGTGGCTGTTTATTTTGTGATAAGGAAAGTTGATAGGGAAATGCAGCAGGAAAGTGTAAAATCACAATTGCTTGATGCAGTGTCATCTGACCTGCAAACTTTGTGCAAACAAATCAAGATGATAAAGAGGTTGAGCTCAGAAGGCCCATTGGTTTCCAATAGACAAACTTGTGTAAAACAGGTCGTTGTGTGATTCTTTCTTTCTTTCTTTCTTTCTTCTACCAAACTGGGGTAGAGCAGTCTCCATTTAGCTGTATCCTGGACATATCTGTGAAGACGAATCATCTGGGCAGGGAAAATGCTGTTCTTCTGATCCACTGGGTTCATCTTTATAGATATACACATAGAAACATGGCATCCAGCCATGCCGAGGGAAGCAATTCTTATGGCAATTCTTCCTTCTTCTTTTTTAACTAATGAAGTGCTGTTGACCAAACATCTAATTTTCTTTGGGGTGGAGGGAGGATTGTCAGTTTGTTTGGTCCTTGTTTTGATATCTCCAAGTACATCGTTGGTCAAGTACATCATTGATCTTGCTCTTATTTATCTTATATCCTTTGTAGCATTTGTTAGTAACTGGTTGCATTACGATGATTTTTCTGGGTTTCCTTCATATGAGGTGTGATCACTCCACAGTTAGCAATTTTAAAATCTATAAATTTCAATGGGAGATAGATAAGTACTTCCAGTGCGTGTGTTTGCATTCACAGAACAAAATAAATTCCACTGTCAAAGAGAATACTAGCACACTTTTCACTCCTGTTCTGATTGTAGAGAATGCCTATTTTGAGGGACCCATGAAAGGACACTTTGGATAATTTAAAGAAGCTGTGGAAGAGAAGGCAGGCAACTTTCTCTCTCAGTGGTTTATGTTGATACATGTACATTCTCCTGGTACAGGAACAGAACATACATCACCCTAACATAAACATACTTTTTTTCCCTCCTACAAAAGAGGCCAGAGAATAGGTGTGGGTCATTCATATTTCCTGAGGTAGGGTTCCTTAATACATCTGAAGAAGGTCTTTTAAAATGAAACTGGCAGCCTCTGAAACAGAAACAGTGAAAAGTTTGCAACAAAAAATAAGTAAAGTCCAAACGGTATTTTAATTGATATTCTTGCTTCATTTCAAATGATGCCATATGGGGAATGTATTGGTACTGGCAAAAAATCATATAAGCAAATGCCAATCTTATGTTATTTTTTTAAAAAAAAAAAAATTCTAGAAGAATAATACCTAAAGGATTATTACTGCATTTCACATACGTTTTTTCTGAGTACGTTTTCTTTTCCTTTTGTTGCTGTTCCTTGATTGCTTTCCAGGTTTCTTTTGATAACTTGGTAAGCAAGGAGCCCAATCAGGGTTCATCTGTTTCCATTGTGCTTTGCCCTATCAGCCTTTATAGCTACTTCATTGGCATTGTTTGCACATCCGTAGGAAGCAGAGTCTTATCAGCTTTCATTATCATATAACCATGGCAGAACTGCTATAGTGTGATGGGAAGAGGAATTTAATTCTCCTTTCTATAGAAATGTACTGAATACAGCTAGAGTACCTCTTGAGCACCATGACTTTTCCTAAAATGCAGCTTGATCACAGCAGCTTGAGCAGGCAACTGGGTTGGCAATAAGTCTCACTGCTTCATAATATGAGATCTCTCCGCAAGAAGCAACAACTACTTCATCCATCCCTCCCTGCCCCAAATAGAGAGCAGAAAAGACATGGTCAAGTTAATATTGGTGTTCAATGTAATGGATACTGTAGAGCAACTGAACGAGTGCTTCCTATTATTCCTATTATTATTATTCCAGCTAACCTGGGACTTCTTTCAGTTAAGCTTAAACACATAGTGATTTATGCTGTGACATTTATTTAGCAATGTCCTATGTATTCTACAAAATGCAAGATGGTCCCTGGCTGGAGGGTTACATTCTGCAAGAGGCAGACAAGAAAAGGGCTGTAGGCAATAGGAGTTAGGAATTGTTAGAAAAACTTTCAGTGGCAGCGGAACTGCAAGTGAAGAAACTTCAGGAAAAGGCCAAGAAATGAGTCATGAGGAGGGAGTTAAAGGAACAGGTGGAGGGAATGGGATGAACAAAAATGAAGCTGTTATTGGCATAGGAACAACATGATAAGAAAGCTCATTGATTTCGGAGGGAGGGGGAAGGAGAGAACAAAAAGTAGGATGAAATGAAGAATTATATTGTCAAGAGAGGACAGATGGAGATAATGTGGAGAAGGTCATGCTTAAGCATCCAGACAATGAACTTACCAGAGCCAAGCAGGATTGTCTAACTTTGGAGCAAATTATGTACAAGTAAAGTCAGAGGCCCCCTTCATGGATCACTGCCTTGCCGTGGCGAAGGGGCTTGAAGAACTCAGAGAAGCTATGAACTATGCCGAGCAGGGCACCCAAGATGAACAGGTCATAGTGGAGAGTTTTGACCAAACGTGATCCACCTGGAGGAGGAACCGGCAAGCCACTCCAGTATCCCTGCCAAGAAAACTCCATGGACAAAGACAACAGGCATATAAAAGTTATGACGCTGGAAGATGAGCCCCTCAGGTCGGAAGGCGTCCAACATGCTACTGGGGAAGAGCGGAGGGCAAGTACAAGTAGATCCAGAGCTGATGAAGCGGCTGGGCCAAAGCCGAAAGGACGCTCAGTTGCGGATATGCCTGGAAGCGAAAGGAAAGTCCAATGCTGTAAAGAAAAATATTGCATAGGAACCTGGAATGTAAGAACCATGAACATGGGTAAGTTGGAGGTGGTCAAAAATGAGATGGCAAGAATAAATATTGACATCCTGGGCATCAGTGAACTAAAATGGACGGGAATGGGTGAATTCAGTTCGGATGACCATCATATCTACTACTGTGGGCAAGAAACCCGTAAAAGAAATGGAGTGGCCCTCATAGTCAACAAAAGAGTGGCAAAAGCTGTACTGGGATGCAATCTCAAAAATGATAGAATGATCTCGATACGAATCCAAGGCAGACCTTTTAACATCACAGTAATCCAAGTTTATGCACCAACTACTGGTGCTGAAGAAACTGAAATTGACCAATTCTATGAAGACTTACAACACCTTATAGAAGTGACACCAAAGAAGGATGTTCTTCTCATTATAGGGGATTGGAATGCTAAAGTAGGGAGTCAAGAGATAAAAGGAACAACTGGCAAGTTTGGCCTTGGAGATCAAAACGAAGCAGGGCAAAGGCTAATAGAGTTCTGTCAAGAGAACAAGCTGGTCATCACAAACACGCTTTTCCAACAACACAAGAGACGACTCTACACATGGACATCACCAGATGGGCAGCATCGAAATCAGATTGATTATATTCTCTGCAGCCAAAGATGGAGAAGCTCTATACAGTCAGCAAAAACAAGACCTGGAGCTGACTGTGGCTCAGATCATCAGCTTCTTATAGCAAACTTCAAGCTTAAACTTAAGAAAGTAGGAAAAACCACTGGGCCGGTAAGATACAATCTAAGTCAAATCCCTTATGAATACACAGTGGAAGTGAGGAACAGGTTTAAGGATTTAGATTTGGTGGACAGAGTGCCTGAAGAACTATGGATGGAGGCTCGTAACATTATACAGGAGGCAGCAACGAAAACCATCCCAATGAAAAGGAAATGCAAGAAAGCAAAGTGGCTGTCCAATGAGGCCTTACAAATAGCGGGGGAGAGAAGGCAAGCAAAATGCAAGGGAGATCGTGAAACATACAGGAAATTGAATGCAGATTTCCAAAGAATAGCAAGGAGAGACAAGAAGACCTTCTTAAACAAGCAATGCAAAGAAATAGAGGAAAGCAATAGAATGGGAAGAACCAGAGATCTGTTCAAGAAAATTGGAGATATGAAAGGAACATTTCGTACAAAGATTTCCATAATAAAGGACAAAAGTGGAAAGGACCTAACAGAAGCAGAAGACATCAAGAAGAGGTGGCAAGAATACACAGAGGAATTATACCAGAAAGAAACGGATGTCTCATATACCCCAGGTAGTGTGGTTGCTGACCTTGAGCCAGACATCCTGGAGAGTGAAGTCAAATGGGCCTTAGAAAGCACTGCAAATAACAAGGCCAGTGGAAGTGATGGTATTCCAGCTGAACTATTTAAAATTTTAAAAGATGATGCTGTTAAGGTGCTACACTCAATATGCCAGCAAGTTTGGAAAACTCAGCAGTGGCCAGAAGATTGGAGAAGATCAGTCTACATCCCAATCCCAAAGAAGGGCAGTGCCAAAGAATGCTCCAACTATCGCACAATTGCACTAATTTCTCACGCTAGCAAGGTTATGCTTAAAATTCTACAAGGAAGGCTCAAGCAGTATGTGGACCGAGAACTCCCAGAAGTGCAAGCTGGATTTAGAAGAGGCAGAGGAACCAGAGACCAAATTGCAAACATGCGCTGGATTATGGAGAAAGCTAGAGAGTTCCAGAAAGACATTTACTTCTGCTTCATTGACTATGCAAAAGCCTTTGACTGTGTCGACCATGGCAAACTATGGCAAGTTCTTAAAGAAATGGGAGTGCCTGATCACCTCATCTGTCTCCTGAGAAATCTCTATGTGGGACAAGAAGCTACAGTTAGAACTGGATATGGAACAACTGACTGGTTCAAAATTGGGAAAGGAGTACGACAAGGCTGCATTTTGTCTCCCTGCTTATTTAACTTATATGCAGAATTCATCATGCGAAAGGCTGGGCTGGATGAATCCCTAGCCGGAATTAAGATTGCCGGAAGAAATATCAACAACCTCAGATATGCAGATGACACAACCTTGATGGCAGAAAGTGAGGAGGAATTAAAGAACCTTTTATTGAGGGTGAAAGAGGAGAGTGCAAAATATGGTCTGAAGCTCAACATCAAAAAAACGAAGATCATGGCTACTGGTCCCATCACCTCCTGGCAAATAGAAGGGGAAGAAATGGAGGCAGTGAGAGATTTTACTTTCTTGGGCTCCATGATCACTGCAGATGGTGACAGCAGCCACGAAATTAAAAGACGCCTGCTTCTTGGGAGAAGGGCAATGACAGGCCTAGACAGCATCTTGAGAAGTAGAGACATCACCTTGCCAACAAAGGTCCGTATAGTTAAAGCTATGGTTTTCCCAGTAGTGATGTATGGAAGTGAGAGCTGGACCATAAAGAAGGCTGATCGCCGAAGAATTGATGCTTTTGAATTATGGTGCTGGAGGAGACTCTTGAGAGTCCCATGGACTGCAAGAAGATCAAACCTCTCCATTCTGAAGGAAATCAGCCCTGAGTGCTCACTGGAAGGACAGATTGTGAAGCTGAGGCTCCAGTACTTTGGCCACCTCATGAGAAGAGAAGACTCCCTGGAGAAGACCCTGATGTTGGGAAAGATGGAGGGCACAAGGAGAAGGGGGCGACAGAGGACGAGATGGTTGGATAGTGTTTTCGAGGTTACCAGCATGAGTCTGACCAAGCTGCGGGGGGCAGTGGAGGACAGGAGTGCCTGGCGTTCTCTGGTCCATGGGGTCACGAAGAGTCAGACACGACTAAACGACTAAACAACAACAAAGTCAGAGGCTTAAATTACAATAAGAAAAGTGTGGAGATAAAATAAAGTTAGGAGATACAGTTGGGGGATATAATAGCTAGTTATCAGGTTTCTGTGTAAGGAACTACACAACAAACAAAAGCTCCCTCTGAAACATGGCACCCATGGATAACACAGCACCCTCAGATACCTTCCTTGCCAAGACTTCCTGCTTCTCCCAATTTTTGTTTTTACTTTTACAAAAATGAGATTTTATTTATTTATTTTACCCTGGCTTGTGATGGGCTACCTAAAAAGCAAAGTGCAAGCATCTAACCACCCTACCTGCTTACCACATTTTCCCATAATGCCTCTGAGTGTATCCTTGCTTTGCCTGCTTTTATTTATGGTTATTTGTTTGGTGTGTGTCTTGCCTCCATTTTGTTTTTTTTCCTTTGTGTGAGGAGTATTTTGTCTTCTTTTTTCCTTTGGTTTAGGGGGCTGAGCACATTAAGTCCAAAGTTGATATAAGCTGCAGTTACAGGTCCGCCGAGGATGATTCCATTTAAACAAGGATGTAAGATAGATGTGGTAAAGTGTGTTAAGTAGACCAGTTCACACTTGGACTGCCAATCAGGCCTATTCAATTTCAGTAATGCTACAGTATTGAGTGTTTTCAAAATCATTCACTGGACCGTTCTTTTAGCATTCAAACCATTTCAAAAGCCTTACTTGTGGGCATGAGCTCTTCTGACCAAATAGATGCCCAGCCCCCGATTCTTAAGACCAAATTGTATTTAAATTCCAAGGTGCGAGTCTGGAAGAAAAAGAGAAGGTGATTCAAATACAGGGTTGTCCCTGCAGCATCTTATGTGGATATTATATAACTCCACTTCTCAAGCATTTGAACTTTATGAATGCAAATTTTCTTTCTCTCTCTCTCTTTAAAGGCATGCAAAACTGCCCTTGTTCTCTCTTCTTCTTCCCTTCACTTTATCCTGTCAGCACTGCATATATCAAACCTGAGCTCTGGGTTTTAACTAGGCTTTACTGCTTCATTCTGCTTCATGAATTTTTCAGTGTTTACACTTATGCTTAATATAATAAGATTGATAGCACAGCTGCCTGATAGATTCACATCCAACCTCCTCAGCTAAGAGGGAGATGTTTGTTCTTTCCTCCTAATTTCCTGTAATACCTGAAAGTTCATTTTCACCTTTTGCAACCTGATGCACCATCTCATCTTTCAAATATCCATCCCCTGAAATAATATGTTCAAAGTAACAACATTTACCCAGTGGATTTATTTGATTAGGACGCAGCATGATGTCTAAACTACTGAAGCTCGGGTGCTGGGTTTTTTTCTCCTCCTCCTTTTCATTGCAGATACAGATTCATCTGCATGCGCAGATTCATCAGCATAGACTGAGTTGATTTGACAGCCTACATGCTAGGAGCATGGAGAAACCAGAGGGGCAATGTTAGGCTACAAACGTGGGTATAAGTGAATTCTTCCTTTTGTATTCTGCTATTGTTCCATGGGTCCACATTCCCTTCCACCTGCCTTGCCTTGGGAAACACCTAAAATTAATTTTAGTTGCATGTTTTGTAGTTTGCAGTTTGTGTCTTTAATTTTCTTACAGGGACTGATCAATGCATGTATATGTCTGCATTGAAGGAATTGCAGTGCAAAACAGAATGATTTGACATGTGCAGTAGAGCCCCTTATTGACTGCAGAAAAAGAAGATAGGAACAGAAAACTATGACAAACTTAAATTCTCAGTGGGGGAATTCACTAGCGATTTGGGGGGTTAAAGGTAAATCTACATCATTTGCATTTTGTGAAACAATAAATGGAACATCTTTCAAAATTCACACTGCCCAATTTTCCATATGTTGTTGAAAATAAATTTAAAAATGCATTATATTAGGAAAATATAAATATTTGGGATCTTTTTTTGCAAATGTGTGTATATTAGGCAAAATTACATTCAAAAATGTGTCACATTAAAAAATTGATGAGTTTTCATGAGGACTCTTTTTTTGATGCAAACTGATGTGAAAATGCAAGGAACCAAACTTAAGACTGAAAAAAAAGAGCACTGAAGGGAAACCAAAATTCACAGATTCACCCTTGCCTAGCCTAAACAAAGTTCACTGTAATGTATCAGTGTCACCCCAGAAGCAAACTTACTCATCCACTAACTTCTTCATTTTTACATTCTGGGATTTGTCGAGTTGTCCCCCAGCTTTCTTGATACTCCTGATACTATTAGCTCACCTGTTCTTAAGTCACACAGGGTCTTTGCATATAATAACTTGAAGAAGTGTCATGGTCCCAGTGACTGCCATGGACTTAGCTGCTCTGATGCCACAGAAAACCTGGGAAGCAGGGCCTAGAAAGCTGGCTGCTATGAATAGTTTTAGGGTTTACGCTTATATCCCAAAGGTTCAAATGAGCAATATCTGGTAAATTAGGTAGATTAAATCATTTTGTTTATGGCAAATGACAGCTTTGTTGATGCAAATTGGTGCAAATCAAAAGCAGTTTTAGAGATATTTGATGGGGAAAGAGTCAGAAATATCATATTTAAATTTGAGATGTAAAGAACTTCTGAGTGGAAATTTAGGTCAAATGTTCAAGGAAATTATTAGTGGGTTTTTGGTGGGGGGTTTTGTATGTCTATGTTAATAAAAGCAATAAAACACTAAAGTTAATAAAATATTGATATGTACATGTAAGAAAACTGCTCTTCCAGAACAAACAACTAAATGGTGGAGGGGGAAATGAGGTTTTTACTTTGGGAGGGAGGGCGGGATATAAAGTTAATAAATAACTAAAGTGCTAAATAAAATAACAGTCTACGCCTTTCACATGCTTTTTACACATCACTCCGTACAAAAAACACAGTATCAGTAATATCATTTTTTAAAAAATAAAAATGTCATACTAACATTGTGATGGTTTACTGCCTAGAATATTTACAAAGAAACACACACAAATTCTTTGTTGCTATCCCTGAGTGTACTTTGGATTCTCCTAGGACCCCAAGGAAAAGATAAGAAATATTTATTTGTTTTGACAGAGCTATCTACTCTAATTCCCAGGATAACCAGAAAGGAAGTATGATGTAAGGAAGCCACACACCCACACACTCAGTCTCTCTCTCTCTCTCTCTCTCTCTCTCTCTCTCTCTCACACACACACACACACACACACTGCATTTCATTCCATGTCTACAATAATGGGGGATAAATAGTGACCATCCTTACAGGCTTATTGTAATGATTACAAGATAATGTCTGTTGAATACTTTCAACACTCCAACACTATATATAAAAATAATATTGTTCTCCCCCAGTGCTGGCCCAGGATGTTTTGCCACTGGAGACAAAACAGAAAGTGGTCCCCTCCAGTCACCTCCTCCTCTGCCACCATCACCTCAGGTGACTGGAGGCGGCCGGGGAACCCCAGCATGCTAAAGGTGGTAGGAAAGGAAAAAGGCCAGAGAAGAGCAGGCTGCAGAGGGACTCCCAGCCAGGGCCATAGCTAGGGGGTGGCGAGGTGGGCCCCTGCCAGGGGCGCAGGTGATGGGGGGGGCGCAAAATTGGCTAAAAATATGTCCATAAATATAAATACTGATTATTGCATCATAAGAAATGGTTTTAAATAGAGGGTGAGTTGAATGGGTGGAGGGGCGGGGTTGGACGAGAGATGGAAAGAAGAGCTAATTTGTCCGTGGCCAGGGGGCGCAATCTGGACAGTTCTGCCAGGGGCACAAGATCACCCAACTATGGCTCTGCTCCCAGCTGTCCCCATCCTGCCACCTGAGGTGTCTGCCTCACGGAGCCTCATGGGTAGACCAGGCCTGTTCTCTCCCCTTCTCCCAATGTGTTCATTCAGATAGAGGTCTTATATACCAAACTTGCTTCATCAAGTGTACCCATTGCTTCTTCAGAATTTCCTGGTTACTTGGTAAGTCTGGAGAATGGCAGATTTCTGCATTTAAAGGAATGGTAGTGTCCGTCATTTTCTGGAGGTGGCGTAGTGATCAGACTGGCCACCCCTGGCACAGATCTAACCAGCAGCACCAGGAGCAGAAGAGGGAGCTCTGTGCTAGAGGAGTGATGCTGGTGTCCCTCCACAGGCAGTGGCCAAATGGGGCTGGGCAGAGCTGGGCAGAGGGGGTTAGATTGCTTTGACAGTCATCTCCCTGCTTTCCCTCCTGAAATAGATCTGGTCAACCAATTGCTTGTTTGTTCCACATCTGCCCAAGGCCTTCCACGGGGAATTATCTTTGCAGGCCTGCAAACTCGGAAGTGGAAATTGTGCAGACTGTGCTTTTCAAAACTTTCTACTAGGTGATTTGCAGCTCAAGTTGGAGACAGCTGCTGCTCTGACTGGAGCCTCACAACATTTCCACGGCCCTGCTCTGCAGTGTATTAATGCTAATTAAAAAGGCACAGATGGAGAATTCGGGCTTGGGCCGTTTTCAATCATTGGTGTCCTTTTCAGTCACTTGCCAACATCACACCTGCCATGTTACACATGTAAGCAAGCAGGATATTGAGTTGTGCTATTTAATTTTTTTTTCTCCAGAAACCCAAATCTTGTGTTCCTCTGATCTGATCATCCGTTTTTATCTAGATGAAATTACCCACACAGTTTGGATGGAAGAAAGTGAATTTTAAATAGAGCTGGGTTTTGTTTACTTAACATACCATATGAGCTTATAAATAACCCAAAAGAACAAAGAGCAGAAATCTGGCCTTTAGAATTTGGATGTGAATAAAGAACTGCTAAAAAAAAGAAAACCTAGACAAACTGCAAGAAACTCTGTCCTGTTCTGCAGTTAGGCTTAGGCTGGCTGCAGGCCAAGGCAAGGCAGGGCTCAGGCTGGATGCAAAACTCTGTACTTTGAGATTGCAGAGCTTCAATGTTGCTTTAACAACAAACTGAGACTGAGCCTCACATCTCAGTTGTTAGCCCTACCTGCACTGGAAGTGTTTCCTCAGTTAAAGAGCCCCATTCTGCTCTAGTAATCTCCAATATAAATGGGAGTCTCTGATCCCAATGGGGCTTCTGCAATGGAGTTTTCCAAGTCCAAGAACAGCAATTCCACATCCTCAAGCCAGAGGGGTCTGGCCCCACTGGTTCATCTGGTGGAAGCTCTTCTGGGGCTGGCCAAATGTGCCACTTCCCCATCTGGTTCAGAGTCCTTGACTCCATCCAATAAAGAAGGGCAATCTGACTCTAGGGTCATGATAGAAACTACTGGATGCCTCTTTAAACAGTTTTCTCAAGAAAAGTCATCAAATGCAGTTTCAACATTTTATAATGCTGGCCCTGCAGCCTAAACTGCCTTTGCCCAGCAGACTTGAAGAAGCATCTCCACCCCCATCGTTCAGACCAGAAACAGAGATCCAGCGCCATGGGCCTTCTGGCAGTTCCCTCAGGCAGAGGGCCATCTCGGTAGTGGTGCCCGCCCTATGGAACGCCCTCCCACCAGATGTCAAGAAAATAAACAACTACCTGACTTTTAGAAGACATCTGAAGGCAGCCCTGTTTAGGGAAGTTTTTAATGTTTTATTCTGTTTAATATTCTGTTGGGAGCCACCCAGAGTGCCTGGGGAAACCCAGCCAGATGGGCAGGCTATAAATTATTATTATTATTATTATTATTACTACTACTACTACTACTACTACTACTATTAGACTATTGCTCTCTCTGGGGGCCATATGAAGTAGATCCAGAGCTACATGTCTCTTCCCCACTGCTAGCAACCTCTGTAGACCTTGCCCTAACATGCCATGCCCTTTTTGGTATGGCCACAAGTGGGATACGGTAGGGGCACAACAGGAAAGACTGTGGATCCAAAGGATGCTAGTACTAGAAATAACACCAGTCATGGTTCCCAACGGGGAAGTTATAGCACCCCACCCCTCCAAGAAAGGAATAAAGGAATTCAAGAGCTCTGGTTCCTCTTCGTGGTTGTCCTACTGGCACAAGCCCAACAGAAGGTTGTATATGGTGGTTCAACCCCTTTGATTCTCCCTCCTTCTCCCGTTTTAACAAATAAATGTCTGTTGGTAAAATTGTTAGAATGTTAAGGGAAAACAAAGCAAACATCAAAACATCTGGTAGTATTATTTTCACATAAAATAACAAAGTTTTATTACTGCTCTGTTTGGTTAAGCCAGCCTTTCTCAAATTTGGGTCCCTAGATGTTGGACGACAACTCTCATCATCCTAGCTACGAGGACCAGTGGTCAGATATGATTGGAGTTGTAGTCCAACAATATAAAGCTTGATAAAGACTGGAAGTTCTTTTCAAATGGACATAGTCATTAGCATGACTCTGAGAATCTATGGGACTTAGAGTGCCCCAAATTAAAAGGATCTTGCTTTTAAAAAAAATAAAAAATACCAACCTTTCATAGAAGTTGAAACAACTTCTGATGGAAACAATTGAGTTTAATCATATTATTTTTCCTACGTATGTGCTCCCGTCAGAATTGTGAAAGCAGCCAGGATATTAATTTAAAGCCTCTGTTGGAATGATCTCTTGTAATATGCTTGAGAATAATTTAATCTATTATTACCATTATTGTTATTGTTATTTAACATTTCAGCAGAAGCAACTGAAAGAATCTTAAGGTTATAACCACAAAACTCCTTGTCAGAATTAAATAGCCCCTGGTTCCAAAAATGGGTGGTGGGGCAATTAAAGGAACCAGTCCAAAAAGAGATTCCTGTCTCCAGGCTCTTGACAGCTAGGTTTCCCCTTGCTGCACCAGTCACTTTCAAGAATCCAGGATCTTTAATTCTACCTTTTGATTTATAGGCAATTTTAAGAATGTAAGAAAACCTCTGTTAGATCAGCCTATCTAGTCTTGCATCCTATTCTCATGGCAGTCAGATTCTTGTGGAAGACCGACTAGCAGGATATGAGAAGGCAGCAAAACTCTGTGTGTTGCATTCACCCTCTGAGAATAACCCCAAATAAATGGACATATATATACAATATAGTGTGTGAAGCAGCCATTAGCCACTCTACTGCCATATTTCTCAGAATAAGCTCAGGTAGGTCAACATCTCCTCATGGGCAAAGAAGGCAGCAATGTTTTCACTCCTCCTCTTCAAAGGTGGTCTTGTGCTGTGGTATCATCCATCATGACTCTCTTTTGAACTCTGCTAAATTTCCCAGCTGCCTTTCTTAATGCTCCAGCTGTCAGGCAAGTTCATTACAGTACACAACAGTCAGCAGTTGATTTTATTTCATAGTGCAGCACAGCGAAGTATCTATTTCATTAGGCTTTACCTTACGGCAACACCATGAGCTATTACTTAGAGGGTACAGCAGCTTAATAAAATGCAGCTTCTGTTAGAAATTTTGCAGCTTTTCCTGTCGAGAGTCTAGAGAATGCAATGGAAAATAGAACAACCATCCCATTTTCCTGAGCCTGTGTTCTTATAGGATACCATTGTACTAAGATTTGATCTGATAATATGAACTGATTTTTGTTTCTGATGATTATGTTTTTAATCATATGTATATTCTAGTATGTATTTTATTTCTCTTAGGCTGCATTCCTACAATACTCACCCAGGTGTAAACAGATGAGAATGGATTGCACTGTTAATTATCAACTTATATGTTTGTTTTTACGGTAGATAGCTTTGTCTTTTAAAAAAATGATAAAAATAAAAAAATTAAGAACTGTCGCATGCTTAGACTCAATAAGCCCTGCTGAGGAACTTAACGCTAGCTAAACTTGCATAAAATTGGGTTTTCATAATCATGCTGAGATTTTTTTATATGGAAAAACTATGTAGAACAGACTAATATTATCTTGCTTATTTTGGGGAAAAAATAGCCATAACACACAATTGTCATAATTGGAATATTTATTCAAACAATAGCTTTAAAAGGAATGAAAGAAAAACCTTGTGGCTTGAAGTACAATTCCAGAAATATAAAAAGAAAAGTGATTAATGGGATTATACATTATACAGGCTACATAATTAGTTACATGTGTGAAGATAGTGAGAGGAGGCTAGATATAGATATCTGAAGAAGTGTGCATGCACACGAAAGCTCATACCAAGAACTAACTTAGTTGGTCTTTAAGGTGCTACTGGAAGGAATTTTTTTATTTTGTTTTGACTATGGCAGACCAACACGGCTACCTATCTGTAACTAGATATAGAAAACAGTTTTAAGGAAATATGAGGCAGAGCCTCTGAAACCCAGCTTAGCTGTGAGGAGACTTGTACCAGGAAGAAACCAGCAAGCGGGAAAGTTCATACCTAAACAGCTGGATTTGGGCTCTTGCAAGAGCTAGAGTGAGATTCATGAACTAAGGAAGACAGAGAGAAGTGAGAAAGTTGAGATGTGTGGATTACCTGTCCTGCTGCACAATGAACACTGAGAAGGGGAAAGTTTTTAACCGTAACAGTTGATATGTCATCATGAATGGGCTCGAGAGCTGACAGGGATTTGTTGTTTCAGACAATTCTTCCACTGTCAAAACAGCAGTCCTGAAGAGATGGCTGACAAACAGACCCCGAAATCATACCTTATATGTTTTCTCCTTTCAACCCTCATAAATTGATGCCAAAATAGAAAAAAACTTTCTTCTTGAAAAGCTGTTGACATGGGAAAGGTTCAGAAAAGAGCAACCAAAATGATCAAGGGGGTTGAGCAACTTTCCATGAGGAAAGTATGCAGCATTTGGGGCTCTTTAGTTTAGCAAGTGGCACTGTGGTCTAAACCACAGAGCCTAGGGCTTGCTGGTCAGAAGGTCAGCGGTTCAGATCCCCACGACAGGGTGAGCTCCTGTTGTTCGGTCCCTGCTCCTGCCAACCTAGCAGCTCGAAAACACATAAAAGTACCACTCCGGCTGGAAGGTAAATGGCATTTCTGTGTGCTGCTCTGGTTCGCCAGAAGTGGCTTAGTCATGCTGGCCACATGACCCGGAAGCTGTCTGTGGACAAACGCTGGCCCCCTCAGCCTATAGAACAAGATGGACACAGCAACCCAGAGTCGTCCGCGACTCGACCTAATGGTCAGGGGTCCCTTTACCTTTACCTTTAGTTTAGCAAAAAGGTGAGTAAGGTAGAAGTTTATAAATTTATGCATTGTATGAAGAAAGTAGATAGAGAAAAGCTTCTCTCTCTCATAACATTAGAGCTTGTGGACATCTGGTGAGTCTGAATGTTGAATGATTCAGAACAGACAACATTCCAAAGTTCTTGTTCTCTCAAAATTTCCCAGCTGCTTTATTATTATTTTGTTGCTATTGTGGCATCATTTCTTCCAGGTGGAAGAAAATTTTGCCTTTCCCCACCTTTATTTCATAATTTAAAACATTGGTGTTAATTTCCGTCCTCTCCATCTGGTCAGAACAGATAATTAGAACAAAATTTATAATTTGTAGTAACACTACCACTGTGACCATCTCCTCCTCAAAATTGTCTGCTGGCTGAAGGGAAGCTTCGAAAAGAAATTAGATTCATTGTTTGCATACACCACTATATTTAGCCAGTGGCTATGTAGCTCCAATTAACTTGTTTAACAATATGGGTGAAATGAGGTTATTGGATTATACTCACAGCCAATTAGAGTTGCTATGGTTGAATTATTTTTTTCTGCTTTAGCTTTATTTAAAGTTAAGAAAACACAGAGAAACTGGAGAGCTATCTTCCACTCTCAGTTTTGTACAAATAAAACTGTTTCCATTATATAGCACAATCAGACATTATATAGCACAATCAGACAAAGTATAGAATCTTTCTTACAACAGGAAGCAAAAACGTCTCATAAAATGCTGTTATATGCCTTCCTGAAAACAACTTTCCTGTCACTGTTTAGCTCCATTGCTCTTTTCGCTGGACTGCATTATTCAGAAAATAAATAACTCTAAAGACAATCACTTCTACACATGACAGAGTGAAGTTGTATGAGAACTCAATTATATTAGATAAATGATGGAGGACATAATCAGAACAGTAAGCTAGACACTAAAGCTCTATTTAGGAATCCACCCAATATAAAATTCTGTCACTACACCCTCTTTTTTTGCAGTCCCAACCTCTGACTCTGCCACCACTCATACGCTGAAGGAGGAACTGCTGAAGTGAGAGTCCTGTTTTCTACTTGTAGGCTCTCAGCATTAAATAAGTACCCTGACAGCATGATGAGGCCAAGTGGGGAGTCTCCAATGGATGTATAATACTCTCACACACCTCTCTATCCAGGTAAGCAAGAATCATGATCAGAGTTCAAGGAAACATTCAAGCCAGGCAAAAACAGTCAATATGGGTGTGAAGCAAAGCAAGCTAAGGGTGTGGCTTGGGAGAGATAGGGTGGTTGGGGAGGAGAGATGGCCTGGGAAAGAGTCCCAAGGGCCAGGTAGAAGGCTGCATTTGGCCCCCAGACCTGCTCTAAATGCTCTCACTCATTATGCTCATATCAGTCGCCACATTCCCAAACCTATCTCCATTCTAATTCCATATATCTAACTGTGTTTGTGGAGTTACCTCCTGAACATTACATGGTTGTTTCAACATAATTGTGGGGAGAAATGTTGATTTTTCCATTCAAAATGTTCCCTATCCTCTTATTCTCTGGCATAGTTATACATGTTATTATAGTTCCTTTGTTTCCCAGACACACAAACATAGGTAATCTTTAACTCGCTTTTTCCCCCCTCTCGCCCTCAAGGGAGGCCATGTGGGTATATCTACATGATGTGTAAACACCATGATTAATGCAACTTCTTGTTATGGCTTTAGCTGAGCAGATTAATTGAAATATGTCGCTTTGGGGCAGTCTTTAGCATTATAATTTTGGAACTAGCCAGTTAACAGGTGTATACCATTTAGATACAGCAGGTGGGATACCAGTGAACTCACAGAAGTTGAAAACATCTGACTGAAGCCAACTACCAGCTGCCTACATTGGCAAACAATCCTCACCCACAAGGAGACGATTTGCAATGAAAGCCTTTAATTAAGAGCTATACATTTTTATCACACAAATCTAATGGAGTTTATTTCCATAATGGGAAACAGTCCCTTATGTTTGAAGGCTCTTGTAACATTAAGTAAGTTATCAAATGCTACTGATGCTAAAGAATTAACCTGTTATACTGTATTTTCTCTAGGGGGTTTTGTATAATAATGGGACACATTTAGCAGCTGTCTTACTGCCTGCCATCTTTCTCAGGGATGGGTAGAAAGGGCACCCATAATGCCACATTCTCTGTTCTTCATTTCTTAGATGTTAAAGGAGCAGACATTTCCTGTGCTACAAGCCCACCCATTGATTCCAAATTAAAGATTCATTTGCCTTTCTCTGGAACGAACAACACTGCATTCATTAAGAGTCCACAATGCTACCCTTTGTGGTCTTGCTTAACAATCTTTGGGAAATGTAACTGGACAAGCCTCGGAGCATGAAAAATGAGAAAGGTTCAAAAAATAACAAGCCCAATACAAGTTGAGAGAAAAGTTGCATCCCACTAATACCTCCCACCTTTTGACCTATAAGCTGTAGGGAAAATGCAGTTCACATTTATTTGCTTACTTGAATTATATTGGCTTTCCAAATCTCAGAGTGACATCCATTTTGATACAAAAATCACAATAAAAAACCAACTCAAAATCAAAAGCCATGCAGTGTCAAAAATAGTAGTTTAAAAGTTTCCTTTTTAAAAAAAATCCATTCACTATTCATAGTCCAAAAGTCAGTCTTCATCTAATGACCCGAACCCTTTCTGAAAAGATTGGTCTTGCATAACCATTTGTAGGCCAGCATCATATTGCACCTCCTGCCAGTGGTCATTCCCCATCCTGAAGCTATAGGTGAAAAAGCCCTGCTTGTTGCTGTAGATGACCATACCTCTTGTATAGAGCGAACCAGTGCTTTTTTTCTATGGGAAAAATGTGCTGGTACCGCATACCTTTGGGTACCCCCAGTAGAAGAAAAAGCACTGGAGTGGACATGAAGCAGGACTATCAGGTGGGCATGTTCACATGATGTAGTCATATGCAAACAACGAAGCTTCTAACTTCTGACATTGTAGAGTGGCCATAGGGCATCACTAGGGGCTGATGCTCCTGATTGCTTCACTCACCAACCCCCAACTCCACCAACCTGCACTCTGGTCAGGGGCCGAAATAAATTGATTCATTCATTCCACCAACTTCCTCCCCCAAATCCCCCTCCCCCTTACTCATCGCCCAAGCCCCCTGCCCTTAGCTCCTCCCTTTATTCCTTGCCAATCCTCCTGTTATATTTTGGTAATTTTAGGCATTGCATCTGGTGCTCCTAACGGAGACTTGTTTTCTTTAGTCATCCACAAGAAACCTACATTCATTAGGAAATTCAGTTGGCAGGATTGGCAGGCTAGAAGGACTCAACAGCACTTGACACTTAACTTACAGACCTGTGACTACCAAGGGCTAAACTATTGTCTTCATTTTGAGCTCTTTAAAGAACTGCTTCACTCTGGTTTTATTTTACTTTTTCATTTCCTACTGACATCAGTACTGTCAAATGAAGGATTGTGCTGGGAGTCCCCAACCAGCCATGCTACACGGCAAGGTGGTTTGCGATGGCATGCAAGATTTGTAATGCTCTCCCCACCTGAGAGCTGTGTCACAGGCCTTAACACCTGCCTGCTGGGCACCAGTAGTTCTAATATTTGGGAAACAGCATCCGGAGGCAATTCCTAGTGCTCCGTTTGGCAGTTTAACATCACTCTAACTGTTTAATGCCAGTTTAACCTCACGCCATGTCCTTGTGCGTGACAAATCCCAATACTTCTTTGGTTTAAGAAGCTTAGCTTAATGATCCAAGTGGCATAATCCTTCTGATAAGGAAGATTAAGGGTCTGTCTGGAGACTTGTAAATATGATTGCCAGAATAAGGCTTTGTTTTGGGGTTGTTTGTTTTTTAATCTGAATATAAACTGATCTTCTAGGGCAGTGATTCCCTGCCACTGCTACAAAGAGATTAGAGCCCCCCAGTTAATTTCTGAGTACTCGAAAGGGCAAGAAAAAGTAGTACTTATCTATAAACAATGGGCAGCTAAGCATCTGTATTTCATAAAAGAAGCATCTTATGTGCTTTTTAAGATACAATATAAGAGTATCATAACATGTTGAAGTTCTAATCTTGGAAACCTTATTAAGTCAATCTAGCCAAGAAGTCTATTAAGCAGGATCAGATGCAATTCTGGATGTGAGGTGTTTGATCAACAACAACAACAAAAACATCTTAGGCACAAATGTTCAAACAGGAGCTCTGTTTATTTGCAGCTACAAACAGAGAATTGTCAGGTGTTTCGATAACATTATTTTAAAACAAGCCTGCAGAGCATAGGATGAAGGCACTATTGAAAAGGCGGGCCCAAAAGACATAGTTGTCCTGCTTTTAGTGGCATGTCATACAAGTGAACCAACTTTGCTTAGTACTGCAAGAACAACCCAATAATCCCCTCTCCCCAACACATTTTAAAAGGTTATAGTAAAAGATAAATTATTAGGTAACACTAGGAGTTAACTATCAAGAAGCACCTCCATTCATTCTCCTTTGGGTGAGTGTTTAAACTCTGTAGAAGATGCTACAGCTGCTGTACTTGGTTTTCTGCTCAGTTAATATTTTATTCCTTACAAAGCTGTATTTTTATAAAGCTTTCTTATCTTCATGCCACAAATGAAAATTTAAGTTGTACCTAGTTCTTGTTCAAGAAATGGAAACATAAAGATGACTTAGTATTTTTAAAACTTATGTTGTTATTTGTAAGGTGCCACATAACTCTAGCCACATAAATAATTAAGGTAGCCCACTCCTCAACCAATTAACTCAGTGGGCTGAATCCAGGTTAAGTTAGTTGCAGTTCGGGTTCATCCACACTTCTATTGAATTGAATTGGACTTACTTCTGGGTAGACATAGTTAGGATTGCACTGTACGACATGATTATTTATCCTGTTGACTTCCATGGACTTAAATTCATCTAGTTTCAACAGGATGAATCTTTGCTTAACGATATAATGCTGGAAACCACAATCATAACTCATCACTAGAGGTCTCTGCATAGCTCAAAAATGACAAAGCGAAAAGTTAACTGTAACTGTAATGTCTTATATGCAAGCATTATCTTCAACCATTCTGCTACATGAGCTAAATCCTGGCACAGCCTTTGTTTATTTGAGGAAGGATTATTATAAAATAATGTTTTAAAATGTAAATTTGTGAGTTTAATGGTTTCAGTGAAACAGTATTGATGAATTGTAGTCCAAGAAATGTGGAAGTATGCAATCATATAATTTTCTTCCCAAATCATATTTATTGTTAACTTTATCCCCCAAAAGAGAAAAATAGACAGAGTTTATATGCACAGAGGAGATCCTGGAGAATCATGTGTCATTTTATATACAACCTCAAGGTTGAATTAATATCAAAAGTTCCTAAATATCAGAGGCAGAGAAAGAAAATGTCCCCAGGTTTTCTGTAGATAAACACGATTACAGTCCTGTAGTGTTAATTCAAATGCAGTGAGTTGTGAAATTCAGCTAATATAATTAATCTAGCAATATTGTACATCTGCCACGGACAGATAACATGAGAATATTGGTTCAATGGTGTGACAGAAGCAAATAAACTGTGGTGACTTCCACAATGTCCTCTTTTTAAAAAAATCTGTTTCATTACTTTGCAGACAAAATGTATACAAAATACAGGTATGGGAAGGTTTAGCAGAATTGATTTAGGGTCCTAGCTGGAGGGGAAAAGATACTAAAACATATCACAATGTCTAACAAACAAAATATTGGTGTATTTTACTGGTTATAACCTTGTCTGGGTTTCAGGCAAAACATGTACCAAATTAATAATGGCTGCAGGTCTCTGTGTAATTTTCCCCCATTCAGTGGCTATGTCAGGTCAGGCTCTTAACATGAATTAAAACTAAAAGGGATATACGTATCATGGAAAAGGAAACAGAGTAAGTAAGAGATGACACCAGAGGCCACACTACATTTTTTTCCAGTTACTCAGGATTCATTCTTGTACTTTTTCCTCAGATGGTGGTTATCTAGGCAGGTAGACCTTGGGAGTGGTCCCCAACCCCTTTTCTTCATCTTTGAGCTGTGCTTTATCTAAACAAAAGTTCCAGCCAGAACCTGCTTTCATTTATTCTGTTCTCCCACCCACTTTTAGGAGTTAAACTCGACAAGATGTAAGAGATCCCTACTGATTTGTCCTGTATCTTATGCAGATTGGCCCTAGGACTTCCTCCTCACCCATCACCAGTGCTTTTTTTCTTTTAATAAAATGTCTAGGGGTACTCTCATTTTCCTACTCATATTGAAATACTACCCCTCAATGAGGCCAAACTTAGATTCACAAAATGCTTTGGGATATGCCTACCCCTGCATCACCCCAGAAAAGCACTGCCCATCACCAAAAGGAAATACGAACTCTCTCCAAACCACCATGGCAAACTCCTAAACACAAAGCTGCTCCAAAGTATCTCTTTTCTCTTCCTGCTCCTATCTGAATTTCTCCCAGGTCCATAGTTCCCCTATCCCTAAGCCAATGCAGGATGCTAATGTCAATGGACAGAATCTCCCACACAAACTTATTGCATGTTGCATCATGGGATAATGGATAAAAGCTTTGCCAGTTATTTTAGCCCTGGTGGCCTTTCCCTTCTGCATGGGGCAGTGACCTATTAAGATGGTTCATCCCTAGAGACTATTGGGTCTAATCCGTCTACAGAGGGCTCTCAGGAGTTTTCCAGTTGGAGTTGCCGGCTCTTCTATCAAAGCCCTGATTGACCTATCCAATACAAAGATGGCCCATGCAGTTGACATGATTGTGTTGAACATTCCCTCTCAATTGGCAGAGCTCGGAAAGCTCTCTGGCACATCCTGGAGTGAAGAGCAATGAACTGAGAAGAGAGGCAGCTTCAGGATAGGTGGGGAGAGAACTCCCAGCAAATATAATTGAACATTGTTGCACAACGCTGCTCAGTGGCAGCGAAGAAAACAGAATTACTTCATTTGACAATGATGATAATGTACAGTAATCTACTGAGTAAAATGTTGCCTTTCCATGCAGGAGACTGAGATTTAGATCCCCGTTGTGCCGTGAGATTTCCTTGCCATAAGCAGCGGCAGACTTTGGGCTCTCAAATTTCAGCAGTGCCCTGTGTGACAATAACATTTGGCACCCCCCACCTCTCACTCTCGGTGCTACAAGATTGTCGCGGGGTCCCCTGAAGTGCAATGCTCAGCACTGCCACACGGGTTGCACCACCCTAAAACCGCCTCTACCCTAAGCACTATTTAGAGCAAGCCCTAGGATGCCTTGAGCAACACACTTTCAGCCAGCTTCAATTACTTTTATAAGGCGGGCATTAGGAGAAATGAAAGAAGAATTGGAAAGCACTGAGCAAATGGAAATGTGTTAGGAGAAATTATAAATAATAATAAGTGGTTGAGTCAGAACTCCTTGGTCCAAGCTTTCCATAGAATATTTATACTAGATATCCTTGATTTAATTGGAGTTGAATTTATCCAACGGAGAGCTATAAAAAACATGGAGATGGAAGACCACCCTGACACCAGGGACGGAAAAACTCAATGCATTATTGATAGGCTACAGAGGCTTTTATCTCAGAGTCATTAACATTTTGAATCAATCCCATATCAGAAGGAACCTGAGGTCATTACCAGCATTTTAAAATTGCTTTTGCTTAAAGAATTTGTTTTGCATGTCTTGTTGTTTTGGACCAAGAAAAACCTGCCTCTGAACCACTTGGCTGTGAATATTGTTTCTCCTTCCTTCTCTCTGATTCTAACATTGTTACATTGTTTTTTGACTCTGGATCAGACCCAAGTACAAAGCATAGGCATCTGACATCTGTCAAAGTTTCCCCTTATATTTAAATAGTTGCTTCTCTGAGGAAGAATTCACAGAACTAGAGGCTGTTCTTGTCTCAATAGGCATTCTGGCCTGACTTGGGGCGAACATAAATGCGGTGGGAAGCTTTGTGTTTTTCATCCACGTGACCCATATATTTGGGTGTATAACAAGGATTGGGGCATTTGTTTGGAGCATTTGTACCCTGCTCTTCAGCCAAAAAGGCTCCCAGAGCAGTTCACAAAGAATCAGTTAAAGCAAGACAGTCTCTGTCCACAAGCTGAAAGACATGATGTATAAGGAAAAATGGACAGGGAGGGGAGATGATTGGAGGGGGGAAGCAAACTCAGGTGCCAGTATTCTGGCTCCAATCCTACATACTAGGATGCAGAGGGCCAGTGTTCTGCTGGGTGAAGGATATATTCCTCTCGCCAATGGTCCAGACTGTTCATTTACAAAGTGCTTCTCTCCCTTCTTCTATCAATCCATTTCACCTTCTATCCCTCCCCAGTTTTCCCAACTCTTCTTCTCTCTCTCCACCATGTGAAATGACCAAGACTCCCATGAGACGGGGTGGACTCTCCTTCCTTGGAGGTTTTTAAACAGTGGTTGGATGGCCATCTGTCAAGGAAGCTTTAGCTGAGATTTCTGCATTGCAGAGGATTGGGCTAAATGACTCTCAGGTGCTTTCCAACTCTAAAGATTCTGTGATTCTATGAGGCAGAAGGCTGTGTGAAAGTATTGCTATACATCAGGGCTTGTTTACTGTGCTATATACTAGCTGGTTGGTGGTAGCTTCAGGCCTTCTTTGGGACCATCTTTGTCTTTACTTGCCCCCTAGATGGCCACGTCTTGACTGAAAATTCCCTGTGGGCCAAATGGGAAGGTCTAATGAGGATCAAAGGTTGATCACTGCTATGCACACTTACCTGGAAGTGAGTTCCACTGAACCCAAAAAGGCTTTCTTCTGTTGACACATATAAGATTGTGCTGCGAGTTTCTTTGGTCCCTTCTATTCTGACCCCTTATGTATTCCTTATGTCTGTAGCAGTGTAACAGATTCATTTCTGTGGAAGTGGGCTGTTGTTGATTATTTCTTTACGATTTCCATATGTCTTTTCTGCTCTCCGTTTAGTTATTTTAAAAAAATTATTCCATATGGCTAAGAAAAAAACATATTTCTAAATACATTATATATTAAAAATGGAGCTGGGGACCAATTTTTTAAAAGGAAAAAACAGGGAGAGGGGGACAAAGCTTTCCTATCAAGCTGGCTCACCTCTGATGCTGGATGTGGACTGGGAGAAAATTGCTCAGAGCAACAGAACACATTGAGGCAAGGCCAAGGACAGGGTCAAGTTTTATTTCCCTTACTGGTGCACATCTTTTCATGTAAAGAATAGACTCCCTACTTCCATATATGGATGGATCAGACACACAGAAAGCTCTCCCTTGACACCCAGTTTTCCTCAGAACTATGGACTCCACACATGCTTACCACACAAAATACTACATTTGGAGTCTGTAGCCTCAGCTATTCAGTCTGGGGAAGTCTGAAAATAGGTGGCATTCCAAGATCATAAGAGAAGGCTTGCTGGATCAGGCTAAAGGCTCATCCTTTGTTCACATTGGCCAACCAGATGCCTATTCAGAGGCTGGTTAATTCAAAGCACCTCATCAAGCTCCTCCCCTAGACCACATGTTTCTTATGTTGGGCATGAATCATAGAATCATAGAGTTGGAGGTGTTCATGAAGGTCTTTTAGCCCAACCCCTTGCAATGCAGGAATCTTTTTGTCCAATGTGGGGCTCAAACCCACAGTCTTGAGATTAAGAGTCTCATGTTCTACCAGCTGAGCTATGTGGGTGTTTTATTTTGCTCGCTTTCCCCAAGCCAGAAGGGGGGGGGGAGTGAAGTGGGTGTGAGTTGGCAGGAACATGAGCAGGGACAAACAAGGCTCATATAGCAGCATTGTGTTCTCTGAGATGAACTTCTAACCTTTTGTGGCTAAAACATAGCTTTAAAAGATGCTGAGAGTTCTCTTTTTATGTTTTTTTTATCGTACATCACCACATAGGGATAATCTAGACATTCCTCCCCCTTTATGGAACGTTTATGTTTGCACAGCTCTATAAATACAGGGCAAGGTATTTCTTCTCTCCTGAAAGGAGATTTTGTTCTATTTGGACCCCACAGAGAGCTTTCTACTTGCATGTGACTATCCATCAAAAATGACATTATCAATCGTATTATGCACAGCTATAGCACAAGAAAAATAATCTGGTTTATTGTTACTGTCATTCTCGCTTGCATCTTTCTCAATACACACTCCTGGTTACAATTTTTCTCCCCTGTTAGAATCTGATAGGGCTAAGCAAAAGAGTCAACTGTGAAAACTAGCTATTCCAATAGTCCTTTGTTGAATATAATACATTTTGACCTACACCTTGGACTTTAAAAAGAATGAATAGGTTTGAAGTGTGCTGGGAAACAAAATGTGAGTGCTTGAAGCTTGTAAAGTGAAATTCAAAGCCAAGTATTTTTTTCATAAAGTGCCTGTCTTTTGATAGGAGATTTGTGCCCACCACTGTCCATAAGATATAGCCTATCTAAAACAGAATGCTAGTGAGGCATACAAAGTGAGGCAAAAAGAACCCCTGCCCTACTGTCCTACTTTATATTGGCAGTTCCAGGTCTGCACTCTTCTCTTTCCCTCTGCTGGGCAAATCTTGCCAAATGAAACATAAGGACAATGCTCTGCATCGTTCAGTGAAAAATGCCAACTTTTGTATCAAAACTCAAATTCTATAAAAAGTCAATACAGTACAAGTACAGGCCACACACATGAATACAGTACGTACACACACACACACACACACACACACACACACACGAAATACTGAGCAAGGTTGGAGTAGTCAGGAAGAGCCTCAAAGATTAGTGCTGCAACCATGGCTGCATTCAGAAGGCACTTTATTCCATCTTCCTGACCTTTGAGTATCGTATGATCTTTCACACACCATAAAAGCTATTTCTGGAAATCTAGTAGAATCCAGAGGCAGTATGGTGCTCACTTCCATATGAATTGTTCCGCAGGGGAAGGGGGTGGGAAGGGAATAAATTGGAAACCACGTTAACTCAGAAAGTTGAAGTAGTTTGGTATTGTAATTTGCCTGAGGGTTTCATAATCACACCGTCATTATTACTATGCAATGGTCTTTGGAGTGGTATCCCAGCATTATGAGGTTCTAAAACCATGGAGGTGGTACCAGGAACTGGCTCTCCCAATATGTACATTATGTTTCAGGGAGGGTTGCCACTCCCTGGACCCTCAATGGCAGCAACTAGCTGAACATATCAGAAGGAAAGGGTTTATAACTTGTCTGTTTCATAAAACATAGGCAAGTTATGAACCCTTTTCTTCCAATATGTTGGGCTAGTTGTTGCCATTGAGAGAGGATCCAGGGAGTGGTGACCCTTCTTCTCATGAAGTTACAGGTTTCAGTAGACTAACAGCTTTTTGTGTTCATGTTTGTCCATCCGATGCTTTGAAGATGCGTTTGGAGTCGTGAACACTTCTAGGCTGGTCCTCCCACTTAACTGAGTCACCAGCAGCAGTAGCAGAAGCAGAAGATGTTCACATGCCTCAGCTGCTTGCAGTGATGCCTACATATTCGTGATCTGTTCTCGGTAAATTAGCTGAACTAGCTTAGCAGTACCCAATCTTCTGTGACTTCTTTGAATCAATCAGAATGATATTAATGGCTAATGCTATGTTGATTCTTAGCCAAGTAGCAGTGGACTGCTACCCATGAAAGAACCCGAGTGCCCACTCTTATGTGCTGTGCCCGCCTTCCTTAATGTAGTGTCCTGTAGATGTTGTTGGAGTTCCATCAGTCAAAGCCAGAATGACCAATGTTCAGGAATGGTGGGAGCTCTAGTTCACTGTTGGGGGATTTCTTTCAGTCCAAGCACTGCATTCCTTTCTGTGTGACCTTCCAAGGGAAACATGCTTGTGGTAGATTGAGCTAGAGACAAATATCAAGCAGAGCAATGAATGCATTTTTTTCTTAATACAGTCAATTAGTTTCTGCACACATGCACACCCTTTTTTCAGAAGGTAAGCAGACTTAACTCACCTCCCATCATCAGCATCGTCATGGATTAGAAGAGGGGAGGGCAAGGCAGTTGTGAGTTCAGCACAGTGCAAATACAATGTTGGAACCAATCTGGCACTTCCACTGGTGCATTTGCACCAACCTCACCTCCTCCTTGCCCTTCCCCTTCCCAATAAGCCACAGGGGTACCAGTTACAGGAGGTCAGGTAAGTGCACAGCTCCACCCACCACTACAGTAGACAGTTTTTGCTTTGTCACCACTGTTCTTTAGAAAAATGGAACATAAAAGGGAATTTGTTGCAGAATATTCAAGAATCTATTGATTCAATTTAGCTTCTTTCAGAGATAGATCTTTAAGAACACTGGATGAGACTGAGCAGAAATTAGCAGGGCCAGAAGGCTCACTCTTTTATTTCACTGAAGTAGAAATTATTTTGCAGACACCTAAGTTAGAAGTGTGAGTTCCATTATGAATCACTATCCAAAGAAGAATCATGTTGAAAGCTAAAGTGCAGTTTAATTTATGCAAAAGATGGGTTTTACTCTTTGCTAAGAAAAGGGAAGTAATGCTAATCGAGATGTATTTAGAATGGAAGGAAAGCTTTAAAGAAACTTTTCCACACTGTATGATTAGGTCCTGGGACATGCTCATTTATATCTCAGCTAAGAAATGTAGTCGGCCTTCCTTTCATTCTCTACTTTGACCTGAAAATGATGTTCTTACAGGTTCTAATCATGCCAGAAGAGTTCTGAGTCAAGACAAAATGGCAAATGAAAGTTATTTTCTTCTCCACATTGCTGCTCTTCTATTAGCTCCCCACAAAACATAGCCATTACAGTTCCTCACAATAGTTCTATTCTATCCACTCAAACTTCAACTGAAATGGTTTACCAAAGTCTGGACTTGATAGTCATCTGCTAAAATAAATTGATTGAAATGCCACTAAAATGTTTAGGATTATCAGCAGACACTAGAGTTGAATCCTGCCCAATTCATTTAGTATATCTGTCTACTGACTAGCCAAATACAAGTTTCTTTAGTTTTTCAAATTTCATTTGAAAACTCTATATCATGGCTATATCATTTTTTTACAAATATAGGCATCATGAAATGAAGCACCAAGCCTCATGATAATATACAGCAAATAAAATTATCACCAGTTAAACAACTGTTATTGGATTTAAGCTGAAATGCTGATTCACATTTAGAGTATCTGGATGTTTACAGATGTCATCTGGAAAAACCCAATGCATATACAGCTTGTACATATGACCTGCTACCATAGCCCTACTACACAGACACACACTTTTCTCTAACCTTTAATGTGTATGTGACAAGAGCATTTGAATGTCAAATACAGAACCTTGATTTGTCCAGAGCAGCCTTCCCAAACTTGATCCCTGGTGATATTTTGGATTACAGCTGCCATCTCCCTGACCACAGTGAGGCCAGGGCCTCAACAGATGTGCTATCATGCCAGTCAGAATCACCACCACCCACCTACCCGAGCATCCAGGAATCTTTTGAATCCCTTAAATCTTCAGGAGCAAACCATCCTAATGTGCCCATTCAGTAAGGAAGACCTGAATGCCCTTGTGATTTTTATAATATCTCCCAGCTGGTTTGAGAAATGTTGTGCTTTGCTTCTTCACTGTATAGCTTTCACAAACTGTTATAATTTTGATCCTTTTTTATTTTCTTGACCACATGTTTGGCTGATCTTAAGGTTCTGTTGTATGTGTTCAGTGTATGGCTGGTTCTAAATATTTTTAGAAGCTGATTCATATGGGTGAGGGCACATTTCTGTCACTGTACAAAGATTCTAATAATCCAGATCTCTGTTGGAACATATGGTGACTGATAGCAGCAACTTCTCATTGAAGCAGATTATAAAAAGATAAAGAGGGGGCTCCTGATATCCAAAGTTCTCTTCGGCAATAAATGTGATGCAGCAAGCAATTCAAGACAGCTTGCCAAATAATCAGGTTAGAAAAAGAAATTAAAATAGCGTAGGAGTTAAAACAAATGTTTTCAGGGAGAGATATATAGGTTTGGATCATTCTGCATCTATAATTAAACCTTAGCTCATTAAAGTTTCACACATATTTTCTATACCAGGTATCAAAAGAAAAGAAGAATTTGCTCATGGGGAACAAACCAAAAGAAACAAATTCACTTATGTAACGTGTCACAAAAGGATAATATTGTAGGAACTAAAAGGAATAAATTTCAGTTAAATGAACACCATACACTTGGTAGGGTTTTGCACAAGAAACTTCAGGCAGAGGACAAAAGGAACTGAAATGAAACTTACCAGAAGCACATCTAAACAAGCCCTTACCAAAAGTAAGACAAGCAAGAGAGCTGGGGAAAAGGTTTAACACAGCCAACCAAAGAGATCAGTGAAAATCCATTTTGAGCCTCAAGTATGGTAATCATAGAATGAAAACAGGAGCCATCAAACAACAGTCCGTGGCTGGCTACTCTTTTAGCTCTACATCAGATCAGTTGGTATAGAGGCCACTACAATGTTCCTACAAAGTAAGAGGAGGACATAATGATGCTGGGTGCAAAAAGGTGAAAGAAAGTCTTTGCCAAGGCGACCGGGGGGGGGGGGGGGGGAGCAGCAGCATCCACTGACCAGAAACTCTTGGCTGGAATTTGGCCTTACCATGTGACCATTGGGGGGCTTTCACAGACCTTGCTGTTGTAAATCATTACCCTGCAGTTTCTTGCTTTAACCAGTGCTAAGTGGTAGTGCAAAGACTTAGTTGTAACTCAGAGGCTAAAATCCCACTTGAAATCTTCAGGTTCAGAACAAGCTGCAGGCTTGAATTTTCAATTGGGATTACCAATTATTTTTAATCATAAATAAGATTCCCTAGATAATAAAGTCAGAATTCCTAAACTGCTTTAGTTTAATCTGATGACAGTGCACATGAACTCTGTATACCCAGAGTTACACTGACCAGAATCTTTTGATTTTAAAGAAAGCTTTTCCTGTTGGCTACAAGAAATGCCTATTTTGCTAAAAGTCAGCATGTACCATGGCCAACCTAGCAGTTCGAAAGCACGTCAAAGTGCAAGTAGATAAATAGGTACCACTCCGGCGGGAAGGTAAACGGCGTTTCCGTGTGCTGCTCTGATTCTCCAGAAGCGGCTTAGTCATGCTGGCCACATGACCCAGAAGCTGTACGCCGGCTCCCTCAGCCAATAAGGCGAGATGAGCACCGCAAGCCCAGAGTCGGCCACGACTGGACCTAATGGTCAGGGGTCCCTTTACCTTTTTTACCATGGTGCTTACTCCCCTGTTGATGTGCTTAGGATTGTAGCTCTACTGTATTTATTATACAGTATGCAATATTTTAAATTATTTTACAAAATATCAGGAATGTGATTGGCTTACTACCAATGAAGGTAGGAAAGCACTCGTCTTCTCTTTTACATCTTTGTAATCTATTAACTATGACATTTGCAGGTTTTTATTCCAGTGGGGTCTGCCAGATATTTTGAACCTTCTTTTCTGTCCAGTAAAATAATGTTCAATGTAAAAGAATTCGGGATCTTCCAAGAAAATTCATTCTATGAATAGTGTCAGTTTCCATAAACTCAAACATTAGTAATGCAGCCCTTGAACCAAAGTGTTTGCTCTTAAGGATCAATCATGTTAAATTCTATATGAACCTAGACACATTTTAATGTAGATTATATTAAACACGAGAAGTCCTATTTCTGAATACATATGCTTGGGATGGAGGTATAAAATGTTTGTCCTTTTAATTTCAGATATGATTGATCCAAATTCTGGACAAGGTGTACTCCTGCTCAAAATATGGGATTTCTTTAGTATGGAACCAGGGTCTTCACAACTGCTAACCTAATTTTGGAGGGAATGGTCTTTGTTCTCAGCCCCCAGCTCATTTGGGATGGCTCAGAAGTTGCAAAGCTTCTTCATCAGTGAGGCAAGATAATATCTTTGACCCCTGCATTTTGGGGCTAGTCTTGGGAGCATGTTTAATGCAACTGACCATACAAAACAACTGGAAAGCCTTATTTCTATTGAAAAGCAATATGGGAGAAGGCAAATGTGAGTGGGAAAGTTCCAGCAAGTGTACCTTACCATCCCTCCTACTGCTTTTCTACCACAAGTGCTCCACTAGTGCTCATCACCACCACTTCTGGAACCTAAGACAAAGAGAGGCAATGACAGGAAGGAAGAGTTTCACCAGAAATTGATTCAGCTGTCCCTCCACTCCCTAGTAGAGATGGCAGAGAAAATAGATTCAGTTCACATTTAAAGGCAAGCCTATATAAGTTGCTTTTTCTGAAACAATACATCAAACAAAATAGCCACACTTCTCTGAATTTTGCAGTGCAGTTCTCTGTTCAAGTAATGCATACAAAAATGAATATACAAAAGTGAATGTGCAAAAAAAAATTGCATATGTTAGGGTAAATAACATACATCAGTATATTGTATTACAGAAAGATATTTCTGTGTATATTATGCAAAAATGCATACAAAAATGTGTATGCATTTGCATGACTAGGCGGCGACAACCCCAGCCCCCAGGGAACATAAGGAAGGTATAAAGACTCTGACAACGTTATATGGAATTAAAATTAGGCCACAACTTTATTAAACTTCCAAATGTAGGAAAACCTTGACTTAGGCCTTGGGCGTGTATCCCTCCCAGCCCCCCAGCCGGGGGGAACTGGGGCTCATCAGGGTAAATGGGATATGGGAGTGCTCTGCAAGACATAAGTGTAGCAGGCAGCCAAGCCCATATCCTCACATGCAGGGTAGTTCACTGGCGACCTTTCAGTGTAAGGCCAGTGACACCCATATATATAATCCCTTTACGAGGGGGACCCTGGAACCCCCGCCGCAGGGGGGTGAGTCACCACTTCATGCCCCTACCCTATAGGGAAGAAAAGACTAAAGGATTCCACCCAAGGCCATAACTGCCAAAGTTGTGGTGAATTGCTATGGAGAAGACAAAACGTGTCAATGCTTGAAAAAAATCTTCCCAGTCTTTCAACAGCAACCAGTCAAAGAACACAGCAGCGCCCGCTAAACAGGAAGAAAAAGTTAGGGTTAGGGTTAGGGTTAGGGTTAACCCAAGAAACATTAAACAAAGAGAGGGGAGGGAGGGTGAATCTCCAGAGCCGACTGCCTGGCTATTGTCGGCTCCACCCCCTATTTATAAATGGGGCTGGCCCCACCTCCCAGCAAGAAACTTGATTACTGAGGCTGGGCGTGAACGTCCAAAAATTAACACTGAGAGGCAATCCAGCCTCTGTTTGCCAGTAAGCTCCCTGGGAACTGCAGCACCACGAGCGCTCCCGCAAAAGGCACCCACAATGTAAAGTGTGAGTGCTCATTTTGGATTTATTCACATTAAAATGCTGGTAAATTTTCACAAGGATCTTTTCTTTTTAAAAATGCAAATTTATGTGGAAATGTGAAGAACTGAAGACTAGAAAAATGAGAGAATCAAAATTGGCAGATTTAACCATCCTTATTCTCTAGTGGTTAACTGCCCTTTCCCAAAGCTGCCTTGCAGCAAGTAAGCAGGACATCTAGATTTTCTGTACAAGCAGATGTGTGTAACATGTGGTTTGAGGACTGCACAGCTTCCTACAGAGCATCTCAGAATCTTCCCTACTTGCTCATCATCTGCTTCAGAGTTTTGTGTCTTACAGCCTAAGTGGCTCCCTTGAAGCCACATTTAAATACTTTCAGGAGACCAGGTGTCTGAACCAACAGATCCTATGGATATATAGCTTCTGCCAGGGACATGTTCTTTAAATATGCTCAGTTCCAACAAGTTGCATAGCAGGCTGTGGAGCCCACTGAGAAAGTAGACTGGGAAAGAATGCAGTCAGTAGGGTGGCAAAAACCATATGGAACGAGATACAAAACACTGCACAACTGGATATATCCGTCTCACCCACACTATTATGACTTAGCATTAAAAAAGCAAGAGATCAATCCAGGAAGTTCCTGTGTTCTTACACCTTAAATCTCAAATTAAGACACTACCTGATATCCTATTATTTCCCTAATTCCTTTCTATAATAATCAGAGCTAATGGTCATGGAGAATAGTTCAATGCTTGACCAATAATAATAAAAAATGAAACAGCTTGAGATGCAATCTTTCAGTATGATATGAATTAGAACTATAAGAAAATGACCTTCTGCTTTACCCCTTAATTGGGGTGTAGATATCCCAGCCTTGGAACAAAAAAGGATATATAATATAATGGAATTTTACAAGCATTTTATAAATTATTATTACATTAATTGGGGCTAAATTGCCTTCTTTTAATGTCATGTAATAGTCAAAAATTATAGGAATTGCCACCAAGTTCCTTCCTGCTGTGGAGGAAAAAACAATTTCTCCTCATTATAGGAAATGAGAAGCAAGGCTATTATCATTTCTACCCATCTACTGTGATCGCCAGGAAAAAAGACGGGGGTGGGGACCCAGTCATGGCAAACCCATAACTAGAATTAACTTCAGGATCAAACCAGACAGGTTGATTGGCATTCATCTAAATTACTTTTTTATGTCTTTAGTTAACCAAGGTCAAAGCATATTGGACATATATTACTTAGTTTATGGAAGGTAACAGAAACAGCAGCAGGCAAACAAAACCTCAGTGCACTTGGGAGAGACAGTGAGGAACATGTCTAGTCCATCCTTGTGTGTTATATTTTGGTTTTGTGAAACTTAGTGTGGTGCTTGCCCTACAGATCTGTGAGTTTAACAGTGCAGTACCATAACTGTCAGGGACCTGGATGGCGCTGTGGTCTAAACTACTACTCTTGGGCTTACCGATTGGAAGGACAGCAGTTCAGATCTGCTTGTCTGGGTGAGCTCCCATTGCTCTGTCCCAGCTTCTGCCAACCTAGCAGATAAAAGCGCACCAGTGCAAGTCGATAAACAGGTACCACTGTGACAGGAAGGTAAACGGAGTTTCTGTGTGTTCTGGCTCCCGTCACAGTGTTCTGTTGTGCCAGAAGCAGTTTAGTCATGCTGGCCAAATGACCTGGATAGCTGTCTGTGGACAAACGCCAGCTCCCTCAGCCTGAAGCAAGATGAGCGCAGCAACCCCATAGTTGCCTTTGACTGGACTTAACCATCCAGCAGTCCTTACCTTTACCTTTACCATAACTGTCAACTCAGAAGTACACCTCGTTGAATTCAATAGGACTTGCTCCCAGGTAAATGAGTATAGGATTGGAAAAAGCTTCAGATCCTTACTTGAGAGATATGATGGGGAAATGGTTAGAATGGAGCTTCAAATATCATATCATCTAGCTTGACAGAAAGCTTAAGCCCAGCACCTGGGACTGGGTCTCCTTCTTGTTCCATCAGCTTTCCCAGAACAGTTTTACCCAGCTGTAGCTCTAACTGGGCCCCATCCCTTAATCACATCCAAAGTATGTCCACATGATACAACTGACACCACCACTATCTACTTTTAAGCACCAGGCAAAAACATTTCTTTTGACTGAGACTTTTGGCCCTTAATTTGAAGGGTTTTAGATATGTGTGGTCTCTTTCAGTGGTTGGATGTGTTAGACCTGCCTTTTATATGTTTCACCGTATTCTTAAGTTTTTAGTCTGTTTTAAATATATATAGGTTTTAATATTTATACTATGTTGTAAGTCACTTTGAGTTACTTTTTGTAAAAAAAAAAAAAAAGGTGATTAATAAGTACAATTAATAAGTGGCTGGGGAAACCCAGCCAGATGGGCAGGGTATAAATAATTTAGTAGTAGTATTGATGTGAGATGCTCACATGGCTACTGAGCTACGTATATTCATATCAGTAAAGATCAGGTATTGAGAGACTTTTTCTGAACAAAATAGCTGCACAATGGAGTCACCTGCACCTGGAGAAATTCTTCAGTTGTTCTATTGTGTTTTTAAAAAGTTCTTCTTTTATTTCATTTTATTGGTGAAACAGAAGTTGAATAGAGAAAACATAGGAGGGATTTGTTTTGCTCATGATGTCATACAGGTGTTCCATAAAACTGAGTGAACAAAACATTGCCATTCCACACTAAATGGCCAGTGTGGAAGTAGAAAAATGGGCTGATGCATCCAAAAGCAAGTAGAAATAATGAGGTCATTTACAGAAAGAAAGGAATTGTGATGGGTTAGAAGAATGGGGCAGTTTCAGGAGCTGCACAAAATGATATCAGTTAGGTGCAGGGTAAGGTGGTAAAGAGTTTATGTCCCCAGTGCTCAAAGTATTTTCATATTTTACTGTTTGCTTCCTTGGTATAATTTGAAAAGAGGAATCTCTTGAAGGAGGGCTTTAGAGATATGAAATGATATGCAAGTGGGGGGAAATAGCTTGTGATCAACACTATCAACATGAAGATGGTTCTCAGTATGTACCTAGAGGTCCATGCCACCTTAAAAATATAATATGTGAAGAAGTCTTCATATTTTGTCCAAGAACAATATGATCACTCCTAGTTTGTGAATTCTTCAGGCCAGCTATAAGGAGTTTCTTTGTGGTGTGATTAATGCACCATTCATGCAAGAGCACTCATGGAATTGAAAGAATCTTCACAGTGGGGTAGATGCTGTGGAAGAGTTCCAAAAAAAGAAGAAGACGCTATTGCCAATGAATGCCATTCCACTATCACACACAGCTTTAGTGTTATGCTAGCAAACAACACCATCAGAATTTGAAAAGGTCACCGTGGGTTGTAAACAGCTAGATTCTCTTCCCACAAGTGCCATAAGCCTTTTGCATTTGCTTGTATTTAATCAATTAGTGCAACCGAAATGCATCCATTTAGATTGCTTTATATCTCCTAAACTAAGTGGTGGAAAGCTGCAAGCAGGTTTGCCAAAGTGAATTTCCTTAAGAAAAAAAGAATGAGAGGGAAGTAGTACTTTCTTTTGTTTGTCCTAAATCTTACATCCTACAGCTTCATTGGATCATCCTGAGTTCCAGTGTTATGGGGGGGGGAGAGTTCTTCCTACCAGTTTCGTCACACCATGCATAATTTTATATACTTCTGTCATGTCCCCACTTACTTGCCTTTTTGTTAGCCCCACACGTTGCTACCTTTCCTCGTTGGGGAGTTGCTCTAACCCCTTGATCATTTGGGTTGGCCTTTTCTGATTCTTTTCTAGCTCTACAATATCCTTTTTGAGATGAGGTGACCTAAACTCTACACATTACTCCAAGTGTGGTTTCATCTCTACTACTTTTTTTCTTAAGAAATGCACCTTGGCAAAACCATTTTCTTAAGAAATGCACCTTAGCAAAACTACTTTGACTACTGTTTTTCTTCTCTTCAGTACAAAAGCCTGTCTTAAGTGTTTAAACCAGTATCTTGCAGCGAAGCACTAGCGGCTGTGACTTGCTATCTTACGACTTCTCCATTTCTTCCACCTTTTTTTTAAAAAAAAACCAAGGAACCATACTTCTGGATGATTAGCAAGAAAGAAAGGGCCCACCCATTGATCCTTTTTGTAGAGCTGCCACGAGGAATTTTCCCCTTGCCTTAAAGATGAGCCAATGAGGCTGTATCAGATCCTTTTGTCTATTTTGATACATGAGAATGTGGGGCAAAGTTGGAGAAAGCACCAATTCAAAAGTGATGGGTAGTGATGGGAAAGAAAGAACAATAGCTGTTTCCATTTCTGCTGACTCCTGTGTTTCCTATTCTAACCTGTTCCTTTTTATTTAATTATTTCCCCTCCCAAATTCTGGGCCTAATCATCTTCCTGCTCGGTGTTACAGCTGTGTGTAAATCTATACACAATAGCAAAGTGTCTCAGGCGCTCTGCAGAATTAAATAACTCAAGGCAGCAGATAGCACATTGTATAAATTATAGAAAACAAGGGTCTGAAGTTGTTCCATGGTGAATAAATTAAAGACAAATAACAGCAGGGGAGAGAGATGCGCACTCACACAAAAGGATAGAGATTTGAAAAGAGATGGCTAGTCAATGAGGCAGAGAGATTCAGGAAGGGAGAAGGCAGTAAAAGAACGTGAATCATTTCTCTAAAGACAACAGGCGACACTTGAAAATGATGCACTGAAAGTGAATATTTTAAGTTAGTTAAATCCGTTGCCCAGGAGAATTAAGGGGGGCAGATACATAGTTAATGCCTGTCTTTGAGAGTATGCTTTGAAAGCTTACTTTCATTGTTTCAAAGACTGAACTTGTTCCATCTTTTTTTATATAAAAAAAAAGTCTTCCGTGTAGCCTTGGGTTTGGTCACATAACATTACAAATGTTGTGATAAAATACCTCTGTGAAATTCATATTGAATTTGCATGTAAAGTTATCAAGAACCAGTGTGTCCTAGAATAGGAACAGATAACCTGTAATCTTAAATACATTGCTGGGCTACAGCTACCATCATCCCTGACCACTGGCCTGTTGGGAGTTGGAATTCAACAATGTCGGGGGGGCAGATATTCTTCACCCCAGGGCTAGGAGGCATTAGTGGCTTAGGCACGCTGCAGGCCCCGCGGTGAGTGCCGCCCAGCATTTTGTCACACCCCTCAGTGGTGACACCCGTGGCAGCCCTTGTCAGGATACACAGAATGCTGTGTGAGATAGTAAGTCTGCCAGCTTGAGTTTGCTAGCTGATGCAACTGGCTGATGCAATCAACCTGCAATACAGTGGTACCTCGGGTTACGTATGCTTCAGGTTACAGACTCCGCTAACCCAGAAATAGTACCTCAGGTTAAGAACTTTGCTTCAGGATGAGAACAGAAATTGTGCTCCGGCGGTGTGGCAGCAGCAGGAGGCCCCATTAGCTAAAGTGGTGCTTCGGGTTAAGAACATTTTCAGGTTAAGAACGGACCTCCGGAACAAATTAAGTACTTAACCTGAGGTACCACTGTACTTTCTATGGAGGTGCTGGGTCAGAATGACTCAGCAGTAATGTGCTGTCAGTTGATTGGCTGTCATCAGTTTAAAAGGGAAACCTGTCCAGCAGTAAGGTGGTGGCGTAGAAGAGTGTGGTCAGAGAGAGAGAGTTAGGGGTCTTCCTATTTGCCTTAAGGTGCAGCCAGGTACTCTGTTGGACTGTATGAACTGCTCGCGTATTATAGCCTGTAGATATCTGTATATATAGCTCTCAATAAATATACCGCACTGAAGAACCTGGAACTCTGAGCATTTCTGCTAAAGCGCCGCAAAGAATTCGTGACAGCCCTCACCCCCCCCCTCACCCCTTCCTCTGCCCCTGCCCAGCTCAATCACTGAGGTCATCTGCAGGATCATTTCTGGTTGTCCCCCTGAGTTGGTGGGGTTCATTTGGCATGGACATGAAACCGAGCCTTTGTGTCAGGGGCCGAATCCTGTGGAATGCTCTTCCAATATAGAAGAGTAGGCATCTTCTATAAAAGGAGTGGGCAGCCTTTTTGATTCTATGGGCTAGATTCTTCTTAGGATCAACCTCGTGAGCCAAATCTTACGGTGGTTGGGCCAGCCACCTGTCAACCATCAGACATTCCAAGGACATCAGGTAATTTAGTGCTTTGGTATTTTTCAGGGCAGGGATCCTGCTCAGTGCTGGGTTCCTGCTTTGCTCAGCACTTCAAAGTGTCCCAACAAACTTTTGACCAATCCCCACCCTTACTTGTATGACATCTGCAGGCAAACGAGGAAGCCACTGTCTCAGACATTTTAACTAACTGTAGCCTTAAACAGTGAGTGGCGAGAGCAGAAACGTGTTTTGGGTGTTCATCTTCATTTTTGTCTCTTGATCTTCCCACTCAAGGGAAACTGCATTGCCCCTAGACGAAATGCAAGCAAATCAATAGCCATTTCAGACACTGTTGTGTTAGTTAACAAGATATTTTATTAAATTAGGGCAGCTTGTAGCAGAGCTGTTCTTTGTTTTATAAATTATGGAACTGTTGTTTTCAAATTAAAATAGCACACTAGCTTTCTTTCTAAAGAGAAAATACAAGACCTTTATTTCAGCTGGCTCTGCTTAGCAGTCCTGATGACTCAGCCAAAGTGTCAGTCCATCTTCTCAAGGGAAATCATGCAGCTCAGCTGTTTAGTAATTGGGTGAAATAGTTAAAACAGGTTAACCTTTGAACTACTGATTCCAATTGCAGATGCCCCCTAACTTCCCTCTGGGGTTCATCAGACAGCTGATATCTCCACATCTGAGAGGCAAAGTATAGCAGTGGAGATTCCCTGCACATAAAAAGAAGTCTTTTCTACCCTCACTGCACAAAATAAGTGATGTTGGGCACTCAGGACTACTAACACAGTTCCAGGTGAGAACCCAAGGTAGACAAGTCAACAGTTACCCTGCTTATACCCATATTTGAACCATGTATCATATTAATCCTTAGTGGCTGATAAGGAGAAATCCTCCCCTTATTTAAAATGGTGCCCAGATGGGCACCCTGCTGTTATGAAAGGGTGCTTGTTGGTATCCCACCACTGCTGTGCTTTGTTTTCTACTTGTTCAGAGTGCTTGATATGTAGCCCACAACAAGCTATCATTGGGTGGATGTTTACTCAGTACATTTCTATTTTCCTTCCTCTAATTCTAAGTAGCAATATTCCACCCACCCCCAGCCAGCTGGTTTTAAAATGAGCATTTTAACATGTGTCCTCCCAGGTTCAGTCTCTCATGTTTTACACTCAAGACCAAGGGCAGCTCTACTATGAAACTAATGAAGCTTAAATTTCAGACCCCCTAATCCCAGAGGGGCCATGGAAGGGTCATCAGTCCACTTTGAAATGTTGGATCTAGTAGACCCAGTTTGTGTCAGATGACTCAAATTGATTTTTAAAAATTGTATATATTTTTCAACAATCCCAAAGTTTGAGAGTCAGTGGCACAGATGTTGTAAAGGTCATTGTAAATAACCCCATTGAAGAAGTTAGAAGTGGTTACCCAGACCTCATTGCTGGTTGTGAAGGGTCCCCCATGACAGTTCGAGCTTCAGTGCCCCCAAAATGTCTGTCCACCACTGCTCAGGACTATCCACTAGCAAAATAAATCTAGGACCTACACTTTATTGGGAACATGGGTTTTGGTCACCAGTGTTGAAGCAATAATTCTTCACCATCAACATCATTGGACTGGTCATGTTGTGCGGATGCCTGATGATCATCTTCCAAAGCAACTACTCTGTTCTGAACTTAAAAATGGAAAGTGTAATGCTGGTGGTCAACAAAAGAGGTTTAAAGGCTGTCTCAAGGCAAATCTTAAATAATGTAGTATAAACACCAACAATTGGGAAACACTTGCCTGTGAGTGCTCCAGTTGGAGAACAGCCTTTACCAAAGGTGTCACGGGCTTTGAAGACACTTGAACTCAGGACGCAAGGGAGAAATGTGCTAAGAGGAAGGCATGCTTGGCAAATCCACACCATGATCAACTCCCGCCCAGAAACCAATGACCCCACTGTGGAAGGATGTGTGGATCCAGAATTGGCCACCACAGGACTCATTGTTAAACCATGTTTATGGAAGACAATCTTACTCAGCTATGAGTGATCGCCAAAGAAGAAGACATACCCTTAGTATCTCCCTGATAATGGTTGGCAAAAGATATGTATGACATGATGTCACTGCATCTAATATTTCTTCTCTCCCCACTGCAATTCATTGCAGGTGAGGTGGTGGGAACGTTGAATACAAAGATGTCTCATCACAGGTTGATTTTTGCACGTTACAAGGAAGATGCATGGGGGTTGGAGGCAGGCATGTGTTTCTGTAGCACATACTTCACATTTCCTTATCTCAAGTCCCTGCTGTAATCATTTGATAAATTCTCCAAAGCAGATTATAAAATTTATCAGCTTTTATAGAAAGATAATCCTGACCGTTAACAACTCACCAAGAGGCTGTTGTCAAAAGCGAGACAGATGAAAGGTTGGAGTTACATGGATTATAAATCTGACAGGAAATGGTGACTTGCACATATATAAAAATTTGGATGGTTTAAAGAAATTTGTCAAATGGAATTATTGCCTACCTATCATACATAAGATCCCTTTTAAAAGCTGTTGATATCCTGCACTTTTCATATGACAGCATCCATTTACTCACCAACGCCTTTCTGATCCAATGTCTTATAACATATGAGAAATCACCAGAGTGAAATTATGGCTAATAGAAAACTGCCAATCATTGGCTATTCCTCCAACAAGATCTGACTACTTTTAAAAAAAAAAAAATCTTACAAAATATTGGATTATATTGATTTTCAGAAATGCCTTTTCTTCCCATTGTAAACCTTTCCAGGGAATTATTTTTTTAGCAGATAGTACGTAAAGCTATTTTTAAAAATACATTCACTTACTGTCTGATATATTCATATGTGTCTTACTGGCATTTCCCATTCAATCTAATCATATTTTATTAAAGTAACAACACTCTGTGTTGTAAATGCACAACCATGCCTATCGAAAGGCGTACAATCTCATATACTCTGAAAGCTGATCCATGCTCTATGAAAGAAGGTATATTTGCTGCATACCAGAAGATAAAAAGTGTAGAGAAATATCCATCTTCAAAGGTGTAGGTAGCATCTCCACAGCAAATGTCTCTGAATGTTTGAATATATGCATCTCCCCACTTCAAGCATTCCCAGTCAAAAGAAGAGTCATAAACAGCACTACTGTAATGCCTCATTTTGATTTTCAGATAAAAAATGATGAGGTAGGGTGAAATGTTTTCCTCTGTAACCTAATTGTTCACCTTTTTTAAAATTAATTTTTGCTGGCATTGTATCTTCTATCTGTTCCTGCTTTGGTGCCATCTTCTTCTCAGTTCTAATCTTTCTTCTTCCTTGGTTATTCACATAGTGAGGTCCCCATAGAAAATGGGATTTAGTGACATTACATCCATGAGGGCAAACCATTAAAATTGAGAGTCAGGGCAATGCTTCTTGGATCAGTCATATGGCACCACCTAGTGCATGGGTAGCCAACATGGTGCTATCTAGATATTGTGGAGACTACAATTTCTATCATCACTCATCATCAACAGTGCTGACCAGGGCTGGTGGAAGTTGTGTCCACATCATTAGGAAGAGATGTATCACATTGCATAACCTTGACATAGTAAATGTGATAACATCAGGATTGTCCTGTGTCTCCCAGATTGGGGTCCCAGATGAAGATAGGTTTAAACCAAGGCACTTGCTGTTAGGATGGAGGTGTCATATTTCAGAAAGCAATACTTAGATATCATTTACAAATCTGAGAAAAAAGTTGTTTTTAGCTTGACAATGCATTCTTTTGCTGATTAGCATTTTAAATTTAATTTTAAAAAATGCTGGAAGTACTGGAAGCTTTAACACTCCTAGGGCTTTTGAGGCTAGTATGGATTGAAAATCAAAATAAACAAGCTGACTGAGCACTGAGGAAAATTAATTATAGGGTGACAGTTGTGACTAAGGGTGAGCTGACTGAATCACACTCTGACACTACAACACAAAATTTTCGGGAGAAGAGTTTCTGTAAGATAGAAAATGGTTCAGTAGACTGATTTGAAACTTGGAAGTCTCGAGATGTATGTTTCAGGATGGTCAATGCCAAATTTAGAGTAAAAAGAATAAGGAATTGCTTTTTTGAATAAGTTTCATGACATTGAGAAACGGGGGGGTGTTTTTACTACCATTGACTTTGCTGGGACAATTTTTCAGGAACCTCTGTTTGGATTGTGCTCTTTGGGAAATGGATGATTGGTTTAGGTCAAGAGGAATATCTAGTGTGTGCTTTTATCTAATTGTTGTAGAACGTGCTTCTGTTTAAAAAAAAACTTATTTTTTTGGCCAATGTTAGTCAGTGGGGATTCATAAGGGTGTCCTCTGCACATGTACAAACCATCCTGTTTCCACAGGAACTAGGTTAAATGTGTGAGGAGTTAAATAGAATGTGGACTGAGAATGAGTGTCAAGCAGTGTGTGCCTCTCTGAGGGTAAGGAAATGACTGTGGGCAGGAGGTGAGAGAGATATGAAAGTACTTGCAGACCAAGCCTCAACCTTTACGTTCAGATAGGTAGGGTTGCCGTATGTCAAAAAGTAAAAATCAGGACCCCCCCAAAATTGTTGAGCTTTTTCTTCCAAAAACACTGTGATTTGCCTAAGATCCAAGACAAAGCACCACCTTTCCAAAATTCCCCCCGGACATCAATTCCACCTTCGAAATCCCGGTAATTTCCAGGGAAATCCAGGCGTATGACAGCCCTAACATGGGCCAAAATGTAAAACATTTTTAATCACCACCGCCATACTGTGGGGACTAACACCTGCCAGCAAATACTTAACCAGCACATCAGGAACATGGTTCCAGCTACTTCATACTTCTTTCGTTTTCAACTTGTAGAGACTATTTTGAAAATTATTGTGATAATTCAAAAGCATGAGACACACATATCTAGCATCTGAGGTAGAACGTTTTACCACCTCAGAATTCTCACCACATTCTCTTCCATGTGTAGATCAGGCATCACATGAGGAGGGTTAAGTCCAGAAATGACTGAGAGCTTATACATACAGTAATCCAATTTTAATTTTCAAATTATTTTCTCTCAATGATGCACCACCCCGAAATGAATATGATGTACAAGGGCTCCCTCTTTTTAAAAAATACAAAAAAGGTTTAGAAGGCTTCATAGATATAATTCAAGATATAAAGGTCTTAGATTTATATCTGCAATAAGAGTTGCCACAAGGCTTGTAAAGAAAATATGGTGTGGTTTTAAAAAAAAATTGAAATGCTGCATTCCACTCCAATAAAGCGTTTCCTCAACATTACAAATCCTACCAATACAGCAAAAAAGGAATATTGTGCTAGTGGAAAATTGGAAATGAAGTTACCAGGGAGGGACTGTAAAGAAGTCAGAGTATTAAGTGGAGGCTTCATAAATGTCCTTGCAATGGGAGGCACTGGAGAAAAAATATGGCATCTACACTAATGCCGGCTAAGCCTCAGTTCATCTAGATAAATCCAGGGCCTGGGGAGTCAGGCAGAGAAGCTGCAAAGCAACTGCATTGCTAGACAAAGATGGTGGTGAGTCATTTGTGAGCAATAAAAGAATCTGAAAGGAACATTCTGTGAGGTAATGGATGGACATGTTTTCTCGAGGGAACAGAGCAACCTTTACCAACCAGGTGCCCTCCAGATATTTTGAACTATAACTCTCAGCAGTCTCAGCCAGCATGAGCTCCTTGACAGTTTGCTTCACTTGTGACTCCCAGAAGCTGGTATTCAGAAGCATACACACTGGAAGAAGAACGTGGCCATCATGGCTAGTAGCCATTGATAGCCTTGTCCACCATGGGTTTGTCTAATTCTCTTTTAAAGCCATCCAAGTTGGTGTCCATTATTACATACTGTGGGAGCACATTCCATAGATTTACTATGCACTACCGGAAGAAATACTTTCTTTTGTCTTCCCTGAGTCTTATAGCATCCAGCTTCATTGAATGGCCCCTGGTTTTAGTATTATGAGACAGGGAGAAAAACCGCTTCCGATCTACTTTCACATCACCTTGAGTAATTTTATAAACCTGTATCATGCCCCTCACCTTACTTGCCCTTTTTCTAAACTAAAAAGGCCCAAATGTTGAAACCTTTCCTCATAGGTGACCTGCATCCCCTTGATCATTCTGGTTAATAATAATAATAATAATGTTATTATTTATACCCTGCCAATCTGGCTGGGTTTCCCCAGCCACTCTGGGTGGCTCCCAACAGAATATTAAACAGAATAAAACTTCAAACATTAAAAACTTCCCTAAATAGGGCTGCCTTCAGATGTCTTCTAAATGTCAGGTAGTTGTTTATTTTCTTGACATCTGATGGGAGGGCGTTCCACAGGGCGGGCGCCACTACTGAGAAGGCCCTCTGCCTGGTTCCCTGTAACTTCACTTCTTGCAGTGAGGGAACCACCAGAAGGCCCTCGGCGCTGGACCTCAGTGTCTGGGCAGAATGATGGGGGAGGAGATGCTCCTTTTATGGATCTTTTCGAACTCTACAATATCCTTTTTGAGATGGTGTGACCAGTATTATACACAGCATTCCCAGTACACTTGTACCACAGATTTGTATAACAGCATTATTATATCAGCAGTTCTTTTCTAACCAATTTTCTGATGATCCTTAGCAAATAATTAGATTCCCCCCCCCTACACACACACTTTATAACTGCTCTACACTGAGCCGACATCTTCATTGAGTTATCCAATACATCCTCAAGGACTTGTTCCCAGTTAGTCCACAACATCTGCAGGGCACCACAATGACTACCCCTGCCAGTGGTGAACTGATGTCTCAAAATAAATCATTATTAATACTAATAATAACAACATTATTACGATAAATAGGATAAAGATCAGTTCAAGTTTTAAATTTAAAAACACCATTTAGATTAATTAGAATCTAACCTGGCAGAAGTCCCCACATTAGCCTCAGATATAGATCTACTCTCATATTAAATTGTATCAAAAATTTGTGTAATTCCATGCTAGGTGCTGGGAAATGAACACATAAAATATAAATATCAGTGTTGAAATAGAAAATGCTATATTTTGAATATCAAATATTACTGAAGATAAAATATAGGCTATTGAGACACATCCTGACTGACTATTACCACATATTATGAGAATGTCTGAAGGAACCCTTGGCTTTTCAGTTACCATCTTCTTCAGTAACCAAGATCTGCCATCACTGAAGACACATAAAGTCTCCAAAATGAATGACTCTCTTTATTCATATCCAATCCAAACATTTAAAGAACTTTATTTAAAACAGCTATCTGGGGAGAAGAGTAAATGAATCTCTAGAGTGTTAAACTCCCATCTGCCTCATTTAGGCAGTTGATGGCCAATAAATGCTGGGAAAATGGATTCAAAATGAAGAAAAACTAACATAGCTTCTTAAGCACCAGCAGAAATGATATGGCAGCCATTTGCCACTGTTTGATTGGAGTAAGAGTTACACAGACTTTCTACAGGAGTGCAGCATGCATTTCCTTGCTATTTGTTGCAGGACTGTGACTTACAAACTTCAACAGAATTTATTTTGACCGTCCCTTAAGCAACAGTTCTAAGTATATGTACTTGCAAGGAGGTTCTGTGCTATACATGGCAGATTCTTTTCCCCAGGAGAGTAAAGTGAGAGAATTAATTCATGTCATTCTGCTGCTAAGAAGAAAGTGAAAAGGAGGATTCACATAGAAAGCTGTCCTATAAGGAGTCAGACCATTGGTCCATCTGGCCCAGTACTATCTACACAGACTGGGATCGCTAACAGACCTACTGGGAGATGCCAGGGACTGAACTTGGAATCTTCTGCATGCAAAGCAGGTGGCCCTTTCCTCTAATGTGATTAGGATTGGGCAGCATGGGACCAATCCATCCAAATGTAAGCCCGTTTAAGAACTATCTGTTTTACTGAGCATGTTAAATAGCTGCAGACTGGGCCATGATTTCAAATGGACAGGTTTAAATTTATATATTGAATTTTTTTCAGCAGTATCTTCAGTTCCTTCTGCCAACTTGTGCTCAGTGAAGAAGAAATATAAAGATAAGGAAGACAAATACTGTTGAGTTTAATCAGATATTGAATGTTTTAAATACCTGTGTTTAAATGTTTTCATTGAATTTTAATGTTTTATATTTCTGTAAACTGCTTGGAGGTTTTCTTTCATGTGTGTGTGTACTGGAAGGCATATCTTCCATTTTAACTGAAGTAATATCTTCAATATCTTCAATTAGAGTTGACCCACTCCTTGTTTTTCCTACCACAGATTCTGTACCTTCAGCAACAGCATGTGTTTGCAGTTTTATTGCATCAAATTATCCATCACAGATGTGAATGTTGTGGTCTGTAAGGGCTTAGAGAGATAACAGTACTCAGGAATATGAAATTCACCTTCTCGGATTTCTTACTTTTTTATTTTTAAAAAATGTACACAAGTAAATAAAATTCTTAGTAGCAACTGGAGCAATTTAAACTCCACTTTCTATTGTGAAATGTAGATTGTGTTCATTTATCCCAAATAAAGAGTTTGTCCCAACTATAGTGTTTATCCTATATACACCATAGAACCTTGCACACACCAAAAAACTAGATGTACCCCAATCTCCAAGTGGTGAGGGACTTCAAGGGTGCAAATATGTAGCTCATGTTCAGTTTCCTTGGAATGAAGGGTACTGCAGATGTGATGCATTTGTTCGTCCTGAACTGGGTTTTGCTACCCAACCCACTGCCCCCTCTTCTTTAACAGCTCATTGTTTTTGTCGATGGCTTTATTTCATTTCTTTTGCTTTCCGAGGAAATATATTCCTCTTTGCTGAGCTAATAACAATAAATAACACGGTCGATCTTGACTACTTGGAGCAGGGAATCTTCTTCACATAATATGCTTCATGCTTCCCTGACTCCCCCCCCCCCCTTACAATGCACCAAAAAGCTAGGTTGTTCCTTGTTTGAAAGAACAGCGATAATATTAAAATAAAAGACCTTAGGCATAAACATGGCAAAAGCAAGGAAATGGATGTCTTCTTACACATGTCTAATATCACAGATGCTATTGACCTCAAGCAAAGTTGATTGCTTTAATAGTTTCCCTGTAAATCTTTGCCTGCTTCCCTATTTACCAAATATATATATATATATATATATATCCATGCCTCTGTCATATAGGGGCTGTATATTCCTTTGGATGAAAGAACAGTGGTTTCTTTGAAATATTTCTCTTATTTACAAGTATATAAATAGGGCACAGAAGAAGCAAACAGGCATTCCTATTTCAGGCAGTAAGCATCATGTGCATCTCCTCCTTTGATGGCCCCCAATCCAGCTAAAAGCTTTCAGATCTCTCACTCTTTTCCTGCCCATTCTAGCTGCAAACCTTTTTGTTGGTCATGTGTATCCTCTTCATGGTCTCAGCCCCACCTGGCTGGAGAACAGCCCATTCAGGAAAGTTCCATTGTAACCAAATTAGAGGTAGTTAAAGGAATATGTGAGGATATTGTGGGGTCATGTGGACTAGCCCTCCACTAGTCACATCCCTACTAGTCATGGTATGCACTTGGCATGATGTGTGTTTAAGGCCCCGGTTCATAGTTACCAAGCACACAGCCAGCCACTATATTGGTGGCAAGTGGGAATGATGACATAGGGATGGATGCATCTGTCAATTTTTGTTGCTCTTGGTTTTTCATTTTTCTATTCTTAAGTTCAGTTTCCCCAATTTCCACATCTGTTTGCATTTTTTTTTAAATCCTCATGGGAATTCATCAATATATTTTTGCAAAATTTTCCAAATGCACACATTTCTGCAAGCATTCCCACTAAAATGCACACTTTAGAAAGCATTTTTTCCTGATATAATACAATTTACATTCATTAATATATGAGCATTTATGTGACACTTTCCCCCACAAAATGAATATTTTGAGCATATTCTTTGCTCAGCAAACTGTTACAAAATCTGGACACATGTGAATCTCAAAAGACAGTTACCGTATTTTTTGCCCTATAGGATGCACTTTTTCCCCTCCAAAAATGAAGGGGAAATGTGTGTGCATCCTATGGGGCGAATGCAGGCTATGGGGCGAATGCAGGCTGAAGCCTGGAGAGCGAGAGGGGTCGGTGCGCACCGACCCCTCTCGCTCTCCAGGCTTCAGGAAGCTATCCACAAGCCGTGGGAGAGCTGCACAACTTCGCCCAGCTCTCCCACGGCTTGTGGAGAGCTGCCTGCACCCCGAAGCCTGGGGTCACGCTGAGCTCAGCGCACCTCCAGGCTTCGGGCTTCGCGCAGCTCTCCGCAAGCCGTGGGGGGGGCTGCGTGAAGTCGCACAGCTCTCCCACGGCTTGTGGAGAGCTCCCTGTTCTGGGGGCTGGGGTCGGGGAAGCTCGGGCTTCCCCCGCCCCAGCCCCGCACATGGGGGGGGGAAATAATTTTTTTTCCCCTTTATTTCCCCCCAAAAAAACTAAGTGCGTCCTATGGGCCGGTGTATCCTATAGGCCGAAAAATACGGTACTTTTTGGTTCATGTATTGTTTTAGGAAGTGTGAACTAGGTGGGTTCATGCTAAAATGCAAACTGAATTGAATCCTTCCCCAATCCCTAACGCCTAACATGCACAGCCTGTGTTTTGTCGGTCCTCATTTGAACCCCCTTTTAACGTTGTTTCATTAAAGATCCTAATTCCCACCAGGTGAAACTTTAGCCAAAATCATAATGAAAGACCCAATAATAGTAGCAAGGCAGTAAACTCACAGTAATGTCTTCTGAACTGTGGTTCACATTCAACCGTCCTAAATGTACCTGCTTGCCCTCTTGAGTGGAATATTACTTTACATCAAGATTACAGTTTATATCTTATTTTCTAAATAATTCAATGGGTGGGCAAAGAGCAGCTTTATAAAAAGGAAGACACTGTCAAACTACACTTCTTCAACTGACACAGATATAATAATCGCAAGATGTAAGACCTTTGGAATCCCATGAAGCCATTTTCTGTCATACTGATTCACCTGAAAGAAAATCCTAAGTGCCAGCATCTCTCTTTCACTCTCTTAATATATTCAAGGTTAATATCTCTATGTACTTTCATTTTGTAGTGAGTATTAAAGATGGATTTGAGCTATGACATTTATTATTTGTAATATGGGAGTAACGCAGAACCTATTCAGACTTTAATAGGGCCAGTGGCACACTAAAACCTCTTCAGCCTTTCTTATGAAACAGCCAACTTTCCAGAATGCCAGCATTCACATTTCCACTTAGCAGAGATTCAAAATGGCAGCCCCTCTTGTTTTTCCCGTCTGCAGAAAAAAGAAGAAAGGCTGAACTTCTGTTCCTGCAGGAACAACAAACCTATACTTTCCAGAAGTTGTTGGACTTCAGCTCCCACCAGCCTCAGCTGGCATGGCCAGTGTTAAGGACCACAGGTTCTCCCTGCCTGCTATAAATGAACACTGCCACCATTTCAGGACCCCGATCAACTAAGAATATTAACTTATTTTCAGGCTACAGCAGCAGTGGATAAGGAGCGCCTTCTGACCAATCTTCCAGGGATCATGGGCCAGAAGCAAATGTGGGTAGTGCAACAAGTGTGGCTTATGCCTTTGGACATTCTGTTCAGGCAAGCAAGAGGCACTGTTGGAGTTCAAGCCAGACAAAAACACCTGAACAAAGCTTGAAGTAGGGCTGTTGACTGCGATGGCTAGTGGGAAAGGGTAACCTGGAGGGAGTCCTGAGGGTCAGATAATGAGGCCTGCATCTTTGAATACCACCCTTTGCTACTTGAGTTGTTCTTTGGAGTTTCAGGGGGACAACTTTTTTTAATGTTACTGTTTGTGTGCTCTTATTTTAATATGTAAGACACCTTGGAGAAATTTTTATTCGGAAAGGTGGCGTATAAAGGTTTTAAATAAATATCCTGTTGCATTTACCAGCTAAGTAAAGGGATGGGACTGGGCTCTAAATTTTGAAAATTTTGAAGTGTCTAAACTGAATTTGAAAAGGAATTTTAGTTGCCTGCTGAATCCTAAGTTTCAACATTTTGAAATATTTTCTGCCCATGCAAAAGTGGAGGATGGGAAGAGTTGGAAGTCGTGGTATTTGACTTCCAATTTTATTTTATTTTATTTTATTATTTTATTTTATTTTAGCAGAAGTCAACCTGCTTGCTTCTCTTCCTCTTAGACGCACAAAGCAACTCCTTTCTCCCTGAACTGTATGCTAATAACCTTTTTTTTTTTTCAATTATACTCCCTATAGAATATCTCTATTGTTTTATGTACGCAAGAAGTGTTGTTAAATTTTAATCTTTCTCGGCTCCACAGCAGGCAACTTAGAATCTCAGCACAACTGTGCATTCACTTCTCCTCTGTACATTCATAAATTCTTGCAATAGTAAAAGCTTCTAAGTAAGTTAAATATCTTTAAATCACCCTCTTCCCCCATATCCTTGCTTGTTTATTTATTTTGCTGCATGCCAGGAGGTTAGTTCCATTTCATTTTAATTTTTATTTATTAAGCGCTCCCTACATGTAGATTGCAAAATCCAAGCCTGTTTTGTTGTGTCTGGATTAGGAAAGCACCACCTGCTGATTTCTCTCCCCTTTCTCATTTGTGTAAAGCTAGGCGGGTGCTACATTATCCCAAAGGCAGACAAGACTTATCTGTCACTTGCAGAACTCGTCTAATGTATGTGTCAAGGCTCTCAAGAACACTGTCTCAGCGATAGAAATATAATGGGTAGGAATATGGATGGGTGGGTATTAAATTAAATGTCAACTCTGACCTTTAGAGGTCAAAGACTCAAAGGCTGGGGATGACAGATGCATTTTTGAAAGTCTTTCAAGAGATTTGACAGTGCACTGCAGAACTAGCTTTGCAGCAATGTGTACTCAGAGGAAAGTCACTTGAGCTCATTGCAGTCTCTTGGATTGCCTGGAAAAGCACACAGACTTCAATGAGCAGAGGCGGTTTTAGGGTGGCATGACTGGTGTGGCCGTCCTGGGTGCCACACTGCAGGAGGCACTACAACAATGCTCTAGAAGAGAACATTAGAGGCAGGGGGTTCTCAATCACACATGGCACCACTGAAATTTGAGAGCCCATAGTTCGCCACTGTACTGGGAGTACCATAAGCAGATTAGTGAACACTCTGACACACCTAAGAGGTTGTGCCAACAGGGCTATGTAATGAGAACTGCAGTTTATGGAGTTTTAAATTGTGGGGAAATGCACACAGCGCTGTACATGTATCAGAGTATATACTCACTCACCGCTTTGGCTTTTGGTCTACCTAAAGGTTAAAATCACTGCTTGCACACCAGTCTCTGTTTCCATCACCAATAAACCATTGCACTACACTTAAGAAGGCATAACGTGCATGTTCTTTCCTTGATAAAGGTTATCTCAATTTAGAAGAAGAAAAAGTCATGTAATACATGAACAATTTTTGTCTTTTCCAGTAATATCATTCCCAAGAAGTAGAGCTTGTGTCACCTTATGGAATCTCCATGACCTTAAGAGGATGCTATTGCCATCAAAATGCAATATTAATTAGATCAGTTTCAGCATATCTTATTAGATTTGGAACCACTACAAGTAAAGATTGCATGGCTTCAGGCAAAATCTGACAAACTATCAAATAGGTCAACTACAGAGTCTTCCCTTAGACCGCAAGGACTAATGTAGTGTTTGATCTTGATGGTGCCTTTTCCACAAGTGCTAATTAGAATAATAGTAATTTCAACCTTCATTTCAAATCTCCACCTTGGTTCAAAGGAAGGCCTTAGTTTGAATCTGTCAGCATACTTCTTAATTATGCAACCTGCTAAAAAGCTGAGCTAATTAGGAATTGTGTATGCCTATAGACACAAGCTGCATCAATGCATTCTCCCAAGGGGCTTTGTCTTTTTTTCTTTTCTTTTTTAACAAGATCATTTTCAGCTATAATTCGGCATGCACACACAAAAAGTGGTAAATAGGAAATTAGCAAACATTTAAGGCACACTAAGGAGCTAAACTGGCAGAAAGTGAGGAGGAATTAAAGAACCTTTTATTGAGGGTGAAAGAGGAGAGTGCAAAATATGGTCTGAAGCTCAACATCAAAAAAACGAAGATCATGGCTACTGGTCCCATCACCTCCTGGCAAATAGAAGGGGAAGAAATGGAGGCAGTGAGAGATTTTACTTTCTTGGGCTCCATGATCACTGCAGATGGTGACAGCAGCCACGAAATTAAAAGACGCCTGCTTCTTGGGAGAAGGGCAATGACAGGCCTAGACAGCATCTTGAGAAGTAGAGACATCACCTTGCCAACAAAGGTCCGTATAGTTAAAGCTATGGTTTTCCCAGTAGTGATGTATGGAAGTGAGAGCTGGACCATAAAGAAGGCTGATTGCCGAAGAATTGATGCTTTTGAATTATGGTGCTGGAGGAGACTCTTGAGAGTCCCATGGACTGCAAGAAGATCAAACCTCTCCATTCTGAAGGAAATCAGCCCTGAGTGCTCACTGGAAGGACAGATTGTGAAGCTGAGGCTCCAGTACTTTGGCCACCTCATGAGAAGAGAAGACTCCCTGGAGAAGACCCTGATGTTGGGAAAGATGGAGGGCACAAGGAGAAGGGGGCGACAGAGGACGAGATGGTTGGATAGTGTTTTCGAGGTTACCAGCATGAGTCTGACCAAGCTGCGGGGGGCAGTGGAGGACAGGAGTGCCTGGCGTTCTCTGGTCCATGGGGTCACGAAGAGTCGGACACGACTAAACGACTAAACAACAACAACAAGGAGCTAAACAGATTGTGTGGTGGAGGTAGGAGAATCTGTGCTGTTTAAAATGATTTAAGATAACTAAACCATCAAGTGAGAAATGATCATAATTCTCAATTGCGGTTTTTAAGAAAATAGGTATAGAAAATGTTTTGTTTTGTTTTTTAACCAGGGAAATGATAGAACATATTACTGCAGCAGACATAAAATGCCTGTGCATTTTATCATCCAAACAAGGATTTGGCAGAGGAGGGATTTCACTTTTTATTCTGAAACAATGTATTTAATTAAATCCCATTGAAATTAATACAATTGTGAGCCAAAGGGTTTCATACACTACAGATGTGCTCTATATCCATCTGACCCAAATTACAGCCTTGGAGTGTTCGTAGTGCACAGAATCTTCCCAGATTCTTCTTTCCATCTTCTAGCAAGAGATTTAAAGTGCATATTGGATTCTTGATTAAAATTTGCTAAGAAGCTGTTATGCTGTGAAGAGAAACTGTGTTCTACCAAAGCAGCTCTGCTCAACAGGGCTTTTTATCTCCTATTTGCAAGAACAACATCTTTCCTTTACAACCACCATAATAAAATAGTCTTCATTTCCACAACCTAAGAATGTGTGTGTTTAACTGATTATGCTGCTTATCAGGACCTAGGTCCTTTCAAAGAGTCTCACAATAAAAAATTATTACAAACACAATGAATGACGTTACCAATCTAATCATAGGAACCACATAGCAATTGGAAATATTTAAAAGCTTAAAAGCTAACATGGCAGCCTAAAAACAAAAATAGCACGGGGAAAACCCACCCCAAAATAGCAGATATAATTATTCCCAGCCTTTAACATCAAATATACTACTAATAAAAGCAAATTTAAAAACACCCCAGCTACCTAATCAAAAGAGGAATGAAAAAGAAATGTCTTTAGGACCTACCTAAAATAATACAGAATTGGACAAAGTATGTCTTCAGGTAGGGACGCGGGTGGCGCTGTGGGTGCCTAGGACTTGCCGATCGCATGGTCGGCGGTTCGAATCCCCGCGGCGGGGTGAGCTCCCGTCTTTCGGTCCCAGCTCCTGCCCACCTAGCAGTTCGAAAGCACCCCTAAGTGCAAGTAAATAAATAGGTACCGCTTTATAGCGGGAAGGTAAACGGCGTTTCCGTGTGCTGCGCTGGTGCTGGCTCACCAGAGCAGCTTCGTCACACTGGCCACGTGACCCGGAAGTGTCTCCGGACAGCGCTGGCCCCCAGCCTCTTAAGTGAGATGGGCGCACAACCCCAAGTCGGTCACGACTGGCCCGTACGGGCAGGGGTACCTTTACCTTTACCTTTATGTCTTCAGGTGGTCCTTGATGGTGGCAGAAGCAAGAGAGTGCTTTCTTTCTGCTCCTCAGTCCCACTTACAAATCCAAGATTGTGACTTCCTGATTGGTAGAAATGTATAAAACAAACACATAGAATCATACTTGCCCATTTTTTGCATGTATCTCTACAGTGACTTTCCAGAGGTTGGTCATGTTTGTTCTTTGTTATCTTCAAAAGAATTTTAAAAAAAGAAAAGGTTACTATTGTGAAATGCTTTTTTTTTAATAAGAACACAAAGATAGAAGACCTTCCCTGTTGCTTATCACCTATTATTTGTCCATCACCCACTTTGGGCTTCATTTAGTTATCACAGCTAGTGGCCCCTGATAAACTTCTCCCATTCCTTTCTAAAGGCATCCATAGAACAGGGATGACATTGTATGTCTATCAAGCTCCTTATGCATATCCCTACACAAGATGCCTGGGTAGCTGATATGATGTAGCAGTTAAATATCCGGAAAGTCTCGAAACTTCAGCACAAGAAGTCTTGTTGTTGCTGCTGCTGTTGTTGTTGTTGTTGTTTTGTATTTTAAACAAATCGGGAGTTGATAAATTATTCAGCCAGAATGAACCTTGCCAGCTCCCCCCTTGAACACAAAGCAAATTTGATTCAAGTTAAATGTGTTTTTGACTAATGGTTTCTGCCTGCATGATTTATCAGTGTAATGTGGACAGGGTATGGCAGCAGATTGGTACGGATAATTTTTGCATTTCTAGGCTTACGTTCTGCATGTCTAAGTATGGAAGTTTAGGGAATGATACATTTTAAAAAGATTGCCCAACTGGGAGGGGGGTCGATGGCGTGCCTTGGTTGGAGGGAATATGTGTGTCTTCCTCCCCCACCTTTTCTGAAAAGCAATAAAGGAGAGCGATTTCTTCTGTTTTCCTCAGCAGTGGAACCCATCTGTGGACTTGAGAGTTGAAAAATCAGAAAACACATTAGAGTTAAGCGAGACTATTAAATTACAAACCACGAAAAAACTTGTCATGCAGTACCATACAGAGAGGTACTGATGCACTTATGCGTTCATTTAAACAAGACATTAGACCACCGGCAAAGCTGTACAACTCCAAGATCAGAGACACTACACTCTGCAAACCTAAAGAAATTAGCAGCACTTTGACTACAACTGAGGCCTCACATTTGGGGCCAAACTGGACATGGCAATGAGAAATCTGCAAATGAATCACTGGAAAGTTCTTAAAAAAATTAAATGAAGCTGCTGAAATCCACCTCCACACACAAAAAAATTGGTCTGCAGCGCAGGAGCAAGGGAGTTAAGCCTTTTTTCCAGTCCAAATATCCCCCTATGTAGCTTCTTTTTTCTAGATCCTATGCTGCAGCCTTGATCTAAACAAATTTTAAATTAAAAAAGAAATATTAACATTGGAGATCCAGTCAGGCCTCCCCCAGCTTCTCATCCAGTTTTGCCTTAACTCTGAGGTGGCAAACCTACATCTAGCCAGCACCACTTCAGAATATCAGTGGGAGAATCAGATAGAATACATCTCCGTACCAAAACAGAAAACAATCCATGTAGAAAATAGTGTTTCAAGGAGTACGGTTCTAATCAAGTTCCTTCACAATATCCTATATTTCTACAAGCATAGAGGTTTTCTGAATGAAGGAGCATTCAATCGTTCCAGCCGCTCTTTGAGGTGAGGCAGCTCAGACACTGTGCTCAGAGAGAGCCATTAAACTTTGGCCAGGGCACCCATCAAACTCCAGATCTCAACAGCTCATTCAGGAAAACATAAAGCACTACAATTTCAAAGTGATACATTATATTGAATTTATTGAATTGATATACTGCCCTATACCCAAAATTCTCAGGGCAGTTTATATGGTTTCAGTATGTATTTGTTTAAACACATGGGACAAACACAGGTACAGTGGTACCTCGGGTTAAGAACTTAATTCGTTCTGGAGGTCTGTTCTTAACCTGAAACTGTTCTTAACCTGAAGCACCACTTTAGCTAATGGGGCCTCCCGCTGCCACCGCACCGCTGCTGCGTGATTTCTGTTCTTATCCTGAAGCAAAGTTCTTAACCCGAAGTACTATTTCTGGGTTAGTGGAGTCTGTAACCTGAAACATCTATAACCCGAGGTACCACTGTATATAGATAAGAAGTTTAAAGTGTGTACCCCAAAATAATCATCTGGTGCTTCCAGGTGACCTGGTTACTAAGTATTCATCCCAATTTGTTTGAAGGAAGGTTAGATGATGTTGACTCTTTAATGAACATTATCTTTGAGTTGTTTGCGGAGAGGCTAGATGATGTTGCATCAAAGCAAGTGTTATGCCACACTATCTAATGTGTTTTCCAATTGCTTTCCTTATCACAAGGAAGCATGTTGGGCAGAAGCAGGTTTGTTTGTTTGTTTGTTTGTTTGTTTGTTTGTTTGTTTGTTTCCCACCTTTTCTCCAAGGAGCTCAAGCCTCAGTACATGGCTCTCCCCCTCTTCATTTAATCCTCACAACAACCCTGTGAGGTAGGTTAGGCTGAGAGTCAGTAACTGGCCCAAGGTCATCCAGTGAGCTTTATGGGCTGAGTAGGTATTTGAACTTTTGTCTTTCAGCATCTTGTCAAACTGCATTCATCCCAATTCATCCCACTGGGTTGTGGTGCAAGGGCTCCAAATCACCTTTCATCGCGAAACCTGAATTGGCCAGTATGTGATTGACTTTCACCTGAAAATGGAACCGTCTGGAAGCGGCTATGCAGATCATTGGGGAGCTGTGGTTGGCTGCAGCTTCCTAGTGTAGAATTTGCTAACTTTGCCTGTGTACAACATGCAGAACAGCCCCTGAGGAGCTGCCAACACATAATAGATGGGTTTAATGGGCTTAAAATGCAGCTGAAGTTATTTGATAGCCACTGATACTTTAGCTTATGGTTGTACATACAGGAGCCAAAGTAAAGTAACATTGAACCATTTGTATGCTGATCTAATCAAATGTGAAACAAGGCTGGGATACAATCACATCTCCCACCCCACCCCCAGCCGCCTCAATTTCAACCCTTATTTTGCTTTGGTCTCATGCTTTCTATCTGGAGTAAAATAAATGTCCATCCGACACAAAGGTCTGCATAGAAAACTTGTTTTTCTCTTCATTCATTGTAACAAACGGGAGCCCTTCACTCTGCCTGAGCCCAGTCGATCAGATAAAAAAAGACTACATTGATTTTCCAGAAAAGAAAACATTTAAAAGTTCTGTTATCCTGAGCCTTAAAAAAAAAATCACTGTGAGTTTCTATTTTCTCTATCTCTGTCTGGCCTGTCAGATCTTATAATAAAATAAATGGGCAAGGGGAAAAAGGTTCTCTCAACCTCTCAAAAACTTTAACAAACCCAAGGAGTGTCATAGGGCCAGAGGGTGGGGGGAGGCAGGGAAGCTTAGTGTGGTGCTAGAAATTTGCTCTTGTGACATGGTGTCGGATGGCTGAAACGTCACTCTGAAACAGAGAGGCTATAGCAAATATCGCAGAGGTAATAAATAAATAAAGCTTACAACCGCAGCAACAAAATGCTCTCATGGCTGGATTGAAATTGATTTTGTATTGCGGTGCAAACCTAGCAATAACGGTATGTGTTTCTTGTTGTGTGAACCTCTGATATTGCTTCTGTCTCTTGTCAAGCTAAATGCTGCCCCTTGTTCCATCAGTGGCCCAACCTTAGCAACCCACCTGTCAAATTGGTGCATCGTCATCTTGCGCATAGTCATAAGCATCTTTTCTTCATGCTGACCTTAGAGAACTCATCAGCATGGACCCCAAGGACTGCCTTAAAGCTGTCTTTTGTGATTTTGACATGTCGCCTATATAGCATAGAAACTTGCCCTGCTTCCTATGGTCAGCTTCCTCCCAGTTAGTTGATTGTTGATCTGTGCCAGTGGTTTTCAACCAGTGAGCTGTGGCACCCTGGGGTGCCTTAATGATGGTCAGGGGTGCTGCAGGCAAACCTGGCCTCTGTCCCACTTTCCTTCTCTCTCTCCTCTGATGCCTTCTCACATCTCTGCCTCCCAAAGGCTTGCACAGCTGTTTGTGGCAGCAGCCCTGCCTACATGCTCTGCAGGTGAATGGTGGCTCTGGGACTGGCCAGGGGGTTGTGGCATGTGTTACATCAGTACAGTCAATTACAACATGCTTTACTTCCTAGAGTGGACAGAGACAGGGGGATGTATAACTTTCCTGTTCTCCCTGTAAGTAACTCAGCAGATGAGTGTCACTCTATAAAAGCAGAGTCACACAGCCATTTTGTCTCTGTTCGATTCAACTCTCAGTTAAGTCTCATCCATTTTGCTGTCTGCTGGCTCTCAGCCAGCAGCACTTGGGCCCATAAAAGATGTAACCTGAAGCTTAAAGCCTGCCTTCTAGGATGTGTACTGTGAACAACTTGTGAGTAAACTTATTGTTATACTTTTAAAGACAGACTTGTGAGTCTTTATTGTATTTTAAGAAGGAGAAAAGGGGACACCAGGAGTAATCCATCTGGGCAAGCCAAATTGGATTAGTCATCTTGTAAAGATTCAAACGAATCTATCAGCTAGCTTCTGTGAATATAGAGGGGATTCGCTCGGCTACATCAACTAGCATGAGCGAAGGAAGGAGAATACTTAACAAATATTTCCTTGCCTATTATCCTAAACATACCTACAGGGGTGCTGGTTGCCAGGAGCTGAGGTGGCCTCAGAGTAAGCAAGCAGGCAAGGGAGCCCAGCCAGCCAGTCCTCCAGCCCTTGCTCCTGGGAATGGACAGACAAGTGGGAGGCCAGGCAGGCAGGTGATGCACTGGCCTTTCTTGTGCTTGCTGTGTGCAAGGCTTGCCTGGGAGTTGAGTGCTTTTCCACCATGCAGGCCTGGCAGCGCCTGCTGTTGCCACTGCTGCTTCCCAAGGTAAGGTGCTGGCCTCACATTCACCTTTGGCCTGTCTCCATTGGGCTGGGGGCATCCTATTCTCAGGTTTCTATGGGGCAATGTGAGGTACCTGTCTTTGGGTCAGGGTGGGCAGCTCAGAGACCAGGGGCAGCAGCAGCAGCTGCCGAGGGCACTTCCAAGGAGTGGGGAGAAGGCTGAGGGAAAACTCCACAAGGGAGGGTATTCAAAAAGGGGTGAGAGGCTGCCACCTCTGCAGACAAGGGGTTCTAGCTAGGCTCCTGAGCTCCACAGGGGTGCCGCAGAAAGAATGTAGATGGTCAAGGGAGATATGGACTCAGGAAGGTTGAAAACTTCTGATCTATGCCATTGTTGTTATCTACGACTGCTTTCATGATTCCCATTCATCCCCACACAGCATAGGGCAGCTCACCAAGAAAGATCAAAGCCAAGATTAATCTACAAACCACCAGACAAAACCTCAAAGAAAGCAGGAATGTATCAGTCCAATCCAACTAGATGGCCCATAGATGGACACTGATTATGCAGGCAGCCAAGTGTTCCTTTTATGGTTGTGGTGGGGAACGCCAGGCCCTCTTGATTTCTCTATCTGGCCCCCTCTCACACAACCACCCAACTTTCTCACTTTCTCTCTCTCTCTCTCTCTCTCTCTCTCTCCCCCACAAATACATGCACACATCCACCCATTCACAGCATAAATGGCCAAATCTGTTTCTCCCGACTTGTAACCTGATGAAGCTTCTCCCATTCATCTTGCTCCCTGTCACTGGTTTTTCATTGCTTCCCCCACAGGGTTCGAAACATTGTACACAAAAATTGTGTAATAAAACAATGCAATTGACGAAGACCTTTCCGTACACACATGGTTCCATATATTACCTTCTGGGTTTCCCTCACCTTCTTTTCTTAATAATATTGTTCTTTTTTTGTGAAATAGCCTGACAATGTCTTGGTAACTCTGATATTAGTATACATTACAAATGCATTCTGGAAAACAACAACTCCAAAAAAAGAAGTATATAAATAACCACTGATCCTCTATCATTTACATCAAAGACTAGAATTTTATTAAACCGAGACAAAAAGACTTACAGCTTGCTCCAATATACACACAGGCATTTTTCTTAATTATTCCCGAAGTTTCAAACACCATCCTTCTCAATTTCCCTGGAGTATACAGACAAGAAGCAGCAACTTTTCTTTTCTCTCTTAAAGAATTCTCCCTGGCTTTTCATCTAGTATCAGCATCAGTGTCTCTGCATGCTGGTTCTTCCTATTTCCTGTATTCTCTGGGGGAAATGGTATAATGGCATTGTGCTGAATACGTTAATGGGACAAATATGCTGTTTTTAAATGAATGCTCAACTGCAATGAAAACCAACAAGCTCTCCTAACAATTTGCACCCACAAAAATATGTTTCCAGCATTGCCCACTTAGCTCCAAATAAACCCAAGATTTGTCATAGAATGACCTCTTGCTCTTCCTCAGTCACGTCCAGCTCAGACTCAAAATGAGGCCTACCTTTCACCCCTATTGCTAGCCTTTCCTAGGGTTGCCATACTTCAAAAAGTAAAATTCCTGACACCCACAAAGTTGTTGAGTTTTAGGAAACATCCAAAATTCTTGAGCTTTCATGAGGAAACCTAACCCAATCACTAACCCCAAAATAGTGATTTTGAGCTATTTGAGCTGTCTGCACTGCTTTTTCTACCATGTTGCCTTACATCCTGGTTTTCCCTGACATTTTGCCAATGTGGCAAAATTCCCACAATGTCATGTTTACACCAGAAAGCCAGGACATGTCAGGAATTTTCCTGATATATGGCAAGCCTAGCCTTTCCAGACAGTCATCTACAAACTGTATGTAACACAGACACACACAAATACAAGCAAAAAAACAAAACAAAACTGAGAGGGGTGAGGGGTGAACAATAGTAGAAGAGCTCCCTCACAGAAAAAGAAGAAGAAGAAGAAGAAGAGGAGGAGGAGGAGGAGGAGGAGGAGGGGGAGTTTGGATTTGATATCCCACTTTATCACTACCCGAAGGAGTCTCAAAGCGGCTAACATTCTCCTTTCCCTTCCTCCCCCACAACAAACACTCTGTGAGGTGAGTGGGGCTGAGATACTTCAGAGAAGTGTGACTGGGCCAACGTCACCCAGATGCTGCATGTGGAGGAGTGGAGACACGAACCCGGTTCCCCAGATTACAAGTCTATCACTCCTAACCACTACACCACAGACAAGCTGGCCACCCTGCCTGCCTGCCAAACTGACTGCATAACTTGAAGACACATTTTTATGTCCAGAAGCATTATTATGAATTTAAGCAGCTGTCTTATACTGACTCAGACAAATGGTCTGTCTGTCTCAATATTGTCTACATTGCCTGGCAGTGGCTCCCCAGGGTTTCAGACAGGAATCTCGTCAACCCTACCTGGAGATGCCAGGGATTGAACCTGGAACCTTTTGGATGCTCTACCATTGAGCTATATCCCTTCTCCTTCATTCAAGTTCCAGAGCCAGGCAGGCATAATGAGGGAGCCAGTAGGAGAGTCATCCTGCCATCTACTCACCTCCCACCTTCATAAAAGGGTTTTTTTCTTGGCTGGTGGGGAAGGTGTACAGGTTTTGTGTTTGTTTGTTTTTGCTTGAATAGCAGGATGGATGGAATTATAAGGGGAGGGGAAGGGCTTTGCAAGCATTTGTAAGCAACGCTTAAATATCCCTTGAGAAGCAGGAGTATTTCTTCATATCTGCTTTTCTCCCGTGCTTTGCTGAAGGCCAACTTGGAAGAGCATAGCTAAAAAACAAGATAAAAGATCTGTCCTATAATCCAGTCTGTGCAAGTCCTTTATCTTAATGAAAGATGATACCAACAGTCCTTCTGGACTGATTTTTCTTCCTTTCTTCCTTTTTACAACTAGCGGTCATGGCACATGAAATAAAGCTGCCAGCAGCCATGGCCTTTGCAGACAGAAGGAGCCTGTCTGAGGAATGGCCCACTGGAAGCCAAGAGTTTGAGCTCTATATAAACCTGGTCCTGCATGAAGAAGTGAGACTTATCTTACTATGAGCTGGATAGAAATAGATGTACTAGTGTGGAGCTAAGCACTGCTTCAACATTGCCAGTTCTAAGTATAGCTTTGGATGCCAACTGCTTCCCAGAATACATTGAAACATTGGAGAGAGAAAAATAAGAAGGACAAGGGTTAGATTCTTTTGTCACATCTTAGGAATTTTGATGGCCACATGTAATTTTGGAGACTTGGATGGTCCCCTGATCAACAAAGAACTGAGTATAGCGCAGTGGATCACAAGCTGAAAAGCAATAGCTCCAAGAGTTATAGCTTGGGTAACAGACACTTCCAAAACCATGCAAAAATCTCAAAAGAGTGCAGGTAATAAGGGGAAGGCCACATAAGGCCATCCCTACCATTAGGCACAGTATGTAACATCAGTCACCTCAGGTGGCAGATGCTAGGAGGTGAAGAATGGTTAGAAGACAGAACTGTGCCTGCTATGTGGTCTGCCCATAGGAATAGGTGACTATGTTAATATTGTTTTCTATCCGTTTCTCATAATTTCAATCTTAAATTCAGATCTCCATATTTCCACTTCATTGTCATTTCTTTAAAAAAAAACAAAAACTCCCCACTAAAATTTATCAGCATTTTAATGTGAATTTCTCCCAATCTGTGTATGCAATTTTGCTTAATATACATATTTTTGCAGAAAAAAAATCCCTTTAATGTTGTGCACCGCACTGGGATATTTTGATAAAGGGCAGTAAATTAATTAATTAATTAATTAATTTAAAAAACACTACTGTGCATTTTTGTATCCCATTTTCAATAAAATATGCATTCATCGGCACACTTCACCCCATAATGTGTATTCCTGTATACATTACTGGGCTGGGAAACCATACTGCAAAATATGGGGGAATGCACATTTTGAAGGATGGCTGTGTTTTGGTTCATGGACTGTCACAGAAAGTGCAAATTATTTGGGTTTGCCTTTCACTGTGAACTAAATTGAATTTCTTCCCCATCCTTATCTGTCATGAGCCCCATAAGCTAGTCTGTTGCATTCAGCTGTGGTGGATGACGCTGTTCCATTATCAGTGCTGAAGTGAAATTCAATTGCTAGTACAATTGTCTTCTATACGTAGAGTGGGAGGGGGTACCATTTTGTCCTTTGCTTCAGGCAGCAAAACTTTCTGGGCTGTGTATTAATGAAACAGGCTAAAGCAACTGTATCAATTTTAGCACCTATATACTCAGCATTCCGCACAACAGCATTCATAGCTACTAAGCTGTACTTCTGACCTATAGAATTCAGCTCTCCCCCCCCCCCGAAATGCTAAGGAACATAGTCCTTCCCATCCCTTTTTAGCTCCTCCCCCCCTTGGTAAGTGAGTCTAACTACAAATGTTCTTAATTACACAGCAGAGCATCACTAAACCATTTTAATGCCTTTGAAAACCATTGCAAATTGCTGGACTTTGTGAACCAAAAAGGAATCGCAAATTTAAAAAGTGAGGCGGGGGGAGGGCACAGTAAAAAGCTGAGCTTATGCAGCATAAAATGTACTTTGTTCGTTTCTTTGACAAGTCTAGTTTATTTTTAATTATTCATAATACTTCACGGTACACTAATACATGCTCTGGAGTATATTAGTGTAAGTGATGAAATTTTTGTAATACAAGACTGCACTACAAGCTTTCTGGCATTAAATCTTAGCCAAGTCCATGGGGGGTATTTTTGTGTGTGAATTAGCTAAGTGCAGATTATCAAGGTACTAATGGAAATGTCTGAGCATTTGTTAAATGTTGCCTTGTTAATATCCGAAAGCAATGCGTTTTGTGGGCTAATTAAAAGGAAGAAAAATTTTCTCTAACATTACTGCAACACTGTGTGTGTGTGTGTGTGTGTGTGTGTGTGTGTGTGTGATATTAAATGTTCTTTGGCTTGCTTTCTCATCACATTACTAAGACGTGATTCATCAGAGAAGCCCTTGGAGGCTTCTGCACATGGCAAGCTCTGCTATCCATGTGAAGCAGCTTGTCATGTGGATCCAGTGATTTTTAGCACAGCATCACTCAAAAGTCACACACATGCACACAATCCCACAACAACACCCCCCCCCAGGTTTCAGTTCACATGGAGAAAAGTGCTGAGATTTGCTAGCTTTTCGCTTTTCTCTTAGAATGTCTTCTCAGTACACCAACAGAGAATAACTGGCTATGAGTTTCCTCATTCCATCACCTGTGTTCTCGGTGGAGATGGCTGAGACTAAATCTGAGACTTTCTATATTCAAAACAGATGCTCCATAACTGACCCTTGATGTTGTTGAATGTAGTTTAAAAGGCCATTGCTCCTCCCTCAAAATGTTCTAGCAGAGCTATCCAGTATAGAAACAGCAAATGTCAATGGTACCCTTCCCGTGAGAGTTGGTGAGAGCTGAGACCATAAAGAAGGCTGACGGCCAAATAATTGATGCTTTTGTATTATGGTGCTGGAGGAGACTCTTGAGAGTCCCATGGATTGCAAGAAGATCAAACCTATCGATTCTTAAGGAAATCAGCCCTGAGTGCTCACTGGAAGGACAGATTGTGAAGCTGAGGCTCCAGTACTTTGGCCACCTCATGAGAAGAGAAGACTCCCTGGAAAAGACCTTGATGTTGGGAAAGATTGAGGGCATAAGGAGAAAGGGACGACAGAGAATGAGATGGTTGGACAGTGTTCTCGAAGCTACCAACATGGGTTTGACCAAGCTGTGGGAGGCAGTGGAAGACAGGAGTGCCTGGCATGCTCTGGTCCATGGGGTCATGAAATGTCGGACACGACTAAACAACAACAACAACCCTCCCATCACATGCTAGGCGGTCTCTTCCAGTACATTCTGCATGAGAAGTGACTCTATGATTTAGCAGGCAGCTTCCAGATCAGTTTGGAGTTAGATCATGCAGTAGGACATGAGCCTGTCTCAGTTGCTGGAATTTGGGGCACTAGTTCCCAACCCTGCTTCAAATATAGTTATCTTTAGAATCCTCAGCTCAGTGCAGATAACCCAAGACCACAACAATTCCCAAATACCAGTGCCTGCTGCCTTTATTGATTCTATAAATTAAGCTCTTCAGGATGGTGGTGATTCAACACAAACACATTTTTGCTTCAGCACTGGCCTCTGCCCACTCATGCTGTCAGCAGGAGGAGAGCATAAACCCAAGTGGATGCCATGGTAATTTGGAAATCTTGCTTATACAACATTGTACCAATTTGCTTTCTTTGTTTACAGCTGACTTTGCTCCAGCAGGGATCACAAGACGTTTTTTGCAGTGTGAGAGCTGGGAAGAAAGGTTCATATGAGCAGAGGAAATGGGACAAGGAGAGGAGAAAGAGAGAGAGAGAAAAGGAGGGCAAAGAACAACCTGAAAGTGAAGTAGAAAATGACACAAGACTTATTCCAATGCAAGAGAAAAGACAGGTTAGTTTTTACATCACCAATTTCAGATAGATAGCTAGATAATCACAAAGTAATCTTTGTCAAAATGACCAAGTTTGGATTCTTACGAAGATCCCCAATTTATCATAAAACCAACATATCTAAAATTGAACGTCGGTCTTTTTCAGACTGTAGTAGTTCAAAATGTTCAAGACAATGCAGAAAATGAAGCAAAGAGAGGTTCTTTTTAACAACCCTGTGTGGCACCTTTAAAACAAACCAGCTCAGGCCTTAATCCCCATGGACTTCAGAGGAGGCTTTATTGTGAGAGAAGAGACTTCGTCAGGCAAGCCCTCCTTCCACCTGCCTTGCCCCACCCTCCAGTCTCTGCTTCTAAATTTGTATTGTATTATTTTATGTACTGTGGCTTGCCATTGTTTTATTGATTATACTTTAGAAATTATTTATTGTAGCTGTTGAGTGGATTTGTGTTTAACTTTTATATGTTGATATTATTATTTTGTACTATTCTAATAATTGTTGAATGTTACTTTTTGATGTAGGTTGCTTATTTTAAAGTTTTGTTTTACCATCACATTTTTGTATTGCATTAGATTGTTATAAGTTGTACATTTTTTGTTTCTTCAGCTTGTAAACCGCCTTGAGTATTGTAAGATAGAAAGATGGTATACAAATAAAAAAGGATGATGATGATGAATGATGATTGTGACATGAACCTACAATGGACATTGTGACAGCAATGACTAAGGTAAGACAATTATGGTAAGTGCTAAGCATCAATAAATTTGCAATGTATAATTGTCTGCTATTCCTTTGCAAAGGAAGAGGATAGGTAGAAAACTAGAGCAGGTAGGGAGGTGCACACAACTTTTCTCCCAGTGGAGGCACTACTGTGACAGCAACAGTAAGGCACTTTTCAGTTTAGTTAGGTGATAATTATTTGTGAAACTGCAGTATCTTTGCAAGGAGGGAGGAAACCAGAACAACTTGTCTGTGGTCTCACTGACCATGACTACCAGGTTCAGTGACTGCCAGCTGCCAATGGCTAGGGCATCAAAAGTTGGAAGTGGCCTGGGCCTCTTGTCAGCACAAGAAGGGAAAGCAAGGTTCCCAAGACGGAAGAACCCTTGGGCCATGTTCAGAAACCCTGTTTAAAAAAACACTAGGCTAAAATAAACCAAGAAAATATGTTTTTCAATCCTAAAAAAAGCAATCCAACATTTGTATTAAAGGCAATCAACCAATTACAAGCTCATTGTTCTGTTTTGATTTCTCCCAGTTTCTCCTTTTTCCACTCTTTCCACTGTTTAGTTTTGCACATTTCCACATACGTTTGCATTTTTTTAAAAAAAGAAGTCCTCATAAAAATCATGTGTTGCTTCAGAAAGTGCAATTTAGGTTGCTTTTTCCTTAAATTAGATCTGAAGTAGTTTGCATATCACCCCACTTTCTGGACTGTTCTGAAAGTTCAGTATTTGTTCTAAATACTACCAGTTTTCTGCAGAGTATAAGCATCAATTACTAATTGAGGTTTCAAATTGATTTTGGGAAGAGAAGGAATGAGAGAAAGAATGCTTTCACCAAGATATAAACCCAACTTAGAGGCTATCCATATTTCCGCAGCATGAAATTTGGCAGTGGGGGAAAGTGTGTTTCATAAAATATTGTCCTAACTGCAGGATTGAGAGGGAAAGAAGTAGGAAATAATTTTCTAGGGATACCAGCTGCCAATTTGCTACTAGTACCAATCCCAAAACAGGAGGTAGAGAATTAGCTCCATCGCCTCTCCCATTAAGGTATTTCTGACCAATATTTCTCATCCCAAAACATGGAGGCCATTTCCCATAGCAATCTATCTCCCAGACACATTGACTTGACTGATGCTTTCCAAATATATTATGGATGGAAGTAAGAGAGATTAGATTGGGAGGGGGGGAAGGAACAGAACCTTGTTGCGGGGGTATAGGAAGCAGGGGAGGAGTTTGCTTTCCTTTTTGGAGAGAAAATAAATTTCTGCAGCTGCAAATTTATACATTGTGCAAGATGCCATATCTAATTCCAACTTATAGCATGATTTACATGACCCACAGCACATTTATGGGAGACAGCCAGCTTTTTCATGCCTTTGATTTTGGGGCAATTAGTTTTTAAAGCTGAAAGGTTTTTACTGTCCTTGATATAACTTTTGGCAATAAACATATCACATTTTTTAAAAAGCTAAAAAGTGAAACGAGGAAGGGGAGTTTGAACATGGATGCTCTTAAGCAAATCGCTTTCTCTGCAAAGCGTTGCAGCTTTTAAATGGCAAATCAACTAAATAAAAAGGAAAATATTCTGACAGTTCCCAGCTGAACTGCACCAAAGTATCTGGGGTCTGTAGTCTATACAAGATTTTTTAAAGTATACAGGCTGCCTTGCTGACACACTATTGTTCACTTGGGATCACTCAAGGGGGGGGATGGAGCAGTGATTTGATGTCATGAGACACTGACTCTGGCCAAGACGGTATCTCCCACTCTCCCCCTTGCAACACAGTGAACGAAAGCAGATGCCCTTTTGCTACTTCATTCAAAGTTGGCACCTCTTACTCCTAGACATCAGACACATACCCTTAAAATCAGCAATGTTTTCTCCCTTCCTGGTCAGTTCACAGTCCTACATCTGCCACTCCTTCCCAGGACAGCCAAAAGATAATACAAAGATACTGTTGCACTGGACCCACAGCTAGCAGGGGACTCAGACTCTGAGCTTTAATATAAAAAGTAGCTCTCCTAGAATGCAGGCACCCTTTGAAACAATTGCTTTCTGAGAAATGAGCTAGGCTGCTCTTAGCCTGCAGTGTTTTCAGCCAATGAGTGGAGTCAGAGCTATAATTGATTACTTTAGAAACTTATGAGTTCCACATAGCTTATAGAGAAGACCCAAAAAGTGGCTTCAAATGAACCAGATATCCCTCTCTCCAAACAGTGTTGCAGAAGGTTTATTTTGAGGCTAAGGGCTTATCCACACTTACCTTTTAGCTGGTTCTTTCCAGGCACAGGTTGCATTTTAAAGCTCTGTGTCTTAGCAGTGGCAAAGCCGCATGCTCCAGCACCAGGGATGGAGAGAGGCAGGTATGTGACTGGCGCACATCCTGGGGGTGTGGCATGCCACCCAAGGGGGCGTGGCATGCATCCTGGGAGCATGGCATGCCACCGCAGGGGCATGGTGCCCAGCGTGGTGGGGGGTCACGGCATGTGTCCGGGGGTGGCCGTGATGGTACTCCCCTCCCCGATGGTGCCGGGGGCGGTGTGCTCCCCCCACCTCCACCTTCCGCCAGTGTGTCTTAGCAGTTTTGTTTTTTCTCTTCCCCACGAAAACCCAGCAGGCTTAGTATGGTTGATGCTCCTCCTTTAAAAAAAAACTATTTTAGGCTCCAACACTTCAAAGAGGCTAGGGAAATATAGTAGTGGCTGCAGTTGCATTTGTTTCCTCCAGAGCTGCAAAGCACCAGGCTTCCTACAGCCAGCCATCCCCATTGCCATCTCTTCACCCCTATTAAACTCATGGCGGTGGGGGGGACAAGGTGGCATTGGAGAGCTCCATAAATGCAGTGCTTGGTCGTCACACACACACCCCAAACTTGGCATCAGCCCTAGAAGAGTGCATATCACATAAGAAAAACATGCGCCTGTCACCAAACAAGGGCATGGGAGAGAGAGATTATTATTTGGGAAGGAATATTAAACTTGTAGGGACGCAGGTGGCGCTGTGGGTTAAACCACAGAGCCTAGGACTTGCCGATCAGAAGGTTGGCGGTTCAAATCCCTGTGACAGGGTGAGCTCCTGTTGCTCGGTCCCTGCTCCTGCCAACCTAGCAGTTCGAAAGCACGCCAAAGTGCAGGTAGATAAATAGGTACCACTCCGGCGGGAAGGTAAACGGTGTTTCCGTGTGCTGCTCTGGTTCGCCAGAGGTGGCTTAGTCATGCTGGCCACATGACCACAAGGGAGCTGAGCGCCGGCTCCCTTGGCCAATAAAGCGAGATGAGCGCCGCAACCCCAGCGTCAGTCACAACTGGACTTAATGGTCAGGGGTCCCTTTACCTTTACCTATGAAACTTGTAAGCATTCTGTTTCCTATGTGTGGATCATGATTGTTCTTTTTGTAATACGATTCACATCTGCTTTCATGTGTGGATATCAAAGTGCATAGGCCTTAAACAGCAATGCATCCTTCATTTTTGTTACACCCAGCTACCTGGGTCAGCATTCCCCAATCTGGTGCACTTGAGATGTTTTGAACTGCAATTCCCATCATCATTAACTACTGCTATGCTGGCTAGGCCTGTGGAATTCATCCAAACATCTGGAGGCTGGAGAAAGCTGACCAAAGTGCAAATAAATAGGAGTGATTTATTTTTCTGAAAACCACGGTGTGTTGTTTATGAACATTGAAATGGCTAAAGCTCAGCAATGGAAACTGAAACCTATCAGGATGAGATGTGAGACTATATAATTGCAGGTTAGATGGTATTATTCAAGCCTCCCTGAATGCTAGGATATCTGACTGGCAGCTCTGTCATTTTCACCATTTAAGTTTTAGCCTTGACATCTTCTCCACCCCTTCCATTTATAACACTTCTTCAGATTTGATGGTATCTTTCATCTAACCATATAAACTAAGAGACTTAGAAAACCAGCCTTTCTAAAAGGAAAACAATAAATGGCTACAGGCAAATAAAATTCAAGATAACTGAAATCAAAGGCACCAGAACAGTAAGCCTATTTCTGATATGTAAAGAGCATAAGGAGAACATAGAGAGAGAAGCAGAAATGTGGTGGCAGACCCATTAATTCACTAGATCGAGCTGCTCTAGGTATGGCAAGCACCTGGGGAAGTTTGTTGAGGTGCCTCACATATTCAGGGATGGATATCAACCCCTGCCATTTTATACACATTGTATACTTACCCTATGTGAATCCTAGCTGCTGAGGGATAAAGGATCATTCAACCCATCCTTCAAAAGCCTGGTGCCTTCCAGAAGTCCTTGTTGGGGTTGATGGAAGTTGTAGTCCAAAACATCAGGAGGGCAACAGGACAGTGAAGCTTCAGTTAGCCAATGCAATGTTGGCAATATTGCCAGCTCAGATGACACACAGGAGAACACTGAGCCATGATACCCTTCCATCCCATTTGCTCACCTGTCTGGGGTATTTTGTCCTCTCATCCTCAGGAATGGTGTAGATATTGTGTCTTCATGTCTGAATGAATGAATCGATTTATTTCAGTCACTGACCAGAGTGCAGTGTTCATGTCTGGTATCCTGAGTAGCTGGAAGAGTTCTGGGAAGAGAGGCATTATCAACCAGCTCTTTGCATATGTGTTATGAGGCCAGGCTGTTCGTTGTCCTCAGTGATGTGGGGCAGAAAATTTCCCAGTGGTTTATTTCTCCATTTATGAAATTTTCTGTTTCATAAATTCTTTAGTAGTGATGAAAAAAAAATCCAGTTGCAATTATAATATTAACAAGTTTGGCAGTTTCCAAGCTTTCAGCTTTCCTTACTGAATACAAGTAAAATAAATGTGCTAAATTAGGTCACAACCCATAGTTCCCATTACCAAAGTTCCTGCTGGTGTATTCCAAGTATGCACAACATGAGGCCACAGAGAAAAAGTCCCGTGTCACACACCCTGTCATCTGAGTTATGAGCTCTGTTATATCATGGGATGGATGTGCCGTTATTGGGTGCCTCATCAATTTACAATTGATTTGCTAGAGGTTGTGTTCCAATTTGTTTTCCTCATTTTGTCAAGACTTCACTTTTATGGTTATATTAGCAGTCCCTTGCAGTTGGATAAATAAAAAGTCTTAATTTGGCCTCTAAAACTTGGTAAAGATGCCAGGCAAGTAGTCTTCAGTATGGTATTCCAAAGCTAGGGAGTATTGCTGAAAGGGTTCTATTGTCTGTGATGAGGCACCTCAAGCAGGGTCTCCAATGACAATCTCAATAATGAGCAGGTTCATTATTATAAAAGTAATCCTTTATTATAAAAGTAATATGTGTTTGTGTCAGGGAACTGCCATCAGTGCCGGAGGGAGAGAGCAAAATCCAGAGGGATTCCAGAGAGCATCCCAGGATTGGGAGAGGCAGCCCATCTTCTGGGGAAGAGAATCAGCGTAGCACCAGTGGAGAAGGGGGGCAGATGGGGGAAGCGGCGAGGCGATCCCATGACTCCTTGCCGGGGACCAGCGGGGAGAGTAGGGGTCCTCCGCTGCCTACGCCCTCCTTGCGCAGAAGCCTTTCGTGCAGAGAGAGTAGGAGGAGACTAGGTGTCAAAGAGCTTCTTTGCTGGAAGAAGTTTAAGAAACGCCCACTGACGGATTCTGCCAGCGATTGAGACAGCCACGGGTGAGTGGCTGTCCGGACAGAAAAGGTTCACTCAGGCAACCCAGCCAGGTGTTTGCACCGGCTTACGCACGAGCAACCCCTAGAACCCTGGGCCCTGAAGTGAAAGACGAGTTGTCCCGAGCACCCCGCCCGCGGTCGATGGATGAACTCACAAAGACTGTGCTTGCGATCGGTGTATGCCAGGAAGCGCGGGCTCAGGAGAAGCGGGAGATAAGGGCGGAACGTTTCCATGGCAACCGCATTCCGGAGATGCCGAGGGAGCCTTCCCAGGCGGCGGAGCCGATGGAAATTGATGGAGCGCGCGCGCGCAAAGTTTCAAATGCTGGTGAAGGCCGGGAAAGGGAGAGGAAGGAGTGGAAAACTACCAAGAAGTGTTTCCTCTGTCAGCGACCGGGACATTTTGCAAAGGTCTGCCCTCAACATAAAGCCTGGCAAGGCATGATGGGGGCTGCAGGCCACGACGAGAAGGGGGAGGAAGGGCCGGTGCCGGGAAATGACAAAGCCTGGCTGCCAACCAGCAGGGGCAGCAGCCAGGCCAGCAACCAATAGAAGTGCCCCAGCCTGACCCTCCCAAGGCAGCTATAGCCATAGAGGTGGTGCTAGAACTCCCAAACGGGCACCCCGTCAAAGTGGAGGGGCTGCTAGATTCTGGCAGCTCGTGTAATTTCTTCAGCAGAGACTTCGCTCTGGAGCACCAGCTCCACCTGTTGCCACTAGATTTTCCCTTGCAGGTGACCCCCATCGTTGGCAGGGAACTCCTGGGAGGGGAAATAACACACCAGACACTGCCAATGCGAATGAGTGTCTCCAGGCACATGGAAACCATTGCCTTTCACATGGCCACACTGGCAGGACCCCCAATAATACTGGGAATGAGCTGGCTGGCAATGCATGACCCAGTGGTGTCATGGCATCAGTGGTCGCTCACCTTTGGGTCAGCTTACTGCTTAGAACACTGTCTGGAAGGGAAGGAACCAAGAATGACTGTGGCCAGGGTGGCTGGGGTGGCCCTGGAGCAAAAAAAGGAGGTGCCACCACAATATGCTGATTTGAAGGAGGTCTTCAGTGAGAGGGAAGCAGACAGACTGCCCCCCCACAGTTACCGGTGGGTAAGCTGTATGCCATGTCCGACCGGGAGATGCAGGAGTTGCGGCAGTTTATTGACAAGAACCTGAAGAGAGGTTTCATAAGGGAATCAAAGGCGGTGGGGGGTAGTCCAGTGTTCTTTGTGGACAAAAAAGAGACTAATCAGCCCAGATTAGTCATGGATTACCGGGCCGTAAACCTGGTGTCAGAACCCATGACTTTCCCAATGCCCAGGATTGACGATATTTTGACACGTGTGAGGCAGGGGAAGATTTTTACCAAGCTGGACCTCAGGGGGACATACAATCTGATTACGATAAGGGAGGGGGACGAATGGAAAACGACCATGTTCACCCCCCTGGGGGCTTTTGAGTACTTAGTTATGCCATTTGGATTACAATCGGGGTCCGCCTGCTTTCAAGCCTTCATGCACCATGTGTTGGGGCCCCTGCTGTACAAGAATTGCGTAGCCTTTTTGGATGACGTCTTAATCTATTTGGACAATGAAACGCAACACGTCAGAGACATCAGGGAGGTGCTACAGAGATTGAAGAAGCATCAGTTGTGGGTCAAGCTGGAAAAATTCCACGCCAGGGAGGTCGAGTTCCTGGGGTACAGGTTGTCAGACAAAGGACTAGCCATGGATCCAGGCAAGGTGAAGGCATTGCTGGAATGGAAAGCCCCCCAAAACAGAAAGGATGTGCAGAGGTTCCTAGGCTTCAGCAACTTCTACAGGAAGTTCATAAAGAACTTTGCTCACTTGACAGCACCCATAACGGATTGTCTTAGTAGCAAAAAGAAGTTCATGTGGACAGAGGAGGCACAGCGATCCTTTGAAAAACTGAAGAAGGCGTTCGCCTCGGAAGAGCAGCTCCTGCACGTGGATCCGGAGAAGCCCATGAGACTGGAGACGGACGCGTCTGACCGCGCGATTGGAGCGGTACTTTTGCAGCCCGGGGCCAAGCAGAACTGGAGGCCGTGTGCCTTTTTCTCTAGGAAGCTGAGCAAGTTGGAGCAAAACTACACGGTGTATGACCGAGAACTGCTTGCGATCTATGCGGCATTTCGGCGATGGAGACATCTATTGATAGGGGCGCGGCACAAGATCCAGGTCCGAACTGACCACAAGAACTTGGAATACTGGCAGACCGCGTGAGTGCTCAACCAGAGACAGATCAGATGGTCCCAGGAGTTCGCCAAGTTTTTTTTTTTTTGAGATACGATACGTGCCGGGAGAGGAAAACGTAAGGGCAGATGCTCTCTCCCAGAAACCGGAGTACATGGAGGGAGAGGGGCCACCAGAGACCCGGCACGTGTTCCCCAAGGACCGGTGGGTGGGTGTGGGAGCGTTGGTTGGGAAACGAGAACTGGCAGGGCTCACCAGAGACAATGAGTTTGCTCAGACAAAAATCAGGGAACGCAGGGATGGAAAGGAAGACAATGGAGAGTTTGAGGAAAAGGAAGGGCTACTGTACTATAAGGGGGCGCTGTATGTACCAGGGGAGACTTTGAGGGGGAAGGTACTTAGACAACTCCATGACAACCCAACAGCTGGGCACTTTGGACAGCACAAGACCATGCTACTTGTCACCAGGCAGTTCTGGTGGCCAAAGGTGAGGGAAGACGTACGAGAACATGTACGAGGGTGCGACCGATGCCAGAGGGCAAAGGGGGAAAGGGGAAAGGGCTGCCCCCGTGGGGCTACTGGAACCCTTACCTACACCGGAAAGGCCCTGGGAGGCGGTGTCCATTGATTTTATGACAGATCTGCCCAAGTCAAGGGGAAAGACAGCGGTCATGGTAGTGGTCGATCTACTGACTAAAATGTGCCATTTCGTAGCTTGCTCGCATGCAGCAACGGCAGAGGAGACAGCCAGCCTGTTTGTGGATCACATTTTTAGACTGCATGGGGCTCCATTGAGGGTAATTTCGGATCGCGGGAAACAATTTACTTCCCGGTTCTGGCGGAGACCCATGAGCTTGCTACAGGTCGAGGTGAGTTTCTCGACGGCAAGGCACCCAGAAACCAATGGACAAGCAGAAAGAGTGAACAGTATACTCCAGCAGTACCTACGCTGCTATGTCAGCGAGAGACAGAACGATTGGGTAGAGAAATAAGCTTTGGCTGAATCTGCGTACAATAACACTGAACACGTGTCCACGGGAATGAGCCCTTTCATGGCCAATTATGGGTGTCACCCCAGGGCCTTCCCGGGGCGGGGGGAGGAAGGATGGAGTGTACCTGCGGCTGAGCAATTTGTGGAGGAAATGGAGGCCTTACACCAGCAACTCAGGCTGAACTTGGAGCGGGCCAAGGAAATTTACAAGAGGCAGGCGGACAGGCACCATCGGGAGGGGGAGGCCATACGGGTGGGAGACCAGGTGTGGTTGTCATCCCAAGGGTTGCCCCTAAAGGGAGGGTGCAAGAAGTTGCAGCCTAGGTGGCTGGGGCCTTTTGAGGTAATACAGCAGTTGAACCCAGTGGCGTTTAAACTCAAGTTGCCTGACAGCATGAAGATACATCCGGTGTTCCATAGGTCCCTACTTTCACCTTACAGGGAGGGGCAGGAATTCCCGGGACGGGAGGGTGGGGTTACCACCCACCCACGGGTAGAGGAGAGGGAACACTGTAACGAAGCCATGGAAATACTTGATTCAAGGTGGCGAGGTTGCCGGGTAGAGTACTTGGTAGCCTGGGAGCGGGAACCTAAACACTTGGGTCCCTGCTGAATCAATCACTGACGGGTATCTGGTGGAAGAATTCCACGGTTTGTTCCCAGATAAGCCCAAAACATTAGCCAGATTCTGGGAGGAAGAATTTGGACCCACAGACGATGAAGGGGACTTTGTGGGTTTTCCTGCCTCCGAAGAGGAGGGAGGTGAGGTGTCCGAGGGAGAAGGTTCAGACTGGGAGGTTCAACCAGCGGGAAGAGATCCAAGAGGATGGGAGGCTGGTTTTGAATCCTCAGAAGATTATGACAGTTCCTTCAGGGAATTCCCCACATCGTCGACCGAGGAGAGAGAGGAGGTTGTATCGGAAGATCGCAACAGGGATGGGGGGGTCCTGAGGAGGAGGTGGATGTCAGGGAACTGCCATCAGTGCTGGAGGGAGAGAGCAAAATCCAGAGGGATTCCAGAGAGCGTCCTGGGATTGGGAGAGGCAGCCCATCTTCTGGGGAAGAGAATCAGCGTAGCACCAGTGGAGAAGGGGAGCAGATGGGGGAAGCGGCGAGGCGGTCCCATGACTCCTTGCCGGGGACCAGCGGGGAGAGTAGGGGTCCTCCGCTGCCTACGCCCTCCTTGCGCAGAAGGCTTTTGCGCAGAGAGAGTAGGAGGAGACTAGGCGTCAAAGAGCTTCTTTGCTGGAAGAAGTTTAAGAAACGCCCACTGACGGATTCTGCCAGCGATTGAGACAGCCACGGGTGAGTGGCTGTCCGGACAGAAAAGGTTCACTCAGGCAACCCAGCCAGGTGTTTGCACCGGCTTACGCACGAGCAACCCCTAGAACCATTACAGTGTGCATATATATGGCAGAATTGCGTACAAGAATGTATATGTTAGAGGAAATGTGGTTTAAAATGCTGACGTATTTTCATGGGGATTTTTTTTTTTTAAAAAAAGAATGCTTGCAAACTGATGCAAAAAATGTAATGAACTAAGAATAAGATGAGGAAAATGAGAAATTTAGCAAAACTGAAACTGACAGATTTGCCCATGCCTAACTCTCACCCTCTGCGATGCAAAACAAGAATTGCTATTTGCCCCAACAAGAGGAAAGTTGGCAAAGAGGAAGTGGAGCCAGAGAAGATGTAATTGCTTATCCTTTTCCTACTATAAAGTTATTACAGATTTCATTTCTGGGTCGCTGCCTGAGAACCTTAATCATGATAGCTTCCAGAAAAGGCATCATTTTGGCATTACTTTCCCATTTTTTCTTAGCATTTTAGGCAAAGATATTACAAATAAATGGCTTTAGAACAGTCATTGGTACAGTGTATTTTGCACTGGGCCATGCTGGGAGTGCTATCGCTACAGAAAGTAATCACCAAAAGCAGGGTGACCTCTCAGCTCCACTCTTTAGATTGTAAGATGCTCTAGCTTTGGACATCAAGATATCCATGTTGTACGTGTACTGTAATACATTCTGGTTGACTGTCTCTAAATCCAAGGTCGAAAAGACTCTGCAAGCCACATTGCAGCACACACTGCCTGCCCCTTGGGGGAAAGGAAGGAGTGGCCTTGGACAGAAAAGACTGCATCCGTTTGTCTGCATTACAGAATTAATGAGCAGTGGAGTGGCATCCAAGAGCTCCTGCCAGCCTCCAACATAATCAATTACTGCCTGTGTAGCAAGTAAGAGACCTGTTGAAAGAGTGAAGCTTGGACATTCAGGGGAATAAAAAAAGACCAGCGTCTTGACAAAAGACATCATGAAGCGAGGCTATGATTGCGCTTCAGCTCCCGACTGTAGAAAGAAAGCGGAAAAGCTCAGCAGCGTGCTGGCTAGATTACAGCCCCCGATAATAATGAAACTCCACCTTAGCTTTATATCTTTGTTCGAAAATCTTCCTGGTTAGGATAAGAACCTCACTGCTGGTCTCTTTTCTCAGCCAATTAACAGCTCATTAATTGTCCACCTGCAGAGCTTCAAACCTCAAATCATTTTTATCTCGATTCTTCACATATCACACAGATTAACAATGACCGCTCCCCACTTAAAACGGGGGGCGCCTTTTGCGTGGACGCGTGCAGCCCTGGATCTGGAGTGGCCCCATCAGCATAGGCTTTGCCTTCCCTCAGGTGGGATACCTGGAGGTCCCCGCCTACCCCAGTGAGTTGTCCAATCCCACCTGGGGGAAGCGTTGCCAGGGAAACCAGGCCAGGTAAGGGGAGGGATTACCTGCCCACACAATAGAGGGTGGATCTCAATTGGTAATCCTCACTTGGCTTGACTCCAGAGGTAGAATTAGGAAATCCAACCACAAAAGAACCGACCAGCCCCCAGGCATTCGCCTGCGCGAGAAGTTGCAGGAACGCATCCTTAATGGGGAGTTCGTGGATTTGTTTGATCTGCTATCCCCTGCCGCTTCGACAGCCCTAAAATCTAAATCCGCCGAGCAGAGGAAAAAAGATAAAAAAGTGAGTGTTGAGCGTACCTTTCGTAATTGGCTCACTGCATACACCACTTACATGGGTATTATAGTCGCTAGTTACCCTGACAGGGGTTGGCACCTGACCAACTACCTACTCATCATCCTAAAGGCTGAAGCCATGTCTGGGGGGGAGGCGGCACTCGCCTATGACCAGGCATTCAGGGAACGGGCGGCAGTGGACGACACAGTTAGATGGGATATCAAAGATGATGACGTGTGGTCTGAGTTGGTGTCGCCGCTCTTCAAGAAAGGGCCCGACAATGTGAAGCAGTCCAAATATCAATCCAAGGCCCCCAAGAGATCTTGCTGGGAGTATAACAACGGCTCCTGCTTCAGAGAAAAATGTCGATTTGCTCATGAATGCGAGCGCTGTAGTGGATCTCACCCCACCATGAAATGTTTTCGGGGGAAGAAGCTTTTTCGAGGCTCCCGCGGATCAGGCGCAGGCACATCTCAAGACAAAAGAGAGGCCGGAGCCTCTTCAGGCTCCTCTGGCGCTCAGCAAAGCAAAAACAATGCCCGCAAATAGTGCTCTCCTTTCCCTAGCCCCCTCACCCATATCTCTATCAGCAATGCTGCCTTTGTTACACCAGTACCCCAATAAAGAGGCAGCAAAATACATTGAGGAGGGCTTTAAGGAAGGCTTCCGCATCCCAGTGGTAGGCACCCCCTCATGCACCAATCCCCCCAACCAAAAGTCTGTCCGAGATATGCCACACATTGCCGAGAAGATTACCAAAGAACGCTTGCTGGGGCGAGTGGCAGGTCCCTTCACAGAACCTCCATTTCCTAACCTCATAGTGTCTCCACTAGGTATTGTACCTAAGAAGGCCCCAGGCGAGTTTCGATTAATACATAACCTTTCTTACCCAAAGGGTGGGTCAGTAAATGATGCCATTCCCCAAGAACAATGCTCAGTCAAATATGCATCTCTTGATCAGGCAATCAGGCTGGTTAGGGAGTGTGGCCCGGGCGCGCTCATGGCAAAATGTGACATCGAATCAGCCTTCCGTCTGTTACCAGTCCACCCCAGGGACTTTTGGTTGCTAGGTTTCAAATTCCAGGACCAATGGTACTTTGACAAAGCTATGCCCATGGGCTGTTCCATCGCATGCGCTGCATTTGAAACCTTCAGCACATTCGTGGAATGGGCCATGAAACGCAGGTCAGGGTCCCACCGCATTACCCATTACCTAGATGACTACTTTTTCGTCCAGCCAGCGGGCTCAGACGCGTGCGCTAGGGCGCTGGCATGCTTCATTCAGCTGGCAGCTGAATTGGGCATCCCGTTGGCAGCGGACAAGACCAAAGGTCCAACCACCGTCATCTCATATCTGGGTATTGAACTGGATTCTGTCAGCCAAACCTCTCGCCTGCCCCTGGCCAAACTCGCCATGTTGAGGGAATTGATAACTAACATGATGGCCCAGAAAAAGACCACGTTGCGTCAGGTCCAGACACTCTTAGGAAACCTCAACTTTGCATGCAGGGTTATCTCGCCCGGTCGCGCCTTTTGCACACGCCTAGCCCGTCTCACGGCTGGCGGTGTTGCCCCCCATCACCACATCAGGGTCACCCACTCCATAAGGGAAGACCTCAAAATATGGCTGACCTTCCTGGAAAGTTACAATGGGGTGTCCTTCTGGCAAGATTGGCTGCTGCCTAAGGAACAGCTACAGGTGCACTCTGACGCCTCTGGTCGCTTTGGCTTCGGCGTCTACTTCAGGGGTCACTGGTGCGCGCAGCCTTGGCCGACATCTTGGCATGAGGAGGGCATTACACATGATTTAACTTTCCTTGAGTTCTTCCCAATCCTAGTGGCTCTCTGTGTTTGGGGGCACCTCCTCAAGGACACCAGGGTGTGCTTCTGGTCGGACAACCAGGCGGTGGTAAGAATCATTGCGAAGCAATCCGCAAAATCCAACAGGGTAATTCGCGTGCTCCGTCTCTTCGTGCTGGAATGTCTGAAAAGTAACATCTCCTTTTCTGCGCGGTTCATCCCAGGCCTCAATAACGACATTGCAGATGCCCTGTCTCGCTTTCAGATGGAGCGCTTTCGCGACCTAGCACCCGAGGCCAATCAACTCCCAGAAGCCTTTCCGGAGGACCTCTGGGAAATTGGACGGGAGAAGTGACAGCAGGAGTTCTGAGCGCCCTTGCACCATCAACGCTGCGGTCCTACACCAGAGCATGGTCCCAATTCGAGGGGTTCAGAGATAAGTTTGGCTTACATCGCAGGCGTACAGCTAAGGAGTCTGATGTTCTAAAATATTTGGTTCACCTAAAGCGTAGGGGCATGGCCCTCAAAACCATCAGCCTGCACAAGGCCGCTATCCCCTACTTAAGCAACTGTTTTTGGCTCCCAGACCCCTGTAACACTTTCCACGTAAGGAAGCTTATTGCAGGGTGGCGTCGCTCCCACCCGCCCATTCCAGATAAGAGGAGGCCAGTAACCATAGAAATCCTCCAGCTGATCTGGGATGCGCTCCCCAGTATTTGCTGGTTCAACTATGAGGTCAGGCTCTTCAGGGCAGCCTTCTCCCTGGCCTTCTTTGGTGCACTCCGTATCGGGGAGTGCATAGGGGGCACATTGTCACCTCATCGCAGGGGCTTGTCTCTGGCTGATATCAACCTTGACAGACACATGATACAAGTCAAAATCCAAGCCTCCAAAACCGATCAACTAGGTAGGGGTTCCATGCTAAGTCTAGCCTCCTCCCCACACACTGGACCATGCCCTGTCACGGACACACGCAAATTCCTGAAGGTACGTCCTCCGGGACCAGGCCCCCTCCTCATTCATGCATCAGGCCGCCCCATGACCCGTTGCCAATTTGTCTCAATATTGCGTAAGGCCATCCATGCTTGTGGAGGCGACCCGGCACAATTCTCCGGGCATTCATTTCGTATTGGTGCAGCAACCTCGGCAGCTGCGAGCGGCCTCCCGGCAGAACACATAAAAACAATGGGGCGGTGGCGTTCAGCTGCCTTCAAAGGCTATATTCGAAACAACCAGCAGACACTGACAGATACCATATAATCCTTTCTTTCAGGCTCAACCCCCAAACATGTGTGGATCTTCGGCCACAGCATAGTGCATTGGGCGGCCATCCATGCCACTACTGGTCCAGGTGGAGAACATCTGGGTCTGCAGCCAAAGATCTCCATTTCCTGGTTCGGCCAACGTGGAATGAGATGGGATGCCCTGCTCCCTCGGTTGCGTCACGAACTTGCGTTCCGCCATCCGCCAAACGCGGTTGTGCTCCACCTTGGCGAAAATGACTTGGTCGTGCAAAAAAGCATAATTCTGATCAAAACAGCGATCGCGGACCTGGAAAGCGTACATGCCGCTCACCCCAACTTCATGATTTTCTGGTCTGAAGGAGCTATTTCGGCCCAATGGCGTGCACCTATCGGACCGTGGTAACGAGCGTTGGCTGAGCGACATCAGGCATGGCCTGATTGACTGGTTGGAGGATGGCAAAGGGAATTTTCAGATGTAGGTAGTCTTGGCGGCGAGACCGCAATCTTTGCGGTCTCGGGTGGCGGTATCAGGCCTTGGGCGGAATCCTTTAGTCCATCTTCCTCTTTGCGGCGGCGATACCAGGGTTCCCCGTTAAAGGGGTTTTTGAAGGGAGGCTTTGGCCGTACGCCGAAAGGTCGTCAGTGCTCTCCCCTGCGGCGGCGTAACGGGGGCGGCTATCTCTGCTTGAACATATGTTCTCCAGAGCCGGCCCATCCCCCACACACACAATGGATAACCCTGATGCTCCCTAGGTCCCTGGCTGGGGACTAGGGAGGGAGAACGCCCAATGCCTGAGCCAAGGTCTACCCACATTTGAAATTTAATAAAGTTGTGGCCAATTTAATCCCATAGCACGTTGTCTAGAGTCGTCATTCCACATGACGGGGGGGACCACTCGGGATCTGGGGACTCCGCCTGTCCACGCAATGACCGCTCCCCACTTAAAACGGGGGGCGCCTTTTGTGTGGACGCGTGCAGCCCTGGATCTGGAGTGGCCCCATCAGCATAGGCTTTGCCTTCCCTCAGGTGGGATACCTGGAGGTCCCCGCCTACCCCAGTGAGTTGTCCAATCCCACCTGGGGGAAGCGTTGCCAGGGAAACCAGGCCAGGTAAGGGGAGGGATTACCTGCCCACACAATAGAGGGTGGATCTCAATTGGTAATCCTCACTTGGCTCCAGAGCTTCTCCCACCCTACCCACCCTCAGTTAATGTCTTCTTTTGCAGGTTAACTTTTCTTCATAGGTTTTGCAGGTTAACCTGTCTCCGCAGGTATGCGGGCGCTGCTACGATAAGGTCGCTGTTAAAGGGCCGGAAAGGAATTTCCCTGCATTGGCAGGTTTCACCTTTCCCGTAGCAAAACGTCACAACTTTGGCGGTATCAGGCCTTGGGCGGAATCCTTTAGTCCATCTTCCTCATTGCGGCGGCGATACCAGGGTTCCCCGTTAAAGGGGTTTTTGAAGGGAGGCTTTGGCCGTACGCCGAAAGGTCGTCAGTGCTCTCCCCTGCGGCGGCGTAACGGGGGCGGCTATCTCTGCTTGAACATATGTTCTCCAGAGCCGGCCCATCCCCCCCGCACACAATGGATAACCCTGATGCTCCCTAGGTCCCCGGCTGGGGACTAGGGAGGGAGAACGCCCAATGCCTGAGCCAAGGTCTACCCACATTTGAAATTTAATAAAGTTGTGGCCAATTTAATCCCATAGCATGTTGTCTAGAGTCGTCATTCCACATGACGGGGGGGACCACTCGGGATCTGGGGACTCCACTTGTCCACGCAATTACTACTGCCGGGGTGTTTAAAAGTCTCATCTTCCCTGCATATCTTAAGGCCTTCTCTGCTTTTGGCTGTAGTCATAGCACTGGCTATGGTGGGATTAATTCGTACTGGGAGTTATCAGGGATCATTTCTGTAGTGCCTGTGAGGGCATTTTTTGAATTTCACACACTTTCACAGCTGGCAGAAATTACTTATGAAGGTTGCAATCCTGTGGACACTTAGGCTGCGTACACACCGTTCCTTTAAAGCATATTTAAAGGACATCCTTCCCAAAGAATTCTGGGAACTATAGTTTGATAAGGGTATTATGAATTGCAGCTACTAGAGTTTCCAGGTTTCAGTGAGGTGGCAGTACCCCATTTCCCAGCCTCACAAATCCCGGGAACTGTAATTTGCTGAAGGTGCTGGAATGGTAGCTCTGTGAGGGGAAACTACAGTTGCCAGTATTCTTTGGGGGAAGTAATGTACGTAGTTTAAATGTGAATTGAATGTGTTTTAAATGTAGGGTGTGAATGTGAGCAAAGTCTGCAAAATCACTCTGGCTTTCTGGCTGACTCCTCTGTGAAGGTGGACTCAACCATAATGCAGCCTAGTGAGACATCTTCCTAAAGCTTCCTTAGCAGGAAAGTGCTTCAGCCAACAGGAAAGCAAAGCCCCATTTTTCCTCTGCTCTCCAAATAAGGAAATTTCTGGTTGGATTCATCCTACCTTGATGGGCCCTTGCCAGCCATGGTGTCACTTCACCAGATACCACTTGCTTCTGCTGTGAACCTCAAACACCCATAGATGAAGAAATTCCCCCTTCCTGTGGTTCCAATACTTTATGCTTTCTGGCATGCTGAAAAAAGACTACTGTCCTGTTGGTCTTTCTGTCACACTTAGCTTTCTGTCACACTTCTTGTATTTTACAGAATGGTTTCCTGCTGCATTGTGCTTGCTGCTTCTTCATGCTTTATTGCCTTTAACTTTGTTAGTTGCTTTGAAGGCCCACCAGCTGAAAAGCGTCCTAGAAATATGAATATTAATAAACTCTGCAAAGGAAAGGTGCCCACTGAGCACAGTTATGGTTTCTCTCAAGAACGCTGAGAAGCGTAGATTTATGCGAAAGAGTTCTGCTGGTGGTACTCAGCTCCATCAGTTAACTTCAATTCTCAAGAGGGTTTTGGGGGTTTTTTCAGGAAAACCACTGCAATAAATCTGATTGACTCATAAGTATATATGAGCAGCATTTTTAGAACCTCCTAATAATCAGACTCATGTTCAGACTATGCACGATGTGGAGGAAAATGTTTTGCTCCCTCTCTTATTATTAATAGACCCTGGGGTCATCCAGTGAAGCTAAATGGTGGGAGATTCTGGCCAAACAAAAGGAGGTACAGTACTTCTTTAACAAAGCACATTGTTCCATCACAGGATGCAGTGATGGAAGTCACACATAGAATCCAGCTTGCATGGCTGTTGTCCTTAGCAAAATTACAAGGAAAAGAGGTCTGAGCTGAAACAGAGCCATTTGCAGTGCTATAAACAGGGCCACCCCAGCCCAAGACTGTTTGCTGTTGAAGAAAAACAAAACAAATGATGCTTCCCCATACATAATACCCAAGGCTAGCCAAGTTATTCTGGCACCTGGGATCGAACATCCCACCAGCTGCTAGCATCCTGGATGGGAGCTAACAATCTGCTACCCTTTCATAGTAGCCGCCTCACTCTGCCTCAACAATATTTGAGTGGGCAGGGGTACATCCCTATGAAGCCCATCCATTTCTCTATCTTCCAGTAGCACAGGATAATGAAAAAGGGAGAATCCCTCTGTTGCCGAAGCAACCAGCTGACCCTTCTTATCTTCCAGCACCACACAATAGAAGAACAAAATTGCATGAATATTTATACCAGAATCATGATTAAGTACACGGGGGAGGGGATTTAGGGAGGTGATATTCAGCTCAAGCTTGCTAGGATGTGTGTTAAACTTAGGTCACATTCGCACCAGATATTTTATAGCACCTTAACAGTCACAGAATCATAGCTGTCAACGTTCCCCGCTTTTTAAAGGGAAATTCAATAATAATAATAATAATAATAATAATAATAATAATAATAATAATAATTTATTTATACCCCGCCCATCTGGTTGAGTTTCCCCAGCCACTCTGGGCAGCTTCCAACAGAATACTAAAATACAAAACCTATTAAACGTTAAAAGCTTCCCTAAACAAGGCTGCCTTCAGATGTCTTCTAAAAGTCTGGTAGTTGTTTGTCTCTTTGACATCTGATGGGAGGGCGTTCCACAGGGCGGGTGCCACTACCGAGAAGGCCCTCTGCCTGGTTCCCTGTAACTTGGCTTCTTGCAGCGAGGGAACCACCAGAAGGCCCTCGACACTGGATCTCAGTGTCCGGGCAGAACGATGGGGGTGGAGACGCTCCTTCAGGTATACTGGACCAAGGCCATTTAGGGCTTTAAAGGTCAGACCAACACTTTGAATTCTGCTCAGAAACGTACTGGGAGCCAGTGTAGGTCTTTCAAGACTGGTGTTATATGATCTCAGCAGCTGCTCCCAGTCACCAGTCTAGCTGCCACATTCTGGATTAGTTGTAGTTTCCGGGTCACCTTCAAAGGTAGCCCCACATAGAGCACATTGCAATAGTCCAAGCGAGAGATAACCAAAGCATGCACCACTCTGGCGCGACAGTCTGTGGGCAGGTAGGGTCTCAGCCTACGTACCAGATGGAGCTGATAAACAGCTGCCCTGGATACAGAATTGACCTTGTTCCGAATAGGATTCCTCGCAAGAAAAGGGGAAAGTTGACAACTATGCACAGAATCTTAGGAACTGTCATTTGTTAATTTGGAGACCTGTCACAGAGCTATAATTCCGAGTACCCTTAACAAACTACAATCCCCAGGTTTCTCTGGGAGAAGCCATGGCGGTTACTGTGGTGTGTGAGTGCTTCAAATGTGTGGTGCTGATGTGACCTTTGTGAGACTAACTTCTGAGTAAACTTATATAGACTTGAGTTGTACGTGAGCAGTCGTCTTTAAGCTGAACTCCCCACTAACAGCCTCTCACAGGCCATCTAGCTGGCAAGTCTATTGCAACAATATATGAATAATGTATTTATTATGGAATATTAAGAAGAATATAGGTTAATAACATCTCTGCAAATACAGTCAGGAATAGTCACATCCATCATCAGCAAATATTCACCCTTGAGCCAAACTACAACAGGACACACAAGACAAATGACAAAGAACTGGTCAAGTTCACACTTAGAAACATGATAAGTTGTCATACAGAGGGTTGAAAGCAGAGAAGATGATTTATTGATCTGATCTAGATTTCATTTTTGTTTAAAAGATAGAAAGTGAAGGCAATGCTGGGCCTTGCCCTGCTAAGACAGATGTAACTAGTCCGCGAATGTCTCTGTTCAAAGGCTGAGGCAAACAACCATGCAGGGTTATCGGATACATTATTATTATTAACAACAGCAACAACAACCTGTCTTTTTTTCAGACAGAACTCAAAGCAGCATACACAAATTAAAATAGCACAGATAAAATACAGAAAGCTAAAAACATATAAAAGAAAATAGTTTAAAAGTTATTAAACTATAATAGAATTAAAACAATATATAAATAAATCTATTAAAATACAGATAGTGAAAGCGCTTGCCTTAAAAAACAGTCAGTTCCCAAAAGTCTATCAGAATAAAACAGTTTTCATCTGCTGGTGGAAGGACAACAAGGAGGGAGCCAATCTAGCTTCTCTTGAAAGGGAGTTCCAAAATCTGGTAGCAGCCACCGAAAAGGCCCTTGAAGACCCAGATATGAAGGGCCTGTTCATATCTGCATGATCAGTGTGTAATTACAGCATCATCAAACAGCCATTTTGATTCTTGCATGGCTGAATGAGCCATTGATGATCAAGTCAGTCCACACAGTCCTGTTTGTTACCAAGCAATGAGAAACAACCAGCCATTGTGCACATACAACAGACCTCGTGGAGAATGTGGACATAATCCTTTCCCAAAGAGGGAATTGTGCACCTTTCCCAGTCATTTCCCAAGACCTGTTGGAGATTATCCATGACAGCTGGAGAATACAGAAACCTCAGTCAATATATACACATTTCCCAAAGCCTGTTGAAATTTATGTAGATTGGGGGGGGGGCAGAGTGCATAGCTCCCTCTTCATGGAAAGATTATGTCCACATTCTCCATGAGCTCTGGTGCATGTGCACAATGGCTGGTTGCTATGCACATTAACAGTGTCCTCACACTCTCTCGCTCTTTCTTTGGGCTGTTTTGTTGTGATACCAGAGATACCACCGGTTCTGCAGAAGGGACATTTTCACTGTTACACAAGCAGGCAGTGGCACAGGTACACCAAGGACATAGAATTGTAATAGAATCATAGAACTGTATAGTTGGAAGGGGTCATGAGAATCATCTAGTATAACCCCCTGCGAGGCAGGAATATGCAGCTGTCCCATACGGGGATTGAACCTGCAACCTTGGTCTTATCAGCACCACAATCTCACCAACTGAGCTATCCAGACTGACAACATGGTTTCTCTCTGATCTAGCTGTTGGTAGGACTGTCTCTCAATCTTTTGAAACCTGAACACAAAAGGAAGAGGAGATAGGAATGGTCAGATGCTGGGCAAAGTACAGAATTTCTTAGAAAGCCTCAAGGCCATCAGATATGAGATGTCAAGAAAAAAAACATTTCTGAAGTTGATGACCCTTTAAAAAAAATAAATCCTTGAGTTAACAACTTTCATTTTAGCTGCTTTGTTCCAATATGATCAGACTCCATGTGAATTCCTTATTTTTTCTGACATTGCCACCTGGATTTGCTTTTATTAAATATTAGTCCATTTATCTAAGGAAAATATTAAATTCCTTCCCTAGCAAATCCTCCAGAAGTGGAAAAGAAAACTGCATGAATTAGAGAGGTTATTGTTCTTCTGGGGAATCTCATCATTGTTAAGCCTCTTCCCAATCCACCTTTCATTACTGGAATAGTTTTCTTGCAACTGGCAGGGCCAAGAAAAGGAATGTAAGTACCAGTATGTTCCACATGTGATTGTCTCCACAGGGTGTTTATAGTAGCTTCCAGCCTGGCAGAGGTCAAAAGGTGATGTGGATGATTTTATAACCAGAACTCTTTCAAGTTTTATAGTATTGCTGGTACCTTTCAGAGCTGCAGCAGGAACAAAGATACATATAATATTCACAGTGTGTATATATATATATATATATATATATATATATATATATATATATATTCTTTTTTTCTACTGATTTATATTACTAGCACCTCTTTTTTTCCGAGTGTTTTTATGATCAACTGTTTAATTAAAAGTTTTTCACAAAATCAATAGACAAAGGGGGTGGGACACAGGATGGGATGGGTGTGAGATGCATTTCAATATTTATCAAGGTGTTCATTGAAAGCGCATAGGATATAGAGGTGGCGTGGGATCAGAGGAGCAGGCCCTACCCTTTATCCTTTGCCATCATCAAACATCAGAAAGTGACTAATAAGACTTTGAGCATATATTCAGAAACAGCTGAGAAAGTGGGCCAGTGCTGCAGAGGCACATTCCAGATTTGCCACTTGCCCAGATGGAGCAGACGCAGAGTGGTGGCATGTTTGGGGCAGTGCAAGTGCACGGGCAGAGCACTGCATTGGCTCCACTGATGTGCCTGACCTTCTCACCATCCTGCCACATCCCCACACAATCCGGCAACCCTGGTGTCTGCAGCATGACTCCACAGGACTGCCCCATCACCCTGGGCACTTTTACATATATTCAGGTTGCCATATGTCTGGAAATTCCCAGACCTATCCTGAATACTGTAGTTGAAAGCAGTGTCCTGGCAGAAACCGGCTAAATGTCTGGGGAAATCTGGATGTATGGCAAGCCATGTTGGCAGTGCCCCTTTTTGTAAATATTAGTTCCAAATAGTTCAAAAACAGCTATTCTTTTTGCAGTTTTGCAAAAAAAAACAACTTTGACACCCTTAGTGTCCAGATTTCACTTTCTCACAACCCTAACATATATGCATTAAAAGTTTTATGTTGGGTTCAATCTCTTGGCTTCATTGCTGGCACCACCAGATTTGAGAAGCTAAAGCTGCAGAAAAGTCCTGGGAAATTTGTTAGGAATCCCTATTCACCTTCACAGAACTGTGGTTCCCAGAGTATCCAGTGTGCAACTATATAGATTCTAGCTTACGGGATAAAGGTAAAATTGATGTTCATTTTTCCACCTAGCTGCTTTTGCCCATGGCTAACTAGCGGTCCCCAGAATGGGATATGCTAACAGTATCCAGTAGTGTCTCTTGTTTACTTCTGATGCTATTATTACTATTAATATTACTACTATTACTATTACTATTATTACTATTCTTCTTATTAAGCCTCACACTCTTCCTTCTTTTTGCCCCCACCCTCCCAGGAGAGAGTGTTCTTGCCATACTTTGCTGCGTGACCACAACGTGTGACTGTAAACATGCCCAGGCGATGGCAGCAATAGAATCCCCTCATTTATAACAATTCACCAGTTCAGATGTATTTGATTTGGTTAAAGTGGTTCAGTGAAGTTGGTTTGCAGATCCTCCAATTTGTTATCTTTAATCAATACAACCTGTTTCCCATAATCTTGTCCTCAAGTCTTCTTTCTGGTGTGTTTGCAAAACTATTTCTTCCCATTGAGCTTTATGATTTAGAAGACAGTGGTGAATCTAATGACCCCTCCAACTCCAAACTCCTTTAGAGATACAGAGAAAGGGATTCCAAGCCAGCCGTCATTCTGCATCTTCATTCTGAAGAGCTACTTTCGAGTTCTGGATTAAAAAGAATGAATTTCCTGGACAAAACTTGATGCTGTGAACATCACCGTGCTGCCCTTTGAAGTTATTGCCTTGCATTCCCCATGCACGTGTAAGAGTGCATGCTCTTTCTTCCATTTCCCTCCCTTTTGCCCCTTTCCCAGTGATTAATATTGTCATTTCTGCGTGGATGGTTTTCCAGTTCTTGTCAGATATGTATCTCTACAAACCTTGTTTCATTGCCAAAATAATCTCCATATCTCCAGCATGACCTTTTCTTTGTCACAGTTAGGGGAGAGAGGAATCAAAGGGTGACAAAAGGGTCTGTGTGTCTGTGTGTGTGTGTGTGTGTGTTTGCTCTTATCTAACACCGAGTGCTTTCCTTTCTATTCATGAATCGTTTCTTCATTTGAAAATTCCTTATTGTTGCAACCTATAATGAAAAGATCCATTTTCAGACACCGTGATGTAGTCCCATTTCAATCCTTCTCAACTTTCAGCTGACACACTCCATCCCTTTTGCAATTTCTTGCAACAAAAAAGGAGCCTCCTTGTGTTATATCAAAGCAGAGTCTTCCCATGGAGCAATTCATTTGGCTTCTATTAAACCTGTCATTGTAAATGTCACACATACAGGTTCATCTAAAATATATAGGATCTCTGATCTTTCAAAGACTTTCCTGTTCCCTCTGCTCATGCTGCTGCCTGCCAGTTAAACAAACTCAGGTATGAAAAGGATGTTAATCCCTTCCCTAGTTCCCTTTGACATGTGTCTAATAATAGATGCGTAGGTGTGAAGTTGAGCCAGGGACCCTCCTGCACCTTTAACAGGAGCGAGACAGACCGACAGCAGGGTAGGCTTCTTGCAGCAAATAGATGCCAGTGATGGGAAAATCTTTGTCTCTTGAGCTGCCAACTGTTATGTGGTTGTTGAAGGTACAAGAGCTCTGCCACCGCTGTAGAGGACATTGCCATCCCCATAAATGGAAATGGAAATAAAAGCTGAAGGTGATCCACAGCCTGGATGGAGTTAAGTGAGATTGAGGCTGAATCCTGACAAGACAGAAGCTCTTTGGGTGGGTGGTCCGAAGGTCTGTAATTTGGGCTACCCATTATTGATGGGGTTGCAGGTTTGTAGCTTGGAGGCACATCTCTTGAATCATCATCATCATCATTGGAGGCACAGGTGGCTTTGAGCTGGTTCACCACTTACAACCCTTTCTCCACAACGATAGCCTTGCCACAGTGCTCTGTGCACTGCTAAACCACCTGACAGATGTCTGTGCTGTTCTCTGTGCAGGGCTGTCATTGATGATATTTCAGAAGTTAGCCTGTGAGCAGCTCCTGATCAGGAACATATGACACCAGTTCTCAAGGAGCTGCATTGGCTTGCCTGTGTGCTACCACACAAGAATGAAAGTCCTTGTGATGGTGTACAAAGCTCTAAGCAGCTTAGAACCTAAATACTTAAAGGGGTGCCTCCTCCCATACCAACCTGCTCATGGTTTAAGATCAGCAGGGGAGGCCAGGTTAGCAGTGACACATGGCCATGACATCTTCTATACGGCTGCCCATGAAAGGGTCTTCTCCACAATAGTGCCCCATCAGGAAATACATTCCCCTTACATATTTTGTTGGCACTGACACTGATGAGTTTTCAGTGCCAATTTAAAATATATTTGCTTAACCAGACATTTGGTAACTCGTTTTCTGTGAATTTTCATGAGCCATATGCTGCTCTATCTAGCTTGTCTATCTTCTACCCTGGATCTGTTTATTTGTATTGCTGTGTTGCTAAAATGTTGTATTTTAGTAAGTGCCCTGAGCACTTTGTGAGGAAGGGCAGGTTAGAAATATTACACACAGAGAGAGGGGGGGGACCTCAGTTTTCGAATGTAATCCATTCCAGAATACCATTCGAGTTCTGAAACGTTTGAAAACTGAAAACTCAATAGCCAACAGCTAGACCTCAGGATCTTGCACTCAGTGAAAGCCACATGGCATGTTTGACTTCCAAGGTGTGTTCAAAAACCAAAGCATTTACTTCCGGGTTTACAGCATTCAAAAACCAAAATGTTCATCGATGGAGATGTTCAAAAACTGAGGTACTACTGTATACACACACACACAGAGAGAGAGAGAGAGAGAGAGAGAGAGAGAGAGGGAGGGAGGGAGGGAGGGAGGGAAGGAGGCGGGAGCTAATGAATACCAGGTCACTTCTTGATAAGTGGGGGCATTTGCATCAAAGAGTCATCAGAGAAGGTGACACCCCCAACTCAAATACAGGTAGATATAAGTTGTGTGTGAAAAAAGCAAGAGTTGGCAAATGGGAAGAGACAAAAATCCTATCTGAGCATTCAAGGCTTCACAACAGGGCTCATGACACAGGATGTCAAGCCGCACTCACTTGTCCAGCTGAGTCATGTAGCTGGTGCTCAGTCCCATCCATCACATCCCTGTCACTCAGTCCCGCCTGCCACCTTCCATGCACCAGAGATGCTCTGTGTGAAGGAGTCCACTCTGCATACACAGGCTTACTACATGCTTTACAACCCTGTAGCCCAGAATTATATATCAGAGAGGGAGCCTACATTTGTAGAGCAGCTAGCCCACTTCAGACATTTCCTTCTAACATTTGGAAGATGAGAGGGCCTGGGGATGGGAACATGAGGGAAAGGACAGAGTAGTAAGCATAGCCTCACTCTCTCCCGCATGAGATTCTAATCACATGAGGAACATAACACTCAAATTGTGTGTGAGTGTGAGAGAGAGACATAGAGAGACCACTGAAGGGACCTTGGGGATTCAGAATATCTTTCTCTGTGGATCTGGTGTGCTCCCTTGTTGGGGTGCCTCTGTGCCTCCACTTATGCTCTAGTTGAGTATTTAATGCAAATATTTGTAAATAATGCAAATATTTAAAAGATGTGTTAAGTCTCCTGTGCTTTCTCAACCAAAGAAACCAAACCCAGGAGTGTTCCCTGTGGATCTTGTCGTCATCAATGGGAAACTGAATAAAAGTACTGATTTCTTCTAACTCACAGTCCCCCTCCCCAAAAAAGCACCCTAAATTTTATTTGGATTTTCAGGTTTATAATTATCCACATGCAAAACCCAGCAGTGCCAGCGAGTTCCCACCAACTGAATAGGTTGATTTCTGCTTCGCCTCTGTCAGAAACAAGAGCTTATTTTCTTAAGCATCCTCAGTGAGCAATAGGAAATCCTTCTATTTTTAAAGCAGATTAGTTCTGCTTTAATGAGCAACCAAATCTTCTGATATTTTATTTAATGCTCTGAAGTCTTTATTACTTTTCACCATATTACTGTAACCACCCAAAGGTTTCAGGAAAATTAAGGGAAATTGCTGTTTATTCTAATAAATGCTTGACTTGGCAATCCAATAAACACTGTTAATAAGCTCAGGTTTAAGTCATCATTGGACTAAAACCAACAATATAATTAGCCGATGTACACCTCAGCTTTTAATCACAGCACCATCACTCAATAAAGTGCAAATGAATTTAAACAGTCATTGGAATACAGTGTCTTTAGGGGAGGAAATGTTAACACCTTGAGTCCTAGGCCTCCAGAACACAAGGCCTACATGCAGCAGGTTGACAACAGTTCCATGCCTATTTGCTGTCCCTGCATTGATTGTTTGCGACCTAGCCTACACAGGACCATCAACCACCTTACACTGTATTTATTTGTTGATTCATTCATCTTATTCATAGCCCACATTTTTCTCCAAGGAGCTCCAGATGGCATACATGGTTCTGCGCTTCCTAATTTAATCCCCACAACAACCATGTTTGTTAGGTTAGTCTGAGAGGCAATGAACATTAAGTATAATTGATTAATTACACACTGAAATGGAAAATAACTCCGCATGTATATTGTTAAGCATGTTATGGAAACTTCAACGGAAGCTAAACTAGGGTTGCAGAGTGCCTAACAAGTTGGTAAGACTGTATCTCTGCTGGCTCTTCCCACGAGGTGTTTAACTTAAATCACACGAGAAAGGATTTTATTACAGCTCTGCACATATGTTAATCGGGAGGCTTCCATTTTGTATGAGTGAGCTCTTTGTTCCAAAGTCACCAAAGAGGAAGGACTGCTAATCTCTCTCTCCAGCTTGAGGTTTCAAGCTAAAATGCAAGCTGTTTGGGAGAGGCAGGACTTCAATTCTAGCTCTGGATGAATATATTTCATATTTTTAAGATGTTTTCCTTGTGCTGGGATAAGCACATGATATTATGCAACTATCTGGATGTAACTTTATTTTGAAGCAAATTCTGCTACTAAAGGTTTTGAACCATGTTTTTCGACTGGACCGTTTTTATTTCAAGAAGAGTCAGTTTTTATTCATCCTATTGCATCCAAATGCACAATATTAAAAACCTCAACAGTGACTGGCCCAAGTTCACCCAGTGTGCTTCATGTCTGTCTGGGGATTTGAACTCTGGTCTCCCAGCTGCTAGACCAACATTCTAACCACAACACCACACTGGCTCTGTTCTGCATCATTATTTCTCTCCCTAAATTCAAGGGCATGCCATAATGTCGGCACCAGTTTTTCCAACCTGTTGCAGTTGTGTTGCACAACCTATTTACATCTCAAATGTCCTGAGCTTGTGAATTTCTGGGTGAGTGAGAGCCTTTCTGTTCATTTGTTATCTGTTGACTTTTGTTGCTTGCCTCAGCAAAAAATAAAAAAAGGAAGGACGATAGGAAGAGAATTGGAATCTGGAGGTGCAGTGAAATCACAGGTAAAAGAGATTCAAGTTAACAGAGCAAAACAGTTAACAATATTGATTGGGGCTGATGAGAGTTATAGTCCAAAACATTTTGAGGGCATTAGGTTGGGGGAGGCAAGGGCAGCACTTTGAGAAACTGTACCTGCCTATATTACCTCTTCTGCAATACTGTCAAATACATTAGCTATACAATACATAGACTAAAGTCAGCCATCTCTGTTTTACTATAAAGTGTTTATGATTAAAATGTTTAAGGTATGCATTTACCTTGAAATACCTTCATTAATTGTGAAAACAGCCTTTTCTGCTGCTGACTAAAGGCAGATACATCATGGTTACTGTGGGAACCAAGAGGTAAAGGATATTTGTGAATAACAGGTCTGTTCTGGATCTAATTGTACATAATAAGCTGCCTGTGACCCTTCTTGTTGAGGAGTAACTGACAATGCCACCATCCCCTTTTTTGGCATGAACTGTTTGGATTTGATATCCCGCTTTATCACTACCCTAAAGAGTCTCAAAGCGGCTCACAATCTCCTTTCCCTTCCTCCCCCACAACAAACACTCTGTGAGGTGAGTGAGGCTGAGAGACTTCAGAGAAGTGTGACTGGCCCAAGGTCACCCAGCAGCCGCATGTGGAGGAGTGGGGACACGAACCCAGTTCACCAGATTACAAGACCACCACTCTTAACCACTACACCACACTGGCTAGGTGTTTGCAAAGATTTGGGAGGCTTAATAGAGCCCTGACAATGGTGCGGACAGATTACCTTCTGAGCTAATCCTTTGGTTAATTTATTTGGTAAAGATAATCACTCTCTTTGAAGTTTTTTAAAATCATTTTAGAAAAACAAAAGGTAATAAATAGGCAAATTTTACAGTGCAAAATTTACCCCACCTTACAATTCATATAGAACAGAAATTCTGTCTTTTTAGTTCTAATTTTTTTTAAAAAAAAGAGTCACAGGCATTATGGGGAGCAATGCTATGACAAGTTATGTCAGGTTGACCAGTTTAGGGTGCAGCAGATTGCTGGCTCAGCTAGCTGATTCCCAGCTCAGTTGGGCTCAGCCAACATTAAGTCCCCAACCTCGGCTTAGCAGAAGGTACACCATTGTAACTTGCCCATCCCGACTCAAGGAGGATTTAGCCAGCTCACCCAAAGTTGGCTAAGTTGAGGCAAATTTAAGTCCCCCAAAAGGGTTGTTCCAGGGTGTGGCAGGGATAGAATCAGATTGGGGGGTGTAGACTGGAACCTAAGCCCATCATGAGACCTAGCAACCCAACATACAGCACTATTTTAAAGGCTTGTTTTCCCACACCCAGAATAGGCATTGTAGCAGCAGCTCCACTGCTAAACAGGGTTTGAATCTAGGGTAACTTAAGCAGACATAAACTTATACTGGCTTGTTTTATGCCAGCTTCTTGTGCATAGAATTGCTCCCTGAATGGATTGCATTTTATTTTTCTTCTCGTTTCACCATTAGTGGTAGTTTTCAGAGCTTTTTCAGCTAAAATTTCATCACAGGGACCTTCCAAAGTTTCACCGCATATGTCAGTAAATACAAAATAAAAATTATGGTCTTTCTTCTGGTTTTTTGTTATCTCTTGAATATATTTCAACAAAATCATTTGTGGTTCTTCTGGTGGGCCTGATCTTGGTCCTATCAGTTGTCACACTCATTTACCAAACAATTTGATTTTAGGACAATCTCACCCAACATGCATATATGTTCTTTTCAGAATTATTAGGAAAGGGCAAGCTTCTAATATCCAATATGAACCTCCCTTGAACCTGGAATCCATTGTCAAGAGACTGCAAGAGTATGCTAAGGATGAATATTTCAGAATCTGGCATCCAGCTTCACTTCAACAGCCTGATTATTCTGCTCTGAGATGTAAAATCAATGCAAAGCAGCAAGGCACCCAAGCCTTCTCAAAGTCTAACGTAACCACACGCATCACAAGTATTTTTCTGAGGGGTGAAAAAGTCGGTAGATAGCAGTGTCCTATGTCATATTGCCGGATGACACACGGCATCATATTCCTTTCTATACAGTGGCACAAGTGCTCAGAAGTAATGGAGAATGTCTCACTTCATGTCAGAGAAAGCAGTGAGCAATTTATCTGCTGAGCATCATACATTTAGCTTAATGGCTCTGTCATGGCCCTCATTGCATCTGACATCCCAGCCAAAGTATGGCTTTATTGTGAACCAGGTCTTTCTACTGTCTGCATGCCGAATAACTAGCACATCAGCATCCTGTTAAAAGAACAATAGAGAACATATGAATTCTGTTCTTCGTCTCCTCCCTCCAATTCTGCAAGCAGTTCCACTCCAAAATTTCACCGAACAGTTTTCAAACCAGGGAGCTGTGAGAATCTTTTAATTAAGCAAGAAAGATAATATTTCTCTGCAAATATTGCAATTTTGCCAGAAGTACTGTAATTTTATTTAGAGGCTTCTAAAGCCTGCAGTGCCATGAAATAAACTACTGACAATTTAAGCCTTCCTTCCTCTTTTTTTGGGGTGTCGATTCTATTATAATGTAATAACTTCAGAAACAAGACTACACTACGTCTCACATCAGAATACACATATTTCATAACTGAGGAAAAAACTTTACAATTCGGGGTGTTTCTTTCTGGATTGTGGAAAAAATGGGTAGGAATTCTAGAAATTTGTTGCTAGACTGGTAGAAGCAGACAGTGATTAGGCAGGAGCTACTTTGGTACTCAAAGCTGGAAACTTTGAACTTTGAACATTGCCTCTTTTTGCAGCACGATTTGAAGTCCTTTATTTTGTCTGTCCTGAATCCGGGGGTGGAGGAAGGTGACAAAATGCCGGGTGATACTCACCGTGGGGCCTGCAGGGCACCCGAGCCACGCGTCTCTCCTGGGAGTGACGCGGTGGCTTGGGTGCCCGCAGGCTCCGCACTGCCCCAAACGGTCCACCCGCCACCTCCCCCTCTGTGCTGGTCCAGGGGGGGGAGGTTACCGTGGGGTGAGGTCCAGGACCTGAGTTGAGGGTCGGCAGACAGTCCTCCTCGGGCGAAGCGGGGTCCACAGAGGGAAGCCGGGCAAGGACAGGAACTCTGAGGGAAACAGGACTGGATGCTGGCCGAAACAGCTCATCAACGACGTTGCTCCCACAACCTGGGACCGGGCTGACTGGCCTTTATCTTCTCTGAGGCCAGGGGCGGCCCCGGCCCCCAGGAGACCTGCCTCTCCTGGCCTTAAGGCAAGCACTCTTCCTGGGAGAAACCAGTTCCCTCCGCCTCTCTGCCCTGAGCCTCTGCAGTTCAGGAGAGGCTGAAGGGTTACTGGGCCCAGGGGGAGACTCACCTGTAGGTACTGAGTCCTCAACCACCTCTGGAGCCAGAGTGGATTCACCTGGTTCCTGCTCCTGAGGATCCGGCACAGGTGCAGGCGCTTCAGAATCAAGGCCCTGCCCCAGTTCAGTCGGCCCTGGAGGTGGGGACTCCTTTGCAGGCTGGGATTCCTCCGGTTCAGCCTCTGAATCGGATTCCCAGGCCATCACACCCTCAGCTGTAGGGTGGCTGAGTGGGAGGAGGCAGGCGGACTCCTCAGAGGCCCCATGGAGCTCACCCTGCCCCGCGGGCAGCTGACCCCTCTCGGCACAGGGCACGTGTGCCACCCCAGGTGCCCGATCGGCTTGCTCTGCCACTGCCTGAATCTTCCAACAGTTGTGGTGTGTAAGATTAGTCATCACTCCTGGACTGGCCTTCTGACTGCAGTGGGGCTTCCATTTACCAAGAGACAGATGAGACAGGGTGGCAGCAGGAGTAGATGGAGCACTGGGCTGAGGGATGCAGCAGGGCAGTGTGGCAGCAGTACTGCACCTCACACATTGTAACTGCAGTGATGATTATGATGTTGATGATGTATTAGATTATGGAAGTGATAGTCTGGTCCAGAGGTTGGCAAGGTTTACCTTGCCTGGGCCAGTTCACTCCCACGGATATCGCTCCGTGGGCCAGATTGCGTCTGAGCATGAGTAGATGCAATTTCCGGCACGGCAGAAGCGAGTCCCCACTCCGCACTGTGCTGGTTTAGCACAGCGCACGGGGACTGGCCGAGTGGGTGGCTGAGGTCGGGGGTGGCTCATGGGCTGTTTAAATAACCCCCGTGGGCCACTTGTGGCCCATGGGCTACAGCTTGCCGACCCCTGGTCTGGTCAGCCTGGAATAATGTACAATGGTCAGGAATGATACAGAAGTTTGGATGGCCCACCCTTGCCCTACAGTCTAAAATCCCAAATAGGAGATACTAGTACTTAGAAATGAAGCTTCAGAGGTGTTCATGTACACGTTCATAGATGCTCCTATTTATACATGATCATACAGCTGCTGAAATCTGCCGTTTTCTGAAACTTAAAATAGGATTGAAACCTGGACTTTGGTGAAACTTTGCTCACATTGAGCCCCATTCTTGAAAGTGTGCCATTTATTTAATCTCTTTTTTTTTCTCTCTCTCCTCTTTTTTGTTTTGCAGAAATCCATTACAGAGGGAGAGTTATTTACAAGGAGTCCTGGCAAAGAGTCCGGAGAAAGCTGTTAGCCAAAAATAGTGCTTAATAGCAGGATGCATAGAGCTGCCACAAATGCCTTTGTGGAAAGTGCTACACACAGAAGCAGGGCTGTTTCCACCTCCTGTAAGATTTATAAGCTGAGCTGTCAATATGAGACTTTTATTAGGGTGGGTTCTCATCCTTTATGTCAAGCACATTAATGGCTTCTTATCCCTGAAGTTTCTAATCACCCCTATTGGAAAGAAAATTTATTGCTAACCTATTAGTGCTATTTTAATGTCCCAAAAGCATATTATTTGTGCATTTGAAGATCAACCATCAATAAACTCTTCCCCCACCCGTTGGGACAGTTACGGTACTTAATGGGATTAAAAAGAATTAATCCATTTGAATTAAAATTGAGTGGTTATATTTAATCTCAACAAACATTCACAGAAGGTTAATGTAAACTGTTTATATGTAATATGATCTAGATTCCCTTCACATACATTTGTGCCATTCTTAAAAGATGAATTAGGTAAAAGGTAAAGGTACCCCTGCCCGTACGGGCCAGTCTTGACAGACTCTGGGGTTGTGCGCCCATCTCACTTAAGAGGCCAGGGGCCAGCGCTGTCCGGAGACACTTCCGGGTCACGTGGCCAGCGTGACATCGCTGCTCTGGTGAGCCAGAGCCGCACACGGAAACGCCGTTTACCTTCCCGCTGGTAAGCGGTCCCTATTTATCTACTTGCACCCGGAGGTGCTTTCAAACTGCTAGGTTGGCAGGCGCTGGGACCGAGCAGCGGGAGCGCACCCCGCCGCAGGGATTCGAACCGCCGACCTTTCAATCGGCAAGTCCTAGGCGCTGAGGCTTTAACCCACAGTGCCACCTGCGTCCAGATGAATTACTAGGTCTAATTTGTGTTCATGGCTGCAATAACACTTAGGTTTATAACAGTGACAGTACAATCCTATGCATGGCAATTCAAAAGTAAGGCCCATTAAGTTTGATGGGGCTTACTGACAGGTACTGTCACCTAAGGCTGTAAATCAGTACCCACCTACTTGGGAGTAAGCTCCCTTGAACTTACTAGGACTATAGGGTTGTGTTGTAAGGGTGCAGTCCTTAAACACACTTACATGGAAACAGATACTATTGAATTCAAGTAGATAGGGTTGTGCTATAAATAATGCAATACCTGATGGGTGTTGGAATTTTGAGGTCTCCCATAAACGACACTGAAAAAAGCAGAAAACCCTCCCCTTTAGCACACTGTAACCCTAACCCAACATGGTACCCATGCGCACACCACAACTCCCTCTGACTCTCCCCAATCCCCTGTGTCTACTAAGGCCCACTGGCCCTCCCATTTGTAATTAAAATGTTTTTGAGGTGCTACTTCTTAATTGTGGCAGGTGCTGGGCTGGTCATGAAGCGGAATGCAAGCATCCAAGCAGCCTAACCTTTTCCAGGTTATTTGGGAGGAAAGATTGCTCACTTTTTCTTTTGTATGGTTAGGGAGTATTTTGCATTACCTGATTTTTTAGTTGTCTCTTTTGTTTTGGATCTTTTGCCTGTTGCTTGGAGGGGTAGTATGAGCAATGCCAGTTTTTCTCCTGTAGAATGGGTATTTCATGGTGCCCACGATAGTTATTTAGATTTCCCAGACCCAAAAGCTTTGGAAACCCATGCTTTAACCATATACAAAAAGTATATGGTTAAACCAGTATTAAGGTATTAACATTGTGCATTGTATAATACTGTGAAATATCTATGTGAGCATTCTAATCCATATTAGTGATTGTCAAAGAACTAGCAAGTGATATATGTTTTCAATTCTTAATTGGAAAAAATGGATTTGTTCATTTGAATGTGCTCCTGCTTCATTCTCCCCAAAACTTCTCAAACTTCCCATTCTCATACTTCTCAAAAATGAGGCGATTGGCACAAAGAAGAAGTTGTTGAAAGTCAAAAGGGTCAAAAATCTTCAGAATGTCTGAGGGTTATTCAAAATCACTATAATAGAACGTCAGCTAGAATGTATCCCACAGATAAGGAAAGGTGCTACCAAGTCCCAGAACAGGTCAGCCTGGTTAACAAGCAGAGGCAAAGAAACTATCAGAGGCAAGAAGATTTCTCTCAAAAAGTGGAAGTCTTACCCAAAGGACGATGACAAAAAGGAACACAAAATTTGGGGAAATAAACTCTAGCAGGCAATAAGGGGTGCATAAAAAGGTATCTGGTAATCCAATCCTATACACGTTTGCTGAATAGTAAGCCTCCTTGTGTTCAGTTGGACTTACTCCTAGGTAGCTGTGTACAATAGGGATGCAGAACCTGTGTCCCTCCAGATGGTGTTGGACAACTCCCATAATTCCTGACCATTAGCTATGCTGGCTGGGGTTTATGAGAGTTGTAGTCCAACAACATCTGAAGGGACACCCACCTGGTTATAGGATTGCAACGTGAAGTGCCACATCAAACATCATGAGAACGACTTTCCAAGTAAATATGCTTAGAACTGTACTGCACAACACATATTTAAAGGGGTTATCCTCCTCAACCAGATGTTTTGGACTATAATTTCCATCAGCCCCAGCCAGCACTGCCTGGCACCAATGGGAGTTGCAGTACAAAATATCTAGAGGAAACAAGCTTGGGGAAAGCTCTTAAAATAACCACTGGCATGTTCCACCAAAAATGAGGGCAGCAGTCCTTTATAGCACTTGCCTCATAAGCATTGAGGGGTAAAAAAAATCTCAAGATCTCCCATAGCTATTGTCCCATTGCTTCCATTAAATAAACACAACTGTTCGGCAAAGGTGTAATGAAGCAGTTTATGTCCAAGACGAGAGATTTCCAGGTCATCCGGTCTTGTCCCTCGGTACTGCAGGGATCTAATTATATATCTGGATGTGTTCATCCCATGCAGACAACTCTGTTGTCACTTCATGCTGCTTTAAGATATTCAATGACATCCAGACAATTTATTTGTTTCTAGTTGCCGTTGGAAAATCCATCCTGTCAGAGTAAACAATGATGCTCCTCAGAGTACAGTGCCTTTTCAGGTTCTGAGAGGACGAAAACCATTCTTTGGGGATCATTCCTCAAAGCAGACAGCCGATCTACCTGACTGAAGTGACAGCAAATGATGAGAACAATCAGGGAGCCTCTTCTACCCCCCCCCAACTCCTACCTCCAGGGATGGGAAACCTGTGGCACTCCAGATGTTGTGGCACTCCAGTGCCAATCATCCCAGATGATTTGCCATACTGGCTAAGGCTGATAGGAGTTGGAGTCAAACAGCAGCTGGCTGGGGGGAGTTCCCCACCCTTCTCTAAAGACAGCAAGAAGTGTATATCCTGGGCCCTCTCTGTCTCCCACTCTCCCCATCATTCATGTGCATTGCATGCAAAAGGGTTGCCCCACCGCCCAACATGTGGAGAAGAACCAGACAACATAAATATTTTTTTGGATCAAATAAGGCCATGATTTTATTGATTACAGATCTAAGAGGTTTGGCATAGCCATTGGGTATAACCATTAGACATCCAGCCCACCTGCTGGATGTGTTGCAGGGATGTCCTTTAACTTACATCAAGTAGGGACATCCCTGCAGGATCACTATTTATGTGGAGGAAGACTGTGGCTATAAGTGCTTTCTTGAGCACTTGTGAGAAATGACTTTTAGTTTAATGTGACCCATCCTCATATATGAACAACAGTCCAGTCCCAGGAGTCCTAAGCCAAAGGTACCTGCAGAGGTCCTTCACAGGGCACAGCTCCTCTCCATCAGTAGCTGCCAACCTTATTATGGAACCCTTCCCTAGTTGGTCCATCAGACTCTCCAAGTGCTCCTATTTTCTAGGGATGTCCCTGGTTTAGAGAAGCTGTCCTGGTTTCTGATTTGATCCCGGAATGTCCTCTTTCCCTTAGGATGTCACTATTTTCATCAGAGAAATGTTGGAAGGTATCTGACCCCTGAGCCGTCTGAAGGCAATCCTGTACAGTATAGGGAAGTATTTTTCTAAAATGTTTAGTGTCTTATTATGTTTTTGTATATGTTGGAAGTTGCCCAGAGTGGCTGGGGCAACCCAGTAAGATGTGTGGGGTATAAATATTTAAATTATCACGATGGAATGGGACGTCCCTGTTTTCATTGGAGAAATGTTGGAGGGTATGAGTCCATTTTAGAAAAATGTATTCTGATGGCCACTGAAGATGGACATAGAGTAACGTCTTGCAGTAAGAGGCCTTTAGCCAGGCTTCCTCAACCTCGGCCCTTCAGATGTTTGAGACTACAGTTCCCATCATCCCTGACCACTGGTCCTGCTAGCTAGGGTTCATGGGAGTTGTAGGCCAAAAACATCTGGAGCGCCAAGGTTGAGGAAGCCTGCCTTTAGCTGAGGTGGAAGGATTGTTCTCGGAAACACATTCACTGATGCACAACCCCAAAGGAGTTGGAGACGAAGAGCAGCTGGAGGGCAACAAGTTCCCCACCCTTCTCTAAAAAAAGCAAGAAGAGTATATCCCGGGCTCTCTCTGTCTCCCACTTTCCCCAGCAAACACATCCATTCCCTCAGGTTTTCCCTTCCACAGTGCGAATGTCTTCAAGTAGGCACTTTCTCCTCCAGCAAGTTCTCCTAAGTCAGCATGCTGTATAGGTTGGGTACACTCACAGGAATTTTCCTTGCTTCTGATTAGTGCTTTCCAATTTCATGTGCCTTCAACCATTACAGATACATATTGTACTGCTCTGCAGCTCAAATCACCAGGGCTTTTTGTAATTGAATGTCTCTCCTATTTCTCTTTTGATTATCTCTCTGAAAAGAAAACTCTGTAGCTAAGCATTGCCTTTGTTTTATGCCATGGCTGCTCCATCCGGCCAGTGGTATTAAGTTTAGAGGCATGTTCGTAAAGTGTGTGTGTGTGTATGAGTCTGCATGCCCACTTTTCTGCTACCAATAGCTCTGAGCTCTGAACCAAAGAGAGGTGTGTGTGTGTGTGCGCGCGCACACACACACACACACACACACACACAATGCCTGCATCTAGTCTGAATCTGCACATTATTACTATAAGAAATTAAATGAATCTACATTTTCAAGATATGCCAAGAGGATATATTCCTTTACTAAGTTTGCTTTAAAAAGTCAAGGGTGGCTGTTTGTTAATTATCCTGAGATTTAAAAGAAAAAGAAAATAACTTCAATGATTTTTTTTAATGTACAGTTTTTGAAATTTAATCTTGAAAATATACAATTACCCCAATGAAATATTATTCCTTGCCACTACAAAATGCCTCAGTATTTTGATCACAGCAATAGTGGAGTTAGATCTTCTAGGCTTGGCCTTGGGAAAAATAAAAAGGACTTTTTTCAGCGTAACATAGGCAGACTTTTCGTTCAGCAGAAATTTCGAGAGAGGCTGGGTTTCCTAGCAAATGGACCTATTGATTCTTGTTCCTTCCCTTTGTGAACAAGTAAATGCCCATTGCTTCTACAGGAATGACTTTTCTATTTTTCTTGCTTCTACTCATGTTCAGTTTTGATGGTGGTGTAATATTTTAAAAGGTGATTTCAATTCAAGGCAGGGAAAAGCTGAATGAAGAGCTTTTGCAGAATCCATTTCTTTCCCTCTTTTTAAAAAACCCAAACAGGCTTTCCCTAATTCTGTGAAGAGCGGGCATACAACATAGGCGACATAGAAAAATCCTGTGTAAGAACAGCTTAATTAGAGCCCAAGGGACATGGGGAAATTTCTCAGGTTGAGATCTGAACACATCAACCATCTCCCTTTAGGAATGAAAACTGGGATTGTCTCAAATTGGGGATCACTCCAGAGTTGCCCATTTCTGCTGAAGTAAAAAATAAATGTGCCTCAACATCTGGGGTAAACATTCACTTACCCTGAGTTTGGCAGTTCTCTCTTATTAGCCAATGTCCTTCTCAAGACATTGCTACACTTTACTGCAAGCACAGTTTTTAAATGCATGCTTACCCTTTCAGCTGTGGGGAGATCCAGATCAGTACCATGGTGCAAACAATACATTTGCAAGCAAACAGCAATGTTGAGAGACAAAAACACAAGAACGAGGAAAGGTTAACCTCCCTTTCTCTATGTCGTGGTCTCGATTCAGGTCAGGGGACCCACAGCTGCTTTTTTGAACAACAAAGCACTTTAAAGTGTGTCCTTAACTTCATGTGTACTTTGCCCTTAATGAAACCTTAGGCTGGCATAGGGAGTTAGGTATTTGTGTAAGCACAGCTCTACAAGGAAAGTGGGATAGATTGCACTTAATCTATGTATAAAATAAACTCAAAGGAGGTGAAGGTGGGCCCAGCGGCTTGCTCCTCTTGAGATGCATATTACTGTTATTAAAAAGTTAGATGGCACTCCAGTTTTGCAGTTCAAGATGAAGCATCATTGGTTCCCTGGATCATTTCACAGGTTGCTGGGTCATGAGCTCTCAGCCTGCAATTGACTGTGTCTGAAATACCTGCATCATCCAGTCACCTTTATTAGATATATCTGCAGCACCATATTCAGGCTAACTGCCTTACAGGTAAGGAGTCACTGTCCCTAGTTTGAGACCTACAGCACTCTGTCCAAATGGTCATCATGAGTTGGTGGGTCCTCTTCCTTTTAGTGAAGCCAAATAACAAGCATCATGCCATTCCACTCCCTGGAGAATGGGAATCCTTTCCAAAACTCTATCTGCCAAGGAACCCCCTGCACATTTGCAACTGAAATTCATTGTGCAATGGAGCATTCCAATGGTTTTCTAAGTTCATAATGGGCACCAGCCATTTCTATTGTGCCATATTGTTGCCTTGCTTGAACGGAGAGTGTGTCTTGGGAAATAACCTCCTGCAACTCCACCTTGGTGGACACATGATTGGAATTAGGGTTCAAAAGAACCTACAGGAGTAAATTAGCTGTCCAAGGTCTGGTATGTTCTCTGCTTGACTCAGACTTGCATGATTGGACACTGCCTGATTCCTCCACGATCCTCACCGTGAGTGACACCACAGCCTGGGCAGAGTCCTGAGGGCTGTATAAAGAGGCCTGGAGAGTCCCAATTGACCTCCAGGCTTGAAGATACCCACTCCTGCTGTATACAGTGACTGGTATTCTCACTGAACCTGATATACCTCCAAGAGACTCCAAGAGACCCTGGAGCATAGTTTTAAAGGCCCTGGATTATATGGTCCCACGTTCCATCAGACTACTAGGAGCCTATCTTGGATCTTGATGGATTGAGAATGGGGAACCCTAGGACAAGACTCAGTTTGGGCAGTCAGGATTCCTGCCCTGAAACAAAAACACCACACCCAATTCTGTGAAACAACAATATTCTCCCAGGAATCAAAACAAGTGATTTAGCACTGTGTCAAATTGTAGTTATTCCTACATTTAGCAGTTCAGCTTTACTAAGTATCTTGTGCTTCGTAAGGCACTTTTGGTGCTGTATGAGTAGGGGCTTGATAGTTCCAGCTAGAAGTTACATCTCAATGAAAGCTCCAGTTGACTGTAATGGTGGAGAACAGGCATGGCCAAACTTGGCACTCCAGCTGTTTGGGGACTACAATTCCCATTATCCCTGACCTCTGGTCCTGTTAGCTAGGGATGATGGGAGTTGTGGTCCCTAAATAGCTGGAGGGCCAAGTTTGGCCATGCCAGGTGTAGAAGAAACTTCATGGTTTATGTTTTTAAAGAATGCTGTGCTGGTCTACAAGTATAGCTTCTACCCACAAAGTATCTCTCCACTATTAAAATTATAGCATCTCTGTTTTAATTTTATAACTCAGTGGTGAAATCCATATCCATTAAAGTCTTCCCTCCGTTAAAAAAAACCACCCTAAAGTCATATCTGGGAATAATTTTTCATGATTCCACCTTTAGTAAAAAGTTCACAGTGTGTATAATTTGCAAAATCCATTAACTTCTCTCCCGTAAACACAGGCATTTGGGCATCTTGATGTCAGCATTGTCAAGAGCATCTTTAATCATTTATTCAGATAACTTTGTGGGACACAGAGGGTTTGCCAGCAATGTACCATTTCTGGCTGTTCTGCTCACAGAACTGCACAGAGTCACACAACTGGAAAATTAGCCAAGTGTCAGCAGGTGTTAGTGGGCGAAGTTACAAGAATATATAGCCTCCACATTACAGTGTTTCTAAACCTAACACAGTCCATTGTAAAAGATCTACCAGCCTCAGAGGGAAAGGAAAAAATAGCTCTGAAAGGAGCTGCTGAACAACAGCTATAATGCAGATAACCCTGGGGTGATACTGGTAACTGTCAGGACTTGAAATCAGCAGATGAATGCTCTGTCCAAAACAGGACAATATGCTTTTACTTGGTTGGGCTCCAAAAGACAACTCTCCAATAAAAGCATTGGGTGGGGGATGACTTTGCCCCAAACCATTATGCTGATCAATAATCTATTAACTCTAACCTTGCTAGCACTGAAAGTTAGTACGATTTATGGCCCACCAGTCAAATAATTATTTATCCCCCCCTAAATTAGAGTATGGTAAAAAAAAAATATTAAATAGGGAGATTATCAGTAAACAAAAAAAAGGAAACAGTTAAATTTCTTGACAACTTTCCGATTGAACTTCATCCACGGCATTTGTCCTTTTCTTCCAACTCTGCAGATGGATTGCATTATATTTCTTGCAGTTCTGAGGACCATCAAGTTGTGCTTTTTATTTTGTTTACTATTGATTATTAAAGCAAGGTTATTGGTAGAAAATAATTTGGAAAGTGTGGGTAGAGCTGAATCATCCTGTTTTAAAACTTAGATAAGTTTGTGGCCATTCCTCAATGCAGTTTTGGCTTTGTTGGACAAACTAGAGGAAACCAAAATTAGTGTAGATATTTTCACTAGTGGACATTTGAAATCATAGGGTTGATGCCATACAGATATGGTTTCAACTCAAAAAGGATGTTGTAGGACATTATAAATAGTTAAAGCTATGGTTTTCCCAGTAGTGATGTATGGAAGTGAGAGCTGGACCATAAAGAAGGCTGATCACCGAAGAATTGATGCTTTTGAATTATGGTGCTGCAGGAGACTCTTGAGAGTCCCATGGACTGCAAGAAGATCAAACCTATCCATTCTTAAGGAAATCAGCCCTGAGTTCTCACTGGAAGGACAGATCCTGAAGCTGAGGCTCCAATACTTTGGCCACTTCATGAGAAGAGAAGACTCCCTGGAAAAGACCCTGATGTTGGGAAAGATGGAGGGCACAAGGAGAAGGGGGCGACAGAGGACGAGATGGTTGGATAGTGTTTTCGAGGTTACCAGCATGAGTCTGACCAAGCTGCGGGGGGCAGTGGAGGACAGGAGTGCCTGGCGTTCTCTGGTCCATGGGGTCACGAAGAGTCGGACACAACTAAACGAATAAACAACAACAGGACATTATACAACTGGAAACACTTCAGAAAAGGGCAACCAAAATTATCACGAGGCTGGAACAACACCCCATGTGGAAAAGTTACAACATGTGGCACTTCATTGCTTAGAAAAACAGGTAAGGGGGACACAATAGAGATATATAATATTATGCATGGTGTGAAGAAGGTGGATGAGGAGATGTTCTTCTACCTCTCTTGTATTAATGAAACCCTGGGGCATCCAATTAATTTAAATACTGGACAATTCAGGATAGACAATAGAAGGTACTTCTTCACACAACACATACTTAAAAAGTAGAATTCAGTGCAGCAGGATGCAGTGATGGTCAATCAATTGGACAACTTTAAGAGGTTAGACAAATTCATGGTTGATAAAGCTATCAATGGCTATGCTTTTGAACACCAGTTGCTGGAAAGTGCAGGTGTGGAGAATCCAGCTGCAAACTGGTCCTGCTTGCAGGCTTTCCATGGGCATCTGACAGGCCACTGTGAATTTGACATGCTGGATTAGATGAGCCTTTGATCTACTGCAGGATGACTCCTCTTTCATTCACATTCAAATCCTGTTCAAGATTTTAATTGGTGAGTGGGTTCATATGGGAAAAGATAGTCCCTCGAGTATCCCAGTACCAAATATTGCAGTCACAAGATATGGTTTCTAGCACTCCATTCTGCATTGGAATTTTGAGGACCCGGAATCCAACCTTGTAATTCTCACTGCTCTCCAGACAACAATACCAAAACAGCTTAAGAGCTTCAGCAGAAAGCATCTGCTAGAAGATGTCAACTGTGACAGGTCAACAACCTACCTTAACTTAGAGGATCAGGCAGGTTGCCCAATTTGCATAGTTAGCGTTGATGACTGGCAATAGAACTCACATACTAGACATCAATGCACAACACGCGTGGTACAAATTAAGTTCATCTGTTCACATTCTTGTGTATGTACTGTACTAGTCACATAATTTGGAATAGCTGTTCCCAATAATAATGGGAAATGTTTCCGTTAAGACTTAACAGAGCCTTGCCTGTGAGCATTATGTTATTTCCCCCTCTCTCTTAATTTCAAAAGGCATCTTTGTGCACCCAAAACCGGGGAGAAAAGAACAAGAAATTCTCTATACAAGCACCAGGGTCATTTTTTACTGAGCCCGGATTCTAATTATACTCAAGGGTTTTTTAATTGCATCACATCAGAGGGACTGGAAGTGCAGCACTGCAAGCAAACCTTGGAAGGTAACTGATCTACTTTCCTCAGCTCTAGTTTGGTGCTTGTATAGACTAAAGCATTTCACTTAAGACAATTCAGTTGCAAATAAAGAGAAAGGGCTAGTATAAATAAAGATGATTAAGGGGTTTAGTAAATGGAACTAGACTTTGTTAGCTTAGAGGAAATATGTGGAAAGGAGAGCTGAGAACAGGTTTCAAATATAAAAGCCATAATAATAATAATAATAATAATAATAATAATAATAATAAATTTTATTTATATCCCGCCCTCCCCAGCCGAAGCCAGGCTCAGGGCGGCTAACAACAATTAAAACAGTGTGACATTATAAAACATTATAAAAATGAATTAAAATCAAAATTGATGGCAACCATAAACTAAAGCTTTGTAAAGATTGCCAGAGGAGGGGGTCAGGCTGCGCCCTGACCAAATGCCAGGTGGAACAGCTCTGTCTTGCAGGCCCTGCGGAAAGATGTCAAGTCCTGCAGGGCCCTTGTCTCTTGTGACAGAGCGTTCCACCAGGTTGGAGCCGCAGCCGAAAAAGCCCTGGCTCTAGTTGAGGCCAGCCTAACCTCTCTGAGGCCTGGGACCCTCAAGGTGTTTTTATTTGAAGATCGTAAGTTCCTCTGTGGGGCATACCAGGAGAGGCGGTCCCGTAGGTACGAGGGCCCTAGGCCGTATAGGGCTTTGAAGGTTAAAACCAGCACCTTAAACCTGATCCTGTACTCCACCGGGAGCCAGTGCAGCTGGTATAGCACCGGATGAATGTGATCTCTAAGCGAGGACCCCGTAAGGAGTCTCGCTGCGGCATTCTGCACCCGCTGGAGTTTCTGGGTCAGTCTCAAGGGCAGCCCCACGTAGAGCGAGTTACAATAATCCAGTCTGGAGGTGACCGTCGCGTGGATCACAGTGGCTAGGTCAGGGCGAGAGAGGTAAGGAGCCAACTGCTTAGCTTGGCGGAGATGAAAAAATGCCGCCTTTGTTGTAGCTGCAATCTGCGCCTCCATGGAGAGGGAGGTATCGAAGATTACACCCAAACTCTTAACGGACGGTGATGGCACTAATTGCACCCCCGCAAGAGATGGGAGTTGCCCCCTCAGTCCCATGTCGTCCCGTCCCAGCCAGAGGACCTCTGTCTTCGAAGGATTTCCTTTTCTCTTGTAGAAAAGGAACGTGTTATTTGTTCTGGCGATCAAACCAGGACAGCCACTATTGTCAGATTTTCAGTCTTCACGGCAGAAGATACAGGGCGGACCCCAGTGCCTGAAATAACTCTTGTAGGAAGGGAGTTGGAGGAAATAAATCACCTTATGCTCCCTAACCCATATAAAGGCTTCTGGGTCACATTTTGATTGCTCCTAGAGTTAGGAGAGATATTCAATTCAGGCACATTTAAAAGCAAATCAACCTAATTTGCACTTTCTGAAACAATGTAATTATTTCAGTTCAACACAGCCATTCTTCAAAATTCTCTGGATTTTGCAGTGCAACCCTCCAGCATACAAAAATGCATGTACTAGGTTAAAGTGTACAAAAGTTGCATGCATTAGTGAATATAAAAAGGTAAAGGTAAAGGTACCCCTGCCCGTACGGGCCAGTCTTGACAGACTCTGGGGTTGTGCGCCCATCTCACTTAAGAGGCCAGGGGCCAGCGCTGTCCGGAGACACTTCCGGGTCACGTGGCCAGCGTGACATTGCTGCTCTGGCCAGAGCCAGAGCCGCACACGGAAACGCCGTTTACCTTCCCGCTGGTAAGCGGTCCCTATTTATCTACTTGCACCCGGAGGTGCTTTCGAACTGCTAGGTTGGCAGGCGCTGGGACCGAGCAGCGGGAGCGCACCCCGCCGCAGGGATTCGAACCGCCGACCTTTCGATCGGCAAGCCCTAGGCGCTGAGGCTTTAACCCACAGCGCCACCTGCGTCCCATATTAGTGAATATACCATATAAAAATGTATTCTATTAGGGAAAACTGTTCTGCAAAAAGGTGTGTATTAGAAAAAATTGTATACAAACCAGCATATGAGGAGAAATCTTCATAAAAATGTTGATGAGTTTTCAAGAGGATTTAAAAAAAAATTAAGTGTAAGCTGATATGGAAATGGGGACAACCAAACTTATGATTGAAAAACTGATAAACCAAGAGAATCCAAAACTGAAAGATTTGCCGGTCCCTATTTTGTGGTCTGAGCAATAAAGAGACACATTCTCATTCTGAGTAGACTTTCAATCCCATAGGACTCTGACACAGGATCCAGTAGTCCACCACTGCTGATCTTATTGTAAAACTCAGTAATTCAACCCCAGGACTAGAATACAATTTGAAAACATAGGCATAGAAATGCTACCAGCCTCACTTCCTCCAACTCCCTTCCTACAAGAGTTATTTCAGGCACTGGGGTCCGCCCTGTATCTTCTGCCGTGAAGACTGAAAATTTGACAATAGTGGCTGTCCTGGTTTGATCGCCAGAACAAATAACACGTTCCTTTTCTACAAGAGAAAAGGAAAAGCTACAAATGCAGCAAAACAAAATGACCAGGGCGCTCCTGAACAGTCAAGAGAAAACAAGCAAAAGCACACTGCAGCCAGATGTCTCCCCTGATTGTAAAGGGAGAAAAATATGTCCTCCAAGAACATGAAATTGCTTATTTGTACCTCAAGAGCCAAATGCAGATCATCAGAAGGAAGACGATCACTGGGACAGGTGAGATGGAACAAGCTAGGCCGGTATCTTGCTCTGCCAAGCTGCTGCTTTGTCCTAACTCCTTTTGGCATGTCCCACTCAAAAATGAACAAGGCTTCTCCAACACTATGTAGTGACAATTACCAACCTGGAAAGCAATAGCCCATTATGTTATTTTCAGGTCCGCTGGCATACATTCATAGAGCACTTTGCAGTGGCTTCTTTTGTCCCTTGTATGCCTTTCGCTGCCAGTGCTTGCAGTCCATTTGGAACAACTCGTTGAACTTTATTTCACTTTATGTCTTTTCGCCCAAATGCTTTTAGCTAAATACCCATATTAACAGCCGTCACAGCAAACAGAAAATGCTCATTTGTGTTTGCTGCAGTTAAAACTCTGCACTGCTTTGCTCTGACATGGGAAAATTCTGCTGCAGTGAACTAGCCTTGTGGATCAGTTTCTACCCTTCATTTCTTGGCCAGAATCATCCCTTATTTATGAAGAATGAATGGAAAAGGCAGCCTGGTGTTCTAGTAGTAGCTGAATTACAGAGTTGATGCTATTAGCTTTAGCTATTCCATGCTAAAGCAAATAAAGGATGTAAATGCACTAGATTCTGAGGTGGTAAGTACAATTTGAAGTCAGTGGAACAAAGATATAGGATCAAATTGCCTGTGACTCATTCCATCTTGCAGGCAGGCCTCCAGACAGGGAGAATTGGTTGTGTGATTGAGTTTTATATTCATGAATACATCTTGTGAAGGCAAAAACATTGTGTTGCATCTAATGGTAGTCGTACTCAAAGCAGACCCATGGAAAATAATGGGCATGACTAACTTAGATCTATTTACAGTGGTACCTTGGGTTACAGATGCTTCAGGTTACAGATGCTTCAGGTTACAGACTCCGCTAACCCAGAAAGAGTACCTCGGGTTAAGAACTTTGCTTCAGGATGAGAACAGAAATCACGTGGCGGTAGCAGGAGGCCCCATTAGCTAAAGTGGTACCTCAGGTTAAGAACAGTTTCAGGTTAAGAACAGACCTCCAGAACGAATTAAGTTCTTAACCCAAGGTACCACTGTATTTCAATAATGGACACCCACCGCTTCCAGGGGGAGGGGCAACAGTTGCAGCCTCATATTCTCCTCCTTCAACCCCACCAGTCCCTGTGGGCCGTTGTTGGGGAATTCCCCTCAGCCGGCGGTCTTAAGGGGCAGCCTTTCTGCCAAAGAGTGCAACTTTGATTGGACCAATCAGAGGCCCTGCTTGGAGGGCAGGGCCTCCATAAATCATCATCATCATTGGGGTGTTATTAGATGCTGAAGCCAATACAACCTGTTCTTAACTTAATACATGTTTGATTAGCATGAACACTCATGAGGCACTCCTGTTCTTCTACCACACTGGCAACTGCTACCCTAGTACTTGCATGCCGTTGTTGCAATCCCATGATTCTAGAAAAGTTGCAATCCTTAAACAACTGCATTGGCTGCCTATTTGCTTCTAATCCCAAGTCAAGGTGTTGGTGAGCTTTTAAAGTCCGAAATGGCTTGGGACCCAGATAGCTGGTGAAGAGCACTCAGCCTACCCATGCTTTAAGATCAGGGCACTTCTTTGGGTTTGTTCACACATTACACAGGTACAAACTGTCTGCACATGTGTAGAAGTGTTTATGAGAAATGATGCTCTCCCCTCCTTCCACCCTCCTTTCTTCTTTTTTTTTTTTCTTTTCTTTTTTCTTCTCCCCCTAATGACTCAACAAATGAAATGGATTTGTAAAAATGTTACACGGGGGGGGGGGGGAAATACGAGGCATTACACTTACACTGTAAAACAAGAAAACCCTTAATAAAATATATATATATATATATATAAAATACTTGTTGACTTGTGCAGCTCAACTACTGTGTACACAGGTGCACAGATTGTATACTCAGTAAATATTACATGTGAATACATGTTTTGTGTTCCATGTTAAGGGAGTCTCATTAGCAGTTGACCAAGGAGAAAGCCTTCTTCATTTGTGGAACGTGCTCCCCTTACAGGCATGTCAGGTGCAATCATTGTTGTCATTTCAGTGCCAAGTGAAGATATATCTGTTTAATCAAACTTGGGGGGGGGTTAGCCTTTGCTTCCGTTCATTTGCGTTTCAGTTGCCTTTGCAACTTAGTGGCCAGTTCTAGCTCTTCTTCCAGATTCTCCCATTGTTGCACTAATTCCAGGGCTGCAGAAGTCAGAGAATTGAATTCTGTGGAGAATACTAATGATAGATCTAGCAGCCATAAAAATTGAGTTCAGCCTCTTTGGTGCAGTCTGGTAGTCTTTCCCCTCTAGCTGGAAGCACGCGAAGACCACTCACATTTTGACCACTGACTGAACGTCTGTCAGCAATGACACATGACGACCACATTTGATTCAGACACGATTTCTTCACTATTGTGCTTTTAAGCCCATCTGTGCAGATCACAGTCTACCTTATTTATTTGATTGATTGATTGATTGATTGAATTTATATACCGCCCTATACCCAGAGGTCTCAGGGCAGTTCACAGAACAAAATCAAAATATAAAACCACAAAATATATAATCCAAATAAAAAGAACAACCCAATAATCCCCCCCAAAAAAAACACATTTTAAAAAGGCATAGGATGTCATAGGATGTAGTCAGAAATCAAAGGGCCTTGATGAATAAGTTCATATCATGCTGCATGTTTATATTGCTGAGTGCTTCCTTGTAAACAGAACAACAGTGCTTGGACTATACTGCTCCTCTCTTCTTCACAACTGTTGATATTTAGGTGTAGACATGATCCTGAAGAGTGAGGGAAATAGCTGAGCATCTGCAAATGCCATGGTAAAATACCAGCTACCTACAGAAACGTATTGCCATCAGCCAGAACTGAAATAAACGAGGATTTGCATTGTTCCAAATCATGTTTCACTACTTTTGGAGAAGTAGTCCAATAAATCAGAGTAAGATTCTCTTAAAGGCCCTAGAGCAGGGCTGGCTAACCTGTGGCCCTCCATATGTTGTTGGACAGCAGTTGCCATCATCCTTGACTATTGACCATGCTAGCTGCAGTGGAGTTCAACATCTGGAGGTCCACAATTTAGCCATACCTATGCCTTAAAGATTTTGCAGTTATAATAAAAGGGCCATAGCGTGGTAACAGGAAGGATAATTTTACCTTCCCTACTCCTGTGAAGCAGTAGGAGGTGACCCTTGGAGCTCTTAAGTTACAGAGGTTAATAGGTTGACCTTTCAGTGTTGCTTCAGTCTAAATGGGAAAGCTTTCCTTGGTTTTCAGTGGAGTGTAGTACTTGCACATTCAAATGCTATTATTCCCTTACTATAAGTGGAATAGGAGAGGGAGGGAGAGACAGACAGGCAGGCAGGCAGGCAGGCAGGCAGAGACCAACCAATGCAGAATAAGAGCCTTAAGGCTACATTGGTGATTTTTTCTCCTTCTCATAACTGTGAATAGTGTATGGCAGGCTAGGAGTAGCAATCTAAAACATATAGAAGAACAGGCAAATATATTACAGTATCTGTTATGTTTATTCTCTGCAGTTTGGTTGTCTTATGAGGGCTAGTTCCAACATTATTCATAAACTCCACAGAAAATTATTCCATGTGGACGTGAACCATGCAGCAGGGCATATGGTTTGCATTGGTTTGAATAGATAGAAGATGGGTAGGATATACAGTGGTACCTCGGTTTTCAAACATTATCTGTTCCAAAAGACCATTCGAGTTCTGAAATGTTTGAAACCGAGAACTCAATAGCCAACAGCTAGGCCTCAGGATCTTGCACTCAGTGGAATCCATGTGGTTCTTCGACTTCCAATGCATGTTCGAAAACCAAAGCATTTACTTCCGGGTTCATGGAGTTTGAAAATTCATTAACGGAGACGTTCAAAAACCAAGGTACCACTGTAATTATCTTGAATAAATTACTAAATACAACAGCCATGATACTTCATTTTTTTTCCTCAGCAGCATCCACATGGGAGAGGTGGCACCTGACCCCTTTGTTATGGGGTCTAGTTGGTTATAGTACAGGAAAACATTATTCTGCAATAACACTTCTATATCTTAAAAAATAAAGAAGTCTCCATTCTAAGCCAGTGTGGTGTAGTGGTTAAGAGTGGTAGTCTCGTAATCTGGGGAACCGGGTTCACGTCTCCGCTCCTCCACATGCAGCTGCTGGGTGACCTTGGGCCAGTCACACTTCTCTGAAGTCTCTCAGCCTCACTCACCTCACAGAGTGTTTGTTGTGGGGGAGGAAGGGAAAGGAGATTGTTAGCCGCTTTGAGACTCCTTCAGGTAGTGATAAAGCAGGATATCAAATCCAAACTCTTCTTCTTCTTCTTCTTCTTCTTCTTCTTCTTCTTCTTCTTCTTCTAAGCACACCTCCTTATCCTTTCAGATGACAGTATGACATCTAGGGAAGGGCCATAGCTCAGTGGTGGAGCATTTGCTGCTCATGCAGAAGGTACCTGCTTCCTGGAATCTCCATGTAGGGCTAGGAGAGATTCCTGGAGATGCACTGCCTGTCAGCACAGATGAAATGAGCTAAATGGACCAATGGTTTGACTCAGTATAAGGGAGCTTCCTTTGCTCCTATTGCTCTGAAAAATGTCAAAGAATGATTTCTGCTCCGAGGCAGGCAGGTATACAGCAGGCTGTGTCTTAGTACCAATGCACAATTCAGCCATAATTAATCCATTTAAGTGAGGCTTTACCCAAAGGTACAGGAGACGCTGGCTCAACTTAGCTAAATCATTCAGTGAGGTTGAGGGGAAGTGCATATCCCAGCTGGTCTTCCATACTCAATGTATTTTGAGTTTTGATATCAACGTTGAAGGTTACCCTCTTAGGGACAGAGCAGAGTGGGTGAACTTTAAAACAGCAAGTTTGCAAACCTGTTGGGAATGCTGATTAATAGCAGACTGAATGAAGGTCAAAGTGAAATACACACAGCCGATAACTCCGGTGGAACTGGTGAAGGTACATTAAGGATAAACTTGGCAAATCAGGCTAATTCATAATTCAGTCTGAAGGCTATTTGGTTTATTTTGATTTATGGTCTGGAGGCTATTTGAGAGAAAGCATATTAGAATGGCAGATGGCTCTGCACCTACTTTCAGAAGATAAGAGGGGAAGGGCAGAGGATAAATGGAAGAAGCATAGTTATAGCTCACACAAAATGAACTTACCAGGTTTGTAATAAAGAATTGTAATAAAGAATACAAGCGCCCTTTGAAAACTCACTGCTTCATCAAGGTTTTCTTCAACTATCCCAACATTGTAATTCCTTTCCTCCATTGGTGTATGAGTCTCCTTCCTCACCTCCCATCTGTCTTATTCATGTAACGTATGTAGTCAGTAGGGATGGGAGAAAAATTTTATTCTGTCCATATTTAGAGGTGAATATATCAAATTTGCACTCTACAAAGCCATATGAGAGCCACAACACAGCACTTATCCGAACCAAAACACAACACTTTGAAATTTGCACTTATACAAATTTTGTGATGCAGCTCACCAACCCAAGTTTATAAAAATGCACATATGAGGAGAAAGTGCATGGAAAAATAATCATAAGTTGGTGAACACAAAAGTGTTATCAGTGGAAACCACTTGCAAATATGTGTACATTAGTCAAAACTGCATAGAGAAATGGGTTCATTGGGAAAAACACACTAAAATGCTGGTGAATTTTGAGGAAGATTTGTTAAAAATGCACATTGGTGCAGAAATCTGGAGAAGATTGGAAAAATGAGAATCTGAGAGAACCAAAAGCAACATATCCTTCCATCCCTCATTGAAATGGCCAATCTAGGGATGAGCACGGCCATTCCCATAGACCACCACTGAGTGGCAGCTAGGAAAAGAGAAGATCTCTGCCCCATGCAGCTGCAGTGTTCAAGGAGCTGCAACCTGCACTTCTGTCTGAGCCATGACTGCATTGTGTACTGTTGACAAAATAAATGTAATCATATAAGTGGTGCTAGAACAGGTAGCAGTAATAGCAGGATTGGTATGGAAACTGCAATCCTAATGACCCTTTAGCAATCGCTTGTGGTACAATAATGGGCACTTCTTTTCCCATTCCCCTGTCCAAATTAAGCCTTAATTTCTTGGTCTAAAGAAATCAATAGCGGAAGTAATACCTGAACTGCCAGTCCAGTCGGTATCCAAACCTACAATGAGAAGAGGGTGCAAGCTTGTCTATCCCTTGGGCAGCGAAAACCTTCTGACCAGCTTCATCCCAACCCCCTCTTGCCTGCTCTGCCCTGTTCTTTGAGTACTAGTGTCAAGGTGACCCAATGGATATGATTTATTTGGGTATTCAAACAGCTCTTGATAATATCCCTCATAAAACAATATTAATCATTTTACATTTATGAGCTCACATTAATGATAGTGTCTTTTATCTAGATGACTCGGCAAAGTGTTTCACCAAGTCCCTACTAACTATGCATTGTCTATGTCACAGGGAAGGGATACAAATCTGGAATATAATGTTACGAACTTATAGTTTTTACACAATCCAAACTGTGCAGAGCATACAAGATGGTGGGAAAAGGTGCATTTAAGGGGAAAGCAGGAGAACAGGAGAAATACCAATTAGTAGATGTAATAGGGTTGTCATATTTCAAAAAGTAAAATTACTGACACTCGCAATGTTGTGGAGCTTATAGAAACCCACCAAAAATAGTGATTTTAAGCTGACGTATGGCAAGCCTAAGATATAAAAACTTGGTATATATTTCAAAAGTAGATATTTCAAAAGTAGATAACAGTATTATGCATTGTCTTATACCCGAAACTCTCACGGCACCGTGTAAAATGCCACGAGTAAATATTAAAAATCCACATAAGAGTCAGTTAAAATAAAAATTAAAAACCCTCAGGCATCAAACACAATAACATAATCACCACAAGTCAGCAGCATGCCATGTTCCCCGGGGAGAGGATTACCAAGATTGGGAGCCACAACCAAAAAGACCCTTTCTTTAGTAGCCACCATCTCCATTTCAGTCAGATGCAGTATTCAGAGACGGAACACAGATGACGACCTGAGTACCAGGCAAATCTATATGGGAACAGATGCTCCATAAGGTAATAGGATCGCAAATCGAATAAGGTTTTATAAGTCAATAACAACCCTTTGAATTTGGTAAGGAAACATACTGGAAGCATTTTAGCCAGTCAAAGTAGACAATACTAGGCTAGATGGAAACATATCATTTATGGGATTAATATCCTGCTACTTCCTAAGCATAAATGATCCAGTGAATCAGCATAAATGATCCAAGCATACATGTTACAACAGTTCCATAAAAAACCCTAATTTAGCAAAATCAGATTGAAATTAATACACATGTATCTTCTAAAAATATATTATTCATCAACTTTAAAAGGCTTTCCAAAAGGCGAACTTTTTGCCTGATGCTGAAAATTCATCTATGTTGGCACCAGCCTACTGAGGCTACTGAGGCCACACGTCCCCAGTGACAAGAGATATCAAGGAGTACTGCCTCCAACTATAGAGTGGTGCAACCGCATCCCAAAGACACTGAATTCCTGGACAAAGGAATCACCCATTCACAGCACATCCATCTTCTTGGGATTCAGCTTCAGTTTACTGGCCACCCTGAAGCTCATTACCAAACCCAGAGACTGATTCAGCACCTGTAGAGCTTCACCTGAGAGTCTGATGTGGCACGTGGCAGCTTCCTATGTTCCTATTAATATCTGACACTGCCTGATTGCTGGGTCTCATTCCAGGTATAACCTGGCAAAAATTAAACTATATCCAACCTTTCAGGTGCACTCTTTCCATTTCTCATCTTGCTGAAATTTTGTTGCTCTCAAATGAAGACGGCTATGTTCTGAGCCAATCATCTTTATCCTATAATTGTTTAATCACAGAAAAGTCTTTTAATAACAAGGTGTGTTTTTAAATATGCCATACAGCTAGTCCCTCTTATCTGGATTAAAGTGCTGTGTTTGGCGGCATTAGTTGGAAGTATCACTTCTCTGAGCTCTTACAAAGTCACAGGAGCGATTTGCAGTGCCCTAGCTTTCAAATTAAGATTTTATTTCATTTACGAGGGTATAAGGACATGCAATTTAAAGGGGGGAAATGTCAGGTTAATTGCTTGAAAGCAAAGGTTTCATATTTTAATTAAGCTTTAAGTGGAGTTGCTTAATTGCTCTTTGATTTTTGCTTTCAGATATGACGATATGAAGCTGGTTAAAGAATATCTCTACTGATTAAGTAATAACAATAGCAACTTCGCTGTGATTCTAGAGCCACGGGAGTTTAATGATGTGCATTTCTTTTTTTCCCCCAGCCCTGTTTTAAAATAGCAAACTTTGAGTAACTGAAGATCAAGTTCAGTTCCACTGCTGTGCACAGCAACAAAATGCTTTTGGTGCCATTTCTATGGAGGCAGAAGTACCCCCAAGCTGCATATCCACTCCTTCAGCGGGAGTGTAACCCCATCAAGAGTACACAACCTCCCATCCTCTGAGCCCACTAACAGTGCCTAGGTGTTATCTGGGTTGAGCTTCAGTCTGCTGGCTCTCATCAGGTCCATTACCAGGGCAATACAACAGTCCAACAAATCTAAAGGTAAAGAACCGCTGGATGGTGAAATCCAGTCAAAGGCAACTATAGGGTGTGGCACTCATCTCGCTTCAGGCCAAAGGAGCCGGTGTTTGTCCACAGACTGGTTTCTGGGTCATGTGGCCAGCATGACTAAACCGCTTCTGGCGCAACGGAACACCGTGATGAGTGCAAGAGTACATGGAAACACTGTTTACTTTTCCACCGTAGCAGTACCTATTTATCGACTTGCACTGGCGTGCTTTTGAACTGGTAGGTAGGCACGAACTGGGACCGAGCAACGGGAGCTCACCCTGTCGTGGGGATTCGAACCACCAACCTTCCGATCGGCAAGCCCAAGAGGCTCAGCAGTTTAGACCACAACGCCACCCACTGCATCTACTACCACTGGATGACTACTGGCAGCATACATGTGTTAACTAGGGGTGCCAAGTTATTAGCAAGCTAGCAACCACTGCTCCGTGTATGTTTTTTCATACATACCTTGCGTTGGTGTGACAATTGCCACCATTTCCCTCCCATGATGCATACACATTAACAAAGATGTCCTCTCCTGGAATGTGGCCACAAGGAGATAAACCCAAGGCTTGGCTATGTCTCTCTCCAGTGGGCTCCTCTGTATTCCCATCTGGTCTGCTTCTAGGAGAGTTAACCTGGACTGTTTTTGTCATATACAAAAATGTTTTCTGATGGCTCCCATCACCAGTATTGCTATGGTATGATTCCACCTGTCCCTGGGCCTTTAGGAAGTACTAGTATTACAAAGGACGCGGGTGGCACTACAGTCTAAACCACTGAGCCTAGGGCTTGCAGATCGGAAGGTCGGCGGTTTGAAGCCCTATGACGGGGTGAGCTCCCGTTGCTCGGTCCCAGCTCCTGCCAACCTAGCAATTTGAAAGCACACGAGTGAAAGTAGATAAATAGGTACCGCTCTGGCGGGAAGGTAAACAGCATTTCCATGTGCTGCTCTGGTTTCACCAGAAGCAGCTTAGTCATGCTGGCCACATGACCCAGAAAAACTGTCTGCGGACAAACGTTGGCTCCCTCGGCCAGTAAAGCAAGATGAGCGCCGCAACCCCAGAGTCGTTCGCGATTGGACCTAACTGCCAGAGGTCCTTTACCTTTTTTTTTAGTGTTACAAGACAGAGGAAGAGGGGTGAGACACGGCATGCACTGGAGATTTTTGATTATGCAAAGGATTGACCAAATGTGGGAAGAGCTGGCATGACCTGCATGCATATGTTTTTATCATTGGTTGCCCACTTTGGTGCCTAGAAACAGCATGGCAGATTGAAATGGGAAAATGAAACAATAAATTAAGCATGCACAGCAGCTTCCTTCCCAGGCCCCTGTCCAGCACAGTCATTTTGGCCCACACTCTTATCTATTTAGATTATCGGCAAGCTAAGTGAGCTAATAAGCATCTGCCGGTGAGGTTTTGCCCTCATCAGTATCACAAGAGGTAATTCTGACCCCTGCAAACCTGGCAAAGCGTTTGATCAGGAGAAAACAGGGAATCAATAAAAACACATCTCATCTACAGAATTAAAGTAGATTTACTCCCAATTCTCTGCGTCTGTGGTGCTCCGTCCTGCTTTCCCTTCATTAATTTGGATTAATTTAATTTCTTTCTGAGCACTGCTGCCTTTTATCTGCTGCTCAGCTTTAAGATACTAGGAGGACCTCATGTGGTTTTAACAAAACAAGCCAGATGGGGCTTCCATTCCAATGTAATGGATGATCTAGACCCGCAGTTTTTAAACGATCTAACCTCCTTTTCCCCTTACAGAATTCTAATACATACATGATATAGCTGAGTTAATTTTTAAGCTTTCTTGTACACAATACTTCACTGGGGAACTGCATTTTGGTTATTGTTTTGTTTCAAAAGGCGCATATACAGTGTCCTACTGAAGTCACTGGGTAAGTGTGCATAGAACTGTATATTCTACATGCTTATCTCTGCCATTGAAACTAGTAAAATCTGTGCAACACATTCCTATGCATTTATCACTGGGAGTAAGCCCCATTGAACTTACTTCCAAGTATACACCTAAAGGGTTGCACAGTAAAGTACTCAGCTTTGGCTGGATTTTTTTGCATCAAGACCATTTCCCCCACAGTGGGACTTGCTCCCAGTGTTTGTTGTAGCCCTAGAAGGATAATGAGCTATCCATCACTGGATGTCTTCAAGCAGAGGATTGACAGTTATGGGCTGAGGATGCAGTAGTTCTAGATTTTTTGCATCAAGCAGAGGATTGGGCTAGATGACTCGAAAGGACATCCTGTCATATTTAAATTCAATTTGCATCTATTTCTCATGTTTCGATAAAATGGATGGAGGGACATATATTGGGATAAAGAGTCCCTAAAAATGCATAATTGGTGAAAATAACATTCACAAGTGCAGTGTTTTAGGGGAAATTGCTTTGCAAAAATATGTATGTTAGGCAAATTTGCAAATAAGCACGTGTATATTAGGAGAAGATTGCAAGAACTTCTTTGGGGGTTTTTTAAAAAAAAACATAAAGTGGTGTAGAAATCTGGAGAACTGAACACAAGACTGGAAAAAATGAAAAACAGAGAGAAATCCAAATGATTCTGGGTCTCCAATGAGTTTTCTCCAGGTTTAGGGCTTATCCAGAGTTCCTTTAGCATGTTTTCCAGGCACAGGACCATATTTGAAAGCTCTGTATCTGAGGGTTTTTCATATTATTATTATTTTTTCAGAATCAGAGCAAATGACAATCCAAGGAAAACCCAATGACCATTTCCTCTGATTCTGCCGTAAAGCGCAGATTTTCTGGAAACAAAAAGAACATTCAGACATATATCGTTAAAGCCAGGACCTGCTCCTAGAAATGCAGCACAAAAAAGAAGTCTAGATAAACCCTTAATCTCACTAGTTACCTTGGCAGGTTTCTGCTTTCAGACACAGAAGAAGAAGAGAAGGAGGAGTTTGAATTTGATATCCCACTTTATCACTACCCTAAGGAGTCTCAAAGCAGCCAACAATCTCCTTTCCCTTCCTCCCCCACAACAAACACTCTGTGAGGTGAGTGAGGCTGAGAGACTTCAGAGAAGTGTGACTGGCCCAAGGTCACCCAGCAGCTGCATGTGGAGGAGCGGAGACGCGAACCCGGTTCACCAGATTACGAGTGCACCACTCTTAACCACTACACCACACTGGCTCTAGTGTCCTGAATCTGCTAAAAGTATGCCCCTGAATACTAGTTGCTGGAAACCACAGGAGAGGAGAGGGTTCTAGAGCTCAGGTCCTGCTTGCAGTTTTCCCAGCAGACATCTGGTTGGCCACTGTGAGAACAGGATTGCTGGACTAGATGGGCTTTTGATCTGGCAGGGCTTGTCCTATGTTCTTTTAGTGTATTTTTGGTTTTTATGGAAGCCGCCCAGAGTGGCGGGGTACAAATAATAAATTATTATTATTATTATTATTATTATTATTATTATTATTATTATGTTCCTTATGCGTTAAAGACAATGGCTTACTCACTTCAACTGTCCATGTATGTTTTGCTTAATTTATTTATTTGGTCAGATGAGGGCTTTTCTTATTTTACAACTCAGCTCCTTATGCTTCTCTGCCTATTACATATCAAATTATCTGCTTTGTTCCCCTTTGATTTTCCCCAAGCTGTCAAAAAACCCGAATGTCAGCGCTGCTTGCTAGCTGAAGTTCTCCAAGGGAGAGGATTCCAATTCAAGCATTAAAAAGGAAACAAACCCTTAAAACTGTTCCACAAATTAGAAGCTGGGATTTGCTCTGCTTCAGATCCCCACAAAAAAGTACCATGGAAACAGAATAAAGATGAAGTTGACCCTCGCCACTCCTTTTGATTTGCGTGGATCCTTGGAGTCATTTACAGTATGTATTATAATACAGAAACTATTCCAGAGAGTGAGCAGCCCCACATTTGCCATTGCTCTGTAATTGAAGCAGGGATTTAATTTTGCTTACAGTTATAAAACATAAAAGGTCTCTCAAAAGAAACAGAATAGTTCACAGTAAGCTCCACCACTGATCTAACAAACAGACATGTCCAAGAGCACTTCCTCTTATTCTTCAGGTTTGGGTTGCTGTTTATAATGTATACAGAAAGGAGAACTTCCTCCAGTCTTCTTGTTTCAAATGTTGCTGTTGCCTTCCAGCGTAATTGGAAGATAATCTCATACATGGGACAACATGAAACAATAAAAATGTCACTGCCACAATGAATAGTTTATTAAGGTTTGACAGATTGATTCAGTGACTTTTTGACGTAATTTTAGTCTGTCAAACCATGGTTGTATTTCCGCAGAACACTAAGCAAATAAATAAATAAACTCCAGTTTAATATACCAGGAAATGCATCAGCAGCAAGCATGTTTTACTGATGGTCAGGAACAGAAATCAATCAAGTGAATACATTTGGTATTCATCTTTTTTTTAAGTACACAAACCATACATAATTAATGACTTTTTAGCAGTGTTTTGATGTTTACTTTATGCTGAAATGAATGTAAGTTATTTCAATATGTATGTAATTTATGTTAAATAGCAGTGAGACAATGACATATTTGACCGAAACTGAATTGCAGTGAAATGGAAACAGTGCTGCCCTCATACATCCCTAGTTAGAGAGCCACAACCCCTCAACTCTATCTTAAGGGGTGGCTGGCTGGGTGTGGGTGGGTGTAGGCTAAACAAAAAGAACCAGCACTGAGCCTATCTTTTCGAGCAGCTGGCTTGTGAGATGGACAGACTTCTGATTTTTCTGATCTACTTGGTTTTTTACTAGAATCCAACCACCACCAGTTATACAAGATCTGCATTTTGATTTTTGTTTTTTATAAAAGAAAAAGGGCATCTCTGAGCATATCCTGAACCAAGGAATTTGTTTTTGATACCAGCACTGAATGGAACTCCCAGTCTTTTCACTCAAAGTCCACTCCTGGTTGGCTTTTCTTCACTGCAGCCTAATTTGGATGGGGAAAGTAGCTTCATTGCTGCTATTGTTAAAAAAAAAAAATCCAAGTCATAAACCCTACTGATCTACAGCAAACTACCCAGATATTTACTAATAGATCCAATCCACCTTCTGCCGTGTTCTACCCTAGATCAAAAAGCAAAACTGGAAAAGACCAGGCTGCTTGTTTTGTTTTGCTTTTCCTATTCACTTAGGATTCTAATAACAACATTAGCTACGATGAGAACAATATTGCATGTTGTTTGGGCCCAAGTCACTATCTTTACAAACCTGTTATTATTTGAGCTTCATAGACAGTGCAATTTGAAACTGAGGTTGAATAATTTAAGCAGATTTTGATGCTGTTTCAACTTCCCAATGAACAATTGGCTCAGTTGCAAGACAAGTTGTTGGTCCCTAACATTTTGAACTCTTCTGAAACTTCAAGGAAAGTTAAGGAATGATTTTATGCACTTTTCCCCTCAGTGTTCAATCACAAACCTGAATATTCTATGGTTGGGTTGTCCTTAATGGATGTTTTACTTTTACGCTTATAAAGTTTTCAAATTAAACTTTCTCTTTCTGTCACTCAAAGGTGGGTGGTAGGTGATGATCCCTGTTATTTTCCATCCCCATAAATTCTTTTAATTGGTTGCCAATGCTGCAGCTATACCACAGGCTCTCCTGTCAAATACTGTTAAAATGATCCCTTGTCTGGAGACAGTATTGGGCAAAAGGTCTTCCCTGCTATGCAGGGGAAATGCTAAGTAATCAATTTTCAATGAGATCAGATGTCAGATACAGAAGTGTGAATAAGACTGTCTGTTCAAGTGGACAAAAAGGATGTCAAACTAGAATAATATTGGTTCAACAAATCAGATGAGCTATTCAACACCCTAAGCAACATGGGCACAACTTGAGAAATGGCCTCAGAGAAAACAGGCGTGCAAAGATTATGGGTATGATTGAGCTAAAGTTAAGCATAATTAGTTACATGACACTGATTTTAATGAGAAAGTTGGTATCTGAAGAAGTGTGCATGCACACGAAAGCTCATACCAAGAACTAACTTAGTTGGTCTTTAAGGTGCTACTGGAAGGAATTTTTTTTGTTTTAATGAGAAAGTTAAGCATGTGCTTAATTCTCCATAGATCAATGGGACCTCAAAGTACTTAACTTTGGCTCAATCATGCCTAAAATTGTTTTGCAGAAATCTTACAAATATGATTCTGGGAAACTGCTCACTCCATCAAAAATGTTACCCTGGTAACATTCCTAATTTTGAGTGGAGGAAGAGTTGGATCTCGCTACCCTGTTTTTAGTACCGACACAGGACTTTGATTTCCAATCTCCATGAGGCGGTATGCTTAGGCACCCACAACAAGAGAGCGAGAGAGAACGATAACTATACACTAGCTATTCTCCTTCTGTACTATGAGCTTCTTCACTTTGAGTTTCTTGTTCCAGCTATGCAAAGAGGCATTAGAACTCCAGAATAGTCAGATGCCTTTGCCTCTGCCTAGTGATCCAAAATGTGTCTGCTACAGATGGGTACACAATCTAGATTACCTTAGCACATCCTATACCAAGGAAAACCTGGAAATCTGTACTTTAGAACCATTATGCACATTTTTGCATGACTTACTCCACTTCTAATTATGGGATGGAAGGACCACTGAAGTGCCAACTAGTCAGCGCTAGAGATCCTACATAGCACTGACCACTTAGTTCTTACATTCCCAAGGCATCCTCCAACCACTACTCTATTTTTGCAGGTATCTGAGCTAGAAATTTGTTCCCACACACCAAATTCCATAATTACCCAAATGGGAACAACACATGGTATGGCATGGCATAAGTGCAACTCCATCCTCACCCCCAGAATGAAGGTGGACAGGTCTTCTTCATCATTTCCCCCCTTCATGTCCACTCAAATGTCACCAGAACAAGGAGTCCTGAAAAGAATCAAATTAGGAATGTTCTTTGTCCCCAGCTGATGACAGATTGCTCTAGATATATTTTTTGGGTACCAGCTTTGACCCACACAAAAAATGAGGTGGCTAAGATATTAAATAAGTTCTTCTTAAGTCTGTTCTTCCACAGTTTCTGATTGATAGGGATCTCTCTTGACAATTCCATCCACACACCAAAAATGAACAAAAAAAGTTTATGGAGAGAGCATTCTCAGTACTTCCTCCTTGTACCACTGAATTCAGCTCAGTTGCTGAACTCTCATCATCCCTGACCATTGGCCTTTCGGGCTGGGGCTTATGGGAGTTGGAGTCCAACAGCATCAGGAGGGTACCATGTTGACCAGAATACCCTAGAGGTTTGTCAACCTCAAGCTTACTCTGAGAACAGCATCAGGCACTGTGTGCAGGATTTAATAAATTATTCAAAATATATAGTTTTTTAAACAATCATTGTTCCCCATCTCATACATTTCAGTTAGATGCAAAATATTAAAAATATGTGCTGATTTTTACTTGAGAATAAGCTATTTTTGTCAGGAAGAAAGTGGTGATCAATTTGGAAAAAATACTGGAGAGTGTCAATGTGTGTGCAAATCTTTAGTATCTTCCCTAGACTCCCCTAACACTTCAGAATTATAAATATACTGCACTCCTTTGGAAATCAACAATAAAGTATCTTGCTTCTTTTCTTATCCTGTTTTGTGCCAGTCCCGATCATTAGAAGCAAATAGACAAGAAAATATAAAAGAGAGGGGGGAAATATGAACTGCAATATAAACAATTTAAACAATTACATGAATAAAAGCACAGTCTGCTACAATAGGTAGGTCAATCTATAAAGTATGAGAATAAAGGCATTGCAACAGATGCCAACCTTCAAAGTATGCTGTGAAAAGAATACTAAGTGCCAACTCATGGCTTAGATCAGTATTTGTAATTTTTGCAAAAAGCAGAAGAAATGAAGGGGGTGTCTGGAAAAGGGAGTGGGGCTTCTTCTCTCCCCATCCCTTTTGTATTTAACACCTCAGTCCTAACCCTTTAGCAGTAAGCCCCACTGCAGTGAATAGGGCTTACTTTTAATTGCATTGTAAAGCTGGACTGAACAGCCGCAAATGCTTTTGCATGACCATTCATCTCATATGAAAGTGGGAGGGAGTATATTCAGCAAACGGGGTTGGGGGAACGTGAGAATTAAGGGTAGAGGGTCTTACCTTTAAATACCAAGTGGCTTGGCTTGGCTTGCCTTCTTCCATTCCTTGCCACCACTTCAAGTTTGGGCGTGGTTGCTCTCTACAGCCTACTCACTTTCCTGGGACAGGATGTGTCATTTCAGAAACAGAATGCCATGACTCAGGAAGCTGCCTTAGACCAAGTCAGACTAACAAGTGTCTAGTTCAGTTCTGGCAGCAACTCTCTTGGTTTTGGCCTAATGTTATAGAACAAATTGAAAAGGGGATGCCTACAAAGCACTGCTGCTAGAGTGATTCAAAGTCTAGCCCTGGTTGCATTTGATGTTTGGATGTTCTGGCCACCCTTTGTCTCCAAGAATGACTATGGAACGAGATTGGGGTTGAGATGGAAAGGTATGGTTAAACTGATTCCAGACTTCCATAGCACATGAATAAATCAACTGACCATGTCCCAGTAACTACCTTGTTGTATGTGTCCTAAATACTAAAGTGTTGACAGAGGCTATAGATGCTTTGTTTGGGTCACTGAAAGTTCTGGATGGGTAAAGGGACACGGGTGGCACTGTGGTGTAAACCATTGAGCCTTGGGCTTGCCGATCGGAAGGTCGGTGGTTCAAATCCCTGTGACGGGGTGAGCTCCTGTTGCTCGGTCCCAGCTCCTGCCAACCTAGCAGTTTGAAAGCATGTCAAAGTGCAAGTAGATAAATAGGTACCACTGCGACGGGAAGGTAAACGGCATTTCCATGCACTCCTCTGGTTTTGCCAGAAGTGGCTTAGTCATGCTGGCCACATGACCCAGAAAAACTGTCTGCGGACAAACGTCTGCTCCTTCAGCCTATAAAGCGAGAAGAGTGCCGCAACTCCAGAGTCGTTCATGACTGGTCTTAACTGTCAGGGGTCCTTTACCTTTACCTTTAAAGGTACTAAATTATGGAATAGCAAATGGCGTAAAAGGAGAGCAGCAGCATTTGTGCTTAGACAAGGGAGCTGAGTGCCACATCCAATGCTATCCTTACAGAGATAGCAAGGGGCTCATATGAAAAATGGATTCATTTTTTAAGCAACTCTGCAATTCTAAATTCAGGGATGACTCTGGCTAGTTCTTAAACTTTCATTTAAAAAAACAAAACACCTGTCTCTGCTCGTGTGTGTATGTGTGTGTGTGTGTGTGCTTGCTTATATGTCTGCATTTGTACATATTGAATTCATGCATCAATAGCCACTTTACATTCTCCCCCCCCCAAAAGGTGTGATGCAAAGGGGTGTTAATAATTTGATGTCAAAACTACAGCAGTTTCACTGATCAAGTAATTGGTGTGAATGATTGGCAGATAGTCAATAGAGTGCCTGCTGAAGAGTGTTAAAACAATCAATCACCACAGTACTATTGCTGCCAAAGATATAAACCTAGTACAGCATCCACAGTTGTATCGTGCCTAACAACAAATATGTAATATTTCAGTTCTGTTCTGCTGGGTGACCTCAGCCCCCAGGTTGATAACCATGGAAAATTAATGGTTAGTTAATGAAAAGTTAATTTCTGTACAATGCCTTTGAAGAAAATGGTTATCAGTCAGGATGACATGCACATATTACCCAGAGCATAGCCAACTGATTCAGCACTTGTTATCCTAAACACACATCTATGGATATACACTGTATGTATGAGTTCGACACACCTAGCATACTCTTAAGTTAAAGAGCTCAACAGAGCAATGGATGTGAATAAACTCAGGAATTTTCCATCTGTAGATCTGCCAAACTCTGAACCACACAAAGACAATCTTCCCTGCGCCTGGCTTTGTCTTACCCATTTCTTAATGATTAGCTGGAAGTTAAGGTTAGGTCCTGTTCTACCTTATTTCCATTTGTGCAAGGACTTGCCACTGAGGACATCCCACAGCAGAGGCAATTCACCACTTCTAATAGTATATGAGTGCTTTACAGCAAGAATAGCCAATGTGGAGCTCTCCATCTGCTATTGAACCACAACCTGCATTATGTCTGACTGCTGGCTATTCCAGCTGAGGCTGATGGAAGATCTACTCCAACAGCAACCAGAGGGTGCCATGTTGGGTAACCCCTGCTTTGCAGCAACTTATCACATATTTTTGTCCGAATGATTCAAACGTGCAGCCGATATTTTTCTGCCCTTTGATAGGAGCAATCAGCTCTGCAACACTTGCTGAGTAGATACAGTCATCATTGGACATTTTTGCCAACAGTACTAGAAAACTTTTAACTGTATTTACTTGCAGGAACAAAATTATAGCAGTTTAAAACAGGCTTTTTGGAAAGGTTAACTTCATTTATAATTGAGTGCATTTGATATTAATAAGTATAATAGAGCTGTATTTTCAACGTGGCACAGAGCTGCAGATTTTTAAATTATATATTAGCATGGTATTAAGCTGGTTTTATTTTCTGAGCACTGCGTCAATTGCTGTTGTTCCTTAAGAAGCATGATTATTCCCAAGATGATTATGCATTCAGATAAACAATCAATGACATTAATCAAAGAATGTTTTTAGTAGTGCCGAGTCAAAACAGGGGCATCAGGAACACTTTTGTACCATCCGAAAAAGATACTTCCTTTTGATGTTTGTTTGAGGGGATCAAAAGGTTGTAAAATGTCAGCAAAAGAGTGAACAAGTTGAGCTTAGTGTTTGTAAGGGTGGGAGGATGTTCAGGGGATATCACTGCATATTGCACATTCACTTTTGTGACAAGGAGCGCCACACAAAGCAAAAGTATGCAGTGATTTTCCATATTTCATCAAATGTTTAAGCTACAGGCTAATGGGGAAAAACACCACAACATACTCTGGGAATAGATATTTATGCTTCATTACAGATCTCAGATATAGCTTAGACCTGCCAAATATATACCTTCTCCTGGAAGAAAGGTACAGAAGTCCCACAGCACCACCTTCTGGGCCAAACCTTCTGGGAAGGACTGGAGGCACTGTAACATCTTGCCTTCTAGTCCCACCCATGCCAGATGACCAAGAAGGCTCAATGCTATCAAAAGTGGCAGAGAAGGACATGCTTTCCATATTCTCAAGGCACCTAGCTAAATCAAGGAGCAAGTTACAAAGCCTTCATTCCAAACAGGATTGGCCAGTAGCTGTTATTGGGAGATGGGAAGTTGCTGAAGTAGCCAGTGTGATGCAATGGTTGGAATGTTGGCCTAGGACTTCTCAGTCTGAGTCATGAAATTCACATGGTGATCTTGCCTCACCCGGTTGTTGTGAGGATAAAATGAGGAGGAAGAGAACCATGTATTCCACCTTGTGCTCCTTGGAGGTAAAATGCAATAAATAAATAAATGGGAGGTCGTGACCCCTCTCCTTGATAGGTGCTTTGCACCATGTAAGGTCTCAGGCATAATAGTTACTGTACTTTGCTTTGTATGGTCTCACCTTCTACCTGATCCTTTTTACCTGGAGATGCCTGGGTATCTTCTTGGTACCTTCTGAAGATAGGATTTGATGCCTATCTCAACAGACTCACATATTCTCATTTAAATTAGCTACTGCTTTATATTAACTTCTGCTGTTTAATCCATTAGTTGCATTAGTTTTACAGCGTTACTGTATCCAGTGATTAACTGCAGCTCTGTTTCACTCCTGCCTAATCACAGCATCCTGATCACAGCTCCTGATGTTGGTTGCTGGATTCTAAAACCCTGCTTTGGATTCCCATGCCACAGATGTGTGTGTGTGTGTGTGTGTGTGTGTGTGTGCGTGCGTGTGCGTGTGTGTTTTAACAGTCCAGATTGCATTTAATTGACATGAAAGACCTATTTGTTTTCATGCTGTGAATAATCAACTGAAAAACTCACTTTCATTAGCTTTATCAAACCATTGTTGGCAAACATCCTAAAGTTTCCATATAACATCTGCAAAAGTATTAAAACTAATTATGAAGCCATCTGGAATAAGAAGAGAATCTTTTTTTTCTTGATTTTTAAAGGGTCCTCCATGAATAACTGGCTTCATAATAAATGGAACGTCAAGCAAATGATTATAATAACAACAGCAGAATCATTGAGGAAGGATGCAAGGAGATTTACATCAAGAAAGTCACAATTGCTCATTAAGAGAGAAACATCACAGAGACACTGCCATCCACTGCTACTTAAGGTCTACTTCATATGTCACCTGCAGTGGCAAAGTTGCTGCCATCTGTGGCTCCACACTGCCCCCTTGTTCCCATGGAGGCCAGCGTTAGGTAGAGAGTGGGCCACCGTGAAGCAAACAGAAACAGCAGGCAGTCGTAAGTGAATATGTGAGACCTGTACTGGATCTGTCCAACATTATGACCCCCTCTGCACTATACATTTTAAACAGTATCATACCACCTTCAAAAATCATGAGTTTCCCCCAAAGAATCTTGGGATGTGTAAATAAGTGTGCCGAGCATTGTTGGGAGACCTCTGTTCACTTCACAGAGCTGCAATTCCCAGAATTCCCTGGGAAGAGGGGTTGATAGTTAAACCACAGTGAGAACTGCAGCTGAGACCACACTATCACAAAGCAATGCATTAACCACTCCCTGGATCCACCCTGTTAAGCCCTCATTACAAGTGGGGCCAGCCCAATACATTTTAGCACCTGAAGCGACTCACAAAATGGCGCCTCTCCTCACTAACACCAGGGAAGAAGGCATAAGTGAAGACCTATATCAGGAACAAGTGGGGAATAAAAATCTACATCAGGAATAGGTTGTGGGTGAGAAATCAAAACAACCTTACCTGATGGTTGAAGTGGGAATCAAAGGCCATCACTTGGTGTGGGGCTCACTCTGAATCATGCTGGGTGGGTTCAGACCCCAGGAGACCCCAGAGGGCAGCCCCTGCCATTTCCTCCCTACGGGTGGGATGAAACCAGCAGTACCTCATATTCACAAAGAGGCCTTGAGGAGGCAGCATTGGAACATGCGGCAGCCATCACTACCATTGCAGCAGTGGCAGTGTTCAAGTCTGGGTGCCATTTTGTTTTCAAAGTGTCTTGCAAAATTGTTGCAGTGCTAGAGAGGACACTTAGGAGCAATTGTGTCTTGAATTTCCTTGCATGGGTCAATAAAGAACTAGACTTAACTGCCAGCTCTAGCTACTTGAAACCCTCTGATTCTATTGTAACAGGTCCTCTACCTCTGCAAGTGTGGGGAGGGACTGGTGCTGTAAGATCAAACTTCACCATATGACGGCTTGTCCAGATTTATGGTGATGGAAGAATAACATGCACTGTGCAGTTCCTTGGCTCTTAGCTCTAGGCCAGCTCTTAAACTTTCTGCAAGTTGACTATGATTTCCAAGTCCCTATTGCTACTAATTGAACAAGGGAAGAAACATGCCAGCCGTTGTTTGCCATAAGACCAATTTCAGATGCATAAATGATAGATGCAGCCAGAAAGGCATTATCATAATCATTCCTCCATATAAATGTTTCAGATGTTGGAGTTCAGGCCTGTTAGCTCATGGCGAGACACTCGCTGCTAAGCTACTGACTAAATGCATTAATATGGATTTCCCCCCATTGTAATGAACTGGTGCTCTCAAGGTGAAAAAGAGCATGAACACATGGAAGGAGCCATGCAGTTCACTCCACAAAAGGAGAGCACTGAATTAGCAATGATACTTGGCCTGTGCACCCAGCGTGCCATTCTATGATAAATGCCTAGGAGAGCCCAAACTGTCAGCTGTGTTCAGAGCTTGCTTCTGTTCCTGATATAGGAGACTACCCCTGCTATCAATAAGCAGCAGCTCCTTGCTTTTCACGTAAGTACAGGGTTTTTTTAAAAAAGTGTTGGAGCAAAATGAAGCAGTGGTGTAGAAAACAGCAGGAACAAATCAGCATCCTTTGTCATATCACCATGCACCAGGTCTGATGGATGTAACAGTACAGCATATTGATCTGAAACTCCTTCCCCCCTGCCCCAAACCAAGTGTTTGGTTAAAAATGTTTATTAGCAGCTGAGACTGTCCATCCACCCTCCCTGCTTTTTTATTTCTGTTCTTAATTAATTTTCATGGATGGAATCCAAGGAGCTGCTCAGAGTTAGACAAAGGTGCTTGGACTCACCCAGTGGAATTTTCCTTTGAACAAGACTGCATCAACAGAAGTATAGTGTCCCAATCCAGGGAAATAATAGTACCACTCTATTCTGCCTTAGTCAGGGGCAGTGGCGGAGCAACATGTTGCAGCCCCTGGAGTGGAGAACAGGCAGAGGCGTGGCTGGCACACATCCCGGGAGTGTGGCGTGCCACCCGCGATGGCACCCTTTCCCCAAATGGTACCCAGTGCAGCACACTCCCCCCACCCCCACCCCACCCCGTACACCAGTGGTCAGGGGTACCAACTTGAACAAAAATATTGAGAGGGGAGCAGGAAAATCCAGACAGGAGCCAATGGACCATAGCATCTCCCACAAAATGGAAAAGTTGGATGGGTCATTCCAATTTAATGTATGTCATAGGGCGATCCTTAACCCAGGATTGACACTGCCAAATTATCACCCAACAGATGGGCTATATGATTCAGGATGCACACCCAATGCCTACACCAAAACTTGCCGATATCTGTAATCAATAAAGTTGTGGCCTGCTAAATCCCAATATGTTTGTCCTATGATTATTTGCATATTCCATGCCTTGGCCCCCACCAGCCGTGGACTCACTGGACTCACCCGCAATTGCAGGACCATTGGCATATATTGCATTATTCTTAGTTGCTACACTATAGTGCCAATCCATGAGAGAAGGTTGTTGCCATCTTGTGCCCTGGGATGGGATGCTGACGGTTCCGGCAAGGGCAATTACTTGGCTAATAGAAGCCTATTGCTTTCCTTTCCCTCCATTTTTATGCCTGTTCAGGGAGGACACTGCTGTCAGCTGCTTTGAGCAAAAGGGATAAAAAGTTATGCGCAAAAGAGAGGCGTAATAAACATTTTCATTGCCAGCAGAAGTTTTAGCTCTGCTGCTCATAATATAACAAAATGAAAATATCTGTCTTACAAAAGAGGGAAGCTGTACAATCCATCAAAATGTCATGGATCTCAGATAAGGGGCCCTAGCAGCCTGTCTGCATTTCTTTGCTTTCTGCAAACTAGGTCTGAAGAAGAGGCCATGATCCAGCTAGCAATCACTGTTCAGCAAGACCAGCTGTAAGCTGGAAATGTGGACACAGTGAGTGAAGGTTTGCTCTGCTGTCCCAGGGATCCCATGATGTAGAAGTCTGTGCTGGAGTATTATTCTGTGGAGCACAGGAAGTGGGCTTAGAACTGAGGGAAGGCACTAGAAACCTTTGTCACCTGCTCTATCTATAACCGAGCAATATCTCTCTCGTTCAAGAGGACAAGTTACCTACCTTCTCTCTTGTTTTCATCCTGCCTGGCCTACAGTCTGCTTATCTGGCCTGGCCTATAGACTACTTACCTAAATTTAGCACATAGCCACGGCTTTTTTCAGCTGGAACTCAACTCCAGCACCTCTCAGGTGGGCGCCATTGCCACTCTAAGAGAACAAGAGAGAAGTTCGCGGTGAGTTCCAGCACCTCTTTTTCTATAAAAATAGAACTGTGCATAGCTAGCATTGGGCAGTGCAGAAGCATTAACAAAACAATACTAAGAGCCCTCCTCTAGCATCCTGTTTCACGGAGTAGCCAGACAGGGGCTTATGGAAGCCCACAGGCAGGACATGAGTGCAATAGCCGTTTCTTTTCTTTTCTTTTTTTATATAAATTTTTTATTAGTTTTCCATTTTTAAAAAACACAACAAGAACAACATACAAACAAACACATAAAATCATATTTTCTTAGCCTCATTTTCATAAGCCTCTTTTCTCGGACTTCCCCATACCTTCCCCTTTTTGCATCCTTTTTTTTTTTTTAACAATTATTCAGCAACCCTTTTAACCAATTAAATTTAAATTTGTTCTCCTTTTCAATTTCACCCTAAATCAAACAAAATTTACCGCTGTAATTCTACGTCTTCCTTTCCCTTAACATTTTAGCACTCCTCAATTTTATGGTAGTTCTTAAGATATATTTTAAACTTCTTCCAATCTTCCTCCACAGTCTCTTTCTCTTGGTCGCGGATTCTGCCGGTCATTTCTGCCAGTCCCATAAAGTCGATCACTTTCGCCTGCCATTCCTCCAGCGTGGGTAGCTCTTGTGTCTTCCAATACTTTGCTAGAAGAATCCTTGCTGCCGTAGTAGCGTACAAAAAAAAGTTTTTGTCCTTCCTCGGCACCAGTTGGCCAACCATACCCAAGAGAAATGCCTCTGGTTTTTTATGAAAGGTGCATTTAAGTACTTTCTTAATCTCATTATAAATCATTTCCCAGAAGGCCTTAATCTTTGGGCAGGTCCACCAAAGGTGGAAGAAGGTACCTTCAGTCTCTTTACATTTCCAACATTTATTATTGGGCAGATGATAAATCTTCGCAAGCTTGACTGGAGTCATGTACCACCTGTAAATCATTTTCATAATGTTTTCTCTTAAGGCATTACATGCCGTGAATTTAATACCTGTGGTCCATAACTGCTCCCAGTCAGCAAACATAATGTCATGACCTATGTCCTGTGCCCATCTAATCATAGCTGGCTTCACTGTCTCATCTATTGTATTCCACTTCAACAGCAAGTTATACATTCTTGATAAATTCTTAGTATTGGATTCTAACAGTTCTGTTTCTAATTTCGATTTCTCCACCTGGAAACCAATTTTCCTGTCTTGTTTATAGGCCTCCATTATTTGAAAGTAATGGAGCCAATCTCGTACCTTGGACTTTATTTTCTCAAAACTTTGTAGTTTAAGTTCACCACCTTCTTGTTCTAAAATTTCAGAATATTTTGACCAATTAGTTTTCATATTAAGTTTCTTTACCTCCTTAGCCTCCATTGGTGAGAGCCACCTGGGAGTTTTATTTTCCAATAAATCCTTATACCGAATCCAAACATTGTACAGTGCTTTCCTAACAATATGATTTTTAAAACCCTTATACACTTTAACCTTGTCATACCAAATATATGCATGCCAACCGAAACTATTATCAAATCCTTCCAAGTCTAGAATGTCTGCATTTTCGAGAAGTAGCCAGTCTTTTAGCCAGCAGAAAGCTGCCGATTCATAATACAGTCTTAAGTCCGGCAGGGCAAACCCCCCTCTTTCTTTAGAATCAGTGAGTATCTTAAACTTTATTCTGGGCTTTTTGCCCTGCCAGACAAATTTAGATATATCTTTCTGCTACTTCTTGAAACAATCCAGTTTATCAACAATTTGTAATGTCTGAAACAGAAATAACATTCTAGGCAATACATTCATGCAATAGCCGTTTCTTGCCAATACTCCCCAGAGGCTGGTATTCTAAGGCATGCTGCCTCTGCTGCCATAGGTGGCCAATAGCTACATATGGCACCAGCATAGCCATTGAAAGCGTTCTTGTTCATGGATTTGTCTAATCCCATTTTAAGCCATCTATGCTGGTGGCCATCATGGCACTGGTGATTTAACCCTGCCTGCTCTGCAGTGCAAATGTACACCATTTGACTGGATATCTGAAATGTAGAGCATCCACTGCATCATGCAGATGAAGTGGGTTGCTTGAGCTTCTAAGGAGCATTTGGCTCATGGATTTGCATTGATGGAAATGCAGCCTAGAATGTGACAGACAGGAAATATCTCTCCCTTCACTGGGGATCATGGTATATTGTAACTACTGCCAAAGGGAAGCTACTTCTGAGATTGGTACCAGAGATTAACATACCTTTTTAAGAAAAAAGACCATGGGAAGAAACTAAAGGTACTCTAAGCATTTCAGTCAAGACCTGGGGTTCTCAACATGGCACCCATAGAATGGGTTTGGGGTGGATTTTTGGAAGACACCTGTGTGTGAATTCGTTTTATATGTGTGGATATCAGTGCATGCTGAAGACAGGCAAAGACAGGTAAACTAATTCCAGTGTTCTGGAAGAAGGAAGTTCACCAATGTTGAAGCAATGATTCTTCAACCTCAACTTCATTGAACTTGTCATGTTGTTCAGGTGCCTGATTATCATCTTCCAAAGCAACTACTCTATTCCAAACTTTAAAATGGAAAACTTAATGCTGGTGGTCAACAAAAGAGGTTTAAAGACTCTCTCAAGGCAAATCTTTTTAAAAAGTAGTATAAACACCAACAGCTGGTGGCCTGCAAGAACTCCAATTGGAGAACAGCCTTTACCAAAGGTGGCATGGACTTTGAAGACACTTAAACTCAGGACAAAAGGGAGAAATGAGCTATGTAAGAAGAAGGCACGCTTGGCAAACCCTCACCATGATCAACTCCCACCCGGAAACCTATGTCCTCACTGTGGAAGTATGTGTGGATCCAGAATTGGCCTCCACAGTCACCCACGGACACACTGTTAAGACCGTGTTCACCAAAGAAGAAGACCCATGGAACCCAATGGCATTCCCAGAAAGCCCCCCCTGGAGCCTTCCATTGTATCCTCCCACTCCATTTTTAAAATTAAAAAATCTAGTATGTTTTTTGTTTGTATTGGAGTTGCCTTTTTATGGGAGGTGTTGCCTGATTTTTTGTCTGTGTTCTTTTCGGAGGGGAGGTGTTTTATGTGTTTTAGTGGGGGGGATTCTGAGCATCACCAGTTTTCCTCCTGCAAAATGGGGGTTTTAGTGGTGCCCACAGCAGCTCCGTAGATTTCCAAATGTTCCTCCAGACCTAAAACATTTGGGGATCCCTGGTCTAGAATGTCACTTCAGAGCACTAAACTAGAGTAGGTTCTACTAACCTCCATTGTTGCTCACTGCCTGACTTTGAATAAATCTTCCATCCTTTACTTTTTTGACATATTAACAGCAAAGGAGATACTAGACAAAGAAATATAAAACATCTCATAAACTTGGAACTGTCTGGCTGACTATATTTTAAAGTAAAAGTTTGGGCTATCTTTTATCTTGTTAGACATCCAGATTCTTTCATTTAATATCAGTGTATGTCTTCACACTGTGTGCCATTTTCTGTAGGTAAAAACCAGGTGCAAAGCAAAACAGAAAATTAAGACCAAGAAAATCACTGCTGGGAAGCTAATTGTTTGAGCTTTAAAAGGTATTGCCAGATTGTATAACACACTTCTTCAATTTAGTTACTTAATGCTCATTTCTTGATATATCTCTAGCCCAAGGATGCTCTGCATGACAAACTAATTAACATCAAGGTGGGAATTAAATGCTACTCACTTAGTAATTTTGTGTTCTAGGCTATACTTCCAATCAAATTAGCACCTCGGCAACGTGAGATTTTTTTTTTATCAAGGAAGCATAAGTTCTGAAAAGAACCTCAATAAGATTTTGTTAAAGAAGAAGCTCAGCAGTGCAATCCTGTGCACGTCTACTTTGAAGCAAGTTCCATTAGGGTCAATAGGACTTACACCCAAGTAGGGATGGGCAAATCTATTTCAGTTCTTTCAGTTACATATTTTTCGAATCTTACGTACACTTCTCCACATCAGTTTGCTTTTTTTTGTAAGTTCTCAAAATTCATCAGCATTTTATGGTGAATTTCTCCCAATATACACGTTCGCATCTGGTTTTGCTAAATATACACATTTTTGCAAAGAACTATATTGTATGTTATTTTCACTAACAGATTCATTATTATTTACCACATCAAACACATTTTTGCACATGTTAGATGACCAGAAAACTGCATTGCAAAATTTGGAGAAATGCACATTTTGACGTGAGGTAGTGTTTTCATTCAGGTATTGTTTCAGAAAGTGCAAATTATGTCAAGTGCCCCTCTAAATGAGAACCAACAACTATCCCTGCCCTACATCCCAACTCCCAAGTAAGCATTTGTAAGATTTCAGTGTAAATCAATGCTATCAAAATTATTGGGTTGGAGGTTTTTTTCCCCCAGGAATGTCGTTTTTCTAGATTCTTTTCTCACAAAATTCACTTCTCACCTAAACCATGTCTTTCTGTTTAAAAGCCTGACAACCACATAGCAATTAAATCTTATATAGACATTGTGATGTAAGAAACCAAGACTTTGATGAACTAAGGAGATAGTGGGTGAAATCTCCGGGCCACAATCATCCCATACATTTAAAGCACTATGATGCCACCTTAGACAGTCATGGCTTCCCCCAAAGAATTCTGGGAGCTGTAGCTTGTTAAGGGTGCTGAGAGTTCTTAAGAAATCCTCATTCCCCCCTCAGAGCTATCATTCCCAGACCAGCTTAACAACCCTTCTTTGCGGAAAACTCTGAGAATTGTCACTTTGTGAAGACAATAGGGGTCTCCTAACAACCTGCATATATGGTGTGAATGTGGCCCTAGTCTCTAGCCACAGCAAGTCACAGAGTCAAAGGCCATCATATACGCTCTATCTTCTGGTCCATCGGCCTTTTCCATTTCTCTTTTTGTAGGTAAGTGCTGCACATGTTTCCACATACTTTCAGGGCTGGATAATCACCTAATTGCTGAGGTGCTCAAACATGCCTTATCAATATTATCCACATTTCCTCTGTTGGCACTGCTTTCCTGACAACTCACAGTGATCATTTTTTGTTATTAGGTCTGTAAAATCTTAAAATGACATTCTTACTAATCTTTGGTCTGGAGCTATATTATTCGGTGGTGTGTGTGTGTGTGTGTGTGTGTGTGTGTGTGTTTCTCCAAAGGCAAATTTTGATCCCTCCACTGAACTGCAAAAAGCAACTTTTGAACTCATTCTGTCTTTCCCCAACAAATGGCCCGGTCAACTTGCTAGCTAAGCAAAGCATCTAATGAACTTTAATATTGTTGTCTATTTGGTTTATTACTAATAATATCTCTTCTTCACTGGATAATAAATACCACCAAGATAGTAGCTGTCATGGTTTAGGTTTTATGTTACTTAAAGCAACTTGAATACAGTTTTGGCTAAACTCCCTCTTAAGCATTTTTCCCCCTCTGTCTTAATGAGCACAGATTCAGCATTTTATCAAAGTAGTTTCTTGAAGAAGAATTTAGCATTCCAGTCTCTCTCACTGGATGCCTGATCTCATCTGACTAATTGATTTTGGCTAATGGTCCAGTGGCTTGTTTTGTAGCTTCTGCTCTGTTAAATGAAAGAGTGAGAAAGTCCTAGAGCATCAGGTCATCTTCCACAATGGAAAAGAGTAAAACCAGCCGTGCAACTCATATTCAACCATCTGGAAAGAACAGTTAATTCTTCTTGGGGATGAGGCTTTGTAAAGCAACTTTAAGGCCTGATTTTAACATCAAGCAAACACATCTCTTTTAATGCGATGGGATATGTTTTTGAGGAAGTGGAGTATATTAACTCCATATTAAAATAATCACCTGATGGATATACAGAAGCCTTTGCTCACCATTGCTGGAGTCAGACCAATTTCAGATATTTTACTGATGCCTGGTGAATAAGAATCTGTCATGGTTTATTCTAACGTGAAGCAACCACATTTTGTACAATTTCAAAAACAGATTGTGCATTGTTAAACAAGTTTATATGCATCTGCAGTTGTGCATATGGGATCTGATAAGGAGCAGGATTGCTAATTTAAAAGAAATAGATAAGGAAATGATAAAAAATAAATACAAAATGAAGATGAATATTGTTTTCTTTCAGCCTTCATAGCCTCCAAATACTATCTCCAACAGCTACAGTTTTTGGCCCTTGAAGAGATTTCTTCCTCACAACCCTTCAGTAGAAATTAGCCTAATCTCATTTTCTTATTCAGCCAGCAGCTTGGAAAATCCCAGGGCAGGCCCTCAGCTGTGTTTGTTCTGGCTCCTTGTTCTTCCTTCTCCAACCATTTTCTCAATTATAGCTATCCAAGTGGGGGCTGAACAAAGACCCTCCCAACTGCTGCACAGTGAAATTATTAGAATTGAGGGGTAGTCCATGTGGTGGCCTCCAGATGTTGGACTCCAACTCCAACAGTCAGTCCCTGCCAGCATGGCCAGCTATCAGGAATGGTGGGAGTTGGAGTCTAGCAAGATGTGGTAACTAACAGTAATCTGAACTGAAATACATTGGCAAGCCCTGGATTAGGTGCAATACATATAGATCCCTGGATTCAAATTCTTACTGGAGTGGTGTGGGGTCTTTCTGTGGGGAAGCAATTCCTGTACCATGAAGGGCAAGCATGGCTTAAGCTTTTATATCTTTCAGGTCCCCTTCATCTCCACCACTCTGTGGTTTTCACATGGTCACTCCTTCTGTGGGTCTGCCACAGCTTTTTTTTTTTTACAGCCTATTAAAAAGGTATCAAACAACATAGGGATTTTAGGGAGCAAACTATTTAAACAGCTAAGCTCTGCAGCTTCACCACCTGACTCCTAGCCCCTTCACCCTCTTTATTGTGGCATAAAACTCATTCGTAGGTAAAGATTTAAAAATGAAATCTTTTGCAATTGCTATCTTGTCTGTCCCACTCCACTGCTCCTTTCCTAAAGGGGTATGCGGGGAATGAGGAAAGGAAAGAGAGAGAAATTAAATTGTTTGAATGGGGAAAATAGCAAAAACATGGAACTTTTCTCAAGTGAGGCATCTGAAGGCTGTAAAATAAGATGGGATGTTTGAGGAGCAAATGGAGCCTGACAAGTTCATCTAAGGAAATACTGAATGTGGCCTTTTAAAAGATTTTTGCTATTGCTAAGTATAAAGGGAAGGAGCAGGTTCTTAAAGGAGTTGCCACTGAAAGTGTTATCAAGTAGTCAGAGCTGAGATGAATTTACATGATACAAATATATTTTTCACATGCGTCTCTATGACCCAAATCACCTGCTTAGAGAGCTAAGAGTCAAGCAAGTGTATTTAACCTGGCTGCTTTGAGTTTGGGCAAAAAAACCAGTGGAATATATAAGCAGGTGGAAGCATGGAGTTGAAATAAGATAAACGACCCACATTTGCCTCCACATGCATTGATATTTGCAGTTCCTGTGCATAAGGGAAGTGAGTTCTTACTGTATAAAATATACATCTTACTTTGTAAGAAGTCCAATGTTCAAATGACTACACAGCCAAGGTTTGCAAAGTGGCTACATAATCCATCAAAAGTTGGATCCATTCAAATCAACAAAGCCCATTTGGTTTTCAGTTCAGGGCAGCAACCAATTAGCATTATTGTTACACCTTTAATCTTGTTGTTGTTGTTGTTGTTGTTGGCATCAGTCTGCTTTGAGAGACAATGGAGTGTGCCTCCAGGGGTGAGGTCAAATCACTGCATTAGCAGCACCTAAGTAACCTCCCCAGGACACAAGCCTGGTCAGTGTGTATAAAGGTCCTGGGCTGCCTAGATAACAAGATCCCCTTCTTGGTCTCGCTGATATGGGCCAAAGGAAAAGAGAGCAATACGTGTGGCATCAGCTTGGCTGCAGTTGTTGTTGGAATGAGGCCAACAAGGCACCATCCAACTGTTTTAGGGACTCCACTCTGGATTTGTGTAGGGTTTACTTCTTAGCCTTTTCTTCTCCCACATGGCAGCTGCAGTTTAGGATCAAAGTTTTCCTTCTCCTTCCCAGGTTGACAAGCCCCATCTGCCCCTCACTTCCCTCTTTAGCATGTGCAGAAACCACCTTCCTGACTATTGGTCTTGTCCACACAATCCACCAGAGCCTGTCTTCGCATGCAGGGGAAGTCCCTAACTCACTGAGGATTTGAGACCCAGCGGCTACCCTCGCCTAGTTTAGCCAGCCAATCAAAACCATTCCCAGGGTGTGACTGCTGACAGCTTTTAGGAACCACAGGTGAGAGCTGAGTGTGGTTGGGGACCAAAGGTGGACAAACTACCTTTGGTAGCATAATGTGTCCCCTACCAGAGGAACTCCTCCTCCTCTAACACCCCTTTCATCCTGTATGGTTACTAAAAACATGCACTGGAGTGAGGGGAATTCAACCCCAGATTGGCATCATGTTCAACAATGTGAAAGTATTCCTTTAATTTGCTTTCAACTCTTTTTCTCCCTTCCAAGTTCCCAACGAAATTTGTATGCAAGAGCTCTTTAAACATAAAAGGTAATTAAATGACAAGACCCATCATAAATACAGAGCTCCTCAAACAGAAGGAAAGCACGCTTGGCCAAAAAGATATTAATTAAATATAATCTGATTTTTAAAAGTTAATTATATATCTTATGTTGTCCTTATTCAATAGTACTGTATTGGGAGGATAGAAATCGGAGCATTATTTAAGGGCTTCTCTGCCTTTAACTTCTGCCTATATTTCTTCCTATGCACATAAAAAGCTGGCCCATCTACCTCAGTGTTGACCACACATGGGTTGGGAACCTTTGGCCTTCCAGATGTCTCTAAACTTCACCTCCCAACAGCCCCAGCAAGCTTGACTGCCAGTGTTTCTTTAGGGTTTCTCCCAGCCCTTTCCAGAAACGATGGGAACTGAACCTGGGATGTGCTGCCTACAAAGCAAATGTTCTACCACTCAGTTATGGCCCTCCTCTAAAGTCAGGGTTTTTGACTCCAGTGGAACGCTTGAAAATAGATCGGCTGAGAAAGAACAAGCAGAAGAGAAACTGACTATGCGTTCTCAGTGAAATTATTGTACTGAGGCGAATTGGAGTGCTCATAAAATGTATGAAAGACTTTAATGCCTCAGGGTCTTATTAGAGCAGCGGTGCAATCTTGTACATGTCTGCTCAGAAATCAGTCCTACTGAGATCAGTGGGGCTAACGTCAGGCAACGTGTGCACAGGATTGCTACCTAATTGTTCAAAGGCACCAGGAGGTTTCCAGGTACATTCAGAAGGTCAGGAATATAAAGGTAGCTTCTCCTCTACTCTTTTTCCACTTAAAGTCAAACAATGCTGAATATCAGCTCTTACTCTTAGCATATATAATATAAAGGATGAATTGGCCAGAGATGTTAGGGTTCCCCTGTACCTCCCTTTGTTGACATGGTTTGCAGTGTAGATGTGACTTGCTGCATTTATCTTTTCTGTCCTGGGTCTACGATATTGCAAAGATAGTTGTTGCATGTAATTGTTGTTATCCATGCCGTTGGACATTTGTCAGCATAGTTGAAGGTGCTGTGACTTTCCACGGATCCTCAGAATACTGATTACATGGCCACACAACAGATATATGCTGCATGTTGGCCAGGAAGTACTTTCCCCTGACATTTTAAATAAGTCCCTCGCAGCTTGAGTCTAAAAGTCTTTGTCACGGTCTGGTCTACGGGCGATCGAAGTCCTGGCTGAGGATGGTGAGACCAGGGGCAAGATGGCGGGGTGGGAGCAGGAGCGAGAGTCCAGAAGCCCAGAAGCCAGGGGTGAGAGGGTCAGGAAAGCAGGGAGTCACAACGTCAAGGGTCCGAGGGTCGAGAAGTAAGGAGTCACGAAGTCAAGGGTCTGAGGGTCGAGAAACAAGGAGTCAAAAAGCCAAGGTCCAAGGATCAGGAAGCAAGAAGCCAAACACAGCAAGGCAGGAAACGTGTTGTTGTGGCAAAGAGTCAAAGGGAAATGCTGACCTTAAATCCCTTCCCAGCTCTTGCCACCAGGTGCAGTGAGTTACCAAGCGGCCTCACCTGTACGGCCACTCCTTGCCTCTCCAGAACAAACTTAGGAAGGCGCCAGGCCTGCGAAGCCCTACTGGTCACAGGGACTGGATCCTGCACGCACTCCTGACAGTCTTCTTCTTACGTAAGAAGGTACCAGGTATACCCTGGGTAGGCAGTGAACATCATTCTTTTCCCTCACAAACAATTAAAAACCATAGCTCACTCTCTTTCATTTCTTCAGAGAGTGTATTTCCAAGAAGGGTGGGGTGGGGTGAGAAAAAAAATGGTTGGATTTTCTAGCTTTTTGTAATGGAAGTAAAATCACCAGGCATCATAGCACCTATTCATAGAACTGTAGAGTTGGAAGGAATCACAAGGGTCATCCAGTCGAATCGCCTGCAACGTAGGAATAATCATCTGAACACTGACAGATTTCTTACCCAGGGACACTTCCCTCATGTGCCCATGTTGATTGCTCCCCCCAAAAATAAAGGAGGGGATATCATTTATATTCTCTGCCCCCAAAATGAATACCATTGTACCTTGGTTTTCTAACAGCTTAGTTCACGAACAACTTGGAACTCAAACGCCACAATCTGGCAGTAGGTGTTCCAATTTGTGAACTTTGCCTCAGAAGTCGAATGTCTGGCACGACTTCCACAGCTTCCGATTGGCTGCAGGACGCTCTTGCCGCCAATCGGAAGCCACACCTTGGTTTCCGAATGTTTCAGAAGTCGAACGGACTACCGGAACGCATTCTGTTTGAAAACCAAGGTACGATTGTATATGAAAAATATTTACTTGACAACTATCGTACAATCAATCAATCAATCAAAGCAGGATGTGTGCTTGTGAGGTTTTATTGCCTTCAGTTAAAAGCATGGTTTGCAACAACAGCAATGAAAGAGGCCACATTATATAGTGATCATTATATGCTGAAGACATCATATCTTGGAGGTAATAAGACCAAAAAAAAACTAAGCGAGAAAGAACAAGAATAATTAATATTTGTTCAAAGATGGCTCCAAGGCTCTACTTAATAAGTAAAATATGTCATCTGTGACGAGAAAATTTTCATTTCACACCTGCCCTCAAGGCCTGGTGATCTCTTTAATGTCATCCAGGAAAGACTCAAACATACTTTAGACCTCATACAATTCCTGTTGTGTCCAAGTGCTGGGAACTTTCTTCACCTTTCCTGCGAGTTAATTATTGCTTTTCTCATACAGCAGTGCTGGTGCAGTCCTGATGTGACTTCCAATGCTACTTTTTCATTTCAGGCTCCTCATATACACTGCAAATCAGAGTTTGTTGTTTTTTACTCAAACTTCCTTAAGGTGAGCCAGTTGCCTGGATACTGTAGCAACTGGATACTTAAAAAAAAAGTTATATTAAAGGGCAGGAACGCTTTGGTCACCCATATTTGGGGAAGAAGCAGCTGTTTTTATCCAGGGCAGAAGTTGGCAGAAGGTAGGTCAGGATCTATTGGCAAATCTCTAATCCCACCTGTTCTCTAAACCATGTGCCCCATGGTAGTACCCTTGGGTTACAGACGCTTCAGGTTACAGACTCCACTAACCCAGAAATAGTACCTCAGGTTAAGAACTTTGCTTCAGGTTAAGAACAGTTTCAGGTTAAGAACGGACCTCCAGAACGAATTAAGTTCTTAACCCAAGGTACCACTGTAATGGTTAATTTACAAAGAGAGAGCTCATCAAGAATACTAACTTAACTGCATTACACACCCAACTCCTGTAGCAAAAAATATTCTCTGCATGTTTAGAGATGCCCTCATCTTTAGCATTCCTCTTGCATATCCCAGGGTCAAGTTCTGGTTCTATGCTTGCTGTGATTCTCTCTTGCATGCATTTTTTAAAATGTGGCATAGCCTGCCGCTCTTTAATTTGCCAGCCTTTAACCCTCACTGCCCTGTAGCACAATGGGTAATAGCATTCCCCACCCTTGCTTCAAAATTCAATAGGATGGTCTTGGGCATGTTTGAGCTTATGTCACACTTCAGGGGTAGAAGAGTAGGGAGGGTGTCAGAAAGCGTAAAAAACCTGGCATTTTGTATATTTAGAGTTTAATCTATATGTAAATTTCCACCACTCCTTAAATGAAAAATAATTCATGACAATTTATGCCTACAATTTATCGTGCAATTCTTTTTGTGTCATTAACTAATGCTTTCAGAGCAGTACTGCCATATTTTACAAAGCAACATTGATGCATTGTCTGATCGGCTGCAAAATTGAGGGTTTACTCCTGTACAAATGAATAAATAAAGGCACAATCTGGTCTTCGCGTGGTGGTTGGGGGGGTGGTATTGTGGGTGTGCACACTTTTTCATCATTCACTTCTCTCACCTACCCGCCCATTTCAAGCAGCACATTGGCTCTTACACTGAATGCAGTATTGCTGGCCTAAGAGCCATTGTTTAAAATTGATGAAAAGCCTATGGTGATATAACTAGCTTACAGCTCATGAAACTTTTGAGTTCTCTGCATGGTTTAGGGATGGCCCTGGGGGAAAGCAACAGAATTGGCCTTTTCTAATAGTGAAACACAATTATGGAGAAAGCTTTGTCTGCTGATATTCTGTCTATCAGACACCCTGTTGCTTATGTGGCCCTCGACTTATATTTGGGACCCACCCACAAAAGCTGGTGCAAATTAGCATATGCTCTTCATCCTATGCCAAAGTGCGCCCTCTTTAGGAGGCAGAGGTGGCAGACCCAACCCACATATACACAGAGCCCAGTCAATTCTGTTGGTACCCCTGTGAAGCAGCAGGGGGAAGACATAGGTATATATTGGTGTTAACTTTCACAATTTCTCATTCGGGTAACAAGCTAAATATTTGTTCCCAATCAAATTTAGAAGCAGGCTTCTTGGAAGAGAAAGGCAGATATATATGAATAGCTAATAAATCATGAAAGCTCACGTTTAATGCCCTTTTATATCTCTTACACTAATCCATTGGATTGAAACAATGGCTCAGCCATTTTCAGACCATTATCGGGATGCAGAAATGTCCTTTTTAATCTTGAAAAATCACACGCTTACAGTGTATCCAAGTCAGAAGCGCATTGCTTTGCATACTTAAGAGCTTCTCCTCCTCATGCAGTTTAATTGTCAGGTTTAGCATGAAGCATAGATGTCAGCTGGACTGATGCCATCATTCTAAAACTAGCGTATCTATACGAGAGCTGAAAACAATGAATTATACACACATGTTTATATATTCATGGAAAGTTTTTAAATACATTTCAGACCCAGGAGCTGTCACCAGCATTGTAGTAATCTGGAAAAATAATCCCCAGAGTGAAAAGAATATTATGATGGATATGACAGATAAGAAACTTGAGCATTTTCTAAACAAACAAACAAAAATACCAAACCTCTGGCCTGATCTTATGCATGTTTATTCAGAAATAAATTCTACTTCGTTTGTTGGAAATTAATCCCAATGGGGATGCATAGGATTGTAACCTAAGGGGCAGTTCAGATGACAGCAGCCCAGCTAGTGATGACAACACATGTTTTGTTTTTTTTTTGCATTCAATTGTGTGCTCTTCTGACATTAAATTGTGTCTGGAACTTTGAGTTCAGCATCCCATATAGCCAGTTGCTGCATGATGAGGCTAAAAGGCACAGTAGCAGCATCACGTTAACCCTGACCGTGTAGCAAAGTCAGGCCATTTTTGAATGCATTTCGTTTTTAAATTTCACACAGGACAAATAAGGCAAAGGTAGCCTTATGAATACTCTATCCAGAGGCGCAGGCAAATTGGATCATCACAAAGAAGGTCCAAATGAAATGAACCGAATTAGAGGCAAATGTTTCATAGACGTGGTTATCTAAGGGAATACCTTACTGGTCATAAATGCAGGATATATACAGAGTACAAACCCCAACTGGGGAACATCATGGTATAACAGACCCACCTAGGTCTCAGTGATACAGACCAGATCAGCCTCTTCATCCAGAAACAGATCGTGAATGAGGGAGGTCTTACTCCAAGCCAACCTGGCATTCAGCAACATGCTGGAGAGCCAGTGTGGTGTAGTGGTTAAGAGCGGTAGACTTGTAATCTGGGGAACCGGGTTCGCGTCTCCGCTCCTCCACACGCAGCTGCTGGGTGACCTTGGGCTAGCCCCACTCACCTCACAGAGTGTTTGTTGTGGGGGAGGAAGGGAAAGGAGATTGTTAGCCACTTTGAGACTCTGTAGGGTAGTGATATAGTGGGATATCAAATCCAAACTCTTCTTCTTCAACAGCAGTCACAGGCTGATAGGACACCAACTGCCCATGCCTGCCCCACCTCTCACACCATACCTTCCCCTACCCTGAACCACTATATATATATATATTTTTTATAAATATTTATTGAGGTTTTTTAAATACAAAATGCAAAGATAATAAACAATATGACATGTATCAAAACATATTTTCAAAGCTTCTTTGGACTCCCTCACGTCTCCCGCTCCCACTTACATCATTGTAAAACTTTTTCCAGCAATTTATCATCTTCTTTACATTCTTAAATCTCATTCATTTAATTTAATCTAATAATTCTCCAAAAGGTTTATATTTTCCTCAATCCCACTTATCATCCAAATTACGTCTAATTTAGTGGTGCTCAATTATTTATGGTCTGGCATCCTTCTTAACATTCAACCAAATTACAGTATTTTTGTAAATAAATCCTAAATTTCTTCCAGTCTTCTTCAACTCTCTCCTCTCCCAGGTCTCGGATTCTGCCGGTCATCTCAGCCAATTCCATATAGTCTATCAGTTGCATCTGCCATTCTTCCAGTGTGGGTAGATCTCGAGTTTTCCAGTGCTTGGCGATGAGTATCCTTGCTGCTCTTGTTGCATACAGGAAAAAAGTTCTGTCCTTCTTTATCACCCTCTGGCCGACAATACCCAGGAGAAAGGCCTCTGGTTTCTTGGGGAAAGTATACTTAAATACCTTTTTCAACTCATTATATATCATTTCCCAGAAGGCCTTCACTCTAGGGCACGTCCACCAGAGGTGAAAGAATGTTCCTTCATTCCCTTTACATTTCCAGCATTTGTTATCAGACAAATGGTATATTTTGGCAAGTTTAACTGGGGTCATGTACCATCTATATATCATTTTCATTACATTTTCCTTCAAAGCATTACATGCAGTGAAGTTCAACCCAGTGGTCCACAACCTTTCCCAGTCCTCGAACATGATATTATACCCAATGTCCTGTGCCCACTTTATCATAGCCGATTTAACCATTTCATCTTGTGTGTTCCATTTTAACAGCAAGTTATACATTCTTGAAAGTACCTTAGTCTTAGGTTCTAGCAGTTCTAATTCCAATTTCGATTTCTCCACCTGGAACCCTAACTTTTTGTCATTTTTGAAAACTTCTTTAATCTGAGCGTAGTGTAACCAGTCTCGCACTTTATCCTTCATTTTCTCCAAACTCTGCAATTTCCAATTGTCTCCATCTTTTTCTAAAATTTCCCAATACTTTGGCCATTTTGGCCTCCATATTGGGTCTTTTTCGGGCCTTAGCTTCCAGAGGTGATAGCCACCTTGGAGTTTTGTTTTCCAATAAGTCTTTATATTTTGTCCAGACATTGAACACTGCTTTTCTGACAATATGGTTTTTAAAGGCCTTATTGATTTTAACCTTATCATACCATAAGTATGCATGCCAACCAAAAGCATTGTTAAAACCTTCCAGATCCAATACATCAGTGTCTTCGAGAAGTAGCCAATCTTTTAGCCAGCAGAAAGCTGCGGCCTCATAATACAACTTTAAGTCCGGCAGGGCAAAGCCCCCTCTCTCTTTCGCGTCGGTTAATATCTTAAACTTAATTCTGGGCTTTTTGCCCTGCCAGATAAACTTAGAAATATCTCTCTGCCACTTCCGGAAGCACTCCGTCTTGTCCACAATCTGTAGTGTTTGAAACAAAAACAACATTTTTGGCAATACATTCATCTTAATAGCAGCAATGTCCAACTATCTAAGTCTCTCTTAATTTCTGACCAACATTTTTCATAGTTATCCTTAAATAGACTCAGATTTTTTGCTGTTATATTTACCCCTAGGTACTTTACTTTTTTAACCACATTTAATTCTGTCTTTCTCTGAAACTGTTCTGACTCTGTATCTGTCAATTTTTTTCCCAATACCTTGGTTTTCTGTTTGTTTAGTTTAAATCCCGCCACCCGACCAAAGTCTTGGATCAATTGTAGTACTCTTTTCGTACTAGATTCTGGCTCCTGCAGGGTCAAAACTAGGTCATCTGCAAAAGCTTTGAGTTTATATTGTTTCGCTCCGACCTGAATTCCTTCCACCAACCGGTCCTCTCTAATCATATTCAGGAGCACTTCTAGAACCGAAATAAATAGCAAAGGGGAGATAGGACAGCCTTGTCGTGTTCCTTTTTCAATTTTAAACTCTTCTGTAACCACATTGTTAACTATCAATTTAGCCTTTTGTTCTGAATATATTGCATCAATCCCATTCTCAAAACCCCGTCCCACTCCCATTTCTTTTAAATTTCCCTTCATAAATTTCCAGGAGATATTGTCAAAGGCCTTCTCCGCGTCTATAAAAATTAACACTGCTTTTGTATTTATGTCTGTTTGCAAAAGTTCCAAAATGTCAATAATGTTCCTTGTGTTAGCAAACAAGTGTCTACCTGGGAGAAAGCCCGCCTGGTCCTTATGAATTACCTCATTTAAAACTTTTTTAAATCTACTTGCCAGAATGTCTGCAAATATTTTGTAATCCACGTTTAAAAGAGAGATGGGACGATAGTTCTTAAGTTGTGTCTTTTCAGCTTCCGATTTTGGTATCAATGTGATGAAGGCTTCTTTCCACGATTCTGGCGCCCTCCTCCCCTCCATAATTTCATTGCTAACCTCCATCAGTGGTTGTATCAGATAGTCTTTTAATGTCTTATAATACTTGGAGGTCAGCCCATCTGGTCCTGGAGATTTGCCCAATTTCATATTCTGAATGGCTTGTTCAATCTCTTGTCGTGTTATTTTACAGTTCAGGATTGATCTATTTTCTTGTGACAATTTTGGTAATCCATTTTTTTCCAAAAATTGTTTAATCTCAATCTCATCTTGCGGCCCTTGGGTATATAATTTTTTGAAATATCTCTGGAAGCACTTTCTAATATCCACAGGGTTCTGAATATTTCTTCCTTCAATCTCTAAATTTGTAACTGTATTTAATTTTTGTCTCCTCTTCAACTGCCAAGCTAGCAGTTTTCCACATTTATCCGCCGATTCAAAAGTTTTTTGTTTCATTAATTTAATCTTCCACTCTATTTCCTGGTTTATCAATTTAGAATATTGTGCTTGATGAAGTTTAATTTCTCTCAGCGTCGGCTGTGACTTCGGGTTTAATCTTAGCTTCTTTTCTAATTCTTTAATTTTCTCCAAAATTTTATCTTTCCTCTCATTTTGTGTCCTTTTCTTTACAGCATTCTGTTGTATCAAGAACCCCCTCATCACTGCCTTGCTTGCGTCCCAGATGGTTCTTTTTTCCACCGTAGTGTTCATGTTTATCTCAAAATAATCCTTTAAAGCTTTTTGGGCCTTCTTAATAATCTCCTGATCTCTAAACAAATTGTCATTCATCTTCCATCTAAAGGAGCCGGTTGGTATTAGTGTCATGTCCATCTTTACTGCATTATGGTCGGAGCAGGTCTTTGGGCAGATTTCCACCTTTTTGACCTTGGGTGCCAGACCTCTAGATATCCATATTTGGTCGATTCTTGTCCAGGTCAGTTGGGCTTCAGAGAAAAATGTTCCCTCTCTTCCCAAGGGGTTCTTTATCCTCCAAATATCAATCAAATCCATATTGTCTGTCATTTCGAAAAAGGTCTTTGGTAGTCTGCCATCTTTTGTAACATTTTGGCTTTGTGACTTATCCATGTTGGTTGATACGACCCCGTTCATATCTCCCATCAAAATGATGTTGTTTACCCTGAACCACTATAGAACCTTCCCTGCTCCTCGCTTCCCAGGCACATCCTAGACCCCAACAAAAAAAACCACACAATTTAAAGACCCACAATTTAAAACATTTTGAACAGTCAAGGTAGCAAAAACCAGAACAGCCCCCAACAGAAACCCCTGGACAATACCTCAACTCAAGAGTTTGTTTTAGCTGGAGTGAGTCAGGGTCCTGCCTTCCCAGGTCCTCCAGCACTCTCAGCAAGGTGGTCTCCAGCATCAGGCCTATGAACTGGGACCACTTGAAGCCTCAGAAATACAAGGGGGGGGCATGAGGAAAACTACCAGTGCTCCTGCTTTTGTTTATGTGCTGCACTGAGGTTTGTGTTACCTTGCTTTCGTCAAACTGGCAAGCAATGAACGTGAGTCATTTCTATGTGCTGGAAATGTTAAAACTGTGTTGTTGTTTTTAAAAAATGTAAAGAAACATATCCAGACCAGAAAGGTGCTCTAGCCAAGGGTGGAACTATCCCCTAGGCTTTGTGTGGGAGTAAAATATTTGTGACTTTATAGACAAGAAAACTCAAAGGTTCTGGCAGCTGTAGGTTTGGTTAGAGCCAGTTGTAAGTGGTTTTCGCCAGCCTTAATGCCCAAAGCAGCTTGTAATCTGTCACCCACAGGCTGGTTTAGTTTGAGATTTTCTCTGTTTAGACCTTTTCAGCTCCTCTTAAAACAGGTTGGATTTAAGAACTATCAAACATAAATGGAAGGGAGAGAGGGAACCATCGGGAAGAAGTTACAAGTTTTAAGATGTAAAATGGAGGAAAGGAATGGATTTATACTGGTATTTTCAGCACATTTGTGAGGGTTGAAACCCCTACATGGAATTACTTAATGGAAAATAGAAAGGAACAGCACTTAGAATGAAACCTGGCTGAAGAAAGAGGCTTATTAAAATGCATATTTTTGTGGCATGCAAAAGGCAAGCACATATATATATATATATATATATATACACACACACACACACAGCAGGGTTCAAAAAGGAAAGGACATGAGAGAAATGCTCTAGTGCACCAAGAGCAAATATTTGGAACAGTGTGGTTCATTAAGTGAAGACTTTCTTTTTCTCTTCATCTGCTCTGTTACAGAAAAATCTTCATGTGATATGCCACAGCTGGATACAGCTGCTGGAAACCACAGGAGGGGAGAGTGCTCTTCTGTTTGGATCCCGCTTGCGAGTTTTCCACAGGCATTTGGTTGGCCACTGTGAGAACAGGACTAGATGGGCCATTGGCCTGATTCAGCAGAATCGTCTTACATTCTCATGTGTCAAGGACGGTCCCCAGAAAGGAGGCTATGTTGTTAAAAATGAACCCTGTTTCCCAAATCCACAGACTACTGACACAAGGTTGTGCATTTCCCACCCGAGCTGAATATCATTGGCTGCTGATAGCAAGGGCAGGGGGACAAAAAAGTAGCAGTACAGAGACTGTACTATATGGTACTACAGGGGAGAGGTGATGTTAACAATGGGATGCCTTTGTTCTGCCTGCTTTGGCTCCCAGAAAGACCCCTTCTGGTGGATGGGGAATATTTCAGGAAATATGCTGCTATATTTCTCGTTTGCTGCCTTGGGTTCCTTTTTGAGGAAGGACAGGGCGGAAAGTCAATAAGTAACTAAATAAACAACTAGTGAAGCAGATTGGTACATGTAGATAAGTGATGGAACGAAGGAGTCCAACCAGAGGGAGAGATGTGGCTCAGAGGCTGAGCATGTGCATTGCGTACAAAAGGTCTCAGATTCAATTCTTGGTCTCTCCCAGAAGGGCTTTGGAAAGAATCTTGCATGCGACCCTGCAGAGCCACTACCAGCCAGTGTTGGCAAAACTCAGCTGGATGGGCAAGAGGTGTCTCTTGCTATGAGGCAACTTCCTATGTTCGCACTGACCAGTCTCATGAGTTCGCCTTCCTTCAGGTCCTGAATTTCTCCTATTCACTGAACAGGTCCATTCCTGCTTAGCTGATTAAATCTGATGGGCTGGCAGCCCAAAGTCTTGCCACCACAGGGCAAATAGCATCCCTTTTTCAATAGATGAAACAAAGCGTACCAAGGCATTGATTCCTGAAGAGACAGCACCACTTATATCATGCCGTAGTATAGAACTGTCTAAATAAATGACTTCATGGGATCAATACTTTTAAACAGATACAGGACTTGAAGTGAGGCGGGGAGAGGGGAAAGGAGAGGGCACCCTTTGTCAAAGCTCTTATTGTTGTTTTAGCAATTTAGAAAAAGCATCTCAGATATTCTTAACTTGCTCAGGGAAATGAAAGGGGTCCAAACAGCTGTAAAAAGGCAATTCTGAGCTCCTGCTTCATTATCCTGTTGAGCTCCTTTCATCTTCAGTAACTATAATCATCCTCATAGTCACTTATCAGTTAAAGCTTGAACTCCAGCCACTCTGCAGAGCCCAGAGCAAAGGCTGTTAATACTGGAACAAAAGAAATAATGGTCAGCCAAAATTAATAAAAGGCCATTATCCTGCACCTAGAAGTTAGAGGGGTTCGCAGTCATTTTGCTACAGCACTTTTACAGCTACATCTAAGCTTCTTGCCCCAAAGCTCGTACAAGACAACGGAAAAGGAGAGTCTCTATCAGCAACTCCAGGACTTGAACATCAAATTTCGCTGCTTAAGGCTAAGAACCTGGACTGACACACTTGAGAGGGGAGAGTGTTTAGGCCTTGCTCATATCCCTCTTCTTTGGGGAATCGGAATGCACATTGTCAGCCCCTGGGATTGGTAGGCAGTAATAAGCATTTGGATTGGAAAGACTATATACAAATACTGGGAGATAGATGGATGAAAAGATACCTCGGTAGAGGGAATTTTTAACTTGTAAGGAAGCAAAGACGTAATTTGTTTCAAAATTAGCTCTGAGGAACCTGTGACCCTCCAGATGATGATGAATCCCAGCTCCCACCAACCCCAGCCAACATGGTCAATAGTCATGGATGATGGGAGGTGCAGTCCAGCAACATCTGAAGGGCTACAGGCTCCCCACTCCTGAATTAAGAGAAATTTCTTGGGAATGAACCCACTTTGTGGGTTTTATTGAACAGTTTTTGTTGAATGTCAGGTACATGAAGTAATAAATCTTACAAACATACAGAAACAAGAAAGAAAGACATTGTATATAACATAAGCTAGTTTTAAGGCTTGTAAACTGTCTGGCGCACTTGCAAAGGGGAAGTGGGACATACATGGCTTTCTGTTTTTGTACCTGAGTGGATGCTGCTTTCCAGCCACAGGACATTACACTTCTTGACTCACTCAGTTTTCCTCTCTTCACACAACACACACACACACACACACACACACACACACCATGCATGGGTGCTGCTCACCTCAGATTAAGACTTCCTGGAAGGATGAGTGGATGTGCTTTCTGCCAAACTACAAACCCTGCAGCCTTTGCTTCGGCCTTGCAATGCACCATTGTCAGAGGGTGATTTGTAGTGAAGGCGTAGAAGGAATGAGGTGCTTAAGCCACCGCAGTCTGAAGTGGTTCAGCAGCCCAGACACAGATTTACCACTTTATGTACTTTGTGAGAACTTGCCTTGTTGATTATGCCCACATACCTGTAAGAGTCTTTGAAAATTGCCTCCATAAACTCTGCTCATAAAGAAAAGGAGCAGCTGAACTTGTCCTCATGTTACAGGGACTGCCAAGGATTACAAGTGTGTTTGTGTGTGTGTGTGTTTCCCAGTCCCTAGCTGCAAAATATTAATTAATATACTTGTAGGGCAGTTTACTACTTTGTTGTCGTTTATATAGTGCCATCAGGTATATCAGGTATAGTACTAAAGCAGGTTCATTAGTACAGAATAGAACAAGACAGGTCTATGCCCTGAAGTTATACACCCTAAACTGCAGGGAGAAAAGTGCAGCAAGGCAATACAGGAATGATATTGGCTATGAGGGAATGTGTATGTAATGTATATACACATACTGTAGTACTTAGACATGTGCCACTTAAGTGTTATTGAGCCTCTCACTGCTGTTCATGTGAATGACTGAATGAATGAATAACAGAAACATAGTTTTTAAAATGTGTTTGGATCAGATTTTTAAAATGATTCATGATCTTGCAGGAAGGATAGGTTCACAACAAATCCATTTTAAACAAGAAGCAGACTATTTGCAGTTAGGAAAGTGACAGGAAAATGCATTGAAAAGCGTGGGGTGAATGAATAACAGGAAGATGTTTCACCACCCCAAAAGAAAATCTGAATGAATGTAGGATGAATGTTCATTGTTGTACAACTGTCCCACAGATAAATAGGAATGAATGCTCAATAAAACCAGGTACAATCTAACCTCAGTGTAAACGTTGCGCAAACCAATCAGGATGAATGCCCAAAGGCTTCATTTAAATATGAATACTGTAAAACCAAGGGGCTAAGCCCAGTGGTCACCAACCTTTTGAGTCTGGAGGCACATTTGGAATTTTGAGAAAGCGCTAAAGAAAAAGTTATTCTTTCCTAACACTGTTAATTCTTGGCCGTTGTATTTCCTCTTACTGGTGAGCTATGATAGAAGCCAACAATTTCAATGATGAAGGGCCAAAGCAAATAACTTTAGGATCCTTAGTCAATCTAACCTGGGAGAAAATGCTTCCTGACCCCAAGTAAGGGAAAGAGTCAGGACTTTGTACACTAACAATACCTATCCAACTGGGTTTTCTTCACGGCACAAAATGGAGGCCATCTTGTGAAAGATACCAGGACAATAAATTCAATTGTCTGTCTCTCTTTGTCAGTTCTTTTCAGCAATTTCATCCAACCTAAGGATACATCTTTTCTACCCCAGACTTGCTCTGTCTTAGATTGCTTATAAAATTATAGGTGAATGGCAAAGGAAAGGCACAGGCGTTCTTTAATAGGTATATATAATAATGGGGAAATAACAGGGGGAAAATAGAAGATGAAATATTTTGCACTTCACAGGCAAAGAGTCTTCAATTCTGAATATCTGACAATGTGAATAGCAAATCCTTAGATTGTGTGATCAGATGAGAGTGGGCTTTTCCCTGTGCTTCAAAAAAGATAAAGATTTTCATTCTTTAACCAGCTTTTCTTTCTCCCAGTGATTTTTGCAACATGAAACGATGATGACTGGTAGTCATAAAAGCTCTAGAAAAGGTTAAATGTGGCAAGTGGGGGTGATTGACAAGTCCCCCTTATTCAGTTATTAGCTATCTGTATGAGTGTTGGAGGCTCAGGTAGAAGAGTTGTGGTCTTAGGTAGCTGGTACTCCAGAAAGGTTAAAAGCCAAAGACTGAGGGCATCTCGCACAATATTAAATTGCCTTTTGCATCCTATTTATGTTAGACAAAAAGTATTTATAATGTTAATGAGCACTGTTGACCTATTGTAGATCACACTAGCCTAGGACTCAGCTACACAGCTGCAAATAAAACATTTTAAATGTGTTGTAAAGTGCAACATACAAATGTAACACTAGATGGCGACAGTTATGCAAAATTCAATGTATTTTTCAAAACGTTTCTTAAAAAAGCATTTTCACAGCGTTTTTTATGTGTATGTAGATTCCACCCTAGTATCCAGCTATACATTTCTTAACGGACTGACAACCCAGGTATTGAGTTACTTGACTTTATTATTTGAGCTACTTTTTTTAATTATTTGAAGTAAAGAGTTGTTTGACCAAGACCATTATCTGACCAAGCAGATAGGTGGGAGGCATGTATTGTACCAATGGTTAACTTTAACCTTGTAATACATTGGCAAGGCTGCTCTTACTCTCTAGGTGCTCCTTTCTCACACACCCCACCCCTTGCTGCTACCTTGGGTGGATCTATACACAGGGGGAAAACACTATAAATAAGTCAGAAATTAAATTATTATAACCAAAGGGGGGAAAATCTATGTAAAAACGCAACACTAGAAATGTTTTGTGCTCTCAGGCACCATATGGTGTTGCCTGTTTACAACACATTCAAATTGCCGGTTTTTGACTAATGCAGACTAATGTTTTCAACCATGTCCCTACCCCTCTCTGATTCACCACTTTCACTGCAGCTATTTCAAATTCTCTTTTAGGCTGTACTTTCACATCTATCATAGTTTTTTTGTGTGTGTGTGCCAGAGGCTTGCTCTTTAGAAAACTCTGGATATCCAGAAGTCTGTGCTTCTCTTTATGACAGGGTTGGTTATCCTGTGGTCCTCCAGACATAGCTGTGCTACTATTCCCATTATCCTTAACCACTGGCCATGCTGGCTGGGGTGATGGAGTCCAACAACATCTGGAGGATCACAGGTTAGTCACACCTGCTCTATAAACATTTTATTTTAGCTTACTGTGGATACAGAAAATATAAAATATTCAAATGTTTCTGAGCTTGGGAGGAGGACTCTTGTCTATCTCTTATGCAGTATTTGAACCTCAATGGCAGCTGTTATGCAAGTATGTGAGAAGTAAAATATTTACTTATATTTTAAAATACATCTGCTTTTTGAAATATGTTCCTTACCTCTGTCTTTCCCTAACTTTTGTTTCCAGAAAGTGGCAATATTATATTATATATGAGCTTGCAGAGACTGTGGAATCCCTGAATTGCAAATAAATAAATAAATAAATAAATAAATAAACTACTTAAACCCCCTTACACACCCCAGTGGACTTCAGTGGGGTAACTTCTATAAGTAAATGGAGTGTAGATTGCAAATTTGCAAGCAGCACACTTCCAGTGGGCTGATATTGACTTGTACAGGATAATAAATTGAGGAATTAGAAGAGGCTCAATAGATCATTCCCACTCCTTGATGCGTAATCTAAATCTGCTTCCTCACATTTGAACTCTATTGCTTCATAGGAAACCAAGTCAGACCATTCATTTACCTAACTCAATGTTATCTACATAACAGGTAGTAACTCTCCAGAATTTCAGGCAGGGGCCATATCCAGGCCATAAACCTGCTACTTGCATGCCAAAACATGTCTGCCCTGAGCTTCCCTCCTTCTTTCCCCAGCCCTGGAAGAGAAGCTGAATATTGGTTCCCACTCCTCTTTCTACAGTACTTTAAAACTGGGTGGTCCACAGGGACGTTCTGAATGAGAAATTCACATCTTTGAACTTCAGTGATGCAATGAAAGGATGCACTCAACCTCTGCAAACAGTTCAAAGGCTGTCATGGGTTCGTTTCTAAAGAGGACATCAACTCAAACAAATTGGCAGATCTTCTAATGCCACCAGCAGGCATGTCAACAGGTCAAACCAAGCAGAAGATTCATTTTTTGATAATGCCCTCATCGCTGCTCACTCAGCTAGGGATCCGTTACCAACTTGTCAAGTTCTTTTGGAGGACACCAGCCCCTCCCCACCAATAAACATGTAACTCTGAAAGATGAATAGGGGCCACTGGTAGAAAGCATTTAGACAGCCGTTGCTTCCAATCGCTTTTTAAGCTATGCGGTAAGGTAAATGGAAAGTGTCCTCTGCAAAACAGTTCAGCCTTGAGAGGAGACAAACATTTATGCTTTTTATATCCCCAATCTTTCTTTCCCCTCATTTGCTTCTCCAATTCCAGGCTTGGCAACAACAGCTTTACAAGGACTCACTCGTCATGCTTGGGTCAATGTTTTCGGAACTGACATTTTCCTTGCAGATTCAAACCAGGCACTTTCTCATGTTTGGCTGTGTGGCTCTATAATGTGATAACAATTTTAACAAACGCCTCCCAAGGTCTTCGTTCTTCAGAAAGACGTTTCTCAGTGGATATTTGTTCAGTACTCTTGAACAAGTCCACAACTGAAAAATGGTGGCAAATGAAAAAAATCCCTGTGAAATTTATTATTAAAATCTAGAGGGGGGAATCTGGCAGCAAGGGATCTGGGGGATCCCTGTTCCTCCACTAACCCATAACAGTTTATTAACACGAGCCTTCAATCTGGCCTGGTAGCAAAGTAAATCAAACAAGGTCAGAATAACATGGTATGCTACCATGATATCATGACAGTGCGTGCAAAAGCAAGCCATGCTGCTTTTTGACATCACCACAAATGAGTTGAGAGGGATGGGTCAGGCCATTTGCATGCATGTGACTTCATGAAAGCAAATACAGTGGTACCTCAGAGGTCCAACGGAATCCGTTCCGGAAGTCCGTTTGACTTCCAAAACTTTTGGAAACCAAGGCGCAGCTTCCGACTGGCTGCAAGAAGCTCCTGCAGCCAATCAGAAGCCCCATCAGACGTTCGGGTTCCAAAGAACGTTTGCAAACCAGAACACTCACATCCAGGTTTGTGGCGTTCGGGAGCCAAAACATTCAACTCGCAAGGTGTTCGGGATCCAAGATACGACTGTACCTTGATGGAACAGGTGAGCAGTACTGTGTGTTAATCAAGAGTGAAATCTGCAATTTGAAAAGATCCAGAGGCCCATTGCAGGAACAAACAAAAAAACATGGATTTGTTGGCAGGATTTAAATAGACATTTACAACTTTATTTACAGAAAACAAGAAATATAACAGGTGACCGACAGAACATTTGTATAAACAGCAGAATGTAACATTTGGTGTAACAAACCAGAAATGGAAATTGGGGGAAGTCAACAGGGAGAGGGGAAACTAGAAAATAAATGTTAAGTGATGGTATTGAATATTTGTTATGAGAAAAGAAAAACAATAAAATTATGTTTTTTAAAAAAATAGACCCAGGGGCCCTAATGGATCACAAGCCATCCTTTCCAAGGACTGTGAACTCAAGAGAGGCAATTGACCAAATGTGTAAAAACACACAAGAAGTAGGATGTGAGGGTGTGTGTTTTCCTCAGACTTTTGCTTTACGCACCTCACCCATTCTGCCTCTCAACCATTACAAGCGCCTGAACGGAACTTTGCTTCCTGACCTTTCCAGTAATTACCCAACACTCTTGCAGAACATATCAGAAAAGCCAGCCTTGCTTTGAAGCCATGATCTTTATCGGAAGAAAGAGAAGAGAATAAAACACAACAAGCTAAGAAACATCTTGCTTTGGAGAATGAAAAGATGTTCTGGATTAAAAATTCATTAATCAACATTGCCCTGGCAGTTTACAAATGTCTGTGCCAGCTCAGCCAGCCAGCCAGCATATACCTTAAAGGGCAGAGAAGATCAAAGGCACAGCAGGCTCCAGCTCGGCTGCAACCTCCTGAAAAATGAACTCAGCTTAACTTTTATGGCGTTCATAATTATGTAACTCATTTCTAGGTGTAAATAATTCAGCGCGAATGAAAGGCGCAACGCAGGAGTGGGGTAGCTGTCCCCTTGCTCATCCTAACGATAAGATATGAGTCCATTAACCTTTGCAAACAATTTTAGCGGGGAGAAATCCCTCTCCCAGGCAAGCTAAGCTAACCCTTCATTTCCAGCTGACATTTGTTTTATTTTTAATCTAGGCGTTTGTCTAATTAAGGAGATAGATTGGCAGCTTAATTTTCATATAAACTCTTTAACATCAGTGGGGTTGCGTTCTGCAAACCAAACTAGGATTTATTAAGGCAATAAAGGAGGCACTTCATAAAAATTTAAATGCCCGCTTCGTGGTATCCTTTACATGGTGTGTGGGGGGGGGAGGGGGCGAAGAGCAGCGAAGGAAATCTCTTAAACTGAAGAAAGGTATCTGTAGGACACTTAAAGCCTTTGCAAGCTTTGCATCTTTGTCTGTGAGTGTGCATTTGTGTGCGTGTTTCCACATTTAACTGAGTTTCCCCTCTTTCCCCTGAGAACTCAGCAAGAGTCTGGATATCTGCCGGCTTTGCACCTTTTCATGCAAAAGGGTGCACTGGTTCAAATTAATTGACTCATTTGCAAGAGCCTCGAAGATGACGATGGGAAGAAAGCAGATTAGATTCTCTCTCTTGTGCTGCATCATCTGTTTACAGCAATATAGTAAATCAAAACAAGAGGAGCCAAGGCACATTTTCTGCCTGAGCCGCAGGAAGCGATGGGGGAAACTTTAATTGACCCCTCAGGAGACAGAAGCAAAAGACTCTCCAGGGAAGGCTGCATCTTTAACACAGGGATATGGCTTTTCCCTTCAAACTGGAGGAAAGGATTAAAGCAGCACTCTGCAGGATGGTGCTAGGTGTCGTGGAAACGGAATCCTCACCAGAATGGTTCGAGGGAAGCCATTTGTGAGTATTATTCTACATGGCTGATGACTCCAATCCTTGCAGTCTCAGACGTTTCATTGCCACCAACAGCTTCTGTGTCCAAGAGAGCTTTCATGAGACCACACTGATTTATACCAGGTTCCTGTGTTTAGATTAAATACCATCTGCTGGTTATGACCTTACAACTGCAAAAATGTATTAACCACTGCCCTTTCACACTGTGAGAAGCATTCTTAAAACCCCTTATATAATTTGGCATCCCTTAATGCATTTTGTCCATCGTTTTATGCATATCATACGATTAGGAGCGCTAGAGATTGAGCAAAGAGCGGGTTTCAACACACATTCTCCTGTAGGAATTGGTAGACAGCTTTCATTTTGAATGAACCTGGGATGTTATCCTATAACCACCAACAAAAATTCTGCCACCATTCCAGACAGGAGGGATTAATTTATCCCTGTGCCACCTGTGCCATATACCTGGTTTCCAAACCCATTGGAGAGATGGAGGGTTGAGAGGCAGAAGCAGGAGGGCTCAAGAGGGATTTGTCATTCCAGTACATTCAAGAAAGGGAATGCTGGATGTTTACTGCAGACAGGGTACTCTAGAATCTCCACGCTCGCCTGTACAACCATGTAGCTTATTGAGGGAGCCTTCAATGAAGCAAGTACCCCTAGCCCTATGAATATCTTCCTCCAGATGAGGAAGCCCCAGTGCAGCATTGGCCACATAGGTAATGATGATGATTACCATACCAATTTGTTGTGGGGCTGATTCTTTGGGGAACATTTTTTCTGCAAGGGTAAGGTATTGATTACCATATTATATCTAGTTAAACCCCCTACAGAATTCTGAAGGATTTCTCTGCAAAGAGTTGTTCTGAATTTTCTTTTAAAAACGAAGCACTTTCCATTACATCATAATGATTTGCTATAAACGTTAAGAAAGAAAAGGTCACGGAGCTTTACTGTTTTAGGCTGAAATCCTAGAATCTTCTCTAGCTTTATGGGCGATGTGGTCCCCCCCCCCTTCTTCTTCTGTGTCATGCAGTTTATGCCCTTAAAAACACAGAGAATACCATTAGGTGTTCCAACAGCAGATGAATCAATTCTTCTATCCTTTAAGTTCAATCATCTTTTATCCCACAGACAGCTGTGGTTATCTCTAAAAACCCACATTTCTCCACACTTATCTCCATCAGCGTGTTCCTGCCTTCAGTCAGCAAAAGCCTGTAACGAAGCTATTAAAAGCCGATGCAGAATGGTGACAGCGCTGCCGCTAAGGTCACAGCAGATAAAAGAATAAGGGGCGCCAAAGCAATGTCATAGGTTTGCTGAGATATAAAAACCCATAATTGTAACCCAAGAGGCAACCAAAGGAAAGCGCCAGAGCCAAAACCAGACATTGTAGCAGAGCCACACCGTGGGATGGACAGGCCTCCTCAGGATTCTTGGTTGCCTCTCAGCATATTGATTCATAAGGATGATCTAGATGTTTTTGGAACACATGGTTCTCAAATTTAAGAGAGCGATTTACCTACAGTTGCAAAAGCTAAAGAGAGGGTCCCTTCTTCCTGACTCAGAACCCGCAGTCTGCAAGCAGGATATAGCCCCCAACCAGATTTCATCTGGCTCTTTGGATCTCTCCTTCCTATCAGCTGTTCAGCAGACGACAGCAGAGAGGGGCAAGGGCTTTGCTGTTGTGTCAAGTATGCACATGTAGTTCATTTCTCTGCAAGTTCAAAGCAGAGGATGAATTGGCTCAGGTAGACTTGGGTTCTTTTCAAATATGCCCAAAAGTGCTCATACATTTTGCAATTGTATGCATGCAATTTTCAGGATGTAAGTGAATTTTGAAGTTTGAGATCTTATAAGAGGTAATTCAGTGCTTGCAGTTCATCTGTGCATTGATACTGTTTGCATTCTTTCTTCTGGGATTACAGAGTTCTTTGTGCCTGTATTACAGTCAGGATAGGTCAAGGTGTTGGAGAGCATCTCCATTTTTTTACAGTCTGTGAAGAAAATGGAAGGAGAATGAGGTTTTTCAGTACTAAATATCTACCTCTGTTTTTGTGGAAGGTGTTGTTGTTTAGTCATTTAACCGTGTCCGACTCTTCGTGACCCCATGGACCAGAGCACACCAGGCACTCCTGTCTTCCACTGCCTCCTGCAGTTTGGTCAAACTCATGCTGGTTGCTTCGAGAACACTGTCCAACCATCTCATCCTCTGTCGTCCCCTTCTCCTTGTGCCTTCCATTTCCCAACATCAGGGTCTTTTCCAGGGAGACTTCTCTTCTCATGAGGTGGCCAAAGTACTGGAGCCTCAGCTTCACAATCTGTCCTTCCAGTGAGCACTCAGGGCTGATTTCCTGCAGAATGGATAGGTTTGATCTTCTTGCAGTCCATGGGACTCTCAAGAGTCTCCTCCAGCACCATAATTCAAAAGCATCAATTCTTCGGCGATCAGCCTTCTTTATGGTCCAGCTCTCACTTCTATACATCACTACTGGGAAAACCATAGCTTTAACTATACGGACCTTTGTTGGCAAGGTGATGTCTCTGCTTTTTAAGATGCTGTCTAGGTTTGTCATTGCTCTTCTCCCAAGAAGCAGGCGTCTTTTAATTTTGTGACTGCTGTCAGCATCTGCAGTGATCATGGAGCCCAAGAAAGTAAAATCTCTCACTGCCTCCATTTGTAGCCTTATGCATATGCCCGTGGGGCAGAATGGTCCAATCCCACTTTACATTGGGCTGAGTGAGGGCAGAGGTTGGATTAGGCAGAAGGGCATCCCTGCCCAGCTCTCCTGGCTGAAGTAGCTTCCCATTGGCTTGTGCTGATAAAAAGACACAAGCATCACTCCAAAGCCAATGCCTTCCCCTCGTGTCCACCAAATGTACAAGCAGGAAGGAAGCCCAGTGGAGCGTCTTCACTGGTGAGAGGAAATTTCCAGAACAATCCCACAGGCATTGCATGATAGCACTGGACCGAAACTGGGCCCAATTGCCCTGTCTCTCCACTCCTCTCCCAACACACACACACCCCTTCCACTGCAGCTGCAGTGGTGGCCCCACAAAATCCCATCAGCATGGGGAAGGTTAGGATTGCACCTTAAACTGGCCCCATACAGTTTCTAACCAATCCCAGGTCAGTTGGAGCTGGACTTTGATGTGACTGCAATATCATGTGATGACTGTATCAATTGGCCATCACAGACCACAAGTGACTGAAATGTAGCATTCATGTCACCTGAAACATAATACTTAAGTAGAACTAGCAGAATTTCCCGTTTTCTTCAAAAACTTATTACTTTCAGCTCACGTGCTGTGGTTTGAGTCTTTGGAGTGAAATTTCCCTTTCGGTGAAACTTCATGAGGCATTTGTCATGCCTGTTTTTCAGCTGCATGTGGCGTTTTGCCACAGATCTGACTGAAACTTAGGTTCCTAGAGAAGAAGACATAAATCAGTTCATTCACATGGTCAAGTCATTAATCCACTTTCAGAGTAGGTATAAAACCAGTTTCCCAGGCAGAGTCTTCCATAGCTTCCTTTCCAGATTTGCAACAACTTCCATTTCCTGACACTCTTTTCTGGGGGAAGCAAATGGCACATGGTACACTTGGAAAAGATAAGCAGATTATTGAACAGGTCTGCTCAGTGGGGCCAGGATGGTAGGTAAATGCCAGCAGAATATTGCTGCTCTTGAATGATATTTCTATTTATAGAAGTGATTCTCATAGGATGTGAGGTATAAGTACATAGCAGAAAGGATTGATTACTCTACAGAACTTGTTCCCCTAATGTAGTCATTCCCAATCATTTTTATAAGGGCATCAGTCCACAGAAATTGTCTTTATCTGAAATGCACCAATTGATTCCCGTTCCAGCAACTTCTGACCCAGAAGAAAAATCTTTCCTTTCATTTCCTCATATAACCACAACCCATCTCCAATAGGCTACTAATTCCCCTATGAATCTGTCTTAGGCTTCTGGTGGTTTCTGAATTTGAGAAACATTGACTTATAAAGGTTTGAAATTACTTGAGGTGGAGCTATGCATTGCATATAGTCCCATGATTGATTTTTACATGATCCATGTGTCTTAGAAAAGGAGGCATCTGATGCTGAAATCTGAGGAGGAGACATAACCCTTTCTCCTCATGCGTTTCCCACCAAAAATTGCTACCCCCAAAACTATGCGTACAGGCAGAGCAGTGGACAGAGCAAACATCTAGGGAGAAGGAAGCTTCGAAAAGGAAGTCCTGCTGGTGCATATTAAGGTATTCTAGCCTTGTGTGGTCTTAGGATTTCAACTGATGGAATGGTTCCTTTCAGCAGTTTTGCAGCAGCTATGTGTTGTACATTGGGTTGTGAGTTGGATGCAAGGTGAAGTTATTGCACAGTTCATCTTGTGCCACATTCTGCACCAATTCACTCCACTCAGATCCCCAATACGTTCATTAGTTTGTGTTAACCGGGACTCAGCTATATCGGCAAAGCAAAAGCGCTTTATATGCATTGTATGTGCATTATAACACTGACACCAGATGGCGCTGTGGAGTTTCATTTTTGCTAACCCGGTTTCTCATACAAAGTTTACAATGCATTTAGATCCAGCCCTGGACTCCGTGGGAAAAAAAACCAACTTCTTCTCGATCAGTCAATAAGTTTATTGTTCTAGGTGAAGGCCATCACAAATTCATAGCGATAATATCAATAAAATAATATAGAGCATGCATCCATAATACACCCAACTTCTACTTTCGTTTAACATGCTTAAAACTCAAATATCATTTCTTATGCACACTGTAAGTTAAAAATAAGGCTTCTTTCTCCTCTTCCTTCTTTTTTTTTTTTTTAAAAAGTGGCCCACCTTAGTGAAGGTAGCAGAGGCTCCAGGGTCATCCCACAAAAGTCTTCTTAGCCTCTGTCATCATTATACCAAGATTGCTGTTCTAGGTTGCCTGAATCATACATATTTATGGCAAACTCAAAAGAGACCTTGTTGTGAAGCTTTAACATACTGGGGGGGGGGGGATTTGAGGTTATTCTTGCCTCAATTGCTTGTGTTTTTTAAGCAGATGCACAAAGTGTCATAGCAGCCAATCCTCCGATAGACTGCAATTTTCAGTGATGTAAAATGCTGATGGGAAGTTCGAGCTGTGTCGACAAATCAAACTTTAACGTGTTTTGTAGCTGATGGAAATAGTTCAAAACACAGCTAGAAGGCAATCTGAGTGAGGAGAGCATACCTTCTTTTTTAAAGATTTCAATATGAAGGGTTTGAGGGGGTTATACTGTAGTTGTTGTTGTTTTTAAAGAGTTCAGCATTGTGTGAGTCATTTTATGGTTTGTTCACCCATTATATTTAGGACTCATAATATAAGACCCACTTCTGGACAAAATGAGCATGTAGAATTTGACAGTCACACGTGATGGTGAACCCACTTTTGTTCAGTGCATTTTGATACCAAAGCTACCTACCTATCGATTCAAAACTGAGTCAGATAACCACGCTGGACTGGTTACATCCCAGGAAGAAGCAACAGCACCCAGAGAGCTACCTTAGATTCATCATTCTTCTGATTACAGGATGTTCCCTTTCAGATCAATAAGGCAATAGACTTCTGAAAACCAGTTGCATGAAACTGCAGGAGAGAAGAGAGCTCAGGTCCTGCTTGTAGGCCTCCCATAAGCATCTGCTTGGCCACAGTGAGAATAGGATGCAGAACTAGATGGGCAACTGGCCTGTTCCAGCAGGTTCTTCTTATGATGAATTGTTGTTGTTGTTGTTGTTTAGTCATTAATCGAATCCAACTCTTCGTGACCCCATGGACCATGGAATTTTAAGCATAACCTTGCTAGCATGTGAAATTAGCCCAGTTGTGGCGTAGTTAGAGCATTCTTTGGCACTGCCCTTCTTTGATATTGGGATGCAGGCTGATCTTCTCCAATCCTCTGGCCACTGAAGATGCTCCAGTGGGCTTCCCTCCTGCTTGTACATTTGCCAAACCAAAGGCAACACCAAAGGTTTTCTGAGATATAAAAACCCATAATTGTCACCCAAGAGGTGACCAAAGGAAAGCACCAGAGCCAAGACCAGACATTGTAGCAGAACCACACCCTGGGATTGACAGGCCTCCTCAAGATTCTTGGTTGCCTCTCACCATATTGATTCATAAGGATGATCTAGATGTTTTTGGAACACATGATTCTCAAATTTAAGAGAGCGATTTACCTACAGTTGCAAAAGCTAAAGAGAGGGTCCCTTCTTCCTGACTCAGAACCCGCAGTGTGCAAGCAGGATACAATGCAATTGTAGGATGCAATTTCCAGGATACAACTGAATTTTGAAGTTTGAGGTCTTATAAGATGTAAGTCAGAGCTTGCAGTTCATCTGTGCATTGATATTATTTGTATTCTTTCTTCTGGGATTACAGAGTTCTTTGTGCCTGTATTACAGTCAGAATAAGCCAAGGTGGTAGTAATTAAGAAATGTCACGTACCTTTTAGAATTAATATACCACATGGCAGGGCTAGCTTCAAAACTAACTTCTCCATTGGCTGGTCCTAAGTCCAGCCCTCAGGCTCTAATTGGTCAAAAGGTCCAAAAGAAAATTAAACTTCCGAAAATTACTTCTGAGAAAGTGATGGTATGGGATCAGCATTGCCTAACTAGTGGTGCGGGGAAGGCATCTGATTGAAATATGTCTATGGATGTTGTTTCTTACCCTTTAAAGCCTTAGGACCAGCTCAGCAAATGACCATTAACGTAGAGCCAAATAAAAACAATTTATATTTGGGCTTATTTCCTAAATTCCCCATCTTTATTGGTGTCTTACGTTTTACAAGAAAAATACCTGGAATTGGTGGTTAAAAGCTTTAGACAGATATAGCTCTGCAAATTTAAATATAACCCCATGCACCTGAAGAGAGTGGGTCCTGAGAGATATTGAAAGGTCAAATATGCAGAGAATGGGAGGTGAGCAAACAAGGCCTCCTTTCTTGGGGGAGAAATAGTCTAGGTCCAGTATACCTGAAGGAGGGTATCCACCCCCATCGTTCTGCCCGGACACTGAGGTCCAGTGCCGAGGACCTTCTGGCGGTTCCCTCACTGCGAGAAGCCAAGTTATAGGGAACCAGGCAGAAGGCCTTCTCGGTAGTGGCACCCACCCTGTGGAATGTTCTCCCACCAGATGTCAAAAAGAAAAACAACTACCAGACTTTTAGAAGACATCTGAAGGCAGCCCTGTTTAGGGAAGCTTTTCGTGTTTAATAGATTATTGTATTTTAATATTCTGTTGGAAGCCGCCCAGAGTGGCTGGGGAAACCCAGCCAGATGGCCAGGGTATTAATTAATTAATTAATTAATTATCTATCTATCTATCTATCTATCTATCTATCTATCAGTCTGGTGGTAGCTCTATCTTCTATATTTTAGTTGGAACTAACACTAGAATAAAGGGGGAGTGCTCAATAGTCATGTGAGCAGGTTCATGATGTTTTACATATTCCCCATGTACAGAGCTGTGGAAATTTGTCTTGACAAACTATCACCATGCTAAGAGATAACAGCTTTTAAGGCATGAACAGTGTAGTTGCTATTACCATATGGGATTCAGCATGTTGTGATTTCCGTACCATATGGATAAGACAATTCTCTAGGCCCTCAGGTGGCTATATTTAAAGAATGGGAGGGTTCCTTTTTCTTTAAGCTGAAGATAGATGGGAATTGTTAATGGCATATTTATACCAGACACTTCCATTGCTTGTTAGTGGTCATTCGCCTGCTTAAATGGCTTCAAAGGCAAATTCACAGAGAACAAGGTTATCAGTGGCTTGACTGGCCATGATCAGTGGAGGCTCCTCTGTTGGACAAAGTGGGGGCACAGACCTTCCAAGATTCTGAAACTTCCAAACCCTTCCCATGACCAGCTATTCTGTTGAACCAGTTAAAGCATGCAAGCCAGGTTTCCTTTCATGGCATTCATGATTCCCCTCTTCCACATCTTAGCCTCATAACCTAAGACATAGGCTGACAGTGAATAGCCCAAGGTGAGCCAGGGGGCTTCACAGATGAGTGCTGATTTTAACCCTTGTCTCCTACATCCTAATCCATTTAATATCTTCATTCTGGAACAAAGGCAAAGAAAGGAATAACATGGGGGCTGTAATCTTTTTCTGTAGGGCTGAAAGTTTAAGAAGAATCTTGCTGTCAGTTCTGAAGACTAATCAGCTCAGCCTCTGGTCCTACCTGGGGGCATTCTCATGGAATTAAGCAGGGCTTGGTCCTAAGTAATGAGTGGTTATTGTGACATCAATCCACACTAGAAATTGTGACAGTAGGGACCCCATCAAAAACCAGGTTAAACACTTTTCAGTTTAGTTAAGCACAAAGTACTTGTGCAACTGCAACGTTTTGGTGTCCACACCTTTACAAAGGAGGAGGATGGGAAGAAAACCAGAACAACATGGCCTCAACTATGTGACTTCCCTGGTCCCACCCATGTAACCTTATAGGCTCCACCTACATGACCTTCTTGGCTATAGGCTGCCCCACCAGGTCCAGGCACTACCAGCCATCACTCGTCATGATAGGTGTCTATAACCTCCAGGATGAGGCTATTACCTCTGAATATTCGCTGCTGATGAATAATAGGAGGAGAGGATTGTTACCCTCATAACCTGCTTGTGGGCATGGCTAGAGATGTGCTTATGCAAAATGGCTCTAGGGAAATTAACATGGTGAGCCACCATTTTAATTTCCCTAGAGTCATCTATACATCTGTAAGCAAGGTTTTCTGAAAAAAGAAAAAGAAATGTTACTTTTTCTTTTTCCTTTTTTTAATGAGAGGGGATGGTGCGAGAGAGCTTAGCACAAAAGAAGGAGTTGAGCTCCCTGGGCTACCCACTAACAATATCTTTGTTTTCAGGCTTTCTAGGCAACTGGTTGGCCGCTGTAAGAAACAGGATGCTGCAATACATAGACCATTGCACTGATCCTTCAGGATTCAACTTATGTTCACTTTCCCCAGGGAACTCTGGAAATTGTAGCAAGGGATTTCATATACAACTTCACCAAGTTGCAGCAATCCTTGAGGGTAGCCATGATCATTTAAATAGGTACTACAAACTTTTAGCACAGGTATAGTCTAAGAGGGTCAAACATAATGTAACAGTGGTTCTGTTTACTAGAGTCACTGGTGTGTTGAATGTACACACTTCTGGTGAGAATGCCTCATATTATGTTTAATTGTCTGGGGGGGCGTGATTGGCTGTTTCCATGCTTAATATCATGTGGAGAAGGAGTTTTAGCAGATCAGATTCTGAAGCACAACTGAGAAAAGCTGCATTTGCCAAAATTCCCTTTACAGGCACAGCTATTCGAGATTTAGGTTCTCCTTTGTTTCTGGTTAACCTTATTGTAGCTTTTCATCACATCAGTGAAACACACGGAAACCCAGTATAAACTGCTGGTATAAGAGTCAGATGTCATCATGTTGGGGAGGGGAAGCACATCTGCAGACTACACTTGGCAAGGCAAGTGGCAGTGAAGATAAAGTCAAAATGCTGAAACATTTTGCAGAAATGGCAAGGCTCTGCTCCAAAATTTGCTAACATAAATGAAAAACATTTCCACTGACTTGGAAGTTTGAAGTTGATGGGGAAATAATCTTCAAATTCAGTCTCATTCTCACACTTTCATGTTTATAAATCCAGTTTTGTAAGAAGTACATGGGCATGCAGTTTCTTGGACATGATGCCAGCTTGCCTGCTTGAGCTATTGCCTTTCTTTTCCATCTAGTAATTTATTGTTACCTTCACCAGGTAAACATCTCAGGGTTTCTTTACATCAAGCCGTTTGGATAAATTTCTAATCATCACCGGCACATACACACTGCGGTGGGAACAAGGGTGTTTTAAAGTTAGCAAGAGCATGTGCATACACAGGACCCTAACAGAGGGAGGAGGGAAGGGTGTGCGTGGAGCTCTGAAAAATAGAAGCAGCCATGCCTTTTGAGATGAAGCAGCCTGCCCCACAGCTGGTGGGAATGTTTGAATGCAGCCTCCTGCTGAGCAAGCCAGCAGATTTTGAAATATATTTGGCTGCCATTGTGTGCAATGTTGTAGGGGCAAGCACTGAGTTTAAAGCAAAGTGATGAAATGAGTGGTGAATTTTATCTTTGCTCCTGCTTTAAAGAGAGACAGAAAAGAATTATCATGGTAGCTGTGTGTGTGTGTGTGTGTGTGTGTGTGTGTTCAGTGCTATCTTTGATTAAAGCACTTTCACAGGAACCTCATTTAGCAAGAGATTTGTTACAGAAACATCAGCAAACAATTAACTTGATAAGATCTATCAAATGTAGGGATAGGCTAAATTTATTCAGGTTAAATCTAGCCAGTCTCAAACTTCGTTCTTCCTACTGAAATGACACCAGCTGTTACACATACACTTACCTTTTCTCAAGAAAGAGGAAAAAATATGCTATCAAAACTTCATTAATATTCATCATCGCAATCATCATCAATGTTGTCCTGTTTTTCAAGACCTTCTGACAGCTTTGGCAGGTAGCGGCTAATAATAATTCCCTGTTTAGGGTAGTTTTAAATGTTTGATGCTGTATTGTTCTTAATATTTGGTTGGAAGCCACCCATTGTGGCTGGGGAAACCCAGCCAGATGGACGGGCTATAAATAATAAATTATTATTATTATTATTATTATTATTATTATTATTGCAACGAAGGATGCTTACAGGTCATTCAGTTCATTAGATCACCAGTGGCCATTTAGATGGGCACCTTAGTGTGGGCATATGAAGGTGAGATGTAGCCTGAGGTATCTAGAGAAGAAAGCAGTTTATTTTTGGAAACCACCTAAATAGTTTCCAAGAAGATTCCTACCAGCGTAAATTGCTTGTGATATTTCAAAGTGTTGATGAAGTGCTTCTGCACCCACAAAATACATGCTCAACATGTAAATCTCTCGCACCCAAAAAATAAACTGACCCAGTAAAGTTGTCCTGGAATTCTTGCTGCTCAGGAAAATGAGCCATGTAAGAACATGGCTATGCATGTTTCTATACAGTCATTCTTAAAACCCATTACATGTTACAGCTTTTTTTAATATAAAAACCAAATCATGCAAACAAATCTTAACAGCCCAATAACTGGGAACCTTTGTGAACTGAGTGATTTGCCTATGCCGTTTCTGTCCAGTTAATGATCAATAAAGACACCTGGGACATATGTGCCTAATTTCAGATTCTTAGTAAGAAATGAAATTGAAGCTGATTTCAACATAATAATAACAATGGCAATGTACACATTACACCAACATCTGGAAAAAATCTGATGAGATCAATATGTGTCTACATAACATGAGATGATAGATAGATAGATGATAGATAGATAGATAGATAGATAGAGAGAGAGAGAGAGAGAGAGATGATAGATAGATGATAGATAAATAGATGATAGATATAGATAGATAGATGATGATGATAGATAGATAGATAGATAGATAGATAGATAGATAGATAGATAGATAGATGATAGATATAGATAGATGATAGATATAGATAGATGATAGATGATAGATAGATAGATGATATAGATAGATAGATAGATAGATAGATAGATAGATAGATAGATAGATAGATATAGATAGATAGATATAGATAGATAGATAGATAGATAGATAGATAGATAGATAGATATCAGTATACATTTGCATAGCTGGAGAGAAAAGGGTTCATAGCATTTACTCCACAGGGGCAGCTGTTCTGTGACACAGTGTTAAAGGGAGAAGGGAAAAGGCAGGCAAGCAGGTTATCAGGCATTTGTGGACATCTCTTTATACAGATGGCCCATTTTTAAGGTCATGCCTTTGTTTTCCATCTTGAAGGAGCTGGAAGATTCAGTTGTGTAATGGAAGAGGGAGCATGGAAAAGTGTAGCTCCAGGGCCAGGGCCAGTGCACCCATGAAGCAAGCAGTTGCCTCAGGCGGCTGATCCAGCTTTCTTTGTGCCGCCCACTTGCCATTGGGCCCACCTCCTTCACCCATGGCTGTGTAGGTAGCAGTGGGTGGCAGCACAGGAGGGGACCAGGCACAGGAGGAGGCAGCTACTGCCATGGCCAGGTGCAGAGGAGGTGGCCATGAGTCCATGACTGCAGTGGGCAGTAACTTCTGGGCATGGAAGCAGAGACGGCAGGGGAGCCATATTTTCTGTTGTGCCTGAAGCATCAAAACATCCCAGGCCAGCCCTGCTCAGGGACTTTTACCAGAGCTGGTGTAATGATGTCATCTGCTGGAGTGCCAGGGAAATTTGATAGTCCTTCCTTCCTCCGGCAAGTGAATGAGGTGCTGGGGAGGCTTTCCTTTTCTGACAGACTTGCATAGAGGAAGTTAGAAAATGAGAGAATTATTCAAGCAGAGGTTGGATACTTTCTCTCTCTTTTTGGTGGGGTTCCTACTTCATCCTACCAGTTTAAACGATAACACTTCTTTCTTGAGATTCTTTGCAATTTCAAATGGTAAGCTAAAGGTTGCATTTCAGCTGACTGAAGATCTTTTGTTGAAGCTCAATATGTTTCCTTCAAGCTGAACTTATGCAGTCAGAAGTGAGCACTATTGAGTTCAATGGCACTTGCAGTCTTGCTGATCCTAACATGGGATTATTGGGCATTATACTTTATACCACTGCTTTGTGGTATATACCAGTGGATCCACACACCTTCCTGCATTGTTGGGTTCATTGCTGCAGGACAAGGTCATTGCTTTGCCTGGGGTCCTTTGTGCCAAATCCTGCCTCTCCTGACCCTTCTTCTTCCCTTTACGGTGTGGCCAGATGCACTCCTGATGAGGCCCACCCACCCACATATTCATTTGCCCAGAGCCAGTGATGCATATAAATCAGCATGTGCTTTTTTTTCCAGATTTGTTCCAAAAGATCAAGCAATGTCCCTGCTGCTGGGACCTGTCATGATGAGCTCCTGCACGTCATAATTTCCCACTACACCACTGGAGAGAATAAAAGGATTTGGAGCAAGTTGTCTGCATGTGAAAGATTGAAGGGAAGAGCTGGAGAGAAGACTCCTGGAGACAATGCTGATGGTGGTTTTCTTTTTCTTTTTCTCTTAGTGAGAAAGCACATAAAAACGTAAGGAAAGCCCTGCTGGATCAGGCCAAAGGCCCATCTAGTCTAACATTCTGTTCTCATAGTGGCTAATCAGTTGCCTACAAAGCCTCTTCTTCATCTTCTGAAGGTGCTTCACATCTTAAGACATGAGTGAGTAAAGGCAAGGTTGGGAAATGGCCTTCAGTGCCCTCCTAAGTATGGGGGAGAGAACACTGGATAAATTCAGCAGCATTTAGGCCGTCTGCTGTTCATATAGCTTCACCGCAAGGAGAAAGAAAAAGTTGCTTTTTGTCATAGTGAGCAAAAGCCATCTACAGTGGTACCTCGGGTTACATACACTTGAGGTTACAGACGCTTGAGGTTACAAACTCCGCTAACCCAGAAATAGTATCTCAGGTTAAGAACTTTGCTTCAGGATGAGAACAGAAATCGCACAGTGGCGGCACGGCAGCAGCAGGAGGCCCCATTAGCTAAAGTGGTGCTTCAGGTTAAGAACAGTTTCAGGTTAAGAACGGACCTCCGGAACGAATTAAGTTCTTAACCCGAGGTATCACTGTATATGTTTGCAATCAACAGAGTATTACCAATCCGCTCTTTGGCAAATGTTATTTTGGGTTGATAAACTGAGACTAGGTTTACCCAGAATATACTATTTCAATTAATGAACATGGCTACATTAGGTCCATTAACTTCAATAGATCTACTCTGAACAAAAGTTAGGTGACCACTGTTCATAATCTAACCTGCATGTAAGCTTTTTGTACAAGTGAATCAGGATGAATGCTCAATAAACAGATTGTCTGGACATACCCATAGGTAAAGGTAAAGGGACCCCTGACCATTAGGTCCAGTTGCAGACAACTCTGGGGTTGCGGCACTCATCTTGCTTTACTGGCCGAGGGAGCTGGCGTACAGCTTCCAGGTCATGTGGCCAGCATGACTAAGCCGCTTCTGGCAAACCAGAGCAGCGCACAGAAACGCCGTTTACCTTCCTGCTGGAGCGGTACCTATTTACTTGTACTTTGACATGCTTTCAAACTGCTAGGTTGGCAGGAACAGGAACCGAGCAATGGGAGATCACCCCGTCGCAGGGATTCGAACAGCCACCCTTCTGATCAGCAAGCCCTAGGCTCTGTGGTTTAACCCATAACGCCACCCGCGTCCCGGACATACCCATAGACACTCCTAATTTTCTCTTGCTTTTTGGCCCATAAATCAACCCTTATACCTATGCATTAGGAGGAGATGGTCTCTCCAGCAAATGACCTTTCTCATTTTCCTACCCAAATCATTTCTCAAGTATCATTCAAGCTACTTGAAGGAATCAGGAATAGGTTGCATTCTGTTTTGCTTCACCCACAACCTTACCAGAGGTCCCTGGTGACCTTGGCTTTCAGCTCTGTTCTTTGCTTTTGCCTAGACAGGTAGCTGCTATCTGGCATACCAGCCTACTCCAACCCTGCAAACCTCTGTGTCCTGTTCCACCTGCCCTATCAACAACTCCCACCTTTCTGCACCCTCCATATTCTTAAGCATTGGTCGCATTGGCCTCTTTGGCCCTTGTGGACATGCTTGTCCTATACACAGTATTCCGATTATATGCAATTCCTGAGTACTTCCTTAAAAAGTCCCAACATTGACAGAGAACTGTAGTTGGCATATGCTAAAAGTCTTGATTCTTGAGTTCCCGTCACAGCTCAAGACACACTTGCAGCGCTGTTTTGACAAGTCTGTTCATTACTTGGGTGTAGACAGTGTGATATGGGCTTGATTCATTGGCATCTCTGATACTTGTATTTTTCTTCTTCGTTAGGTGGACTAATAAATTAATATGGGGAAATAGCATGGCAAGAAAGGTGAAGCTTGCCCTATCCCAGAACAGCTGCTGCAGTTGAATTTTGGGTGCAGTCAAATGTCATGGAATCTGATCATAGACCCTCTTATATGAGCTATAGTTTGGGCCACAGTGAGAAACATAAAACCCAGCCTCGGCATGTTTTAAACCAAACAAACTCAGCTGAGCAAGGAAGGAAACTCACATGAGTGGAGTACTAATCAGGGCAAGCATTTATTTTGCATGTCTGATCTTTAAAATATTTTAAAATCTATCTGATAAAATATACACCCTTGACATTCAAAGGAGGGCAGGGAAATCTGAAAGAGAGGGAAATATTTACATGAGATTTGTGCAACATGGTGAGTCCCGTTAAAATGCTAGCCACCTTGAGCCTATGGGCAGAGGGAGCGAGGATATAAACGCATCCCTTATATCTTCAAGCAGCGTACACAAAGGCCACCGTTAAATAGACTCCCGTGGAATACTGATGGGATGGAACAAGCAAGTCTCTGGTAGAAGAAGGACCCCTTGTGGTGTGAAAGAAAAACAGAATGAATTGAATGCATGCCGGAAAGCAGCTTCTGGCCTGATTTGCTCATGGGGCGAAGATTAAACACTTTGAGTGGTAAATACAGCAGAACGTCCCCTCACACTGTTAACGTGATGCTTATGTTGGAGGTGGCCAGGAGCACAATGTATATGGTTACTTGGAAGTCCCACTGTGCTCAGTGGTGCCGACTCTCAGGTAAGTGTAAACAGACTTGCAACCTTAGAAAGGATATGCAAGCAGGACTATGAAATGTCAGAAGGTTCACTTTGCTTACTCCACTGAGATGGCTGTTGAGCACCTAGGGCTTATGTATGTGGTACACAGTGTTTGCGTGTGTGTGTGTGTGTGTGTGTGTGTGTGTCTGTGTGTGTGGTGGGGCTCATTATATCTTTAAAGAGAGAGTTGAGACCTATTTACTCCTTTGCTTAATGTAAGACGTGTAACTTGAATATTTGATTTCACTGACAACAATGGGTTAGATGTATGTATGGACATACACTTGGAAATCAAGCTACACTGTCTAATGGCAGTTGATTGATATTTTGTGCATGCTGTGTAAAATATTATTCAAGCAATGAATAGTAAATACTGTCTTATTTGCTAACAAGCAAAAGAGGAAAGTGCAAATAACCATTGTAGCGTGGATAATTAATCAAAAGATGGATCTCAGTTGCCATACTCTTGAAACTCTCCCATTTAGTCACAGGATGTATGTTAGCTCAGGCCTTTCATATGACGTACATTTTGATGTGACTTTTGAAACAAGAGTATTTTTTTTAAAACTACAGTGATACCTCGGAAGTCGAACGGACTCCGTTCCAGACATCCGTTCAACTTCCAAAATGTTCGGAAACCAAGGCGCCGCTTCCGATTGGCTGCAGGAAGTTCCTGCAGCCAATCAGAAGCCGTGTCTGACGTTTGGGTTCCAAAGAACGTTCGCAAACCAGAACAGTCACTTCTGGGTTTGCGACGTTTGGGAGCCAAAACGTTTGACTTGCAAGGCATTCAGGATCCAAGGTAAGACTGTAATGGCAAACGATGGATGGTCTATCATCTTTTTGATACTCAATGGGTTTTCAGCAGGGTGGTACACCAGATTGAATCCTAATCCAAATTGAGCCAAGGATCAGAGCAGGGTCTGGGCCTCAGTTCGGTTGGGTTGAAACAACCCTGGATCACTACTTGTTGAGGAGGCCTGGGTCATCCAGGGCTGTCAGAGAGCAGGGCATCAAGAAGGAATGAGAAGAAGGCATGAGCAAGAAAAAGGAGAAACCATGAAAAGGAGAGACCTACTGAATCAGTCTGATCCAGAGATGACAGGGTGGATCAGGCCCTAATTTTCAGGTGCCTCCACGGTGAGGAGCTAGATGCAGTATATCTACTGAATGTCCACGAAGACTAATTCTCTCATTAGGCTTTGCACCTTTTTTGCCAGCTTTCACTGCATATTCTTTGTCTTTAGGACGTATTATACAGTTTCTTCACTTCTATCATTAAAATCTTTCTCACTTTCTTGCGCTCTCTCACACCGAGAGAAAGGTCAAAAACACTTCGCTGGAGATGGGTTTTCCATTTTATTGTCTACGAGGTCGCTAGTCGTGGTGTATATAAATAAAATATATACGTAGGGTCTGCTAGCTGCCTTGTTGATTTGGTTGCATTTAGGGCCTGTTTATTTCTTCCTCTCATTCTACACTGGGGAGAGAAAGAAAGGGAAGGAAAGAACTGGAACATTAAAAATAAAAAACAAGCTGCTATTTGATACACTTCCTTTGCATTAAAACTGCATCAGGCTTCTGACTTGCTTTTAACAGCATCCACGCCCTGCTTCTGGGAGTGAGGCGTTGGCATCTCTTGTGAGCCATTAGATTTACACTTGCCGACGTTGTTATTTGAAAATTTGAGAGTTCTGCTTGGTGAGCAGGGTCTCAGGTGGCTTGCAAGAAATAAGGCTGGCTCCCATGTTTCCATTTGGGAGTGAGTGTTCCTGTGGGGATTAAACTCCCCTGTAGATGACCAGCTTGGCATGTGCAAGCAGCAAATCACCACCACTTTCTGTGTTCTTGCTGCAGACGCGTAACAAACTTCCACATATTGTGATGTTGATAGTCAGAGACCCGCAGGTGACCACACATTTCACTTTCCTGTCAGAGAAAATCTACTATAAACTATCCCTGTCACCCCCATAGGGACATGTCATTGTTATTTTCCCCTTAGGACTCAAGGCACACACTGAAGATCACCTAACACAAGCTTGTTTACTCCGCTTAATACTCTTTAATGGACCGCATTCGCTGTTTTGCAAAGGTATACTTTTCTACTCTTTTCAGGGCTCATCCACACCATGCATAGAAAGCACGGGTCTGGGCAGTTTTTTTTTTCTGCCCTGCTCCTTTTCAAGGGAAAATCCGCTCTTTAGCAATAGATAAAAACAAATGGCAATCCGGAGAAAAACTGAATTGCCATTTGCTCCTATTAAGCATTAAAGAGCAGTTTTCCCCAGGGGAAAGTAGCAGAATAAGAGGAAGTGTAGATAAGCCCTCAGTGCATACCTAGGGATGAAAGTGGGGGTGGGGTTCATATTCGCTTTAGCAATCACAACGGGAAAGAGATTAGTTCTTCCAAATGAATGCATGTGAGCAGCAATACAAGTTTGGCATATAGACACCTCAGGGTGTCTCATAGCTGAATATGGAAGTGCTACAGCTTCTAGCACAACCTGGTCTGCACACATTTTCTAGCCAGAAATCCACTGAGAGGTATTGGGCCCTTGATTGCAAAACAGTGAAACTGCCTGTTCCTTAACACGCTTGTAGACTTCATTTGGCCAGATACGTAGCAATGTGCTATTATCAGGAGTATGTGAGGTGTTCAAACATTGGTAACCACAAGTACTTTCTTAGACTGCTACCCTAACCTCTACTTTATGTACAGCAGGGAGAGGGAACATGTGGCCATGCAGATATTTGGGGCCATGCTGGTGGAAGTTGGAATCCAGTAAGATTTGGAGGCCTGCAAGTCTCCTGTCACTGCTGTACAGAGTGCCTTACCACTGGCCACTTTGACTTGACTTTAGTTTGTACTCAAATTTAGCCTGTCCCCTGCCTAGTTTGGCTGCAACTGCTTTCCTCAGACAGGACTCTAGACACTAGATGCAACATGACCATGCATTTGATGGTACACGTCCCAGTAATTGATATTTTCTTATTTAGGCTCACTGACAATACTCAGAGCATCTGTTCTCAATTCTGTATATAGTAGAATACCTGATCAAAGGAAGTTGTTTTATTTCTTCCCTTCCTTAGAAAGTGCAGTATTAGGACTCTTGATGATCAGTGAGAATAAACTCCCAAGGAAAGCCAGTGCTATAAATTCTTAAAGTGTGGAATGGCTGCTATATCAGCAGGAGAGGGTATTTTTGCAACAACAAAAAACAAACAAACAAACAAACAAACAAACAAACAATGTGGTGGAAAATAGCTCCCTCATGTTAGACCTCTGAGGTATAATGGAGTCCTTATTGAAAGCAATACAGAACAGCTTTCCTGACTATTGTTGCTGAGCCAATTGCTTCTGAATACCAACGCAGCCACTTTTAACACCAGCAATGAAACACACAACCTTGTCAACAGGAGTGCAACACTTAAAAACCAGAGCCAAAAGATTTCCCCTCCTTTTATCAAATTTGTCCACAATGGAGGGTTGAATCTGCTGCCAGTGGATAAAGATAGATAATAGCTTGGTCAGGGACAGGCCAATGTTCTTCCTAGTGGAAGGAGCTGCTTGGAACAGTGTAGTCCAAACCATGTTTTCTCAGAAATTAGTCTTGCTGATTACTGTGTAACTTACTAGCCTGTGAGTGGCTTTAGGATCACAGCTGTAAAGCCAGGGTTTGTTGTGTGGGCATCAGAAAAGTCTGGCAGGTCTCAGAAGAGCAGTGCCTATCCTCCAAACATTAGGCTATCCCCCAATTTAAGAAATATTAGTCAATCATATGGGTTAATCAATCTGCATAATTTGGATGTTAATAGAAACAAGCAGTTAGCAGCACTCACAAAATTTGCCTTGTGCCTGTAATACTTGGAAGCAGCCTGATACGGTTTTAGATCTGCTTATGTCATTCTGATTCAGTTTGTTATCCAGGACCCAAATTTGACCTGTTTAATCAGAAACTCTATTTTTCCCCATTGGCAATGATAGGAAAAATAAATATGGCTCTTTTTTACAGAAGTGGCTGGAATTTGCAGTTAAGAGTCCCTCCAGAATGGCTTGAGCCTGCCAAATTTCAGGTGATGATTCACCCAGGGGGGTGTTGAGCAGAGAAACTTAAAAAAAAAAAGTATCTGAGTTTTTACATTTTTGCCATAAGTACATGCAAATTCCAGACACGTTTCCCTGTTCTGAGGCAATAAAGCCTGCCAAATTCCAGAAAGATGAGAGCAGTGGTTCTGCCACAAGGGCATACTTTTATCAGTTTTTGGTGGGGAAATGGAAATCACGTTCCCTCCTGGTTCTTTGTGCACAATCTGCTTGAAAACTCTTTGCATTTCTCCTCTGTTGCTGAATAGAATGAAAGATGGCTGTCCAATCCTGGCATCCAATGAAATGTGAGCATGTTCAAGGGGCTGTGGTTTAACATAGTTAAACCAATGCAAACAGGAACTGAGTTCGGATATTTATTGAGACCTTTTGCAAGGGCCATAGGATGTATTGGTGACCCCTGCCATAACACAAACTGCTTTGGAAACTCCTTTCCATTTCAAAAGCAGTTTGCAGTGCAGTGAAGTTTTATTGTTTAATGAAAACAAGGCTAGGGCTGTGATCCCATGCATATGGGAGTCAGACACATTGAACTCAGTGAACCTTACTTCCAAGTAAACATCCTTAAAATGGTGCTGAAAGATCCTCTTGGCCTCATAGAACTAACTCTATAGGTTTTTGTACCTTGATTATTAGGTATATTTGTTTTTTTAAAAAAACAGGCTTATTATTATTCATCTTGAAATTTGTTGTTCATCAGGATTAGGAATGACTCTAAAAAGTAGATTTACTTTTACTTTGTGAAATCCCAGTGGTGAAGCTTCTTCTACATTTCTCTCCTTGATCCTTCATTCCCTGACATCAGACAATATGTGACATGTCTGTGGAGGTTCTCTCAGAAAAAGCCTTGGCAGATGCAAGAAGTAAAGTTCTTATCTCAGTACCCAGGGAAGTTATGCAAGTTAAGCTGATGGCACTGAGATGAGGAAAAAACACCCTGGAGAAATGAATCATTGATAGAAGATCCTAAATATTAATAAGATACAAGAGGATGCTTCATTCAACTTTGCACTTAGCCCAAATGCCTGGGTAGACTTGCTCGCTCGCCTGCTGGATCAACTATTCTAAGCCATGCAAAGATACCTTAGGCGTGCCGAACAAATGCCAGGTCTTTCTGACTGCTGAACGGATTATTTATTCAAATCTCAAATGCAGCAGAAACTCTATAGCTTAACCAAGGTTTCAAATCAAAATTTCAGTTCTGAATATACTGTCCTTCTGAGGCCCACTAAAGAAAGGGGCCTCTATGAGAAAGGGGGGAAAGGATATCAGAAAATTGCAAAGCATCTTCAAATGCATCTAGGTTAGATTGCACTACAGCTAGTAAAGAATGCAGCAGCCAGATTATTGATTACTGACCAGAAGGTCTGAACATATTACATATTTGTGTCATATGAGCACAAGGCATCAGCCTTAGTTTCCAGTTTCCCAGCTTTTGGGAACTTGGGCCAATATGAGTTAGCCTTAAATCTGATATTCAACTGGCAGGCTTTTAAATAATAATTACAGAAGGTTCTAGAAGGTTCTTTCTGCTTGGACAGGTGCATCCCTAAAGATTCAGAATTAGAATTTCTTCTGAGATAAGGTTATGCGTGGCACACTGATTCTTGCAGTTAAAAGATATATAAGCCAATATTGTTCATGGCACTGATTTCCTTTGGAGTATGAATCCATATAAAAAAATGGCAGAGAAAGTTCCTTTTCTCAGAACTTCACCCCACTCCACCATCTTATTATATCAGTATGCATCTGTTGCAGCAACCCACATTTTGAAAAAAATTAATGAGAAAAGCAAAGTGGGTTCCCCCCCTCCCTCCAGTCTGAGAAGCTTCCACTGGAAATCCCCCAAGGACAAAGAACAGTGAGGAGATAGGCCCCGGCTTTAATTGTTGTATTAAAATTCTTCCAAGCTAGTACACAAGCATTAAAAAGGCAAGCTAATTAAAATGCCAACACGGTGCCTTTCACAGTGCCTGTGAAGTTCTTATTATGTGCTTTTCTTATTGCTACCGTAACTTCAGCTAGACCCAAAAGCCTCCCTAAAAGTCTCTGCTTATATAAAAAAGTAGAATTGTGGCAGTTTTCTCCCTCTCTTGCAGAACTAGAAACTGAGGTCATGCAAGTGAAGCTGAATGCCTTTAAGATTCAGGGCAGACAAAAAAATAACACAGCAGCACATCATTAAAACACTGGAATTTGCTGCTTCAAGGCCTAGTGATCACCACCAACTTAAGACGGCTTTAAAAGGGGATCTGACACACTGAGGGAAAACTAGCCGTGGCTACCAGTCATGAGATCACCTCTAGCATCAGTGGCAGTGTGCTTTTGAATCCGTTTCTGGGGAACATAAACAGGAGGGTGCTATAGTGCTCATGTCCTGCTTAAAGGTAAAGGGACCCCTGACAATTAGGTCCAGTCGTGGCCGACTCTGAGGTTGCGGCACTCATCTCGCTTTATTGGCCGAGGGAGCCAGTGTACAGCTTCCAGGTCATGCGGCCAGCATGACTAAGCCGCTTCTGGAGAAACCAGAGCAGCACACGGAAACGCCGTTTACCTTCCTGCCGGAGTGGTACCTATTTATCTACTTGCACTTTGATGTGCTTTCAAACTGCTAGGTTGGCAGGAGCAGGGACCAAGCAATGGGAGCTCACCCCGTTGTGGGGATTTGAACCGCCGACCTTCTGATCAGCAAGTCCTAGGCTCAGTGGTTTAACCCACAGCGCCACCCACGTCCCTCATGTCCTGCTTGTGGGCTTCCTATCAACACCTGGTTGACCACTGTGGGAACAAAATGGTGGACTAGATGGGTCTCTGGGCCAGGATCTAGTGGGGTTCTTCTTGTCCTTGAACCCTTTCCTTCTCCCGTACACACAAATGGCTCCCATTAGTCTCTGCAGCATAAAGAGGCTACAATGTCTGATATCACTGCAATGCAAACCACAACAGCCGCCTCCGTCACTGTAAGGGGACAATTCACATCTCCTACATGGAAGCAAATGACTCTAATCTGTGGGGGAAAGTAGAGGAGAGGACAACTTAAGGTAGGGGGGAAATCCTGCCCCCATCCCGTGGTTATCCCAGTATTGGAAGGCAGATTTTGCCCCCTCTTCAATAGTACCCTTGGTTTGATTCCGGTGCCGAATGGAAGTTCTTCACTCCATGTTTCCCCCCCCAAAAAAAAAAAATTGCTTTTTTATCTTCACCTCAGCACTTGAGAGTGCTGCAAATTTATACTAGGCCTATTTGCCTTTGAGTGTCTTGTCTCATCCTGATGTGCCCGTTTCTTCGCACAAAATGACTGAGCACTTCTTAATAAGGATTCTTTTAATCCTTTGGCACCTTTGCGTTCGTATTGCAAAACCTGGTCTAATTCCATCAAGCTCATGCCTCAGAGAGTGACGTGTTTTAATATTAGTAGGAACCAATATGGGCCTGACTATGGCAGCCGAACTAGCAAATTGCCACCGTGAGGGACAGTTAAGAGGATTTGCATGAACAGAAATCAGATGAAATACAGCAAGAGACAGGTCACTGTTAACTTCTTAAGGACTGTGAGAGCCTGTTCCATTTTTAATTAATGACACTGAGCCTTAACAAAGATTTGCTTGAAGAGTGTTTGTCTGGAATGCCATTATTTTAGGAGCATCGTTTCATTATTTAGTGCCCATGCAGCAATTCCTCCTGTTAAAGATTCAGACCGGGCTCAATAATATAGAAAGTGCATGGTCTGGAGTACAAAGAGACCCCAGGTGATACAGTGGTTAAAATGTCTAAATAGGATGAGGGAGGTCCGGGTTCAAATCCCCATACAGCAATGACCCTATTTGGTTGGATGACCTTGGACCTGTCCTCCTCTCCCAGCCTATCCAACCTCTCAAGTGTTGTTGTGAAGATAAAATGGAAGGAAAAGAACTGTGTATGCAAAAATATTTTGCAGCAAGTTGTTTCCCCCGTTTACCTGTGGGTGGGTGTGGGTGTGCTCTGTCCTGGCACTCCCCATTGCTGGAATGGAGTAGAGTTTTGATGTTGAATATTTGTTCAGTGGCCCAAGGCAAGAGCAATTCAGCACCAACTTCCCAGTTGAAACACTTTTTTTTGCAGAAATATTAAGAGCTACCTGGCTTATATCTTTCGACTGAAGGATGGACTTGACAGAACCCCCAGAGCTCTTTGGAGAATGGTGAGTTAACAATGTTAACAAATAAACAAACTAGATCTAACTTTTACGTGTCCACTCTAATCCGTGAGTGAAAGAGTAGACAGCCCACATTCAGATCTCTGATCCTAAGGAAGACTAAAGCCCTTACTCCCGCCTCCAAAGCTTCTCACATTGTTCAGTTAGACTGCATTAAATTAAGAAAAAATGCCTAAGAGTCCACAGCATGCTCCCATTGCAGAAATTTGGGGTGCATTTGTGGGATTTTAGAAATCTGTGAAATAGGACACAGCAGTAAAGAAGTATATGATGTTTATTGGCACTTCCAGATTTTGACTGTGGGTAGAGCAAAGACATGTTCCTAGCCGTGTAAAAGTTTCACTCAAAACAATCAAGGCTGCTTTTGAACATTCTCCATCCTCAACACTAAACGTTTGCTTAATGGTCACACCCAGGAGCCCACACCCTCAGAGCTGGGGGGAAACAAAAACCCAAGTGGCTACCATTGCATTATACTGCATGCTTAAACACTGCAGGTGTCCAAAACGATTTTCATCACAAGAAGCAACTTACAGACGCTGCAAGTCGGGGCTGGTTTGTAGAAGAAGGTACCTTTCCCCATCACTTATTGCTCAATGACACACAACCGCATCCAGTGAAAAATAATTTTGCTTAAGGTAAGCCAGGACTATCTGGACATTCTCTTCTGTGGCAGCAAATCTTTGTGCATTTACCTGGAAGTAAGACCCACTGAGCACAGTGGAACTTTCTTCAGAGTAGACATGCACAGGACTGAGCTGGGGGGGGGGGCACTTCACAGCAGCCAAGAGATAACACGATGCTGCAGTCACTGTGTACATGTGAACTTGCTCCGAGCTGCATTTCTGAGAGGTGCAAAATGCAGAAAAGCAAGGCTTTGGAAGTTTTCAGTACAGGGTCCTTGGGAACACCTGTTCTCAGGCCCCTACAGGAGACCCATTTTACTACGCATCTCCACCTGATGCATAGCCCTGTTCTCTGTAGTGCTTTGGCAGGACATCGCAACAATTAACTTGCATCACGTTGCACACTTCCCAGGTAGTTTTCAGTCAGCTGCATAAGCTTGGCGGTTGCATAAACAATAGAATCCAGTGATTCAGCAAGTTTTCAGTGACCTCGTGCTGTTCTCCACTGACCCATCTTCTCCGTAAGATACAGACTCCATAGCTCCCAATTTATTTTTGCTCATTATCAAGAAAATAATAATAAAAGAATCACAAGGAAAGAAATCCCCTCCACACCCCAAAAAATATTCAATCCCACCCAGCCCCAGCACCAAGTGTCTCTCCTGACCGATATGAAAGGGTTTTCACATTCCCCCCACTTCACTCTCCCTCCCCAGGCATGGTATATTATTGTAAAGCCGAACCAATACTGCACTTGCAATTGTAAAAAGGAATGACTTTCTCGCAGAAACGCACATAGACACACAAAGAGAACGTGCGCTGCTGTTAGTGCATCTTGGAGATGGGCTCCGTTTCCCTAATGAGCCACCGAAGAGCTTCTTGCCGTCCTTGTCGCTCGAGCTCTGCCCCGACCACCTCTCGGCATTTTCTGTGGTACTCGTTCACCCAGTCGCACTAAAGAGAAAGGAGAGCATCTTGATCTCCAGCCACTGTGAATGCTACTTGCAAGGGGGGAAGGGGTTATATATGTCTAAAAAGCTCAAATAGTTGAAGTGAAGAGCAGCCCTTTGTGTACTGATGTCTATGGGGAAGTGCAGCTGAATACAATAGTCCCTTGTGCATCACTTTTGGAGGGATGGAGGTCAACGGCAATTGTGAGGGCAAGCTGAACCCGCAACAAAATGCTGCAGCATGGAAGGTTCAGTGTTCCAGGCAGCTAGCCATGCCCTCTACCATGATGCGCAGAGAAAAGCTGGGCAGGAAGAGTACCAGCAAGCAAGTTTCTGTTTTGTCTTTAAATTTCAGCTCTTGATTTCATGGCAAGTATAAGATACATATGAATGCATCACTACAGAACAACCTCAATGGCAAAATGCCCCGGAATTTCACCTGATATATACTCAGTTTCTGAAATATTTGCAAATCTGGGAGTTCCTCTCCCCACCTTCTGTCCCCAAAATAACCACGGTGCCACTTGTATTATCATTCTGTCAAGTTTGGCAATAGACCACGACAGGTTTGGCTGTAAAAACTAAGATAGCTAAGTACTAAGATGGAGGTTTTCATCAAGACCTGGCCTGTCTGGAAATGAGGGGGAAGAAAACCAAGCATTTCAAGTCCTCACAGTAAAAGTCTCAAGTTTTACAACACAGTTATTATTTTCCTTACCTCTTTTGGAGTTAGCAAATCAACCTCTATCATTTTGGTTTGAATGGGAACCAGGGTCAAAGGCTCAAACGTCAAACTCCCTCTGTTGCTGAAGTTATACTACGGAGGTAAAATATCCCAGTCATTGGAGAAAGCTTCTAGCTGAGTAAAAGTGCCCCTCTCACCATCACAGATTTCCCATAATGCAGCCTTCCCCATTCTGGTGTCCTCCAACTCTCATGAGATGACAGAAAACTGGAGAACGGTGGCATTAAGGGTATATTCTGAGAGAGTTCAACTAAGCAAATCCAGACATGTTATCCATCCCTCTGGAGAACTGTCCCTGGTGCATAAAACTGACTTTAGATTTGTTCTCACCACCTTTATAAAAATATTTTCGGTCAAGTAACGTAATGCATGTCTAAAGTCCATTTCGGGGGGCGTAATCCATCCGGCCCGCCAGTCGGTTTAATCTGGCCCCTGTGGCAGTTTATTTCCTGGGTAAAATCCTTTAAAAAAACCTCAACAACTTCAATCATAAAACGAGCTCAACAACTTTGGGGTAAAATCATTAAAAAACTGCAATCCTAAAAAAAGGCTGGCCCTTTGGTCGACCCTCACAGCCCTTCACTTCATCAAATCTGGCCCTTTTTGAAACAAGTTTGGACACCACTGAAGGTCCTAATGTAAAGGTTGGCCATCTTGTGCCAAACACCATGTTTCAACCCAATGTTCTCTTATGTTTGTCATTCCTACATAAAAATTCCCTTTCATCAGCAACTAGGAAAGTTAATAGAAGATTAAGGATACTTTCCAAAGTTATGTTTCAGCTTCCAAACGGCAGAAACAACCAAGCACTGCAAGGATGGAAAAGCTGTGGCTTTGAAATCATTGGTGGGAACCTGTAGCCCTTGAGATGCTGGAGGACTCAAACTGCCATCTGCCCAAGCCAGCATGGCCAGTTGTAAGGGATGATGGACCACGATGCCCAACAACATTTGGAAGAAGGCAGGTTCACTCCCTATTGGAAAGACATCGTGCTCACAAGTCACAGTAAGGAGGCATCACTCCTCTCAGACATGCAAAGAAACTGCTCACCTTGGTTTTAACAGGAACGACAATGACAACGTTTTCTATTCGGATCCCAAAAGCATCAGCCTCATAATAACCAGGCTCTGCAGAGACAAAGTTAGCCAGGAACACTGTTAGAAAAATTTTCCCCAAAGGGCAAACCCCCTAACAACCTTGGGAGTAAGGCCCAGCTTTTCTGTTCAAGCAACCTGAAGATTTTGGAGTTCAAAGAATCTTCCGTATCACACCCAAAAACACATCTACACCTTTCGTAGAGAAAGGCAGTAAAGGCTTCTTCTATGGCTTGGTCACAGAGGCTGCATTGGTGAGGCAGCACTTGGGGGTGAAAATCCCAACACCGTAAGAAAGGAAACCAGGATGGATGATTTTTTTATGCAGGGGCAGAACCAAAGCCCTTGAACAGCAATATTGCCTGAAAACCCCACAAAATTCACATGGCAGACAAGAGATAATGTGCACCAAATCTATGGAATGCTTGTGCCAGCAAAATCAGACCTTAATGCATACATCCTGGGCTGACAAATCGCTGCCATAACAGCTAGGGGACATCCCTGCCTCAAACCTCACTCACTGCTAGGTGAGCCCAGGCACCATTTCTCAGGCTCTCATCTATAAAGTGAAGCAAGAGTAGTTCAGAGCAGCAGCTTCCTGGAGATGGAGTTACTTTACTTTATTTTATTTTATTATGCTTTTTATTAACTTTTTATTACAACACATAAACACATGATACTTAAGAAACAAACTAAAAAGAAAACACAAAACAAATGACAAACAAATAACCATAAAGCTGAAAGCTCTTACACACGGACTTATGTTACCCTATTTTCGATTGTTATTTTATTCTAATAGACTTCGTTCCTCCTCAAAGCGGGTCTAATTTCTTGTTTGTTTAACTGTTTCTTTCTCATTTCATCATGGAGTTACTGATGCTTACCAGGAGGGGGGTGGATAGGAGGTGTTAAAAGCCTGTTTGATGTCCCACTAGGCAAGCTGCTCCTGATATGATGATAATACTGAACTACCATACAGGAATGTAAGCGTTATTGAGATCAATGCATGCAAACTGATAGTACAGCATGAGACTCTTGATCTGAGGGACATGAGTTTGAGCCCCACGTTGGGCAAATAATTCCTGCATTGCAAGAGGTGGGGTCACATGACTCTTGTGGTTCCTTCCAACTCTACAATTCTGTGAGTCTGTGATTCAAATATATTTGGACACTTGCAAGCACTATATAAATGCTACGTATTAATATAATCAATGTTGATATTTAAGGACTGGAGAGGTGCCACCCTCCCATTCTTTCCCAGAAACAACATAGAGAGCCAAGAGGATCACATGAAATTCTTCTATTAAAAGCCAAAGAGGCAGAAGACACTAGTTCATGTAACAAGAGTCATGAGTCCCATTGCAGTCAATGGGAATAAATTAATTACCATCAGAAACAATCATCCCAGCTTCCAGAGGTTCATCTGCAAAGGTTTTGTAGCTAATGCCACATGGACCTTCATGGACATTTAGGAAAGCCCCAACTCCGTGTCCTGTGCCATGCAGGTAATCTAAGCCTTGGTCCCACAGTGCAGAGCGTGCAAAGGAGTCCAGGAGGTGACCTACAAGACACAAAAGGAAGTTGCAGGTCCACAATATATTAACAAACTGAGCAGAAAGCGAGCAGCCTTGTTTCTGACAGTCATATCCTGAACTTGCAGGTTGAAAAAGATGTGCATACAATTTTATACTTTCCTTTATATACTATGATTTTTTTTAAAAAAAAAAAAAACCTTTGGAAACAGGATTTAAGCACGACCATAATATTATACAAAAAATTGGTTTCCCACTCCCCCAGAACAAAAACTAATTCATACAACAAATTTCCCCATAAATCTATATGCATATATAGTGGATGCTAGTCATCAGAGTTCATTTGGATATTTTATAAAGGTATGCCGTATTTCAGCAAAATCATCCGTATCAGTCGCATCACTGGGGAATGTACTCTCTTAGTTAGTTTCTCAGATAAAGCAATTGACCACACATTCTGTTTCCATTGTGTGATGTGTAGATAGATAATCGTGTCCTTCCTTTCGTGTACTGGGCTGAGGGAACAATACAGATACCCCTTTTATCTGCAATCTTGCAGAATTTATTCATTTTTTAAAAGGGATAATGTTGCGTCCTGCCTGAGAGATTCAGAATTCTAAATTGAGGGGAAACAGGCCATAGCTCAGGGCTTGAGTATTGGCATTGTGTGCCAAGGGTCCCCCCACATCCTCAGGCGGGGCTGGGAGAGAATTCTGCCTGGAATCCTAGACAGCTGCCAGCCAGTCAGAGCAGACAATACTGAACTGAATGGACCAATGGTCTGACTCCATAGAAAGAAGGCGACTTCCTATGTTCCTAAGTTTCTTAACACTCTTTCATTCAGGTTCCATATAATTTCATTCAGGCTTAAATTTCAGGGTCAATTTTATTTTACTTAACGTGTTAAAACAGGAACCCCATTTTTAAAGGGGAATTGTTGTGATTTGCTAGGGAAATATTCAATGTTAGTTTTAAGTTTCTTTAGTTTGTATATATGGTTTATCTGCGTCTGTGGCAATTCTATTCATCGTAAGTTACTTTTATACAGGTATGCAGTTCCTCATCATTAAACCCTTCCCTCATGAAGGCCTGATAACTAGATAACAGAGAAAACACAAATCTGATTCCGAGTGCCACTGCAGCTGAGGAAGAGGAAAGGGAAACTGACCAACCTTTGGTCCCGTTGGGGAATATGGCTGCGCTGACAGCTATGTGACCCTTCAGCACATAGGTAAAACACTCCTGGAAGGAAAGGGAAGACGGTGAACAAAACAGAAGGCATTGGAAGGCCTGGCCCATGAGTCACTTGCAACCTAGAACAAGTGCATAAAGAATTCTGGACTGGGGTCTGCCAATATATTTGAAGCAGCAGCTCAGTTTGATAGTAAAAGCGACCAGTGTATATCTCATCTCCCTAAGATGTGTGTGTGTGTACAGGGAGGGAGGAGTGAAATAAAGGGCAATTTCTAACAGTGGTCAGAGCTTAGATGTTCAGCTTACATATGGACTACACCCCAGATGTTTTAATTGGCTCTTGTACACATTGGCATCCAGAACATCTGCCCCACCCCACCCCCTTTGGAGAAAACGCTGCTTCTATAAATATTCAGGTGGTTTTGATTATGAAAAAATAATGCCACAAAACTGAATATCCAAAAGGTTCCCAATGGATAGATACAAAGGGGGGAGGTATGAAACCAGGACCCATAAAGAGGGAGAGTTGCTGCAGGTGCCCAGGGACAATAAGGCCACCCTTGACTTTCGGGGGGGGGGTTGGTGTCAAGCAGAGCTACTTGATCATCTCACGGTCCTTGTAGTAAGTGAAATCTGCACACAAACAAACCTACAGTGCTTATTGTATCTAAAATTGCCTAAGGCAACCTGTTTGGGGAGAATCAACGATGAAACCCGAATTCTTGCATACCTTTTCATAAGCTGTTGGGGTGCCAAAATGCATTGTCCTTGTCACATCTGTAGTTCCATCCCTTACAAAAAGAGAAAGAGAAAAACATTCTAACTATCGAAAGAGAAAGGTGGAGGCATAGGCTGTTGCGTTATACCGAGTCTGAGCATTGGTCCATCTAGTTCAGTGATGTCTACCCTGACTGGCAACAACTCCCGAGGGTTTCAGGCAGGGGTCTCTCCCTGTCTTGCCTGGATATCCTGGGGACGGAAGCTGGGATCTTCAGCAGGTAAAGCAGATGCTCTAACACTGAGCTATGGCACTTCCCAGAAAAGTCAAGAATATACTTTAAGCTATAGCCAGCCTAGTGCAAAATTTTGTGAGCTTCTTCCAAGTGTTCTGCAGTGGGTAAGGCTCAGCTATAACAAGAATGGGCATTGCTGGTCTTGCTGAGTCGCATCAAAATAGGCTATGAAACAGGTCAAGATTTCCTCATGGAAACGCCAGGAGACCATTGCCCACCAATCAGCTCACACAGCAAGATATTCTGTGGGCCTCATCCTTCTTACTGGAATCTAAAGTGCAGAAATAGCAATCAACGGGCAGACGTTCACTGGGCAGGGGAAGGACAAGGTATGCCTACAGAGGGTGGAATAACAAGACGGGTAGTTGGTTGTGGCAGCTGTGACCTTCCAAACCTGCTAGCAAGAGATTTCCCAATTAGAGACCCCCAAAGCAGATGGTTTCTCCCGTCCTCCTGAGATAAGGTATCAGCTAGCCAATGGACATCCAGGTGTCTTCTGCCACACCTCAAAGTATAATCTATTTAGTTATGCTGTTTTTTAAAGGGAGCAACTTCTAGAAGCTGGCTCCAGCCCTATCCCAACTTTTCTCTAGTTAATGCATGCTCAAGTAAGCTTTCACAGACTGCAAGGCCACTGGAGAGATGTCAAGCGGAATCTGTAACTGTAGCTCAGAGGAAATGAACTCTCTTCCAACAAATCTATTCTGTTATCCCTCCAGCTATCCCGGCGCTGGTGTCCGTTGGTTCCTCCTGCTCTCTGCTTATGGAACATTCCAATCTGGATAACCATCTGCATTGTTGTCTCTGCACAGGGCAAGCTGTTCGGAAAGCTGAGGTACAAAGGATTTGGCTCCAGCACAAGAGATTGTACTAAACGACCTCTGCTCCCTCCCCCGCTCCCCCCGGCTAGCTCTGCCAGCGTACAAACTGAAGTCACTGGATGCAACTCAAGGCTCTGGGATGCTATGTTTCATAAATGATACATAATTTGGTACTGTGGGGCATGTTTCAGAGGATGAGAAAAGCAGGACACACTTCCTTACGTCAAACCAACAAAAACAAGGGAAATAAATGCTGCCAATCCAATAAAAATCAGGGCAAAATGTGCATCCTGCAGCTTTGTGCATAAAGCACAAAGGAACAAAAATCAACCTTCTGAGGACAGCACTAGGGAAAGTGAGTTGGAGAACATGTGAGCAGTGCTTGGGGAAGTATTCAAAGCCAGTCAAGCAGGATTTCTATTGATCCATGGGTTGTTGGAAGCTATCAGGACCCCTGCATAACTCCTCTACCCTGTCCCAGAGGAGTGAGCAAATATTTCAAGTTCTCCAGAACTTCTTCTGCAGGCTGGGTGTTAAGCGACACTTTTTTAAAAAATGGGGGGGGGGGGAGAGAAAGGCAGGTACAGTGGAAAATCCTTAAGAGTCTGAAAGATGGGAGTTCAGAAAGTGCAATGCACACTTAATTTCATTAGACGGCCCCAGTGCAAAGTAGGTTTTCAAGTTCATCAAGAAATTCTATCTAATGGGTTGGGATCACTGACCAAGGAAGCCTCCTTCATCTCTATGGTCCTACAGATCATGGAGCTTTGCTCAAGCATCTAATTTAACTATATGTACCGTGCTGAAAAAAAGTCAAGGCATCTGTATGTCTCTGAGAATTCCCAAATTATCCATACTTTTGAAAATAAAGAGCACAATCCACTCATAACTTCTTTTCCACAACCTCTGTTGACATTAAGAGGAGTTAAGCAGGACCCTGAGAACTTCCCCCGGGGGAGGCAGGATTTGTGCAAAGTCTCTCTCCAGGCACTCTGCCCTAGCACATGACTTTAAAAACACTCGAGTTAACTTTGCAACATCAGCCAGTTCAGCCCTGCTGCCCCACAGCCTAGGGAATGTCATGGATGCATAACTCATTATATTCAAGTGACTGCTTCACAATGTGGCACCGAGGAAGTCGATAATTAGGCTGCCTGAGAAGAAGGCTCTCATTGTACAAGTTTTATCCACACAGTTCCTATTCAGGGGGCCATTAAAATTTCAAAAAAACAAAAATGCCAAGCCTCTAAAGCCAGGAAGGGAAAACCTGTGACCCTTCAGGTGCTATGGGACTCCAGTTCCCATCAGCCAGCACGGCCAATGGTCAAGGATAATGGGAGTTGTAGTCCAACAACATCTCGAGGGCCACAAGTTCCCCATCCCAGTTCTAAAGAAGAACTGTTCCGCAGATCAGTTCCGCTCCATTCCTTGCTGAACAAAACAGTTTTCATCTTAATGCTGCTGTGGCTAAGAAATTATGCACTTCTGTAAGTCCCCAGCTTTTGAATCTCACTTCTACAAGCACACTAGGTTGCCTTAAGCAAGCCACTCACTCTAAGCTTAAATAAAAAATGATACTGTGTGTGAAATAGCACTATTTCAAAGCAAAAGGCAACTGCACAGCCCCCAACTTGCCAGGATAATATTGCTATGACTCATATTTTCTCCATGGTGTTTATCTTAAACAAGTATAGTATAAGGCTGTGTCTTTTTCCATACCAAATCTATATCTGAGGTGGGATTTGATTTAGTGTAGGTTCACCAATGCGAAGTAGCCTATAAGCTTCATTTACCTGTACTGAGCCCCAGAATCCAGGAGGTAGATTTCATTCATGGATAAAGTCCTATTTGTCTCAGGTGTAGGCCTATTCAAGAAAAGAAAAATGATTTGTCTCACCTTTTCATTGAAACCAGCAAGTGAAAACAGACTGAATTACAAGTTCTTCCTTCAATTATACAATTAAATTATGAACTCTGGGCCAAGTGTATTTGTCCTTAGTAAATTTTCATGGATTGTTGGATCAAATCAGCTGCCCATTTAGGTCAGCATCATGTGTCTGAGGGCATCTTCAGCATTGTACAGCATGTGTTTACTATTCTAACTTATATAACAGGCTGTATAGAATCACAATATTTGGTGGTGGAAGCACATTCACAATGACGATCAGAAGGCTGGAAGAGCTTGTTATCTACACCTACTTGTTGATCACATGATTCTCTATTGAAAATTCTACAGCTGACAGGAGACAGGTCTATGAGCCACCAAGAAATATTCCAACACTTCAAAAAAAAAATATAGATAAAGTAAAGTATTTGCATGTATTTGCACTTCATTCAACCATTATTTCAACTAGAGTTGTGCTAAATTCTGCACAGTTATCAGTTTTTGCACTGAAAGCTGCACTTTAGGACAAGGTTAAATTTTTCACTGAATCAGTGGATGTCAAGATCTTTTCTTTTTTTAAAAAAACAAACACTTCCAGCCTCAACATCATGCAATCCCTGAGAAACTTGTAAAGGACAAAAGGAAATCCTCTAGTCTCTGCATTCTGCAGCAGCAAATAACCTCAGCCCTCCACAATGACTCCACCCCTCAAACTCTCTCATTAGTAACGTTGGAAAAAAACAGGAAGCTAGCCAAACAGGGAAAACCAATCTTCATGAAGCCAACCGCCTGAAAACAATTTGGACATCCACAGTAGATGGTTATGGAACAAGAAACATTGTTCTGCTGCTTCAGCCACAAACTCTCTTTATACGGAAAATAACATCAACTGACGTGATTCCCTGAAGTTCTGTTAAGCCTCAGATGGGGACCGCACCAAGTGCAATGGGATCCTGGAGAAAAGATTTGGTCATAGAAGCCAACTTGAAGGTTAACAGTAGCGAACATTTCCTAATCTAGACTAAGCAGCGATACACTAGCATGATGGTGCTCTAGGTTCTTCCAACTATGTAGTGAAGTGTCCAGTGCAAGGACTCTGTTGCTCTTACTTACTTGTAGTGAATTATAGCACCGTTTGGGCCTGTACTTGATATTGTAGCAAAGCTCAAGTCGACAAAGTTCTCTTGCTGGCTGGAAAAAAGAGAAATTTCATGAGCAAAGGTCATTTAGAACTTCTACAGCAAGGAGACATCCTGCCTCTCAAAGGATGAGAACAAAGGTTTTCATTTTCTGCCATTGCCCTTCATTGAGATTTCATCATTCATGATCACCCTGGTGAGTCTTCCTGCAATTTGTCTCGATTAACCATTTGGGCCAAAACTTGCTCAGGTTGTTCTAGCAAGACAATGAACATCAAACCTAAAGTATGGGGAAGGGCTGTAGCTCAGTGGTAGAGCATATGCTCTTCATGCAGAAGGTCCCAGGTTCAATCCCAGCATCTGCAGGTAAGGTTGGGAATGCCCTCTAAAAACTTGGAGACACACTGCAGTTCTGTATAGATAATATTGCGCTAGGTGGACCAATGGTGTGATGATGTGTTATAAAGAAGCTTCCTATTTTACCAACCAAAAAAGAAGATGGGAACTGGACTAGTGATGATCTCAAACCAGAGCTTGCTCTATACCCTCTGCTTGGTTCATCCAAAAAGGTATCAGCTGGAGTACTGAAACATATTGAGTTGGTGTACTTTCCCCACATCATGCACAGCAGACTCCCTAGCCAAGTTTGCCAATCTGGTCTTAGATACAGGGTTCACTTTGCTTGCCCAAAATGACATGCACAGTATTCTATGTGATGAATAAGCCTGAAGGCCAAGAACTGCATAATATTGTTCTGAGCTTGTCTAAGACAGAGGTATGAAACCAGGCAAGACAAACAAGGAGAAGACAAGGCAACAGTTTGGTCATGAAATTATGCAGGACATGGACCCTCTCTCAAAACAATTTGTGGACATCCAATCAAGCCAAATGTTGGAAGATTCAGGACAGGCAAATGAAAGTACAGTGGTACCTCAGGTTAAGAACTTAATTCGTTCCGGAGGTCCGTTCTTAACCTGAAACTGTTCTTAACCTGAAGCACCACTTTAGCTAATGGGGCCTCCTACTGCTGCTGCGCCACCGCTGCACAATTTCTGTTCTCATCTTGAAGGAAAGTTTTTAACCCGAGGTAATATTTCTGGGTTAGCGGAGTCTGTAACCTGAAGCGTATGTAACCCAAGGTACCACTGTACTTTTTCATGCAGCACTTAGTTAAACTCACTCCCACAGGAGGCAGTAGCATCCACCATCTTGGATGGCTTTAAAAGAAGGTTGGGCAAATTAATGAAGGATCAGTCTATCCATGGCTCCTAGCCATGATGGCTATCCTCTGCCTCCAGGAGGCAGCCACACCTGTGAATGCCAGGTGCTGAAAACTGAGGGAGAAGAGAGTCCCTTATGCTCAGGTCCTGCTTGTGGCTTTCCTCAAAGTTATCTAGCTATTCACTGTGAGGTTGAGCCAGCAGGCTCTTCCAATGCTCTTATGTTCCTAAAGGTTTGCTCTTCTTTAAACTGCCTGCCTTGGAAGTCGGACCCCTTCTTTCCGCAGCCTCCCAATTAAACAAATGGACCCTGTTTTCCCCAAAGTCTATATAAAATTTCAGTGACTATAATGACCCAGAGATTGCCCACATCTGTCTTTCTTCTTACCTACGGAACTCCTCTGCTTTGTCTGCTGCTGTTATTTCAGTAATATTCCCTTTGGGAACCTAATAGAAAAGATTGCAGCCTGGTAAACAACAATGGAAACACAGCATGTTGTAGCCTTCATGGGATCTTGCCCAGTCACCCTCTCTTTTCCCTTAGAGGCCACTGTTGACTCCCCATCCCTCCATGCTATCCTTGGGCATCAATATCAGGGCTCAACGACATTAGCAGTGGCTAAACCAACGGTACTTTCTCCTCAGTAGACTACAGCTATTGAATATTAGTGTTACCTTGGAAAACTTAAAAGTGTGGTTAATCTTAACTATGCTATATTGAAACCAGATTTATAGTTTGATTTCATAAGTTGACTTATTTCAATAAACCATGGTTAAGACTAGACACAGTTTGTTTGAGTTCGGACATTCCACTAAGCTGTGATTGGTGGCAAACAGCAGCAAAAGCTTCTGATACCCTGCATGTGGCTGCACTGGAAAAGCAGAGCAAGGGGGAAGTGTTTGAATCCAAGGCTAACGCAGGCCCATTCACGTAGTGCTAAGCACCATAGTTTAGTGTGATATCTGAACATGGCCATTGTGAGAAAACCAATATAGCATATAAAAAAACAGAAGAGAATTTGATGCTTTCCAGTAACATTCTACTATGGCAACCTCTGCCATGATTTTTCTCCTGTATGCAAGCCAATCGTTCACCATTCCTCTTTCGATCACACAAGGCAAGCAAAAACAGTCTCCAAATTCATCATTTCCTCTGAAGGTGGAAATATGAACAGCCCTCACAGGACCTAAAAGTCTCAGTGGCTTTCTCCGTCCCTCTAGGCCATAGTAATCAGTAGTTACCATGAGCAATACTAAAGCTTATATTCATGCAATCTTCTATTATACAGTAACAGTCTTCTCTCAGTAAAAATCTATAAAACTATACCTCCTTCTCCAGCCAGTTAAATAACTCACACAAGGCCACAGCATCCTTAATCTGTTAATAAAAGAAGAAGAAGAAGAAACAAGGTAAAGGGATTAATGAAATACACCTGTATGGAATAACCCACTGAAAAATTGGCCCCAAACATTTTAATGGAAGAAATATATTAGTAGGCAGTAGCAAAAAGACGACATTTCTACTTCCAAGCAGAAACTTCTGCACTTCACTCTGCACTCTGCAAAAACTATTGCAGAGTTCAGTAGAATTAATAATTTGCAGCTCTGAAACAAAAAAGCCACTAAACTGGGTAGATCACTTACGTGAGCTCTCCTCATGCCTTCTGACTCCGCTGCATTCTTCACAGCTTTTGCAATGCATATGGGAGTGTAGGGGGTGAGGTAGCGGTGAGCCTAAGACAAAAAAGAAAAAAAGAAAGATACAATTTGGCAAGGAGCCCAAACTGCCTGCTGGCCCTGGAGTTGTCTGGCCACTAAGACTACGCTGAAGTGGGCTAGCTACATCTTCGTATCCTTCCAAGCCTCAGGGACCAGACAGAAAGGGTACATGCAAGCCAAGAGCATCCTTTATCATCTTCTGTCCGCATGAAAGGCAAAGTGTAGCCTTTCCTTACAAGGGACCACCAGATCATTTTGCATGCCCTTTCCTGCACCTTTTCCCGTCATTTCCCCTCAATTCTGCTCGGACTGTTCTAAGCCCTTCAAGAGATGGTCCATCTGAAGTCTACAATTCCATGGATCTACGTATTTAGATAGGATTCCTGCATTGCAGGGGGCTGGATTAGATGATCTGTGAGGTCCCTCTACAATTCTATGATTCCATGAAGCGGACACACCTCTGCATATAGTTTCTCTGGAAAGTCTCCAGCTCTGTGCAAGCCACTTTATGAGCTGAGCAGGAAGCAGGGCGAAGTGTGGTCTCAAAGAACATTGCGGACTGTGCCAAAACACTGCCATATACATGTGACACTGAACTAAAAGTACCTTAGAATCTTCTTGCACTCTGTGTTAGGTATGTAACACAGCACAGAAAGCAAAAAGAAAAAGAAGAGCCCATTTCAAACAGAAGGCATGCTCCTGCAGCCCAGGGTAGCCGGTGGAGTGCCTTCTATGTGTGGTTGGACTCCAACTCCCATGAGCCCCCACCACCATGGCCAATGGCCAGGGATGAGGAGAGTTGGAGTCCAACGCCATCTTGAAGGCACCACAAGAGCTACCACTGCTCTAGCTAATGGAGGTTTCTATATTCATGTTCTACATACAGGTGAAGAAGAAAAATGCCTCACATGGGATAACAGTAAGTCTCAAGGTGCGTTTTGTCACAGCCTCCCCACAGAAAGCCAGAAGAGGCTGCTGTGTCGCCGTCCCCCAACAAAACGATGAGAACAAAACCTCTTTATTCCTCTCTACTAGAATGTTTTCCAGCCCAATCCACAAAAGTAGTTTTTTTGCTGTAGGGCCAATTTTTTTTCCCCCAAATCCCTGCCTTATTCTAATCTGACACTCTTTCAGATAAATTCTTTTAATGAGTTAGTCATTTCCTCCTGCCACAGGGGTTGTAAGCAACCCATGGAGAGCTTGGCTTGGGTTTCAAAGCCACATTGCAGCAGAGGACAAGAGGCCTGCAACAGCCCCACACGGAAGGAAGCTTGGAAACATCCATCCCGAGTGGAAGTGCACAGCGGCAGACCTGAGCTGGGGGGGGGGTGAGAGGAATTTGCTGCCTTGCCAAAGCCTACGGACCTTGGGGATGGCCTGGGTCAGGGCATAGCTGGCTTTGTCACTGAGCCAAACTTTCTCGTGGGGAGAAAGGGTATCGCAGATGGACTTCAGAACGGTCAGGATGGAGTCGTAAGGCAGCACTTGGATGCTGAACTCAGGGTCCTGAGCAGAGTCCAGCAACAGATGCTCTCTCACGCCTGGGTCGGACATGCGATCGCCATCAATGAACAACCTAGAGGAATATATTGGAGAGATAGAGAAAAGCAGCCTGAGCTTTGCGGGACACACAATTAAATAAAGAGTGAATGACTGAACAACGTTTTATTTATTGCATTTGCATCTCACCTTTTTGCCGAAGAGATCAAGGTGTCGTACATGGTTCTCCGCCTCCTCATTTCAATCCCTACAACAATCCTTAGTGACTGGCCCAAGGTCACCCTTCATGGCCAAGTGGGAATTTGAACCCCGGTCTCCCAGGCCTTAGTCCAACACTCTAACCACTACACCACGCTGGCTGGCTCTCCAGGTCTCAGTAGCAGGGTACTGGTAATCTGGGCACAGACTTTCTTATAGGTGAAAAACATATGGTAGTGCTACCATAGGAAGGAGAAGAGTGAGGTGGCACCGAGGTCAGGGGAGATCTAGATGGACAGTAATATCTCTGCAGGTACAGCTGCCTTGTGGGGCTGCTGTCTACTCAAAGTTCCCCAGACTTCACTGCTGCCTATTTCTTTCCCAGTGAGTGCAGTGCCACCCCTAGGCAAGCACCACAGCCATTCCTCCCCCTTCAGAGGCTGCAGCCTATTGCTTTTAAAGACCTGATGTCTTTGCCCACTCAGCCAATCAGTTTCTTAAAGGAAAATATATACACATGTTGACCATCAGGGTAAATGTGAGCAAAATAAATGAGAAAGCCTCCGTTTCCATTACCTGATTGTATTGGCTCCTATGATGGCGTAAGCAAAAAAAACCGGGTTGTACTCAACATCTGAGCCTCTGAGATTAAAGAGCCCTAAAAAAAAAAGGAAGGAGAAGACGGTGTCACAAACCTGGTTAAAATTCAAGCGGAGTCTGTAACCTGAAGCGTATGTAACCTGAAGCGTATGTAACCCGAGGTACCACTGTACTTTCTTTTTTTTAAGAAAGCAGTAGGGAAGCACCATCCATAGTGAAATGCAACACAACCACTTAAATGAACAATAAGGGGCTTTTGCCACAAGATGGCATTAGAAGTCCAGACTACGCACAAGGAAGATCTTTTGGTAACAAGAAAATAAGACAAATGAAGTACAAAGGAAGCAAAGTTGGACCATAGGAAAAAGTAGAAAATCCACAGCGGGACCCTATATTTATTAGGACCACCCACAAAATAGTGAGCAAACTTTCAAGGTCTCCAGATCGCTTTATCGGGCTGGAAGATGAGGGAAGCAAAGCAGGAGGAGTGGGATGGTGGAGAGGGAACATGGCTGGTATTAAAACCATAAAGTCTGCATTGGTTTCAGTCTTGTGACCAAGTGCAGGAAGAGATAAGGAACGTAATCAAGGTGCTGTGCAGGTTGCGAGATACACCTGGGATTATAAACGAAAACAAAAGAACATCCAATGGTTCAGCGGCTCACTCCTTATTATTGAAAATGTAAAATCCAGGAATTACTCACATCTGTCTCTAGAGACTGAGACGGGACTCACATATCACACTAAGCCAAGCCAGGCTCCCAGAGAGGAGATCACAAGCATTTTTCTACACCACCAGCCCCAGCAGTCATTCTGATGATGGGCAGGGAGTTCAACTCTGCTTGGTGAGGGTGTGCAAGCATGTTTGCCACTATGAACTCACTTGCGCAGCAAAGCCCTGCAGAAAGCAGGCCACTAACAAGCCCACAGCCTACCAAGCAGTTTCCCCAGATCAAATCCAACACGTTATCCTTTGGGCCCCATTAGCTCCCAATAGGCAAACATACCACTTCCTGTTTTGCACTTTACTGGGCTCCTGGCTGCTCCTCAGCTGTGCTTGGTGGGTATTTGGAACTAAGAGGTAGCAGACTGTGAGCAGGCAGCAGCTACCCACAAGTGCAGCACAAGGTGGTTGTTCCAACCATTCGTGGTAATTAGTAATACTGAGCCCAGCAGCAGCCCTCCTGGAAATGGCGCAAGGTTCCTTGCCATTGACCAGTTAACAGCCAGCAACTGAAATCTCTACGTTCCAAAGATGACACCGGGACAGGCTTCTATTGTCCAAATTGGCCAACAGTCCTACTGACCCCTGGGGATGCTGCAGGGTTTCTCATTTCCAGCTGTGTAGAGATTTCTGAGTAGATAACGAACATGGAATTGAACAATGCTAAAGGAAACAGGATACTTGTACTCACAAGCCACTTCATCCAAGGCGGTCACCACAAACCACGGAGCCTTCCTCTCAGCCATTTTCCCCCGCAGGGCTGTGATCTTGTCCTTCCAACTGATCCCTGCATCATGCAATGAAAGCAAGAACTTAATCCGGCCAAATTCTCTAGGGTTAATGTAACAAAGCAGTTCTTTTATCTACACACAGGTGCCGTTTATATCCAATGCCCAATTCATCTCAGATGCTTTTAGGGATATTAAATGATGGTTGCGGCAAGACTTGTCTCATCCTTTCCACACACACAGTACCTCTGCCCGATATGCAATTCAACGGTGAGCCTGTCGAGATTGTCATTTCATTATCAACAACATTCTTACGGACGTGACTGGGATCCCGCTAACCTGTGTAGTTCAAGCCTAGAGTCATCAAGGGTTTGCAAGGCCGTGGTGGTCGATCTGTCCATATGACATCAATTAGGTTGTCTTTGACAGGCACAAGAGTATGGCCAGCACTATTCAGAACTTTGGACATCCTCTTCCACTGATCTGAGGATGACAGAAAGAGTGACGTAAGAAGGATGCTGCTGTTGAGATCCCCAGCCTGCTAGCTTTCCCTGTGAAGCGACATTGTGTAATCAGAAAGGTGGGGGATACAGTACACATCTAAACATATGGGTTGGTAACAGAATCATTTATCCACTGCATTTCTTTAAAAGAATTTTATTAAGAACCTCACCATTTGCATTCATAAAATATAAAATCAATAAAAAAAACTGAAGAAAATTGTGTGTGCATGTTCTGTACATTACAACAAGAATTAGGGAATGAGAACTTCTCCTGTTAGGGTCAACTAAACCCTAGACTTTCATCAGAAAACTTTGGAACAGAAACGTATCACATTTCATTTTTAAAGAACCAAAAGTTTTTACGCCTTATGGTTTTGAAGAAGAAACTGGAGATGAATGGTTAGCTTACAAACCACTGTGGGATTGTAGAGGGAAAGTAGTAAAAATATTGCCATTAACCAGATTTGGGGGGAACAGATTCCTGTGACCTTCTTCAAATTCCCAACTGAAAAGTTTGCTAGATTCATTTGCAGTTGAAACTGGATAGGGCAACCAATCCACCTCCTTCTTGAATAATCAGGATATCTCACTGCCTCCTTGGAAAAACATCAGCCTCCCTACCCCCCAACTACCTTGTGGCAGAGAAAAGGTTTAAGGACAAGTTCAACTACCCTGGTTAGAGCCAACCCCTTGATGCTGCGTGGTGAAGCAGCACAGGTCAGGAGAATCTAACCATTTACATAAATCAGAAGACATTTAAGGGCAAACTAACCTGCTGGAATGATGAAAGGGTCTACTCCAACTTTGGAACCCTCGGGAAGAACACTCACAAGCCAGTCCTCCTGCGCGGGAGTGTTCTTCAGACCTGAAGACAAGAAAGAATTCAAGAGAGATTGCAAAGTTTAACGAAAAGGAACACAAGCATGGAGACTTTGATCACAAGACCAGGGAGCAGTAAACCTCAACACAGAGGTTTATAACCAAATTTAAGTGCAGAAATGCATACCCAAACCCCAAGTAAGACTGCAGTGCCAGAGATGGAATTAGCACCAGCGGTGGGGAACCCCCAGCCCACCAGGCCTCCCTATTTGGCCGGAATGCAATTTTGGCCAAGCCACACACCTCTTGGGCAGCTAAAGGCTAAAAAATGATTTCTTTTCTTCACTGCTCACTTCCCTCTGTGGCCCCCTAACCTTGTGCTGTGGATCCACATTTACATGATTTTCATCTGTGCCCCCCTTAGAATATCCGGGACCCCCCAGAAAGCCATATGGCACCCAGTTGAGAAACACCGCAATAGAGCCCCACCCGTGGCTTTTTGAAAGCCTTGCCAATCGGCTGATGAGCTGTGCAAGGCTCTTTGAAGTTGCAGCGGTCGACTAATTGTCAGGACTTCAAAGTGCTGTGAACATAATTGCAACACCAGTTACCGACAGGTGGCTAGTGCCCTCTCCCCTGTCAAACTTGCCCTGTGAGGGAGATAAGGACCCAGCACACAGGTCAGGTCCACTTCCCCATGCCTGGAATACCAAATAGTATTTTGGGGAAACAAACCATGCATACATCCCTAGGAACCAACCTTTATCATAGAAGCCCTCTGCTCCCAAAACAAACCCCCTTTCCATACACCTAAAAACACTGCAGATATCCAGCAAAATTAATGACTTGGAGCTTGGAGCACTGTGATACAGTGCAGTATGGCCCAGAATGTTGCCCCTTTAATAACTCAGTTTGTTCCCTACTATTTGCCTTGCGAAATGATATGAGCAATCAGCTTCAGAGAACAATGGAGTCAGAACCCTGGGCTAGATGGACCAGTGTTGCCTACTCCAACTAGGAGATGTCAGAACTTTTCCATTTCTGCCAACCAATACCCTTGAACCTAAAGCCTTCTGCATGCAAACCATGTACTCCTCACACTGAAGCATGGCTCCTTTCAGCTATAGCTACTGCTATCCCCAAGAGCAAAGCACCTGGGAGGTAGCCAAACAGAGCACCCTTCCTTTCCCTGCCTGCCTCCACTGATTTGAGTACCACTGAAAAGAGAAGTGATGCCCATGCGAGCTCTTTCCTTCTCCTATCTCCCTTCCCTCATCAGCCTTTGTTCTCACTAAGGTCAGAAAGCACTGCAGTTGCTAAGCAACCAAGGGATGGGCCAAGAAACAACAAGTTGCAAGTACTGGCAGCAAGTTCAGCGATAAAGGAGGAACTGGTATGTTCAGGAAGCCCAATGGTGAAAGGGGGAGTCAGCACAAGGAAAAGAATGGGGAATGCTGGACTAGTCAGAAATTCTGATGCCTTGTCTTAGTGCCTCCATTGGGGAAGCTGAAACCATCTCTGTGGTTCAGGGTACCCTGAACGTTGCAACATTTTAATGTCATGCCTCTCACACACACAGTTTCTGTTCCTCAATCTTTCCCCAACACGCCCATATAAATGACAGCAATTCGGTACAATTTCCATAGCTAGAATTATGCCCCCCCCAAAAAAAATTACAAGAGTTTTCTTAATTTTGAGTTACATGTCCAGATATTAAATGCAGACTTTCTGCAAGCACAGTATGGCTCTTTACTGTGGCATTTGGAAAGTTGGGTGCCCAATTCACAGGCCCTCAGCTGCACCTTCAAGTGAGCCTAGAAGTAATCAGTCCTAACACAAAATGAAGAGGTCACTATGGGGCAAGGTCACATCACCTTTATCGCTTTTGCTCAGCAGCTGACAATCACTCAGGCTGCATTCAAGCAAACTCCATTATATTCTTCTCATAGGGTTGGTACAGGAAGCTGCAACTCGCTTTTATACCATTCACACAAGAAATGCTATTGTATTTTTCCAGAGAACACTCACACTTGGTGAAGGCTACAGCCTAACAACTAGGATTTGCCTGCTTTCTGCCTGCAAATAACCACTGACTTTGGGCAGATATACTAGGAAGGGAAAGCAAGAGGCCCTGCTCCTGTAACATGTTCAAGAAAACGTTCTTTTCTCCATGTAACAACAGGGACAAGGGAATGTTAATGGGTTAAGAAGCACAACTGAGTTACTAAAGGAACCGTGGAGGAGACCTAAAGCAAAGCACTAGTTTGGGCTCTCACACACCCATCATCATGAGTGTCCAGTTGGTATCCATTTGCTCAGCAGCTTGGAGAAAGTAGCGTCCGTCGGTCCACATGGCAGCATCTTGTGCTGTTATTATGGCGGTTCCTGAGAAAGAGTGAAGAAGGGAGAGGTGGTCATATATTATACACACACACACACACACACACACACACATGGCCAGTGGTGCCAGTTGAATAAATGAAGGGAAATAAAATGATCAAACTTGAATTAAGTTTGCTCCAAAGCATCTGAAATTCAGGCCAGAGCAGTAGAGTTTACCTTGAGAAGGCCTGAGCTAAAATACTTCCTGGGACATAAACCATAGTTAGGCTGCTGACACCTGGACTTGGCTATTTTACAGTAAGGGGTAAACAAAGCCCCACAGAATGGCTGGCTTGACAATGCTTGCAATGCATATATATCACGCACGCAGCTTGAAATGAAACCTACATCTCATAGCTGCAGTTTAATGCGTGTTACCACAGGACATGCTGCTAAACAGAACACACTGTCCCTATGAAAGATAAACAAGGCTTTTCCCGCCCATTAGCCGAATTTCAATGCCCAGAGATTTCAGATACAGAAAAAAAATGTTTTTTAAGAAGATTGAACTTGGCTAACCAACACTGTTTACCGCTTAATCCCCCAATCTGCCAAACTACAAGCAAATCTGTTTCCACTGGCTTCGCAGAGGGAAAAAGAAAGGCAAGCTGCGATCACTGTATGAAACAGTTAACAGGATTTTTCACTTTACTGAAGGGTCATCTGGGGGTCGGCAAAAGCTCATTACTACACGGGTATTACGTCACCATTCCAGCTGGTGTCGATGCTGAAAGGGGAAGGGACAAGTCAAACTTTTCCTTCGTGTTTTTCTTTCAACCCAGCACGCAAACTGCAAAGCACAACAGTTTTTCCAGAAGTGAGCTGAGCCAACTCTCTCCACCCCACCCCTACGCACATACCAAAGTTCAGCAGCAACATCGCTATAGACTTATCTGCCCAGAGCAGGTAATATGGAATATATACCAAGTCTGCCTTAAATGTGGTGGAGAGAACTGTTTATGCTGCATGGTAGGGACTGATTTCTTCCCCTTAAAAAGTTACACACAACAGCAGCCAGGTTTGGACCAGTCCCTACTTCTCTCTGGTATATAAAAGCATCAGGAAACAGACGCTGACATCACCTTCCCCATTTCATTTTTAATTTATACGACAAATGCCACTATGATCAAGGCTGCAATCCTACACACCAGGGGTAGAGAACATAAAGCCTGTGTCCCTGTCTTGCTCTGGGAAACCTCCTCAGACCACACCCCATATCCCTATGCCACACCTCTCTCTGCTCCCAATTCACCCCGCAAGTGTAGTATATGGGTGTTGTATTTCGTGAGTCAGGATGTGCTTGGCAAGAGGAAGGAAGAAGAGAGAATGGAGCTGACTCTAATGGTGTTTCAAAGTGAGCTGCTATGTTGATGTTTTTAGGAATGCTATTGTTTTATTGCATTGTATTATATTGTAGTTTTGCAGTTTCAGTGTTGGGTTATCTATACATCTTGATATCTATACATATATCTATACATACATCTTGAATGCATTTTGTAAACCACTTAAAGATTGTCTTAAGCGGTGGGTGGGTGTATCAAGACATTTTGCAAATTACAGAGAGATTATTAAACAGCCATATCCAGACTGGATGTAAAATAACAGCAACAACCATACAGCACTTTAGCTTTAGAGGAAGTTGGAGAGATTCATGTTCTGGCCCGTGAACCTCAGAGGAGGAGCTTGGCATTCAAAGCTGAAGAACTGTCAAATGTGACGGGGTCAAGCACAGTTCTGGGAACATACCTGCTGAGCCATCAAACCCGCAGATGAACTGTCTTCGGCAATCACAAGGCGCACTGTACTCACTCTAGAAATGAATAGTGAAAAGAAAAAGGGGAAAGTGAGCCTAATGATGCACAACAGCAGAGAGAGGCACCAAGAGCAGCAGAACATGCTTCCTGAATTAGCTGTGCTCCCCTATCAGGTGCTCTTCCAGATGCAAAGAAATACTTAAAAATCTGAACGAGTTCTTCTTCTGCACAGCTGGTGAGAATCCCAGACATCTGGTGGGCACCAGGCTGGGGAAGGCTGCCTTCATATAATTATTCCCCTGAGACATTTAAACCTCCATGTTTATTCTTCATTTGTTTACTTCAGATCTGCAGTACTTTTTCCTCCAACATTTCCTCCTCCCAGCGCTCATGTTTATTTCACTCTTGACCACACCACTGTCCAGCCAAACAAGTCAGGCCTTTGATGTGGCAACACAAGCGGAAGAAACGCCCCCAATATCTTCTGATCCTGGAAGCTGTAATAGACGATATGCCTCAAATCTGTAACCTTTGCTTTATTTTACTGGCATCCTCTAACTGGATTTTATGAGACGTACTCAAAAATGGGTGTCTGCCTAAAATCTCCTTGTTAAGAATTTCAACCACTGACAACAAGCTGTTCTGGCCTTGGCTGTAAGCTCAAAGCAAAGAAGCCTAGAAGTCTCCACTGCCGGCATGTACCCCATGCAATTCAGAACTTAATTTGCTAAGGCAGAATCTACTTTTTCTAAAACTTCAGCTCTGGTGTTCACAGACTAGTGCAGTCACAATACCGGCTCCATGCAAACAGTGGTTTGCAAACTGAGGCAACCTATGGAATGCATCCTTCCTACTCTTCCTATTTTCCATTTTCTTGTTGGCCTGAATCATGGTTTACAGTGATATTTTTATCAACACTAATCATGCTTCAACCGAGCTAGGTACCCTTCAACCAAGATTTACAAGTGCATCAAACCTTGATTCCAATGGAACCTCTGGTTAGCATTAACCATGGCTAGTACGGCTAACCACCGTCAGCTTCCATCCAGCCCCGCAAATAATTTATGAAATTAAGTATATATGCTTACTTTGCGTAAGATAACTCTGATGCTGTGAAATGGTAGGCAGCCCTACCACCACCCCACTTGAAGCCTTGCTGAGGAACTCTGGTAGAAAACCAGTCAGGCAGTTCATTCTTCTTCTCCCCCCACCCCTTAATTCATTATTACATTTTTATCCCATCTTTCCTTTAAGAAGTTTTAGGGAGCCATGCATTGCCAGTCCCACCCTTTTATCCTCCCAACAACTCTGCAAGGTAGGGTAGACTAATAGATTGTGAGATCTTGCAGTGAATATAATAATAATAATAATTTATTATTTATACCCCACCCATCTGGCTGGGTTTCCCCAGCCACTCTGGGCGGCTTCCAACAAAGTATTAAATACAGTGGTTTGTTAGAACATTAAAAGCTTCCCTAAACAGGGCTGCCTTCAGATGTCTTCTAAAAGTCTGGTAGTTGTTCTTGTCTTTGACATCTGGTGGGAGGGCGTTCCACAGGGTGGGTGCCACTACGGAGAAGGCCCTCTGCCTTGTTGCCTGTAACTTGGCTTCTCGCAGTGAGGGAACCGCCAGAAGGCCCTCAGTGCTGGACCTCAGTGTCCAGGTAGAACAATGGGGGTGGAGACGCTCCTTCAGGTATACTGGACCAAGGCTGTTTAGGGCTTTAAAGGTCAGCACCAACACTTTGAATTGTGCTCGGAAACATACTGGGAGCCAATGTAGATCTTTCAAGTGAGTTTCATGACCAAGTGGGGTTTTGAACCCATGACTCCTTGGTCACTCTGTCTACTTCAGCACGCATGTACTTGTGTCCTGAGAATCAAGGCTTTAAACCATGTACATGGGTGGACACGGTTTTGCTGAAGTCATGGTATGCAGCAAATCTAGTGATACAAAATAAGGAGGGGTGGGTTTCTTCCTGTCCATTCAGCTCTCTGAACAGAACAGAACAAACCTGATAAACTTGCCCAGCAGGAAAAGCATAATGCGAGGTCTTTGCATTACTGCATTCCCTAAAGCGACACAAAGAAATAAACAATCTTGCAGGTCATATTCCAAGATCCACAGGAACATATTAAAAGTCTCACAAGTGTAACCAGAGCTACAGAGAAGCAGGCTCAGGCAGGAAAAGAAGCACCTGTAGCAGCTGCAAAAAAAGTAAAAATAAAACCCCCTTGCCTGCAGCAACTTGAGAGCAGAATAGCTGTGTGCGTGTTTGGTTTGCTTGCTTTATTAGATAAAGAACACTGCGCACTGGCAGCTGGAGGCACTGTTCTCTGCATACAGCATAAAACGTGGACAATGGAGTAGCCATTAATCCTGGAGCAGGGCTTTCCACGTGGCTGCCCCCCTTTTGCCCCACTACCTGCACCTTCCGGAAACAACAGAAGATATTTTTTGTTCCCAGTCAAAGAAATGGGTCTTAACCACGAGTGTCTGCTTTCCTAGGGTTTCAGTCTTGTTTTAAATGTATTTGCTGATTTTGTGTTTAATAATCTCATATGTAAATTGCCTTGAGATGGCTGTTCAGAAGGTGATTAATAAATGGATGATAGTAGCTGCTGGGGGACAGGAATCTTACTGTTTTCCCGGCCTATTTGTGGGCTCCCATAAACATTCCCACTGTGAGAATAGAACACTGGAACTTTTCACAGTGTGCATCACCTTAATATAGGTTTAGGATAGGGTGGCATAGAATAGGGATACCTCTACATATTAAACACGCTTGGCTAAAGAACCTTAATCTTTAGGTCTTGGCTAAAGCTCTTGGAGCACGGGGGAGGGAAGAATTCTACTGACAGAAGACAATTCTGCTGAATCCCATACCTGGTGTGCATCTCCGGAGGGTACAATGTAGGCTTGGATTGGTTCTGGAACATATTTGGAGTTTCTCATTGCTTGTCGAAGCAGATGAAGCAGCTCTGTAGTCTTCTTGGGAGCCATATTCCTATTTGGAATTATATACTAAAAAAAAAAAAAAGTCTGAGAGTCCTGTGGATTTCATACCTAAATATTTCAAATATGTAAAAGAAACTCCATGGTTTCCAACCAGAACCTGCAAGTGAACTCTCTTTCTCCTCCCTCCCTTCCGTTCTTCTCCCACAGTCAACTTTACTGTAGTACAGTTTGACCCCAACCACACTTGGCCAACTTCCAGGACCTTGCATTTGTAATGATGAATCTCTTGGCAGTGGATGCCTCATGAGTGGCAGATTGGAGGAAGTACTGTGCATGGGAAACTTTAGGAAACGAAGCACAACAGATGCTCTGAGGCATGTGAGAAGGGCAAGGACATCGAACAGGAAGGAAGCAATTCACAAGCTGCTGCTGCTCTCAGTTGTGGGGAATGTTCCTAGAGCTTCTCACTGCTTCCTATGTGCCATCGTATTATAATTTACTGCCAAGGACAGTTAATAGGTTCCACAATCCCTCCTTTCTCAGCAACACGTTTCCCAAGGGAAAGAAAACATTTCATTTTTCCAAGTTTGGATCTGGCAGCCCTACCCTTGCAACTTTCCATGTCTCCTTCCCAAAATCAAAGTAAGTGTGGTGTAGTGGTTAGTGTCTTGGGCTACAATGTGGGGAACTGGCAGTTCAAATCCCCGACCAGCCATGAACCTTTGGTCAGCCACTATCTCTCAACCAAACCTCCTTTACAGGATTGTTGCGATGATAAAATGGGGAGGGAGGAAACATGTGCACTGCCCTGTGGTTCAGTGGAGGAAAGGCAAGATATAAACAAAATAAATAGAGAAATAAGAAACATGGCTTGTTGGGGAAGTGTATTTAGATAAGACGAGCATAAAAATATTATTTGGGCAATTCATCACAGATCACCCAGAGCTACCATCTTACTGGAAGATATGTCTATATTTTTATTATTTTTTATAAAATTCATACCCTGTCTCTCATTATAGATGATCTGGCAGGTGTAAAACCCTTTCTTTCTAGTTATCATTATCATTTATTTATATGCCACTTAATGCCAAAACAGTCTTGGGTTGGTTATCCCAGAAAGCAGCACACGTTGATCATCTCTATCCCAGATTACAATTCAGGATTACAACCCTTTTTGGCACCATTTGTGCATTCCCAAATGACTCCATTACCCAGAAGACTGGGGTTATTTTGGACTATTCCAGTGCTGGTGGAATATTTGCTATACAAAATCATGCAGGTCCATCTGCAGATTAACCTGGGCTCACATCTACATTATTAATTTGGCACTCACAAAGAACAGTGGATACTCATTCAGATATGTCAATTAACATCTGAAACGGGGGAAAGGGGAAACTGGCATATACAATAAGCAACTTCACACTGGAATTGGCCCTGAATCAGCAGCTACTGAGTCACTAATATTCATTCAGCACAACACAGAAGCTACAAGATCATACTGCTCATTAGGAACATACCATCTGGTCAGGGTGGGTTACCATTTTCCAAAAGGGACCAAGATTCTATCTTTGGAAGAGCTATTCTGCGGAACAATGTTCAGTGAGTGCAGGGTTGTTTTTTATTCCAACATTGTGATGGGGGCGGGGGGAACTGTGCCAGTGGAAATTTGTTTTTCTTTACACCACTTAAAGAAACTGGAGCTCTTTTGGAATAAGATCAACCACACTGTAGCCCACTACCATATCACCAATTTACTGAATCCCTCCATGGGGATTCTATTGGAACTTGCAGCTTGCCTTGGCATGAGGACATGAAGCCATTGCTGATTGACGACAATGGCTGGTGCCCATCGGGATCCGCAGGACAGAAAACAGAGAGGCCATCAGTAAATGGCGAGTAGAGCCAACTAATTCTAGTTTTGCCCCCCAATTTTCCCCTGCTGAGTTCTACAAAGGCCAATTGAGGGGGAGGGGCTGGCATAAGAACAGCCTGCTGGATCAGGCCAATGGTCCATCTAGTCCAGCCTCCTATACTCACAGTAGCCGTCCAGATGCCAACAGGCAGGATCTGAGCACAAGAGCACTCTCCCCTCCTACAGTTTCCAACCAGAGCATAGCCATCATGGCCTAGCAGCCATTGGTAGCCCTATCCTCCATGAATCTGTCCAGTCCTCTTTTAAAGCTATCTGAGTTGGCGGCCATCACTGCCTCTGAGGGGAGAGTGAGTTGCAAAGGTTAACTATGCACTGTGTAAAGTGCTTTCTTTTATCTGTCCTGAACCTTCCAACATTTGGCCTCATTGGATGTCAGCAAGTTCTAGCATTGTGAGAGAGGGAGGGAAACTTTTCTCTATCCACTTCCTCTGCGCCGTGTATAAATGTATGAACATCTATCATGTCTCCTCCTCTCTGCCTTTTCTCTAAACTAGTAGTAGAAAAAGAAGAGTTTGGATTTGATATCCCACTTTATCACTACCCTAAGGAGTCTCAAAGCGGCTAACATTCTCCTTTCCCTTCCTCCCCCACAACAAACACTTTGTGAGGTGAGTGGGGCTGAGAGACTTCAGAGAAGTGTGACTAGCCCAAGGTCACCCAGCAGCTGCATGTGGAGGAGCGGAGACACAAACCCGGTTCCCCAGATTACGAGACTACCACTCTTAACCACCACACCACACTGTAGTCACAAAGGTCGCATCCTTTCCCCACAGGAGAGTCGCTTGATTATTTTGGATGCCTTTCCTTAACTCTTTCCAACTGCACAATATTCATTTTGTGGTGAGGACAATATGTTTTTTGGGGACTGCTTTTAATAAGGAAGGCAAGCAAGTGGGACTGCTGAAGACACTGTTGGATGAGGCAGTGTCTCATTTGCCCTAATGGACCGGCCTCCTCTGTTGATAGAAATTCAATAACAGATGGCCTGGTGCCTGCATGTCACCAGGCCACCATCTTCCATGGCCATTGATTAGCCACTAAAATAGAAAGGGCCTTCAGCAGCCAAAGCCCAGTATTAAAAATGGGGTATGCTTGCTGCATGCTAACTAACCCTCAGCAAGAGTACGGCACGTGGCCAATAAATGTGACTGAAGTGAAATTGTGAAGCAAAAATCAGCCCAAGGCATTTAACTTCAATTGTCCAACCAGAAAGGAGGATTTGGGATCAAAAGGCAATGACATACTCCAAAACTGTGATCTTGACACAGCAAGGTCTGAAACAACTTGACAACTGAAACAACTGTAATGCATGACAGTAGCTTTTTAAAAAGAAAAATTGTTCAGGAGTGCACACAAGTAACAAATTTGCTCTCATTAGCCCACTTTTGTGGGTATTTTTAAAAGCACATCTGCTTTGGGGAGGAAAGGTATCCCATTAAAAATCAAGTGTAAGTACCATGAGGCTGGACCTAGTTCCTGTGCTAATGCATTCACAGTTGCAACGCTTCAAAAATGTCACAAGCATTTCTCCAGTGTGGTTCGCTTTTGAGAGCCAAACTGCATGTGACATTGGGAGACCTGTAATCAGATCTCCTGTGTTTTTCCCAAAGGTAAAAGTTCTGTATTTTTCGCACCATAACACACACCTGACCATAACATGCACATAGTTTTTAGAGGAGGAAAACAAGAAAAAAAATATTCTAAACGAAACAGTGGATGTATGGTTTTTGTGGTTCATGCTGTGGCCACAGACATGTGATCTGACGGTGAGTTTGGGGTAGCCCAATGCAAAAATCCTGAGGATCCATGTGGATCCATGCTTTGTAACCACGTTTTTGCACCACTGCAGCCCCAGGCAACAGTGGGTGCGTGATTTTTTTGGTGCAAGCTGTAGCCATGGACATGCTATGTGATCTGATGGTGAATTTGGGGTGACCCAGTGCAAAAATCCTGAGGATCCATGTGGATCCGTGCTTTGTAACCACGTTTTAAGTGGGGAGGGAAGGAAAAGCACTCAAGGGACAAGGAACACGCGTGGGGTGGGTGGAGAAGGATGCTGTTAATAATGCAGAAGAGGGGTATAAGAGGAGAAGGCTCCTCTCCTCTCCCACTTTGCTCCTTTAAAGGCTCTGCTTCTCTCCCTCCTCCCCGGTTCGCTGAAAAAACAGCTCCGGACTCTTGTAAGCGGCTCCTCTCCTCTCCCACTTTGCTCCTTTAAAGAAGCAGGCTCTGTCCCTCTCTCCTCCCCACTCAGCGGCTCTTCTCCCGCTTTGCTGTTTCAAAGCGAGCCACGGAGGAGGGAAGGAAGGGGAACCATGGATCCTCTGCTCACGACTGCAGCAGATCCCCCCGCCATCCGTAGGCATTCGCTCCATAACACGCACAGACATTTCCCCTTACTTTCTAGGAGGAAAAAAGTGAGTGTTATGGTGCGAAAAATACAGTAGATGCATGGGGGGGGGTGAAATGGACAGAAAGCAGGACTAGGGGAAGGGGTTAACCCTCCCCCCAAAGACACACATATCTTTTCCAATCTAAACTTCTGTCCCTTGAAAAGCTGTGGTGCAAAAGCTAATAATAATTAAGAAAGAGCAAACTGTCGCTCCAACACTGTAATGAAAATATTGCCAGGAGAGTGTGCACGTTGTCACCCACAGGGCAAATAGCTTTAGATGAGGCAGTTCTGATCAGGAAAATCCCCTGCCTCGCCAGCACTGTTTTCCCAATCCAATGCTTTCCTCTTCCCACCCCCGCCCCAGCTGCTTTTAACAGTGTGTGTCATGTCACACATTTAGTTTATTCCTGAGTCTCTAGCCCACTTGTCTGTAAAATATCTTTATGAGACAGGTTACTGTCTCAGAACTTCCTGAAAAGCCTCTGGTGGCCTGTCTAGCCAATACTGTATTATTCATACTGTCCTAAACCAGCTCCTTATATCCTTATTGCCAAGACAAAATTCTACTGCCCAAAAAAAAACCCTTAATACCACAGTTAAAAAAAAACAATCAAACAAAAACCACAGCAATGAGGACTAGAAGGTTTATATTTCTAAAACAGTTAGATTCCTCACAGGGTTCCTCACAGCCTGCAAATCACTCTCTCACTTTAGATCTGCCCAGTTCCACAAGTCCTCACTTATGTTTCCCTATATTAGCTTCCCTCTTAAAGAAATCAGTCTTAAGGAAACAAGTCCTTCAGAACTCAAGGGAATGTATCTCACAATATTAAGCTGTTTTGCTCTCTTTTTTTCTAAATAAAGAAACCATTAGAGAACCAAGCAGTAACAATTTTACTTTTTCCATGGAGAGCTAAGTACATTTTGGTTTTGTTTTAAAAAAGAAACTTGTTCATTCTCATTTTATCTGTGTTGTGTGCCTCATTCCTGACTTGAGAAGACCAGCCCTTCAAACTGTGTGTCCATAAGATCTTTGGCACAGTCCTACTCTAGCAAAACAAAAGGGGGGGCTGCTCTTTTTCTCCTCCCTTCCATTTTCCTTGGGTGGTCATTTATCCAATTTCACTAGATTCCAAATGGTGCCATTTACCTCCATCACTTTGACAACACTAAATTATAGGCAAGGAGTAAGTTTTAATTCTTTCCCTGCTATCATCTGCCCCTGTGGTATTCAAAGACAAACAAAGCTGGAATTAAACGACATTTTCTCATCAGTGTAAAATACCGCCTCAGTTTAAAGGACAGAACCACAGTCTATACATGCCCCCCCCCAAAAAAAAAATACCTGTCCTGGTTAGTCCTTCCTTGGAATCCTGGGTTCCCCAGTTTTGGACAGCACAAACACTATTCAGCTCCTTCCTTGCTCTTCATTGACTCAGCAGTGCCTGACAAAGCAAAGGGCAAAACTTCAAAGGTACAGAGACTTTTTGCCACAATAACCCTTCCCTTCCCACAGTGGCTAATCTCAAGCAGCGATCCTTGCAGTGATAGGATTGTTCTAGTTGCAGTTCACAACACCAGAACAGAAAGCATTGTGCCATAGTGGAGGGGAGAGGGCTGCACTTAGATCTGGGCTCAAACCAGTCAGCTGGCTCAAGGTCATGTGAAACTTGATGGTTTTTATCATAATCATCATCATTAAACTCCAGCAGGCTCCAGGGTGGGTTACCACAATTTACAATTTGAAACTCAAAACAGATTACAACCAGAGGATTAGGGTGGGCCCTTTAATCACACAAGTCGGGGGTCAAAGGCCAGGGTGAAGAAATGAAAGTTGTATAGCGAAGAAGCCAGGCACACCTCTGTGGGAAAGGGGCTGCCACAGAGGATGCCCCCTCCCAGGCCATCACACACACACACACACACACACACACCCAAACTTCTGAGGGAGGTAGAACTCCCAAGAGGGACGCCCCTTCCTCACAGGGCTGCTATGAAGATACACAAGATGGTTCCATTTATGTTGCTCTGAACTGCTTGATAAAAAGGTAAAGGGACCCCTGTCCATTAGGTCCAGTCGCGGACGACACTGGGGTTGCAGTGCTCATCTCGCTTTATTGGCCAAGGGAACCGGCGTACAGCTTCCAAGTCATGTGGCCAGCATGACTAAGCTGCTTCTGGCAAACCAGAGCAGCGCACGGAAACGCCGTTTACCTTCCCACCAAAGCAGTACCTATTTATCTACTTGCACTTGGACGTGCTTTCAGACTGCTAGGTTGGTGGAAGGATCCAAATTGTGATAAATGTCAGCAAGGTCCAAGCCATATGTAATCAGTTTAGACTTTAATTCTGGAACGGCTACAGATTAGAAAACGTAACGGGGGGTGGCAACACTTGCAAGGAGGACAAAGTACATTGTAGTTATGTGCACATATGTGAGCTGTTGGGGGCGGGCAGGAGTACAAGAAGTTGCTCATTCAGTTACAGGAGCATGTACCAACAAGTGCTGACCTGGCGTTCTGTCTGTAGGTAAAACCTCAAAAAAGAAAGGAGTAATTTCTTGGGGCAGAATTTGCACCCAGGGCTCTCACACCATAACCACATTTAAATGGCTACAAAGAACACATTTTCTTTCTTTCTTTATCAGGCCTTTCCTCCAAGGGGCTCAGGATGACTTACAAGGGCCTCCCCACAAAAGCAAGACCCTCAAAGGAAGGTGCCTTGGTTAAAAGATTGGGCCATCCAGCTCTGTAATGTCTTCATCCTGACTTCCAGTGACGCTTCAGAGGTTTAGGCAGGACTTTCCCTCCAGGCCTATAGCTGAACCTGATGTCTTCTGTATGTTAGGCACATCCTCTATCATTGAGCTACAGCTCTTTGTCCTGTGGTGCAAATTAGGCTGAGGAAGTGGCTGGCACACAACCACCCAGGGAGTTTTGCGAGACTTGAACCTGGATCTCTCCAGTCTTAGTCCAGTGCTCTAACCATTATGCCACATAGGCTAAAACTAAGCTAAAATAGCAGTGTGCCTGTTTAATTTGTGTACCCTGTTTTTTTATTAAAAAAACCATCAAAGCTGTTTTCAACAAGAATATAACTAATCAAACCAAAATAATCAAGATTTTGGTTTGATTATTTATATTCTTAATTGTTAGGGGTTTCCTGCCTTGTGGGTGGGGTTGGACTAGATGATCTTCATGCTCCCTTCCAACTCTACAATTCTACTATTCTAACCAATCAAATAGAATAGAATAAACAGTAGCTAAAAATAGCCCTACACACTAATACTATTTCTGTATTTTATTTATTTATCTACCTATCTACTGCCTTTGTATACCCGCAATGAAATGTAACATACTAAATGGGGTGAAAGGGAGGGCTATAAATGAGTAATAACAGAAGTAAGGTTCAAAAGACACACACACCACAAAAAGCAGATTTTTTTTCTGGTGGCATCTTCAGGAGCTGGTGAAATGAGCTCTCTGTTCATAGCTTCTCCTCTTTCACCTTCCTTCAGGGTGCACTGAGAGTCTTTAAGTAGCCCCTGGGAAAATAAGTTCTCCACAAAATATGCAGAGTATATAAAATAGCTTATTTATGAAACTGTTACTATGGCTGCTGCATGGGCATTCAGGAAATGGGTCCCCAGGACTGTACATTAGAGAGTTCTGCCATTAAGACACGTTCTGGCCTACATAAGCAACTTACAGTCCAACCATACACATTTCTTCAGAAATAAATCCCACTAAGTTCAATGTGTTTCAATAGGCAGGTGTTCACAGGATTTTAGCTTGAGGCATAAAGCTTTTCACAGAACAACCTGCCTTTTGCAGGTTTGCTATATCAGGGAACTCTGTGAAGTACCTGGCACCCTGAGTTTAGAAGTGCTGACCTCATACAAGCCAAGTGTTGTTTTTTTCTTGTTAGAAGACTAGTTAAGGAATACTAAACCAACACTAGAATACAGTGTGTGGTCAGTATGTCTAAAATTCTGTTTGCTTCTCAGGTGCATACACACCTGAAATCTTGCATTATAACCTTGACAGAACAGCTTCTTCTTTTTCTTTCTTGTTGCTCATTATTGTAAAAGAAAAGAAAGCTTCTCATCAGTCATACTCAAATGCAGTTTCACTTTCATTAATAAAACAATTGTTTTAAGAGTGAGAGCTCATATTTTCCTTCTGGCTCCATCAGCTGCTTTTTAAAAAACATTTCCTAACAAGTGAAAGCACAGAGCAACATTGGGGGGGGGGGGTTCCCCAGGAAGTCCCATGCAGCATATACCCGTTGAAGGCAAGGGTCCTATTGCATATTTACTATGGTATAAGCCTCAGTGAACCTATGGGGAATTCCTTCTCAATGAAAATACACTGGATCCGATAGATGCACACCACACCACACTCATACATATGCATGCACACACTTCATAAGTCTGGTCTGCATCTGATGAAATGAGCTGTGCTCCAAGGAAGCGAAAACGTGCTGCTCTTTTAAGATGCCACAAGACTCTTCCGTTTGGGCTTTGCGCAGAGATCAGGGGGAAATTAAAGCCTAGCCATTTTCTTCACAGCCTGAAATGCTTTATTTTATTAGTTTGTTTCAGATTGCTGGAAAGCCGGGTCCTCTGTTTCCCAGAGGTCCCCTGCAATGCATCAAGCTGCAGTTTCCGCGTCCCTTCTTTTCCCCTGCCCTCCTCCCGGACGCGCCACCCCGTTTGTACCCAGCGGCCATCCTGGCCCTTCGGATCGCTCACCTGGCCGCCTCTACCGTTTTGCCTCCCTTACTTCAGCGCTTCCGGGAGGCTGCCATGCAAATCTGACGTCTCCAAGCCCCGTGAGCCACCGAGGCCGGGGAAAGGGAAGGGGCGGAGCAACCTCCGCTTCCGCGCCAGTGACGTCGCGGTGGCGGCGGCGGCTCCCATTCATGCTCGCCGCCCGCAAGAGGGAAGGGAAGCAGGAAGGGGGCTTCCCTTGGCTCTGGCATTCTGAGCTTCTTCAGTTGTTAGCTGGTGTGCGAGGCAGAAGGAAAGAAAAGTCGCCCGGGGAAATTATTTTAGCCATTTCATAAGATCTAACACACCGCTTGATATTTAACACCCCTCAAAGCCGCTTACCCAAAAAAAAAGATAAATACAATTTTGTTATAAATGGATAATTTTAGTTATTTATTACCAGCGATTTTTTTCTTTAAAAAAAAAATTTTTAGGGGCACTCTCATTTTGACTCAAGAAATTCACCGTTTTATAGTTCAAGTCGGGGAAAGTAAATACAGTAAATGGACAAAAGTACAAAGATTCACAAAACGTTTAGGGGTATGTGTACCCCCAGAAAAAAGCACTGTTTATTACTATATGTAATACATGGGCATAGCCAGGATTTTTATTAGGCCTTTTGTTAGGGGGCGTAGAACCTCAGCTTGCTATGTATTTTTATTGATTTTGGGGGGCAGCTGCCCCTCCCTGCTCCCCGCGCCCATGATATAATACACTGCTCTTTATCTGAGGAACGCAGGGAGATTTGCACTGTAAAATCACAAAAATACACAAAAGTATCTAGAAGACAATCACCGCCCCCACAAACACACATACAGTTTTAGAGGCCATTGATTGCTTCATTAGCCCAAGGTTTGGGGGAAGAATGTTTTCAGCTTGCGCCTAATGATAAGTAATGAAGGTGCCAGGTGAGCTACCCTGACAATAAAATAAGAAAAATAATAATTTAAGACTTTTGAAAAGTTGAAACAACAATAGACTGGGATATGAGGCATACATCTTCAAAATAAATTGGAGAATTATATCCAAGTTTTATGTATTTAAAAAGGAAGGGGGCGAGAGAGATGTTGGGCTCATTTATTTCCATGCAAAAATGAACTGTGCTTTTGTTATGGTAGAAACCCTTTCCCCCTTGGCAAGGCCACAAGTGTAATAGGCAGATATTTGAGTGGTGAAGTTTACCCATGATTATCTGTAAAGTTGTAATTTCTGCCTGCCGTGCTAGAACAAAAGATAAGGCCCAGGGCATTTCTGAAGCAGTGGCTTATGTTCACCAAAGCTTATATGTACCAGGCAAATGGGGAGAGAAAGAAATGGGCTGCTCAGAATTGGACTGTTTATTGCAATGCAAAGCAATACAATCACTTTATTTGAATTTTTGTCCCTTATAAAGATTGCATTTATCCCTCACCAAGCAGTTCAAATCAGTGTCTGTTTATTTATGTATGAATACACTGCCTCTCGATCTGTGATTCCACAGATGGCTAGCTATATGGTTTCGGTTGTGTTTGTAGATGTGTACATACACATGCAATAATATAACAAAATCCACAATAAAACAGAACAGATAAGACAATCAGCCTCATTAAAACCAAATATTATTTAACAAAAATATATCTACCTGCTTCCAATACATAAAAATGGCGGAGGCTGACAGACAAATAAGGAGAGGAGTTCCTAGAGAAAAGGCTCTGCTCCTCATTGTTCCCCACCATGCCTTAGATGGTAGGGGCTCCCTTGGGAAGATCTTGGTAGTCAGGGCCCCTGAAAGTTACACTTTTTAGCACTAAATGGAGTTCTATTTCTTTTACCTTCACAGCACACCAGCAGAGCAGGTTAGGCTGAGAAACAGTGGGTGAGAGCTAAGTAAATAATACTCCATTGAAATAATGGACTTGATTTCAATGGGTCTATCCTGAGTGAAACAAATGTTGGATATCACCCAGTGGTTGACCTTCCCAATGGTCTTCATGATATAATAGGGTTTTTCTAGTCCATATGCAGCACTCAATCCACAACCTTTTTTTTAAAATAACCCAACTATCATTACTTTATAACCTAAGGCTGCAATCCTACACTTATATATAAGACACTGATGCCGAAATCCAGCATTGCTTGAGCTCTGCAAGTGCAGCTTTCTCCTGACTGAAATGCAGAGTGTTTGAGAACCAGGACATTTGAAGGGAAACCAAAATGCTTGCTTACCAAGCTATCATACTACCAACTTTACTGTATGCTTGTGAAACATGGACCACTTATAAACGCCATCTCCAACTCCTTGAAAGATTCCATCAACGGTGTTTATCCAGAAAAAAATACACATCACTTGGGAAGACAGGCAAACTAATGCCAGTGTACTGGAAGAAACAGACATCACCAGTGTCAAAGCAATGATTCTTCCAACATCAACTTTGTTGGACTGGTCATGTTGTTCAGATACCCGATTATCATTTTCTGAAGCAACTACTCTATTCCCAACTCAGGAATGGAAAGCGAAATACTGGTGGACAACAAAAGAGGTTTACAGATGCTCTCTAGGCAAATCTTTTTAAAAAATGTAACTTAAGTACTGATAACTGGGAAACACTGGCCTGTGAGCGCTCCAACTGGAGAAGAGCCTTTACCAAAGGTGTCATGAACATTGAAGAAGCATGGACTCAGGGCGAAAAGGAGAAACGAGCTAAGAGGAAGACACGTTTGGCAAACCCTCACTGTGATCAACTCCCACCCGGAAACCTATGTCCCCACTGTGGAAGGACGTGTGGATCCAGAATTGGCCTCCACAGTCATTTACGGACTCACTGTTAAGACCGTGCTCATGGAAAACAATCTTACTCAGCTACGAGTGATTGCCAAAGAAGAAGAAGAAAAGACTAAACCCTTAAAGAACTGGATGAAATTTGTTTCTGAGCGAATATGCGTAGGATTAATGTTGCAGCCTGCACACAGTGATGTTTTGTTACCCATCATTTTTGTAAGCTACAGTTGTGGCTGTGTTGGTCTGAAGAAAATGAAAAATAGACCTGATTGCTTCTTTGAATTTGTAGAGGTGGGATTCCCACACACACACAGTGCAGAGGGGGGCACTGAATGTGACTCCACTCCCCCTCCCCCATGATTAGCATTGTCTGGTTTATAAATATCCAAATAGGCCTAAGGAAGCCAAAACCAATCACAGCTCCTCTGTGTGTTTCCCCATGTGTCTGCTCCTCATAATCTGCAGCAAATGGACATATTTGTGGGGCAGTGCAAAGCAGGAAGCAGGCCTTGCTGCTAGTTCAAAATCAAGTAAGCAACTTAGACCTGGTTTGCCACGTTTGCAGATTCTTCCTATCCACCAGCATAAATTTTATTTGTATGTTGCCTTTCCACAAAACGATTCCTGCTCAAAGCAACAACAAAGAAAGCAAAGATACATGTCTAAAGCAACTATTGCAAAAACAATTCCAAAACAGGACAAAACAGCATAATAGCAAATATGAAAAAACATGAAAAAACCAATTTTCAGCACCATAAATATAACAAGATTATATTAACAGGATGGAAGTAGCAACAAATAACAAGGGAGCTTGACAGTTTCAACTTGAACCCAGAAACACCCCTCCTATTATGTCTCTCTCCTGCAACAGCTTCTTATAAGACCCAAAGGCAGTGGGTAGGATAAAGTAGCCTGAAACATCCCTCTCATTTTGTAATTTACAGGCCCTCTCCTGCAACAACTTGCAAGACTTCCAGGGACATGATCTTGCTCCTAGTATTGATGCCCCACAAGGACCTATAATGCTGCCTGATCTAATGTTTACATGTTCATTCAAATATTGTCATTTTATTTTTCTAATAAAAGTATAGAAGCCATAGGTATGTATCCAGCATTCCCTGCCCACTAGTGCAAGGACCCTTGCACTAGCAGACTGGGAAGTTTTAATTTTACACTACAGAGATATCCAATGCAACAGTTGCGCAGGCAGAAATGTGTGCAACAGGTTGCGCAATTACACCTGCAACAAAGCTACCAGCAACCTGCTTGTGCATTATCTTGCTTAACAACATTCTGCTGGCGTAAAAAAAAAATTGGCAGCAGAATAAGTATACGTACTGCTAAGTGACTTCAACTTAGTGCTACATTGGATAAACTGTTTTCCTTGCATCTCAGCAGATACCAGTTTTCAGTTTCAGTCCTCTCCTCCCATCCAAATCCATATAGCCTCAAAATGACAGGCGTAATTACTGCAAAATCTGATATATTTTCCCTGATTGTTCCCTCAAGTATAACAGCTTGCCAGTTTATTTAGCCTCAAGCACATTTTCACAGGTGGCTTTTTGCTTAGCCCCCTTTAAAAAAGGGAGTTTGTTACAGATGACCACTGCTATAGGATTGCAAAGGGAACTGCTATGACTGAAGGTAAAAGGATTTGTGGTGCAGGATTTTTTTGATAATTGCTTCCAGGTTAGAGCGTGTTTGCTGCAGTCTGGGGTTACCCACAGGACTTGCAGCATGGCTTGTAGAGTAATATAATCATGTGGCTTGCAGCAGCCCCCAGTTTATAACTGCCAAGGGAAGGCACAGCAGATCATCTGCTTGGTTTTATTGCTAACAGGCTAAATCCGGGAGGAATTTCCCTTCATCCATCAAGTGAGCAGCAAGTGCAAGAGAATTTTATGGTACTATGATTGTAAAGTTTGATCTATTGATGCCTAGGGGGTGGTTCATTTGGTTTTTGTGTTTTTGTTTTAAAAATTGACTTAACCTGAAGTCACAGCTAAATATTATTAATGAAGTTACATACATTTATGAACTGTGCTTTTCACAAATACTGCGAAGGAATTGTATACAAAATATGAGAATATTTGTTACCTTATTAGTTAATAACAATTTCATTGTTAATGATTTCAGTGGATTTGATGGATAGTGTTAATATTGGAGCTGCTTAACAAAGGTTAAAGACAGGGGCTCAGTTTCAAGAAAATGCATCACCACAAGACCAGGACATAATTGCCAAAATATATACAGTATATATATAATAATAATAATAATAATTTATTATTTATAAATCTTGCTGAGTTTCCCCAGCCACTTTGGGTGGCTTCCAGTTGAGTGTTATATGCAGTTTTGTATAAAGTTGCTTATTCTAATTTGTATGTATATATGCAAATATGGAAATAATTACTGTAATTTAAATGGAAATGCAATTCATCTCAACACAGTGAGGCAGGTGATCTGTGTACCTGTTCAAACTGCTCTTCAGATGCTAGCTGTTGATGGGCAACTTCAAAGCCCCTGCTCTTTTGTAGTTCTTTATTGGACTTGGACCAGACAGCCCTTCAAAAGTAGAAAACACCTTCAAAGAGAGAATATTCCTTTGTAAAATAGAACATGTGGCCACCCCAGAAATCAGACATCCCTGCCCCTCTTCTCTGGACTGCTAAATCTAGTCCAGTCAGGAAACAGGACATAGTGAAGTCAAAATGGACCCAGTAAGTCTAAAATTAATAACCAGATTTTGGTCCTCTACAGGCAGAGTTGGAAAGAAAAGACAAACCAGCACACTGCATGATAGTGTCAGGACATCATGCTTTCTGATCACTCAAACTCCCAGGCAAGAAGAAGGTAAAACTTCACTACCCTTAAGCAACAACAGGAAGTAAGTAATGCTTGCTCACAAATAGTTGAAGTGAGGAATATGATCCCCGTTCCATGAGCAATACAGCTTTTTGCTTATGAAACACCATATCTGGAAACTGTGGTAGTTCCACAGTAAGGAAGAAATCCCAAATCCAGGTTAAGGGCTTCTCCAAATAACCTGTTTATTGAACATTCATCCTGACTTGTTTGCCCAAATCATATGCAGAGGTAAGATTATCCCCAGCCTTATTTGAGCATTCATTCTGGTTTGTTTGAAAGGTGATTATACAACATTGACCCTGTTGCTTATACATCTTCATGTTGCTCATTAATTTGCCCCACAGTTTTCAGTGCATTTCCTCATCACTTTTGTAACTGCAATAATAATAATAATAATAATAATAATAATAATAATAATAATAATTTTTATTTATACCCCGCCCTCCCCAGCCAAGGCCGGGCTCAGAGCGGTTTACAAGCAATAATAAAATTGGATGTTTTGTTCCATTGCCTTAAAAAATTGTGGATTAAAGTATTCCTTTGCCCTGGTACAACTAATCCACTTTAAGGGCACAAACCTAAATTTCCCCTACATGCTTGACTACTTCCTGCGAAATAGTGACAGCCTAGAAACACCCAGAGAGATGCAGAATTTTTATCTAGTGGAAACAAATGAAATCATCTTACATGACATAGTTAAAATGCACAAAAACACAAGAAACAACTGAGGAAGGAGTCTTACTGAAGACATTAGATTAGTACTTCTTACACTTTGTAATCAACCAACATTTGCTCAGAGATGATCCACTGAAATCAATAAATCTAAGTGAGCCAAAGTCATTAATTTCAATGGGTGTACTCTGAGTCAGAGTTGGCTACCACCTTGCATTCTTAACTTTGGTCTTGGCACTACTTCTCATCCAGTCTCTAGATGCAGGATGGGGAACCTGTGTTCCTCTAGTCACCATTGGACTATAACTCCCATAATTCCTGACCATTGGCTAGATTGGGGCTGATGGGAGCTGGTGTCCCAAGACCAACCATCCCTGTTCTACAACTTTGTTTAACAGAATTCACAATAAAAAAGTTGTGAAATAGATATGGATACAAAAGGCTACTTACAACATCTGTAAGCAGCTTTCAACGTGATTCATTTTCTCAATGTACAGCACTTCTGTGCAGCAAATAACTTAGTATGCAAGCCCATTTCCTTGGAACAGCCAGTGAACCATGTTATGAGTCCATGTTCTCCGGATTGGGGGGGGGCGGGGAATCCAAACAAATATGGAAATATCTTACACATTACTATAAATAATGCAGACCGCAATGTATCTAATGGTCTCATGGACATCTCAAACATTTGGATTCCAAAATCTAACTGCTCATCTAAACAGAAATGCTATTTACGCAAGTCTACAGTTACACTCGGAAGGTCACAAGCTGGATTTGCACAAGTGGGAGCTGTGGGTCTGAGTTCTTTGTAGCAGATGGCAGAGATGGATAGGACAGCTTTCTGTTCCTGGAGGAAACATTCTGTTTTCTCTCCTTCCTTCGGCAATAAAAGGAGCCATGGCTCCCATTGCTATTTGTGAAGGGAAGGGCCTTAGTTTTAGTCCCTCTCCCACACAGCAGCAAAGGGCAATTGGCATTGTAAGACCCTTGCAGGAAGTGAGATTTCCATAATTGCCTATTGGCTGTTATTTATTTAAGGCATTTAGATGCTGCCCTTTAGCCAAAAAGGCTCTTTGGGTAGCTTATGGATATCAGTTCTAAAGCAGTTCCATCAAGTCCATAATCTAAAACAGACAAAAGCCTTGTGGAAAAGGAAGAGGAAGGAAGGAAAAGCAAGCTCAAGCTCAAGTTACTGTTCTTATTAATGCAGTTATATAGTTCTGTCCATGCATATCCTGGCTGTCTAGAATAGCAGCAGGCCCTCTATGATGCCTGTAGAAATTCTGTTTTCCCCTTGATAAACAGGAGTGGTTTCCCATGCATGGAAGCCTTCCTCTCTCCAGAACAGATCCAGGAGCACAACAGGTGGTAAAGGCCAGGAAAGGAGGATGCAACAGTTCCTGTTAAATCTCCAATTCTCAAATTCTAGGGGATAGAGAAGGGAGTTCAAGTTTTTCTTCAATGTATCCTTCAGATCAGTTTTCATGATGGTCAAATCAGGAAGCTGAGAATGTGTGGGGAGGCCCTCTTCTGCTCTTGCAGTGTTGAATGGCAAGGAAGAGGTACATGGCAAACACCACCTCTTTCTGGCTAGTTTTAGCTTTTCCCTGTGACCCACCATACATAAAACACCTTGCGGACTGCTGTGGTCTTGTTGTCAGATTTGTAATAGCACGCTCTCCTACTTTAAGCTAGAAATGTGTGAACTATATTAGGATGCACTACAGATTTCCAGCACAAGCCTAACCATGTCTGTTGTAACGTGAATTCAGTAGGTAAGTGAGGTGAGTATTGCAGCCCAAGGCCCTACAGTTACAGCAGGGCTTAACTACAATGTACTTCTTACGTATAGTACTTAGTTTTTAAGAATACACACACACCCTGCCTTTCTAATAAAACATTGCTCAAGACAGGCAGCTGAAAAGAAAAAAGAAAATTCAGCACAAAAACATAATCAATGCTTCATAAAAAAATTCACACCAAAGAAATACACAGCACAAAAAACAAAGATGGCACGAATGCATTTGGAGATGAGGGGAGTTGATAAGAGGCAAGGGAGGCAAAGCATCACATTCTTTTACTATTTCTCCCCTCTTAACAATACAATCCTATTTCTGCCTACTAAAAATCCCCACTGAGTTCCGTGTTTGTAGTGCTGCAGCTCAAACACACACACCTCTCCAGTGGGTATAGGATTGCAGCCTAAATCCCCCTCCTAAATCTGCTTTTTCCTGGAATTGTGGCCATCTGGCTTTTGTTACTTGCATATGCAAGTTAATGTGGAGTTCCGCCTTTTATATCAACATTGCATTAAGACTGTCACTTAAAATAAATGTAGCTGACCTCCCTCCTCCTCCTCCTCCTCCTCCTCCTTCTTCTTCTTCTTCTTCTTCTTCTTCTTCTTCCTTTGTGGCTCATCATTATTACCCCTCTTCTTATTCTTCTGACATGTTGCTCATGACCTTGATTCAATGAAAGGAATTCTGGATCTCCATGGTTTAGGGAAATGTTCATCACAGCTGGTCAAATCAGATGTTAGATTTGATCGAAGCTTCTAAATGATTGCTGGATTGTAGCCAGCCTTTATGGCTAACAGATAGCTGCATACACACCCTAAAATTGACGTTTCTTTTAAATGTCTGCACTGTTTGTTGCTTAGAAGAAAACTGGAATGTCCCTAGTGCATCAAATACTTAGAAATAAAGCTGTTTGGATAGTTCTCCTCTGGTCAGAGCAGTTGAAAGCAGTAAATTGATATTGCTCCCTCTTGTGACCTGTGTGTCTCCTGTTCATTCGAACCAGCATATCAGGCGATGGTTTTTATTGGAAACAGTTTTCTTAAAAAATATGCACAATTTGGTTCTAGTTGACCTATGTCTGCAATAGGAGGTGAACTTGTCCCCACTTCTCTCTTCTTCAAGCCTACCCCAGCCCTGTGGATTCCTGTAGGAGCAAGACTTCTCCAGCTTCCTTTCCCTTGTCTTCTCTCCCTATCCTTTTCAGCCACATTTCCTGTTTTCCTCATATTAGTCAGGATCTTGCAGGGAGCACAAGCCAATATGTTGTCCTACAAGGCGGAGGTAGTTAATGTGGTGCCCTCCACATGCTGTGGACCCATCAGCCCCAGCCAGTGCAGCTGATACTCGAGAATCATGGGAGTTGTAGTCCAAAACATCTGGAGGGTACCATGTTGGTTACCCCTTTTATGAGGAAAGCTCTTTCTGTCTTTGAACTGCATGAGAAAGATTCTAAAGCACCCAGGGTGTTCCTTGGAATTTGGCTGAATGGGTGCCTTATTAAGGGCCTGACCCTGTGGGTATTTTCCAGAAAACAGAGGCAGCGCTAACCAACTCTTTGTGTTGGAAGAGCCAACCATCTAATCAACTAAACTGCTGCCAGGAACCCATATACAGCCATAACACCACACCTGCAGGTCACAGTGAAACTCAAGAACCTCCTTAGTCTCCCTTCCTCAGGACTGGTAATTATTGGCGTCTCATTCATTGCTCCTTTCTGTACCTTTCTCGCTTCTCAAATTTTCCTGTTTTCACATAATCTAATCCCCAGTCATCTGCATACAGAAATTCCCCCTTGTGTGTTTAGGTTTCATCAGCAATCCTGCCAGTTTCCACACACCTGCCCTGCTCCAGATAAGGCAACTTTTCACCCTCCATCTGCTTCTATCTCTGTATTAGTAACTGAGTAAACATAAGCTAATGGTCCAGCCAACATAGGTATGTGTAGCTTGGGTATTAACTTGGAACAACTAACCTTTTTGCTGTTTCATATTCTGACCATATCTCTTGAGCCTCCATTTTCTTGAGCAAGGTGATTCTTGCCCTCCCTGAAGCCTGAGAGAGGCCCAGACCTGTCCTCTAGTTTTCTCACGTGAGGTCAGTACATAATTCCCATCAAACCCCCACAAGTTAGCAATAGATTCTATCTTGCAGAAACTCAGGGAAAATCCAGGCATTAATTAACATCAACATCAACATCTTCCTCTGATCCTGGAGGGTGTCTACCACTCACCCTCCACTCCCTGAAAGGAATCAGTTCTCTTTTACCTGCCAAACATGAGAGGAACTCAGAAGGTGGGTCAGAAAGACCCAGGTATCACTCAACCCAATGTGGGTGGGAGAGTCCTTCAAAGAAAACAATGGCACACAAGCCTTTGTCCCAGACTCTCACATCAGGTTCTGCCGTCTCCTTCCTACCATCCTACCACTGGGGTCCACCATCCATCACTGACCACCAGGAAGCCTGCAACTGACTATGCTTGCTGCTTTGCTTTTGAAGAGGCCAGAACACTGTATTGTAAGTAAATAGCTTAGGATTGGTCAGGTTTGAGTGACAGAGCTCTTTTGTCCATTTGCCTTCTTCCTTTCCTTCTGTAATAATAATAATAATAATAATAATAATAATATATTTATACCTGCTCCACATAATCAGTCATGTAACATTGTATACACACACACCATTTAAATTGGATTTTGGATTGTCCTCCTTATTTTTCTGCTTTAACTAAAGGAATGCACCTACTGGGAGCAGTAGATGCATGAACATAAATAAATGAGCAGAAGAGCCCATTCAATCTACAGTCCTATTTAGAATAAGCAAAATTTAGAATTGGCATGAATGATTAGTATAGCTGTAAATGAGAACTATTCAAAAGCTTGCTGAGATTAATTTTCTTCCTGGTGACCTTATTCTTGGTTATAGTTGAATAATGTATGGTTAATGTTTTAAATACCAGAGTGTGGGATGAGATTTGCAATGAAGCCAAGGATAATTTGATATTAATTTTGGGGTGTTTAGTAGGAGCTTCAATAATCTAAAAGCCATCCTCTGTGCATAATGTAAAATATTTAATAATTAATTTATCAAACCTATTATATTTAAATATTTAGACTAGGAAATAACTACTTAGAGCATTTTGATCTTGACTATGCCTGATGGCTCATTTTTATTTTTTATTTTTTTAGTTCAGTAATTGAAAGACATGATTCCTCACCTTTGCAACATGGGTTTGGAATCTGGAGCTGCACTTTTTCCATTTCATTTGAATCATATTATTTAAAAAAACAGGATATGACATCAGAAGGTACTAATGCCTGTCATATGACAGAGGATGTTACCCTTTTGTTATCCTACCCATAGCAGGAAATAAACACCCCCTTATCACGACTCCTAAATGTTGTACCTTCGTCACTATTCCAAATCTCATTTCCCACATTTCCAAACATATGTTTTTAAAAATATATATGTATATATCCCAACCCTATCTCTGTATCTGATGCAGGCTGTTTCCAAACACCACCCTCCAAAGTCAACAGAGAGAAAGAGAGAGAGAGAATTCACAAATATTTTTTTTAAGTGTTAGGGAGAGAAATCACTAAAGATTTATCATGTAGCAAGGCTATATATGTCTATTGTATATATCTATCCAGATGGACTTTGACACTACTCCCTTTTCTTTTTTTATAGCCCTTTTATTACTTCAAAGAGAGATCTGAAAACATTCAACCAGTGATATCACTAGAGATATGCAGAATCCAGACTAAGGGCTGCGCCGGGCCAGAGGGTAAAAAGAATTGGTGTTCCACACAGATCCTTGTCATGCTGTCTTAATTATTTATTACACCTGAGCACAGCTCTTCTTACAAAGAACTCAGAACAGTTTCCATTCAGTTGCCTGCATGTCTGCCATCCAGAAACTGCCCAAGGCCAGACTTCAGCAGATGGGTTGCAGTCATGTGTCTTCAGACCTCTCTCACAGCTAACCCAATGTGTCTGCCATCATATCCCATTATATCCCACATATTTCCACTGTCCTCCAGGCTAGTATTTACATCCTCTTTCCATTCTAAAACTGCTGCCTCCTTTTACCGTTCATTACAATGCCTACAACTTGCCGGGAGAATTACGGAAATGAACATGGTCATTGCTCACAATTGTTGTTGTTGTTTAGTTGTTTAGCCGTGTCCGACTCTTCGTAACCCCATGGACCAGAGCACGCCAGGCACTCCTGTCTTCCACTGCCTCCCGCAGTTTGGTCAAATGCATGTTCGTAGCTTCGAAAACACTGTCCAACCATCTCGTCCTCTGTCGTCCCCTTCTCCTTGTGCCCTCCATCTTTCCCGACATCAGGAAGTCTTTTCCAGGGAGTCTTCTCATGAGGTGGCCAAAGTATTGGAGCCTCAGCTTCACGATCTGTCCTTCCAGTGGGCACTCAGGGCTGATTTCCTTAAGAATGGATACGTTTGATCTTCTTGCAGTCCATGGGACTCTCAAGAGTCTCCTCCAGCACCATAATTCAAAAGCATCAATTCTTCGGCGATCAGGCTTCTTTATGGTCCAGCTCTCACTTCCATACATCACTACTGGGAAAACCATGGCTTTAACTATACGAACCTTTGTTGGCAAGGTGATATCTCTGCTTTTTTAAGATGCTGTCTAGGTTTGTCATTGCTTTTCTCCCAGGAAGCAGGCATCTTTTAATTTTGTGACTGCTGTCACCATCTGCAGTGATCATGGAGCCCAAGAAAGTAAAATCTCTCACTGCCTCCATTTCTTCCCCTTCTATTTGCCAGGATTTTTTTATTTGCTCACAATACTTGGCATTTAAAGAGTCCTTTTAGAGTGTCAAATAACATCATACACATCGTCTCGTTATCCTACCTGTAAGGTGAATCAGTAATATAACAAATGTGAGACTGAGGTGGAATTGTATCTCAGCTGAGGCCAGACCTATGAGTTCTAGCTGGAATTTTTGAAAGCCCTTTGGGAACAGATTCAGGACTTGTCTCTTTCTAGATGTTCTTGTCTGTTCAATGAAGTAGTATGGGAGATAGGTGCATATTCAGCCTCTACTACGCTAAGGGTGGAATCCAGTGTAGCACTAAAGAAATTCTCCCATCTGTGCAAGGATTTCTGCTTGTACAATAGACAATTCTCTTCCTCTTCTTCCCCCCTCAATCTATTCTACCTGGAGCAGATATGGGGAAGGTTTGGGGTGCATGCAGTGGGGGGGGGGGAGTCCCATTGTGAAGCTGGAAATGCTTGCACTTCTGAGACATGGTAGTTGAATGCCACCTTAAGCTTCCATCCCCTGAGGCCTCTAGCCTGTTTGCCCTCTAGCCTGTGTCCCAGCAAAATATCACTTCCTTGCAAGGACCACTAAAGCAACAAGGATTGTCAATTACAAAAGAGGATGAAATGACACTGTACCAACCACAGTGTGTGGTCTGTAACATATTGAATTCTATGGGACCATACTATCCTTTCGCAGATCATGGATTCTCACCCTAATCTACCTCATAAGGTTGTTCTAGCCTGAAAACAACCCTTTGTATACCAGCTGGAATTCCATTGTAAAAGGCATGGTATAAATAAATTAGGCATGTGCAGGATGTTCCACTAGTTTAACAGAGCTAGCAATAAATCCATTCTGATCTGCCAAAACTCCAGAATAGTTTGTGGAATTTGGAAAATTCAAAGACCACCACAGTCACTTCAGCTGCATATGCAGTTCTCCCCATTTGCAGCCACTGCATTGCAAGATTGTAGCTTTATTTATTTCCACCTAAGGAGCTCAAAGCAGCATGAGTACATTACCTCACATTATCCTCACAACTTCCCTTTGAGGAGAATTAGACTGAAAGACTGTCAGCTGCCCAATGCCTGTCAACTTATTTTTCATGGAAAAAATATTTTCTACTGCAGAAAGTGAAATGTGAGAGCACACTTATGTGACAATTTGCAGGGAGGAGACAATTTCGTCAGTGGTGTGTTAACTGGTTAGGTCTGGAGCTTATTCATCACAGCAAATTACCATTTGTGAAGCTTGGGAGGGGGGTATGGCAGGCCCCTTAAGTACCCTACCCAGCTCTGTTTATGCACTGAACAATAATACTCCTTCTGAAATGTGATCATGTCATGAATTTCCAGAGTCTTGTCTTACCTGTTTCACAACAACCCAACACCAACAAATCCCATTGCTTGCTGCTAGAGCGAACCATTGTGAAGGGTAATTTTCCCAGCTTACACAAAACACAATTCTGTTTGGAAGCACATTCATGTGAATGAGACATATTCAAGAACATAAGAGGCCTGCTGGGTTAGACCGAAGGCCTATCTCGTATGGTATTCGGCTCTCACAGTGGCCAATCAGATGCCTGTGACTGCCAGGATGTGGGTACAATAACAGTCTTATTCTTGGCCTATGATTTATCTGTATGCCTTGGAACCTTATTATGGGTTTTCACCCCACAACTACTGAACTATTAAAGGATGAAATATTTATATCCCTCATTTACTTTTCAAACTATCTGCTGTTCATGTGCTTCTTCCCAACTGATCGAATAACACACACACACACCCTAAATATTAAATATATAAAATCATTTCCTTTTAGGTAGTGCATGTTCAATATCAGAGAGTGAGCTGTTCACCTTATTTGATTTCTGTAGATAAGCAGTGGGGACACTGTGGCCTCCAGGTGTTCCTGGACTATCACTCCTCAGTCCTGACTTTTGCCCATTCTGACTGGGGCTGATGGCAGTTGGAGATCTACAGCACCCAGAAAGTCACAGGTTCACCATTCCTGCTATAGATGCATAAGAAAGGGGTGCCAATTTGGCACTGAGAAGTGGAGATACTTTGCTGCTGCTCTCTCTATAGGTCCACGAGGTGGGGCTGAGAAGTTTGGGGTGGGTCTGGGGAAACAGCCTAAAACAAAAAAAAATCACTTGAGATATATATATATATATTTAATGGTCAGGGTAAAGAGAGATGGGGAAAGGCTTGTTCCTCATTTCTACAGAAAAAGAGTAAAAAAGATGAAAATCCCAGGCAGCACTTGTATTTTGTGGTGTTATTTTTTCCCCTGGTTGCCTAGCAACCTTACAATACGATCAAGCTTGAAGATATCGCACACCCAAATATTTTCTTCCTATTTTAAAACAACCTTTTATTAAGAAACAATAGACATGCCCTAGATTTTGTTTTCATATATTATAAACTTCCCATGTTCCTATAAGTTAAATGAGCCCAATACCCTAACCTTTTTCACTACAGAGTATCATTACAGATACGAAGTTAAAAGGGAAGGGTTTGAAGATAACCTTCCTGTTTCTTTCCATTTGTTCCAAACTGCAAAGGAAGAGATTTTACTATGCAATGCATGAAACCAAACAAGAAGTTAATGGGCGGTGTGGGGGAGGGAACTGTTTGCTATGCCATTAATAATTTCAAGATTTCTTCCTACTTTTCTTTCCTCTCCGCAGCATATATTAAAGAGAAACCTTATATTCTTCCAAGTCGTTTCTCCCTTCATCCATCCAAAAACTTCAACTTGGATGTCTAATGAAATAATGATATATTCAGTATCTCCAGTCCTCTTTTTTAATAGGCTTCTGTTAAAAAAAAAAAAAAAAAAAAAAGGAGTTAGATCAGCTCCTTTCCTTCTCATTCCAGATAAGCCTCAGAAGCATTATTTCCCATGAGGTGCAGCATCTGGTTGCTGTATATTGTTTTTCAAGGAAACACTCAAGCCCTCTATCCAGACTTCTAGGTGACCATGCTCAAGCTGCATTCAAAGAGGCCAGGCAATTTTATTAGCCTTCAGTTCCTTTTTGTTCATGAGACACAAAACATAGCACCAAGCCACCTTAAAAAAAAAGAAAAAGCAGTGTGACTTGTTCAGAAGTATGGACCATGGGGAGCTGCCTTGCAGTGAATCAGACCATTGGTCCATCAGCTCAGTATTGATTCTAGTGACTATCAGAGGCTTTTCCAGGTTTCCCAGCCTTTCCTGGAGATGCAGGAACCCTCCACATAGAAAGCAGATGCTCCCCATGTGAGCCCTTCTTCAAGTGATGGATTTTGATCACCTGAATCACATACACCCTCCTCCTTGTCCCATTGTGCCACCACTCCATTCTGCCCTGCAAGCTCTTTTTAAAATGCACACTGTGTGAATAAAAACAAGCAATTCCTTGCTCTATGCAGTTGCTTATCAACACGTCTTTGCAAACTGATTTTGGACTTTTGCCAACTGTAAATTGAACCTTGCCACAGTGGAGTGCATGTACGTATGTATGTATATTCTGTTGAAAGGAGTTGCAGAACCTGCTTCTGTTCTATGTCTCCATATCAGGATACTTAGAGCTCTGAACCCCAGCCCTCAAAACAAAACCTCTGGGATAGGATTGTAGCCACAGGCAGATTTTCGTCTGTTCAAAACATAAAGCAAAATCAGGCCTCTTGAATCGAAATTGTATGTTTTGAGGTTAAGATCCCCCCACACACTCCCATTGGGTTGTCCTACTGTGGATTTTGTTTTGTTATTGCAACTGTTCACACAAAGGAGTGGGAAAGGGAAAGAACTTGGAAAATGTAAATGATTCCGAGTAAGAGCAAAATGGAGCTTAAGATAGTTTATTATGGAGGAAGATCCCTGATCTCTTGCTAGGTATGTGCTTGTCATGGTCTTATCACACCACTGTGGGTTGATGAGGAACTGTCAAAGTTCAAAAGCCGTTCTGTATGTCAACTCATTCAAGATTGTTTTCAAAGTAGAGGATAAAGGATCCATAACTATATGATACTGAGCCCTTGGTTCTCAGCAAGAATGAATAAGGCTTCACATCAGAGAGGAATCTAAGGGGGTGGCTGATAAACCAGCAGGGCTTGCAGAATCAGAGGAAATAGACTCAGGTCCTGCTACCAGGGAAAGATCTGGCTGCCGCCACCCCTAGAAGTACACACTTATAAGTACTGTCTTCTCACTATCATGAAGGCTGGTACATATGAAGGCTGCTCTTTTAAAAGTGGAGTGGGAGGTGCATGACAAGTACTGGGACATTGTCTTAGCTGCTTCTTCGTCATGTATCTTGGAACTCTGTTGTAGTCTTACAAATCTTGTACTCTGGGCTAATGCTTAGTTCATTTGCTGATCTCATGAATAAAGCTTTTGGGTTTCCTCAAGCAAAGAATCTGAGTGCTGTTTTCAAGAGTGGGAGCCAGGACAATCTGTTCAGTAACACATTTAGAGGCAGAAAAGGTATTATGAGGATGCAGAAGTGAGCATTCAGGCAGGAAGGGCTGCAAGTCCAAAAGCAGCATCAGCACTCTACCCAAATTCAAGCTTTGTCCACCAACTTTCCCCTTGGCTGCTTTCTAACCAGGTAAGAAAGTGGTTCAAACCACCTGGCTTGCGTACATGGCCATGATTTATACGTATTCCTGATACATTTGTTCATATTGCATTAGCACGCACTATCAAGGGCCCCGCTAGAGAGAATGTCATTTTGCAGAACGGCAGACCTGCAATATTGTTAATGATAGCCTGTTTAGAGCTTTCAAGGCCAATTAACTTGTTAGTTCTGACAGATGTGAACAGCGGATTAGCACTGAAAGCTAAACAGCTGTTCAACACGTCATTAATGCTAACCATGCACTTTGTAGAAAGCTAAAATAGACAATAGGTTCAAACATCCTCAGATCCTGACATCCTCAGATCATCATACCTTTACGGTAAGCGTTTTAAGTTTGGAAATATTTTTCTCCATAAAATAATGCATTTATATGTTATTGTCACTAATATATGAATTTCAATGCACACTTTACCACAGCATATGCATATTTGCACACGCTAGTTTTGGTGAAGTGTGAATATTGAAAGCTGCCTATGCTTTGGTTCACTTATTTCAGAAAGTGTGGATTATGTAGGTTTGGCTTTAAACATGAATTGAATCAAATTTCTCCCCCATCCTTAGGTGTATGTAATTTTTAAGTATAGCTCTTTAGCATTTCTCATGACGAAAGTACTGTCACTGTGCTAGTTTGTTTTCAGTATTTCCCGAAAGCACCTGATTCTTTTGGTCTGTCTCTGTCACACTGCCATTATGTGACACTGCTTTGTGTGTCATGATTTCCAAGTTCTATTCATGGCACTTTCTTTCACAGCCCATATGGTTTTGCAGTCTTCCATGGATATTCTTCTACAGCAGGAAAATGTGAGATCAAAACTAGTCTGTAGTCCTTCATCTCCTGTGAGGATTCACATGGAAAGAATATGCAGAAGTGAATGAGAACATCTGAAGGTGAGAAATTTATGCACGTGTGTGTGCCTGATGGCCACTGCAGATAGAGATGACCCATCACCTATAATTTTAATCATATGGAGCCAATTGGTACATTCAAGTTTAGGGTGGGTTAACTTTTATACACATTAAGGGAATCCCATCTACTAAGTCCTAACATGTTTACTTAAATGTAAGTCCCACTGGCTTTCTCATACATTTCAAGTCAGTGTACTAAGATTTTTCTCCATTAATTTTCTTCATTTCTTTTATACAGTGGTGCCTCGCAAGACGAAATTAATTCGTTCCGTGAGTTGCTTCGTCTTGCGGAGCGCGGATTCCCCGGGTATTAACGGTTTTACGAAAAAGGAAGCAAACCCGCAAGACATTTTTGTCTTGCGAAGCAAGCCCATAGGGAAATTCGTCTTGCAAAGCACCTCGAAAAACAGAAAACCCTTTCATCTAGCGAGTTTTTCGTCTTGCGAGGCATTCGTCTTGCGGGGCACCACTGTATTTATAAAGAAATCAGCTTTATTCAATTCAATGGCACATTCACATCTATAGCAAGTACAGTAATACCTCTGCGAACGTCCACCTTATCTACCATCCATTCCGATGAACGTCCGCAACAAACCCGGAAGTACCAGAACAGGTTACGTCCGGGTTTGCCACTCGCACATGTGCAGAAGCACAAACTGCTCCACGCATGTGCACAGACGTGGCACTTTGCCCTGCGTTCTTTTCGGCTAGAGGCCAGGGCTCTGGAACGGATCCCAGCTGCAAAACAAGGTACAACTGTAGATACATTGTGGCTCATGATGTTAGAAGTACTGCTCCTATACGTCTGCTCATATAGGCAATACGCCTGACATGGAAATCTGTCCTTATAAACCTACATTAAATTATCCCATTGCTGTGGATGTTTCCTGCCTTGGGGATGATGATAAGTTGGTTCAGTAAGAAGGAAAAACTGTAGCTTCTTTCCTGTTCCTGTTTGCAAGCACAAGCTGCACTTGAAACATGCTGCATCCTGTCTTTCTGCTAGTGCCTTACATTTTGAAACAAACTTCCCCATTGTTCAACGTTTTGGCCTTTGAATTGTGTTCCCTAGAAGAAAAGTCTGACTGTGGTCATCGAGATGGAAAATAAGTATAAGGATTAGCCATTATGAAAAGTAGTGAAAGCATTATTTTATACAACTCAAGTGAATAAAACCACAGGAAGACCATGAAAGGAGAGAGAGAGAGAGAGAGAGAGAGAGAGAGAGAGAGGGGAGCTTAAGAAGCTTCTTTGTTGTCCAGGCTGTGATGCAGAAGACTAGAGCCATACATGAGCTATTATTTCCTAGTGAAAGGGAGAGGTGTGTGCTCAGGTTTATACAGCAAAACTGGGGCCACAGGTAGGGTAGTGCTTCTGCTGTTGGCCACTGCCAGGGAATAAGTACTTCCCCAAACCTCCAGTGCATGGAATGTATGGAATTGCCGGTTTGAACCTTAGCCATCATTTCTTCTATTGGGGGTGTTCTAGGTAGGGTGAGTGCCAATTATTATGCAACCAGAACAGTACCACCAGCGCACAAGAGGGGAAACCTAAGGTTTGCAGCAGTAGAAAACATTTCTCATGGGGCAAATAAAACCACCCCACCTCTCAAAACAGCTGAGAGAAGACTGAACAGCCTCAATGACCATAGAATACTAATGTCTCTGGAGCAGGGACAGAAAACTGGAGGAGGTGGAATTGAGAAAAGTCTACAGCTGGCTGAAACTATGACCAAGAGCATTCCACATATCAACATTTGGTTTCAGGTTCCACTTCTGTATATCCTCTATACCAGAGATAGCCAATGTGATGCTCTCCAAATGCCATTGGACTACAGCTCCCAGCGTCCTTGACAATGTATCAACAATGTTTCCTATGGCTGATTGGATTTGGGAGTGCAACAACATCTGGACGATACCACATTGTTTACACCTGTTCTATCCTCTAAGCCATGGCTTTTGGGTTCTAGGGAATCCAGAGGCTGCTTTTAAGTTTTTCAGAACTCCACAAATAGATGATCAGGGATGATGGACAAGTTCTCCTAGAACATTCCCATAATTCATTGAAATTCGTGAGGATTGCATAGCAGACATGAAGGGCAGTTTCAAGGCAGAGAAGTCAATAGAGTTTCATATACGGTAATAAAAAAAGATTGAAAGCTAGTGGTGAGTCAGCCTGGAAGGATTTGCCATCTAGATGCAGCTATGGGTTCAAAGACACAAGGGGGATTAGACCATTATCAAGGCTAATGCTACAAAGCAAAGCAGGATCCTTCACATATCAGATCTAATGTGGATGCTGCTGGAGACTTGTGTGTCTGTTGTTGATGTGTAAATCTTGGCTAAACTGCGTAAGAAGGAAAGTAGGAGAAAGATGGAGAAAGAGAAGAAAGCTGCTTGGTTGTTTTTAAATTGAAGTGGGTCTCATGGTTGGAGAAATTGGACCACAGTTATATCTGTCTGAAAGGCAATTGGAGTTTTCCCATAAATCAACATCTTCATGTTCCAGATTGATCAATCTGAATAAATAAGCACAATTCCCATATTTAAAATAACATATTAAATTTACCATTGCAGCCATAAGCTAATGAATATCCATTGGTGTAAATCCAATATTTCATGACTCTTAAAATGCCCCGAGAGTGTTCCCTAAAAGGAAACTTAAGCTGCAACCCTATACAGACTTATCTAAAAGGAAGCCTGTTTGGACACAATGGGGCTTAAGGATTGCCCTTTAAAACATGCCAGGAAGGTAAAGGTAAAGGTAAAGAAACCAATCCACATTCTGTCATCTGAATACCCAGTTAGACTTTGAAATATTTGCTCTCTCCTTCCACTCTTCATTCCTCTTCTATGAGCATTACTTTTCTATCTGCTGAACTGATGACCACATTATATGTTTAGCTCCTTCCTGATTCTCTAGCAACTTTGCAATTGGTCTCATTTAGAAAAGACTAATGAACTCAGAATTGACAGTCTGCAGACTGAGATCATCTCAGTACTAACTGGTAAATGCTGCAGCAAGGGAGGTGAGGTTATATTGTGAACAGTCGTCATGGCAACCTGATGTGTTAGTGAGTAAAACATGCTGGGTGCATATTGTTATAAACCTGGACAACTTCAAAGCTGCTGCCTCACTGCGAAATCTTGTTGCCAAGGCAATGCAACAGAAGGCTAGACCTGACTGAAATGAATACCACAGATGGCTTGTGACAGTACCATCTAGCCGGCTGGAAAGAGAAGTGTTAAAAGAAGTAGTAATGAAAAGAGAGCAATAACAGGAATGGGAGGAGGAAATGAGGTGGGATTTTTTATCAAGAGAGAAAAGAAAGCAGAGACTAGGCAGAGATCAGGTGATGTAAACCCTTTAAGGAAAATGTGTAATGTTCCTCATTCGTCTGAAATGTGGTAACTTTTGAAACTGGAAAGATGATATTGGTATTGAAAGGAGCTCCATGGATCCTGTTGGAAGAAATATGTCATACTGTGTGCTAACTATAAACACATTCTGCAAGCTTTAATGGGTTCAGTCTGTAGATCAATCAGTAGAGAAAAGCAGTATAGTTTTAATTAGCAAGGGATGACATTAAACTGAAAGTTGTGGTGCAATCCTATAATATCTAATGAGAATTAAGTCCCATTTATTTCAGTGGGGCTTGCTTCCAGGTAAACATGGATTGCAGCATTAGAATACACAGCAAACTTGGATCGCTAGGTCTGAAACTGCTGATTCCACAAGTTTTCCTGGATAAAGCGACGGGACAAAAATATTACCCCTTGGACCCCTGACTAGAACTCATGGGATGAACAGAAAAAGAAATCATGGAACAAATAAAAGTGTGTTTTCATATGGAGCAAAACTGATCTCTAAGACCCGTTGATGGAGATTGTGGTGAAAGCCAAGAATGTGACTAGATTCTGCAAAGAAATAACCAAAGTAATGGAAGATAAGAGAATCTCAGCTTGGTACACAAGGCGCTCAGGATTCATATAACCAGGTTCACAGTGGCAGTGGGTATGTCCGTTAGTAATCTGTGCAGTTAAATGTTTTTCCTCCTCATACTGGTCAGTTTTACAGAGAAGGTACCCTTGCCTGCCTCACCAAGGTTTATGATTACATAAAGAGTAACTTTTACACTGTATTCAAATGATTTGATGAATCAAGAGTTGAAGGTTTGTTTCTAACTGAATAATCGGTAGTCATTAATAATAATAATAATAATAATAATAATAATAATAAGACTCTTGTAGGCTGTTGCTATTTTGGGGTGGGATTCAATCATGTACCAGCAAATTAAGGTTGCACAGTTATAGTTGATTGGGAGGTCTTGTGCAACAAATCCACTCCCTCAAGATATTGGTCTTTCTGCAATTATGAAACTGATAGGGAAATGCACTGGAAAGTGTAGGGTAACACTTGCTCTGATGCATGGCTGTCTAGCCTTCCTGCAAAACAAAACAAAACACCAGAGTGACTAGGCTCATTAGGCAGCCCACATCATCTAATCTCCCTGCAAACACATCAGGATGAATGCTCAATAAACCGCTCACCTGAAAGCACCCAGAGAATCCAACTCAACTCAACATGGAAGTACACCATGCCTCCTATGTTACAGAGGCAAAAAATCCACAGCAAGTGTTGCTTTATAGTAGGGCATGAGGTAATTTCTTCTTGGAAGAAAAGCCTTATTGACTGAAGTGAAATCCAGCAAGATAAACAAAAATGGTATTTCTTTATAAATACAGTATGTAGACAGACAGAGAATTATTCTCTCAGTGATTCTCTACATGTATATTTATAAATATACTTAGATTAGCATATTGTGTGCAAATACTTAAGCATATTTAAGGAGAAAGATAATCTAAATATTTGCCAACCTGGAATTTATGTTTAGAATAATCTAGAACTTCATTTTGCAGTCTGCCACCTGAACTTAATATGTAGAAGTATACACCAGTGCTTTCAATGTGCTGAGTTCCCAAGAAAGCAGCTTAGGGCTGTATTCCAGGGCATGTTTACAAATGATACTAGAAATGCTTTTTGAATTTCATGCTTATGCAATCTGAATGTAAATCTCATAATGGCTCAAATAGTAAATTATTTAAAACTTCTCTTCCATTTTCTATCCAACATTACTCACATATTTACACGGGTGCCGTGAACCCCTCGCCTCCAAACCATGCTACTTACCTTGTTGCAAACTCCTGGAAGAGCATTTTCCCAACCAGGAATAGCTAATCACCTCCACCCTCAAATTATGGTGAGGCCAGAACTGGCCAGAGGCTTCAGATGACTTATTCCTTGAAGAGTTTATTTCCACCCTCCCAGTACGTAGCTGGCAAAAATTAAGAGTGATTTAGTCCATCTTTTTAGGGTGCTTCCAGATGGTGCATAAAATCGCTAACAGACCATTTAGCTAGCATACTTCTCGTACATGGCAACAGGTTTTTTAATAAAAAAAATTATCGGATTGTCCGTGGAATGGGTAAATCCAAATTAAATGTGGTGTGGGGAAATGCAAGGTTGTCATTTTTATGCTGCCAACATTGTGAAGACACTGTGGAAAACTTGCATGCCTGAGCAGCGTGTTTCCCTCAATAAACTTGTGACTGGAAGTACCCTTAAAGAATCATATTGTGTGTAAGAGAGACATATGTAGCCAGTGGCGTAGCGTGGGGGTGCAGGGGGGGCCGGCAACATGGGGGGGGGCGCTCGCACTCGCAGCTCTCTGCCCCTACTAAAATCCATGGGTTAGGGGGCACAAATTACTTGCCTTGCCCCGGGTGCTGACAACCCACGCTACGCCACTGTATGTAGCCTCCAAAGAATTCACCCTTTTCTTTGCAAACATATAGAAAACAAAAGTGTTTAAATTGAACTTTAACACTTCCCCTGTGAAGTCACTGAAATAGCATGAATTTGACTACCCAGCCTGCAACCTTTCACATTGGAACAGTATTTGTTATCACCTACTTCACCCCACTTAAAGTTGTAATGTACTCCCTCTCCAAAAAGACAAAAACGGGTCCCTGGGTGAAGGACTGCATAAAACACACCCTCAACTTTGGGTGTTTCCTTCCTTCTGCATCAGAAGCTATCGCTCATATGATAACACCTGGATATTTTCACTGTTGAACTGATATGAACTCCATGCTAAGCTTCTGTGAGGCTGGAGTTTATAAATAATGGATTCGAAAAGATCTGTTTTGCTCTTATTACATTTATGTAATCTGAATCCAGGATTAGCATTGTCTTGTCTTTTCATATACTTTCAAATTGATTTGATTCCTTCCCCCTCTCCCCTAAAAAATAGTTGTTGCTTGGCTCATGCTATTAGAAGAACAGGATGTTCTTTCTTGCCCCGAGGGGACTAGCAGGAAATGAGAACTAGGTTTTCTGGCATGATATGAGCTGTAATACTATTGGGAAAATATTAGTACTACATAAGAGGAAGATGTTTGCTTGATTATTTTTGTAATCCTGGAGTTTTAATCCCAAGAATGTGAGCCTGGTTTCATTTCTGCTGTGATGGGAAAATGATGGTTGCAATCTTTCTAGAGCATATTTAACTCAGGGAGGTAAAGGTAAAGGTACCCCTGACCATTAGTTCCAGTCGCGGATGACTCTAGGGTTGCACACTCATCTCACTCTATAGGCTGAGGGAGCCGGCATTTGTCTGCAGGCAGCTTCCGGGTCATGTGGCCAGCATGACTAAGCCGCTTCTGGTGAACCAGAGCAGTGCACGAAAACGCCGTTTACCTTCCCGCCGGAGCGGTACCTATTTATCTACTTGCACTTTGACGTGCTTTCAAACTGCTAGGTTGGCAGGAGCAGAGACCGAGCAAGGACTGAACAACAGGAGCTCACTCTGTCGCGGGGATTTGAACTGCGGACCTTCTGATCTGCAAGCCCTAGACTCTGTGGTTTAGACCACAGCACCACCCACTTACTTTCATTTCTTTTATGGTAACCAAGTAAGAACTATTCAAATTGTCGCTTAGTTAGAAACTACTTATAACAGGTGTGGGAAACATTTGGCTTTCCAAATGCTGCTGAAATACAATTCACATCATCCCTGGCCATTGGCAATGCTTGCTAGGGCTGATGACCGATTCCCCACTCCTTACAAGTTTCAAACAAGATAGCAGATTATTTTTCTTGCTCAGTAAAAGATGGTTAGAGGAGCCTTAGAATACAGAGAATCATACTTAAAGAGTAGCCAATGAGAACATTTTGGTCTGTTTTCCATCAAGTGGCAATTACTGCATACACTGATTGACCCTGTTTACAGTCATCTGCACAGGAAGTTTTACTTTTTAATGCATGGGAAAAGACTGCTACATACAATTTTTGAATGGCTTATATAAGGTCACTTAACCACGGGCCTTTACTCATTGCACTAAGTTTATTGATGTTGCTTTGGAGTAAGTGCCAAGACAGCAATTCTATACCTACTTACTAAGGACTAATGTGTTTTGGATGGCGTGGGACTCACCTCTGAGCAAACCTCTGTGCTGTAAAGGGCAGCAGCAGTTGTGAACAAGTCAACACACTGGACTGGAGGGTACAGAACTGCATGGCTCAAGCGCAGACCAGAAAACTATTGCACGTTTACTGTATATGAAACAAGTGCAGCTATTTGTATGTCTCCAGTGAAGAAGATTTTGTTCTACATAGAGTTTTAGTGCATTATTGCATGTCCAAATTCTTTTGAGCTCAAGACCACTCCAGGGTCAGTTTTAGGCTCTAGATATTCGGTAGTCATAGAGTGGTGTCCAAACTTTTTTCAAAGAGGGCCAGATTTGCTAAAGTGAAGGGCCATGGGGGCCGACCAAAGGGCTGACCAAAGTTGTTGAGCTTCTTTTAGGATTGAAGTTGTTGAGGATTTTTTAGGATTTTACCCCAGGAAATAAACTGCCACAGGGGCCGGATTAAACCGACCGGCAGGCCGGATGAGGCCCCCAAAATGGGCTTTGGACATGCCTGCAAACATATTATCCCTGGAGGATGAAGTTCTTACAGATTTCCTGGTAGGCTTCTTGAGAAAAGTTCCTCTAATAACCATTAACACAATAACATTTGTATAGCTCAACTAATGCCACCATTAATGTTGGTTGGCATGTATAAACACCAATTATCACCATTATTTATTGATCTCACAATCTACATAAGGGTGTCTAATGTGTGGTCCTCTAAATGTTGAACTCTAACTCCTGTCATTTCCAGCTAGCATTACCTATGGTTAGGGCTGATGGGAGTTGTAGTCTTCTCTTATTGCTCTTTCAAAGGTTTCCTCTTCTCCTGTTGGTTTTTATATATGCCTATGCATATTTCTCTAGTCCCTCACAGAATCATGAAAGAGACATCAGCAGACAAGCTGCCAGATACTGCAATCCGGCCCCAGAATGAAAATCTGCTTAGTAAGTAGCTATACTACATTATGTTTTTGTGCTCATTGCAGGGATTTGCAAGTGCAACCCCATTTTCAGACATACTGACTTCATTACATTATCCAAGAATCAACCCCAAACATGCATGAATCAACCCCAAACATGCATGCCTCATGTCCAGGCTCAGACTTACATTATCCAAGAATCAACCCCAAACATGCATGAATCAACCCCAAACATGCATGCCTCATGTCCAGGCTCACGCTTACAAGAAGTAAATACAAATCTGGGGCGATGGAATGATTGGGAGATGAGCAAGTGACTAGGATTGTATCTGTTTTCTCTTACCTTGCTCACTTCCCAAATGCATGCTTATTCCAGAAAATCCCACCGTCCGTGTTTTGGGCTAAATCTGAAATGTTTTGTGATATGAAGAGTTAATCTTAAAGCCTTAGAAGGTAATCATACAGAGTTGTTGGGAAGCTATAAAGCCATTATGCAAGGATGAGGAAGCGGGAGAGGAGAGACCTTATCTACAACTACTTACTTGAGTTGAGAAGCTGAATCTTGATCTGGCTAATAGATAATGCAGCAAATTGTGAAAGCCTGGAGCTATTATCTGATAGTTTTTTAGCAACCTGATGTTCCTTAGGAACATATAGCCATTAGCCACAACATGTATCATTCTCGGAAAGTTCTTGGGATCATTTGCACGAGAACACATTTTACAACATTGCAATCTGGCAGGTTTCCCTATCTCTTGACGCTGAAATGGCTTTAAAAGAGAACAGAAAATTAAGGAGTAAAGTGAGGGCATAATGCTCTTAATTTTTTTGGTGGTGGGAGGGAAGGAACTTGTGCCAGGAAACACTGCAGTAATTTTTATTGATATTGAACAAGTTAGAGTGATTAAACTGATAGCACAAATCATGTTCTGATTACTTTTTTTTATAAGAAAGAGAATGATGCAGATCTGTCTAGCTTTCTGTGATGTGTACAAATAGTTACCCAGCTTCTTAGCATGAGGCAATAGTGTGTCAGTCTTCTCTTTAGAAATGTCAGGAGTAATTGCCCAAACAATGTGCCATGAATTTTACAGCACATATTAAGTACATGGACATGCAACCAAATCCTGTGCATGTTAATTGGAAGCCACCCAAAGGATGTTGCCAAAAGATAGTGCATAGGAACTCCACACGACGTATGTGGTGCTTAAAAGGCCTTTGGTCCATTCCACAGCCCATTGATGTGCAGCATTTTACACCAACACAGTCACTGACTGAGGAACAAAAGACTCATCTTCAAATGTGTTGGTGGCCAGAAGTCCTTTTTACCAGATTTGACTCATTCACCAAGTGTGGCCTTATCAGAAGCAGGCAGGTCTTGCCTCTGTGATGCATGCTTTAGCCACACCCAGATGAAACTACTGCAATGTGCTCTACGCACTTGTCATTATAGTTGGTTTTGAAACTACAGTTTGTGCAGAGCAATATGCTCACGATGCATCTAACCTACACTTGTTACATTGGCTGCCTGTTAGTTTCCATGAGTCTAAGGTGTTGGTGTTGACCTTTGAAGCATAAATTGAACTTAATGGAATTTACTTCTAAAGCACCTCCGGGTGCAAGTAGATAAATAGGGACTGCTTACCAGCGGGAAGGTAAACGGCGTTCCGTGTGCTGCGCTGGCTCACCAGATGCAGCTTGTCACGCTGGCCACGTGACCCGGAAGTGTCTGCGGACAGCGCTGGCTCCCGGCCTATAGAGTGAGATGAGCGCACAACCCTAGAGTCTGGCAAGACTGGCCCGAACAGGCAGGGGTACCTTAACCTTTACCTTTAGGCATATGTAGGTTTGCCATGTTAGCCACTCTGTTATGTGAAATAAATGCAGAACAAGGGAGTGTAATAGTTCTTTCAGATTAATTAACACAGATTATAAGAGTGTTATCCTGTGCATAGTGTAATAAAGTGATTTGATAACTACTGCTTCTAATGATCATGTGGTGCTACGTGGTCTTAAATAGTACTAGATCACTATGAGTTACTTATGAAACTAGAACTAAGCTTTCAAAATCACTTTGATGTTTAGTTTTAAGATTAGCATGCAATATTTACTGTATATATAAATAACATTTTCTTTATGCAGATTCCTACATATTTAGCATATTTAACACATTTCCTGCTGTCATTAATAGAAAAACATGTTTCACACTTCTTAATTGGAGCAGCATCCTACTCCCTCTTTATTATCAGCTACAGATATTTGAGGTTCTCTGATTAATAGACACTAACAGAAATCTTATGGTTGAGTTCAGTGGGACTAAGCTTGATTTTTTTCTCTCCCCATTATTATTATTTCTTCTTCTGTTCATGATTTTCAGGAAAATATTGCAGATCACACTGGTATTCATAAGCTAATGTCTAAATTACATGTCTTTTTTAGCCTCCTTAAAAATACTATTAAATACAACATATACAGTAATTAAATGTAATATTTCCCAGAACTACTTTACAGTATCTCTACTTACATATTAATAAATAATAATAATAATAATAATAATAATAATAATAATAATAATAATAAATTTATTACTTATACCCCACCCATCTGGCTGGGTTTCCCCAGTCACTCTGGGGAAACCCAGCTACAATGCACATTTAACTAGCAGTTACCACATGTATTCACACAGAATATGAAACTGTTGCATGAAGCAGATTTTAAAGTTTCTTGCTATACAACTAGGGCTGTAATCTGGTGTGCACTTATTGGAGGTAGCACATAGCTATCATGGCTGGTGCATGTCTAATCTTCTTTTAAAGTAATCCAAATTGGTAGCCATTACTATATCCCGTGACAGCGAATCTCACAGGTTAACTCTACTGTGTGAAGTACTTTCTTTTGTCTTAGAGGCTGCTGCTGGGCCAGCTTGAGACTTCATGGCCTCCATGACAACCATGGGTCTCTCTCAAATGGTCATCAGCCCGACACATTCTTGATGTAACCCTTGTCCCAAATGAGATGAGAGATGGACTAAGAATAGGGAGAAAGCACTCCCTTGTCATCGTCAGTGCGTTATCTGCTTAAGTTCTGACTGACATTTGTCTGGGGAAAACCTTTTTGTGGGCCAACATGCCCATCTGGGTGGATTTCTACATTTTAAAGGAAATGTCTGGGTTTCTTGGGGGGCCCTCAAGCGGCTCGGGCTAAGGCTGCTCTGCACACTGCGGCTGCTGCCAGTCCAAGCTAGGAAAAGAGGCGCGCCCACGCACTTGTTTCCCCGGCTCAGGCTGGCAGCGGCTCCCACTGTTTTTTCCTCTTCAAGATATGGCTACCCTACTACCCTGGATAGGGTTGTTCTTACCCTGAAGGAGCAAGTTCAGAGTTTGGGGGTTATTCTGGATTCAGCTCGGTCACTGGAGGCTCAGGTAGCCTCACTGGCTAGAACTGCCTTTTACCAAATGTAATTGGTTTTTTAGATATGGCTGTTTCTGGACTGGGAAAGCCTGGCCACAGTAGTTCATGCATTCATTACATCAATCCTGGATTCCTGCAATGTGCTGCATGTGGGACTTCCCTTGTGCTTGATCCAGAAACTGCAGTTAGTTCAGAATGCTGCAGCATGACTGTTGACAGGAGACGTTGGCAGCATTAAACACCTGTGCTCAGAGAGCTGCACTGGTTACCAATTAGTTGCAGGGCCAAGTCTAAGTTGTTACTACTAGTAAAATATATAAACTTGGGACCTGTTTACCTGTGAGAGCGCCTTACCCCATATATGCCCACTTGACTGTTTCGATTTGCAGAACTGGTACTGTTACATGTGCCATATAATACCTGTTCCACATTGTAAGAACCCAGTCTTTTAGTACAGTAGCATCTAGACTTCAGAACTTCCTGCCTATAGAGATGAGGCAGACACCTTCACTGTACTCTTTCAGTGCCTAACATTTTTTGTTTAATCAGTCTTACCCAGATATTTAGAACGCTGATGCACGTTTGTTTTTAGTTTATTGTGTTAAATGTTTTAAATTGTTGTTAATTCTTCTTATTGATAATTTTATTGTTTTATATTTTTGTAAACTGTTTTGAGGCTTTTTTAAAAAACAATCAAGCAATGTACCGGTATATATTTTTTGAAATATTTTTTCTGACAGTATTCAGTATTGAGGTTGCATCATAGATTTAGAATAATTGAACTGTAGAGTTGGAAAGGATCATGAGGATTATCTAGTCCAACCCTCTGCAATGCAGGAATCTTTTGCCCAATGTGGGGCAGTTCCCCCCCATCCCTTTTCAGATGACGCATAACAGGCAATTTGTGTGTGTGTTTACAGTTGCCACACATTGTCAACATTTTCAGTAAGCTATCCAATGTAACACCCCATTGACATATATGTGAAATTAAGATTTGTTGCCCCAATGAGCATCACTTTGCACTTGCTTACACTGGATTGCATTTGCCATTTTAATGCCCATTACACAATTTTGAGATCTTTTTGGAGCTCCTCAGAATCTTTTTTTGTTTTAACCACCCCTAAGCGATTTGGGATCATTAGCTGCTAACTCCTTATGAACAAGCTAAAAATCACAGGCTCAGACACCAATCCTTGGGGGACTCCACTTCCTACAACAACCCTCCATTGTGAGTAATGTCCATTTCTACTCTCTCCACTTTAGAAACTTTAGAAATATGGAAGTTTGTCCATCGTTTTGCTAAAGATCAGGTTGCATCCCCCCTCCCCTGCTCAGTTTGAACTTTATATACAATTTTGCCAGTACAATTTTTTAAATAAGCTTTCCTGTACCCTAGATGGCAGGAAACAGTTGGGGAAGAATCAATAAGCTTTGAGAGAGAGGGAATGCTTTTTGCTTCTGCCAGCGCCTAGTGGCAATATAGAGCCTCTCTAGGAAGTAACATACTTTCCTGTCCTTTTAGCTTTAGAGCCGCTGCAGTGTGTGTGTTGTGACTCTCTCTCTATGCAGCATTGTACGATTTAACACTCCTACAAAAGGAAAAGGCATACGCACAAGAAAACCAGGGACACTATCTGGTAAGCAATCTTCTATTATTTTATAACATATTTAAGTTGTGGTATGGAAAGCTGAAGGAATACTCAGCCACGCTTGGTATCTATTCTGCTGCATGCTTTTTATGTAAGGGTTGCAGACTTGGATGATGATCTGATGGTCTGACTGCAAGAGACACCTCCCCTTTCCCTGCCCTCAGAGTGCTTTTGTACAGTAAATTAACATAAACTTTCATGCAAGAAGGGAAGTAATTAGGATTGCATTTTCTCTCTTTAATGACAGAAATATGCAACCTCTTCCTTCCATATTGAAGATCCAACTACAGCAAATATCAGATGACATATTGCTATAATGGAGCTGGCAAAATCCTCATATCCTCAAGCACTACAAGACTACTTTTGAATCTAAAAGCATATCATGGTGATGAAATAATCCCGGAGTAAGGAGAGCCATGGATAGTTGAAATCTGCAGTCTTGGATCTTGCAAGCATTATTAAGGCTTTTTTTTTTTAAGAGCCATATTGATTGATAGAAGAACCTTCCAGTTAGGTAAAAATATTTATTATGTGAGGGAATGGGGGTGGGGGGGGAGGAAGGGAATACTGAACATATGTAGTAGGAGGTGTGGGTGTGTCTGGCTGTGTGAGGTGAGTGGGAGCTTGAGAGAGAAATGGAAAGCATGTTAAGTGTGTGCACACTAGAAGGGCTGGAAATCAGAGCTAAAATATGTGTCTGTAAAAAGGGCTGTCATGGATTTAATTTTGAGGAGAGAAAATCTGTTATTCCAAGCATACTGAATTGCAATTAAAACCCACTGAAATCACTGGATTTTTCTCTTGAGTAAACCTGAGAAGGATTGGGCTGTGAACAGCAAGGAGTGAGATCTCTTTTAAGGCGGCACTCTTTCCCATGCTTACTTTAAAGTAAGCCGTATTGAACACAGTGGGACTTTTGAGCAAACATGCATAGGGTCGGGTTGTCATGGAGGAAACAGGTGTCTGCGGCCATGGGAGAGAGTCTGAAATGAAGGAAGGTACGAGTTTGAAAGGAGTGGCCAATCTATTTCAGAAACACAGGAGACGATAATATATACTGAAGCGGACTGATTCTCAAACCCCATACCAAAGCAGTCCTATTGAAGTCAGTTTGTAGCAGCTAGTTAGGGATTGCAGCCTATCTGGTTCTGGAATGTGAATTTAAAGGAATGCGGGAAGCAAGGCTAAAGTTACACGTTGTCTTTGCAGCAACATAATCGGGGAGATAAACTGGAATTTGTAATGCAATGTAGAGAATGGAAGAGTTGTGTGGAGAACGTGAAGGGAATATGGAGCAGCAGAACTCAACTGAGATGAGAGGTGACTGCAAAACGAAAGGGGGAAAGGAATCGAGCAAGTCCCGAAGGGCTGCAGGGACCTGTAAAAAAAAAAAAAAGGGTTTAGGAATGATCTCGCTTATTCTCAAATTATTTCGTCCTGCCCCGTAACTTTGCACTGAACTGCGCAGTTGGGGGGCTTATTTACCCCCAGGCGTGGTATTTGCAGACGTGCTAACAGACACACACGCGAAGGCGCGCGCCGCAGCCTGGATAGGATAGGGAGCACAACGCAGAGGGAAACATCCAAAGCTGCTTGCGAAAGCCCGCCGTTTTTTTTTTTTTTTTTAGGTTTAACAAAATATATAGTAAAAATACAAAAACAAATCAAGGCGGCTGCGTGAGGGACTTGGGCTGCGTGCGCCACGTGTGGACGGTGTTCCTAATCCAGGCAATCGTCAATGTGAGCGTGCAGATCCTGGTCTTCGAAGGTAGACACGCGACAAGAAAAAAACCCTGTCACGTGTGGAAACCGATCAACAGCCCCCGCTCTTCTCCCTCTTGGGTGCATATGGGGGACGGGAAGCAGATCCAATATTTCTGCGTGGAGAAAGAGGGCAGGGAGTGGGGCTGCTTCACGTTCTGGAGACAACGGCGACCTACCCGGGCGTGCGAGAGGAGAGGTGGTGGTGGTGGCAGCGGCGGCAATGATGACGGGCGGTTGGCCGGGCCCTCGCTCGCCAACAGGCCCGCCCCTCAGGCCCGGCCACTGTGGAGCCTCCGCCCCTCAGGCGTCGCCCGCAGCCGCTGCGAGGTAACAACAAACCGCCCCCTTTGGCCGGTTCCCCTCCGGCTGCGGAGCGACGAAGTTACCCCCCCCCCCCGCCGCCCTCCTCGCGCCTGCCTGCCGCATAGCAACCCTGAAGCTCCGGCGGCAGCGGCGGCCCACCTGACCTCCTCCCCCTCCTCCCCGCTATTCCGACTGGCGTCGAGGTGGGGGCGGGGAGGATTCAAACTTGGACGAACGTTGGCGGCGCCCCTCGGCTTAGGGGAGGGCAGGCGCGGGAGAATCAATGAGGGCAAGAGAGGGGCGCTGCCAGATAGTGCGCCGTTCACTGCGGCCGCGGGGGGGGGGAGGAGCCCGCGCGACCCTTCCTGCCAGATAGTGAGGCGACTACGCCCCGCCCCTCCTCTTTCGTCACTCCGGCCAGGCCCGCCCCGCCTTCCTCCGCCGTAGGAGGTGCTGCTGCTCCTGCGAGCCAGCCAGAGCAGCCGAGGCGGCAAGAGGGAAACACAAAGGCGCGGGCGCTGCTGAGGTAAGCTGGCTCCTGGCACCCTTCTCCTCCGTGGGGTGCACTGGGTGGTATCCTGAGCGCTGGGAGTCCGGGAAGGGCGGCTGGTTGTTCATTTACTTTATCCCTCATACGTTTCTCGCTCAGGGGTGGGAGATTCAAAGTGTCCCTGTTGCTCTTGAGGGGATTTCTCCCTCCTTCCTCCCTCGCGCACACTTTCTTTTTGGAGGGAAGGTGTTCGGGGGGGGGGATTTTTTACGTCTCCCGCCGCCAGTTCCGCCCACATCCTGAGCCATGTTTAATTCAAAGAGAGTCCAGCCTCACCCCCATCCCCCCCACCCCGATTCATGATACGAGATATCACTCCGTTTATTGTTTTGGGGCACCGTGTAGGGGGTGGGGCGCCACCAATGAACCTTCCGTGGAAGGAGGGCCTTTTGCTCATCCTAACCTCGGAGTTACTTATACTGTACCTACATCTGAGCACTAGGTGTGTAACACCGCCTCACAAAGTGAATTTGTGAATACTCACGTTCACCTTGTTTTGGGCTGCGGGGAGGGGGTTGTTGAGTGTCATCTAGATCTGAGAGCTCATTCAGACCGGGGGAGGGGTTGAAACTTCAAAAGTTCTTTTAAGCCATTTAGATTTGGGGGCCATGCTGACACTTTTTGTTTCATTGGGGTGAACAACGCTGAATGGGCTAATGAGGCTTGGGCTCACCTTTGTGAGTTGTAGCCAAATGGTTTGCTGCATCCAGAATGGCTGCCCTGCTTACTTGCAGCTTGTGCAAACTAGTCAGTTTCCTAAGTGTTCTGTCCTCCAGCTAATTGCCATTGCATCCTTCACTTTGTGTGCGGTCCAGTTCCACTGATACTCTGCCAGTTGATCATCTGTGTTTTCTGTGGCTCCCCACTGAGGTGTGTTTTCCACCATCTCCCAAAGACTGTCTTTGGTATCTTACACTGACACATACTAGGTGTTCATACTGCTGTTGCTTGTAAACATGGAGCAGATTGCTTGTGCTGTTTGTCTTTTAGAAGTGTACACTGCTATTAATGTAGTTATATTTTTGGAGAGCACCCTTTCGTGGATATTGGCAGTGCAGATAGGATAGTCCTCAACTGTCTGTGCCTATATCTACCACAACTTATTCTATTTACTTTGTTCTGTATTTGGTGGCTTGTTTCTTTGGATGAAATTTCATAAGAGGACTTGTAGGTAGAGAGAAGAATAGGTTTCTATGACCATTCACAATTATCTGGCTTTCCTTTTATTGGTACTGTAGCTCTGTTCCAAATACATCATAGTTAGCCGAATTGGTAACCTCCAGGTATGCCAACCTTGGTAATATGGGCTTCATTGTTATTATGATTTGATGAGTGAAGTGATATTAGATAAAAGTGAGTGAAACTTTTTGATTTCTTTCCTTTGTGATCCTTTATTAATAAAAATCCAAAACTTAAGTCTATAGGCCTGCACAATCTATAACTCCCAAGTCAAACACAGTTTATTAGACATGCACTGTGATCTGCCAAATACTTGAAAACCCAACCATTTTAAAAATAATGCTAGGCATATAGCAAAAAAAAAAAAAGTTTCTAAAATTTCAGGGGGTTTTCATACATAGGAGATCAGCATTTGGCTTGATAGGTCATTCATTGCAGGTACTTGCTCTACACTACAGTAATTGAGCTGCTTTTGATAAGGCACATGGTAAGAACTGTTATAGGGTTGCCATACGTTCTCTTTTTCATGGTAGAGTCATCGTAGCAATCCATAGTTAAAAATAGAAGTTGGCAAGTGTGTCCTCTTTTTTGCTCTTCAAAATATGGTAACCCTAATACTGTATTTTCTTGTGTGTGTGCGTACTCCTGGGAATTTTCTGCTCGAGTGCATGAATATGGGCATGCACTATGGCTATTGTGTTTTAGGAAGCTGCATGTTAATTTACGATGTATAATTATAAGTCATTGTTGACTTATAAATATAACCACAGTGAAAGTAATTTGTATGCAGAAATATACAGATATTTTATCCATGATGCTTAAACCTGTGGAGGAGATCATTTTGCATAGAAGGGTAGAACATTAAAGTGCTTCACTGATAAATTTCTGCTTTTCGTTTTCCCTTTCTAGTTTCATGACAGGTTGAAGTGCAGTTATCTGTATCAGGAGTTCCCTTCTCCTTGCAATTATTCAGTGCCTTCTTTGCTTGGTGGTCTCCTCTTGTTGGCATAGTTAGTGAATCTGTTTCTGCTCTCTTTACTAGGCCTTACAGTACAGTGGTACCTTGGTTTAAGAACAGTTTAGTCTATGAACAACTTGGATTAAGAACGCTGCAAACCCAGAAGTAGGTGTTTTGGTTTGTGAACTTTGCCTTGGAAGCAGAACATGTTCGGCTTCCTGTTGAGTGTGTTCCATTTGTAAATTGAGTCCCCCACTGCTAATTAGAGGCTTCCTGTTGTGTCTGTTGGCTGTTGAGTCCCGAGCACCCACGCAACACAGAGGTGATATTTTGTTTTTGCTATATATTTTTTGTGGGGTTTTTTACTGTGATTTGCTCTTTGTTTTATGGGATTGACTTGTGACTGTGGCTTGTGATTTCGTTTTTGTGACTTGTTTTTGTGTCTGTGTAGAACCCAGTTCAGCTACTGGTTGATTGTGTGACTGCAGAAATGGATAAAAGCCCCCCATCCAAACAATGACTATCAGTGCACGTAAGAAAAAAAAAATATTTTTTATCATCTATAATACGTTCTTAATTATTTTATAGTACAGTAGTATAGTACATTGATTATTGCCTTCATTTTAAGGATCAATGATCTCGTTAGATAGTAAAATTCCTGTTAAATTGCTGTTTTAGGGGTTGTTTTTCATCGTCTGGAACGGATTAATCCATTTTCCATTACTTTAGCACGCATTGGTTTAAGAATGCTTTGGTTTAAGAACGGACTTCCAGAACAGATTAAGTTCGTAAACTGAGGTACCACTGTACTGGGAGTGGGAGAAAGTACAGGGCAACATAATTTTGTTGCTACCCAATTGATGCTGCTGCGAATCTGTTGCATCCAGGATTCAAAGGCAGAAATGTAAGTGATGATGCTTTTGTATTTGACTGAATTACAAAACAAGCAGTGCACTTAGGGCTTGATGTTAGAAAGGTACTTTCAAATGTTGCAGGGTACAGAACACCTTCAGGTATTTGGCCAAGGAATACATTGTGGGATTCTTACAAGTGTATGCCTCATGCAACAGAGTGGCAAGGCCTTTGCACAACACAGCCTCCAGCTTTTGTTATTTGTTGCCTACTTCAGATTCCTTCGCCTTCTGCATCATGTTTAAGAAGTTGGTCTATATTTGGAAATTCTCACACCAGTAAGAGCAACTGACATGTGAAAGGGTAGAAGCTTGTTTCAATCTGGACAAACTTCAATTTTTTGAAGTCTGTGATAAATATAGTGACAAATATGAAGAAACAAAATCTGAATTTTTCTCATCTCTTTTTATGGAAATGAGTGTTTTATGTCTGCTTGACGCTGCAGAGAAAACACAATAATTTTCAGAATAAAGAACAATTTGTTTTACTATAATGTTTTTGCTTCCTGTTGTTATTATTTGTTGCCTGGTCCTTATAAACTGGCACAACTAAGGAGATGCTAGGTTCCTTACAATTCAGTAGTTTTTAGCTCCATGTTTAACAAAACTTTAAAGAATATATTCAATTTATAATTATTGTCTGAAGAAACTGTACTTTTTATAAACTAGACATGATGTTTCTTTGGTAGACAGAGTTATACATAATGCATTAAGTTTCCTAAAGTAAAGACATGAATTTTGATACCGGTTCTTTCCTGAGAAAAAGGCAAGGGGGAAATGTTTACAGTGGAGCCTCCGGATACGAATTAAATTCATTCCAGGGGTCCATCCACAACCCGAAAAGTCTGAAGGCAGAGGCGCTGCTTCTGTGCACGCACGTGGCGTGATCGAGCACTTCTGCGCATGCGTGGGTGGCGAAACCTGGAAGTATACACTTCTGTGTTTGCCACGTTCATAACCCCAAAGTTACGTATCCAGAGCAATATGTAACATCTATAGCTTGAACTAAATGAGAATGTTTGTTTTTAAAATGGTGGGATCATATCAATAATGTCTAGTAATGGAACTTGGGTAGGTATAGATGAATTAGTCTATTTCTGGCCCATGTTGACATCACATATATTCATTTATAAGCTGTTCTGTTTCATCATTAATGGCTCCCAACTATTTAAATAACTATTAATAGCTATAGTAACTATTTAAATCACAAAAAATGAATTTAAATATATTTCTTTATCTCTGTATACACATTTCTAAATGTATTTTACCCTCAATTGTGTTTTTAAAATGCTATTTGGTGTGTTTGAATCAAGAACTGCATTGCAAAATTTGGAGAAGTACGAAATCCAAAGGACAACCAGGTTCCAATTTATGTATTAGTCTAGGCTGTACAAAATAGATCAAACTAAAAATGGAGACCAAACTAAATTTTCCTCTGTCCCTAATCCAGAATTTGGAGGCATTTGCTTACAGCTTAGAGACATTGGTTTTAATAAGGGGAATGATTTTGTTTAATTAACAATTTTATGTAACCATACTCTTCTTGGTATAAGAGGAAAAGAGTACTGGTATTATAGTTCATAGTGGACCTATGGTGAGATATTTATTGGCAAATAATATTCCAACCCCCTGGATAATTTACTACTAATATGTTTTGCGATGTTGCTGGATATTTAAAAATCTAAGATAAATTTCAGAATTTAAATCAAATCAATTGCCAGAAATTCAGTAATTTGGTATGCTGTAAACAAATTTATGGTTTTTGTAATAATGTTATTCTTTTTGTGTCCTGTTGTAAATATTGAGGAACGTTGGGACAATTGAAAGAAATTGGTATTATAGAACAACACAGTAAATTACAGGGAAACAACTCTTTCCCATTTCTTTCACTCATTTCAGTGTTATATTCCTCTCTCTCCTTTGATTGCTGGAAATGCTATATATTCCTTTCCTACATGGTTAGTTCCTAAGTCCTTGAAAGAACAATATCCAGAAATGCTGTGTGTGTATTGGGGTACAGATGAGGTGGTATAAGGGTTCTGAAGGAAGGATTAATTTGGATTTCCCCATATGCCCCTTTTGGATCCTGGCCAGTGTTAACACATCTTCAAGTTCTCTGCAACAATGAAAAGGAGAAACCTGCTCTTCAAAAGAATGTGTTATAGTTCTAAGCCTCCAGTATTTTGTACTTCTTTATGTTATTTGCATTGCAATCACAGCCATGCAGATGTTCAGACACCATGCCAGTGGCTGTTGGCCAAGATATGGCATTCATCCTTACTCTGCAGGTGTCCATGAGCCTCTGATTGATGGAAGCTGGGATTGAATGGCAAAGGATGAATCACTCTGTTATTGTTCTGTTTTCCTGCCAGGTTTCTTGGTACTATTTGGTACTTTGCTGTAAGCTAAAAGAAAATAAATGGATAGTTAAGCAGCAGTGCAAGCTTCAAAGTGAGGTTGTGTAATGCCAATCGTTGGATTTATGAAGGTGAATTAAAATACATTATGTCGGGTGTTAGATCAGTGGAGGGCAGACTTTAGACTTGTGAGATGTGTCTTGTGTTTTACTAGAACTATGAGATCTACCAACTGGAGCAAAGTACCAAAATATATTGTTTTTTTCTTAATATATATATTAATAATATAATATATATAAATAAAAATGCTGGGGTTTTTTTCCAGAATCAGAACCAAGCTGAGCTCACCACCCTTCTACACAATTATCAGTTCCTGGTTACCTCAAGCTTTCTTCATTTCAGCAGTCTTTCCTCTTTTGGGGGGGGTGGGTGTCATTTTATTATTGGTTATGTTGACATTATTGAGAGGCAGAAATCCTTGCAAATCACTCAGATGAGGATCTGCTGGTAGATTTCTGTCTACTGCACACCACTGATTTAGATATTTTGGTCTTGTTTGAAAGTTTGCAGTACTGTATAATGTACTGAGGTATATTTTAGACCTATAGTTTGGGTTTTTTAGGACACATCTCAAAATAATAATATAAAATATGTCATAAATTATTCAGCTTTTTGAAATAAGATTTATACCGCTATTCCTTCATAAAAGGTCTCCAACTGCTATAATTCATTTCTAAGTGTTCACGAATCTTTGAAATCAAAACATGACTTAGAAGTTGGTTACCGATAGCTTGCAATCTAAAGGAAGTTTAGAGACACAAATAATATCTGGCATGCATTTGTTTTTATTTTTTAAGATACACGGAAAATGTTTGACTGCCTTGTGTAGCAGTTTCTTTTTAAAGCTATAAATACTCCTCAGAGCACAACTGGTGCTCTTTGACACAGTAAAGCTAAAGCAAGGATCATAGTTGGAGACTCTTCCGAATGTTTCAGGATTAAAAGATGCACCCAGTGAGTGCCTTTTCTTTCTAGTTACCTTTAGCTTCTGTATAAAGCTGTTACCAGCTATAGTTAGAGATGATCCTACTATTGTAGGTATACAAACTAGAAGCAGCACTTAAGTTTTTGTTATAAGCTGATAATGTGGTAGTAATTATGAAAAGCTTGATTAAGTTGGTTAGGAATTTTTCCATATTTAAAATCCAGATAAACAAATACTAAGCAGCAACAATACATCACTGGTAGTAGAGTCTCCAAAATTTCACCTGTAGTTTGGTTTTTTTTATTATGCAGCAATGTAATCATTCAAATAATCTATTTTAATCTTCAAACAATATTCTGTGCTTTCTACATCTAAACAGACATCAAGAACACAACCATTATTCATAAATAATAAGTGGGACATATTTTGTATTGTTGACTTGCACTTCTGTAGATCCCCAAGAGAGGCATCTTTCAATACATACCTGACTAGTAAAGTTTCACCACATCTATTTGCTTAACCGTTATGATGGTGCTTGCATTTAATATATTAAGTGATCTTTTAGTTCTATGCGAACAAACCCTGGCGTGGCTGCAAGGAAGAGATTGGAAGCATTCAATTTCACCTTGGATTCAAGTTGCCCTTCAAAACTTCCATGCTGATTCAAGCACTATGTCTTTTATAAAGTCATCCAAAAATCTCTGGATCATCTGATAATGGCCAGTGTCGTGTCTACAAAGATTGCCATGCAGAACTTTGATCTCAATCTTTCAAAATTGTCTATAATTTTAAGATAGTGATCTATTAGTTACCTCACATGATGTAACATTTCTAGTATCTTGGGTTATTTTCAAGCATCACAAGATTACTTTCAGACTATTTCTACCTCATGCTCTATGGCACTTTGTATACTGTGTTAATCTCAGAAGTGTGTGAGCTTCTTGAAGTTGCCTAGGGCGACTTTATCACCCATTCTAACCCCAATCTAATAAGGGAGGATCAAGTAGCCACTCAGTGTTACTCCAGACAAGGTGAGGTTAGGAACCTGGGATCACTCTGCAATAGGGCTGGACGATATATATCGTCCAAAACTTGTTTGAAGTACATATCATGATATCGGATTTTGACTTGGCAGTGCATTGCGAATCATGATGTGTGTTAGAGCTGGGTGATAAATAACCCAAAACGGGTTTCAAGTCCATATGATACTGGTTTCCTAATTTTTTACCTGGCAATATATTGTGAATAATGATCTGTGCATGTGCTATGCAAAAATCACAATGTGGGGAAAACCATGAAGATGGCCAATGCCTCTACATAGCTCCATCATTTTTCCAGACTTTGTGATATAGCTGGATATCTCCCAGCCCTACTCTGCAACAACTCAACTCAAATCAACAGCCTCTCTACCAATGCTTGCCACAGTTTATTAGTATAATGTATGTACTTCATCATAGTGTGTTTGGGCAGTACCTGAAATACTGAGCCAGTAAGATAGTTGAACTATATCAAACTTTATTTTCCCTTCTCTCCACATCTAACTTTGTTTGTATATCTCATGTTTATTAGTTTGTAAATGAAATGGAAACACTTCAAAATAAGGTTTCTGCATGCACAGGTGATTTCCTAGCCACAGAGGTATTTGTAAATTTAAAAAGAAAATAAGATTTGTTAACAACAAATAGCAAACAAGCAGCCCAACAAGGATCTTAGTAAATGCTTCTGCCGTTGAAACTTTGGCTTGGCTTAAAACTTGCATAGTATTATTTGAAATGTCTTATTTTAATAAAATACATTTTAATCCTGCAGAAAATATTTTTCTCTTCCCTCTATCTGCTTCTAGTGTGGGGGAGGGACACATAGAATATTCTGTTTTTCATGTGATGGAAGTGACTTAAATTAGAATCCTTATGGATTTCTAATGGTGAAAGATTGATCTCACTCTTTTTCTTTGTGTGGCTTGGCATTCCAAATAGGTATGACTCATGTATGGCATATAACAGATTGAAAGGATGATCATAAAATTCTTTTCAGAACCGTTTGCATAGGTTTTAAGAAAAAAATAGAATCATGTTGTTCCAGTTGAGTACAGGCGTAGTGCCCATTTGTGAGCTCAGTGAAACCCTGTGTTTCCCCCCTGGCAATAGGACCTCAGAGGCAGAGAAGAGGAATGTTTCAGGTGATGGGAGGTCCATGTGCCCTCTCATAGTCCTTCATCCTGCCATTGTGCTAAGGCATAGAGTCTAGATAAGTGGTTCCCAATTAGCTAATTACTGAGAACCCCCTATTTTTCAAAAGCCAAGCCACGGATCCCATACTTTTGAAAATTTTGATGACTCCATGGTAGTTACCTCTGCAAAGCAATTTTTTGAACAGAATGTGGGGTAGCCCTTAATAAGCAAAGGGCTTTAGGTATATTTTAAAAAAAACAACAGACTAGGGCTGAGCGATACCTGGTTTTCAACATTGTGATACATCAGTGGCTATACATTGTGATATTCTGATATATCACAATGTCTGAAATTGGAGATCAGATGTGGCGGTGAGGGAAGGAGCAGTCACAGAGGTCGGGCGGATGGGGGAGGAGAGGAAGCAGGGTCACCTTCACTGCATGGTTTGAGTGGGAGGGGATGGGGTTGAGGGTGCATCAAGCTGCTGTCAGCAGGGCAGCCAGTGGTGGCAGCCAGTGAAGATGGACATCCACTATGACTGCTGCTGCTTTCCTGCTGACTTACGTGAGGAGCGAAATATTGCTGTGTATTGCTGGGTCAAAATTGTTGCAGAGGGATTTCAAAACCGATTTTGTCCAATATATTGAAAAATCGCACAGCACTAAAACAGACCATAAAATTTGTGATATTAGCATGCAGAAATGACAAAATAATAGTTGGGGTGGAGGCAAAGGATGGGGGCGCAGACCCCCTGGGTGCGTTCCGAGGACCCCCAGGGGTCCCCGGACCCCTAATTGGGAACCACTGGTCTAAATCTTTTATCACAAAATGTATCCACAATATGTAATTAATTATTTCTGTAGGTCTTTCAATAATACAAAGTATATTGTATTGTATTATCTATCAGGTTGTCATAATATGATGAAAACTTATCAACTCACTGGGCTATTATCCAGGGAGCCTTTTTTACTTGAGTATTGATCTGTTTACACATATAGCCTGCCTTCTGTCATGAAATACCAGGCAGCATACATGTTTTACTAGGTAACTTTCCTTTGGCACTGACCAGGCCCAGACTCACTTAGCAGTGCCACGTTGGTTACCTCATGTGCCTTCATTCCATACCATGAGATGTGTGTGAGTGCTTGTATCTGCATATGTGAGCTTGCAGCAGCAGCAGCATTTGTCACATTGAAAACTGTCTTTGAACTTTGGGAGTTGAAATAGCTGAGCCTGTATCAGGCCCATAGAGAGCTTGCCCAGGGCAGCCAGTCCGAGTCGGCTGCTTCCACCAACTTAGCCCTCCAAGGCCTGGGGCAAGTGTAACCCAGCTTCTGCCTCCCCCAGTACAGACCTGGCTTGAATGGAGGGGAAAGATTGTGGGAGGCACCTGCTGTTTCAAACACTTTTTTTTGCACAGACATCTTCCCACATGCTTTTGGTTTGAGCTCAAAACCTTCAGGGTTGTAGTTGAGCAAAAGTTAGATGCCTCTAACTCAGGCATGACACACTTCCTTTTTAGTGTAATTTATGGCAACTGGTATGTTTTTTCTCCATACCTATTTGATTAAGTCAAAGCAGATTTGACAATTATCTTTATCCTCAAAACATGAATAGAAGGATAGTGAAGAGAGAATAACCAACCTGGTTTGCATACCATTTCTCCTTTTTCAGGGGTTTGCAACATATCTATTGAATTTCCTGAATTTCAGCAAAACATTTACCTTCAGTTTTGCCCTTGGTCTTTGCCTAAGGCTGTGCATTAATATTAATATTTAAACCATTAATTAAAACATTTAACATAGCATTCGAACAAAGGATGGCTGAATTGTGTAATGTCTGGTTTAATTCATAAAGGTGAAATAATAGCCTGAAGCTTTACTTTTGAGAGAGGCCTCCACCCAGTATTCCAACATAAAACAACCTTACTTCATCAGGTAATCTCATCTTCCACCTTTGTAATATAAATTGTATGCTGCTTCCATTGCCTAGGGTTAAATAAAATACTCTCTTGAGTTCCTTCTACTCGAACAAAGGTTTTGTTAGAGTGCTTAGAAAAACAATAAGGCTCTCTTTTATACAAGGTGACCTTTGATATATTTTGGCTTCAGGTTTCACAAGGACCTGTTGTAAAAGATTTTGGTTACAACCCTCACCTGACTATAATATGTTGGTGGTTAATTGTCAAAACATGTTTGAAGTTGAAAAGCAAAGCATGGTTGCCTCATCGAGTAAAGTGGAGATAATTGAATCTTTTACCTTGTGATACTTGCACAATTCTTTATAATCAATTGGTTGGTAGAGCAAAAGCTGCCTGATACTTACATTTTACTAAATACAGAGTTGTCAAAGTTAGCTCCTTTTATTGCACAATAAAAATAAATCCAAGAGTGCTTTACTTATTGATTAACTTGGAGGAATGTGTACCTTGCATATGTTTCTAAATTGAGAAGGACTGTCAAGGACAGGGGTGAGCAATGTGGCCAAGGACCACATTAGAGCCAGAGGGTAGGCTGATTTGCATACACAATTGGCATACCATAGTGAGCATTCCTCTGCCTAGTACCTTGATTGTTATGTACCTTGGAGACCTTTATAGATCAAGTATTGCTAACCCACATTTTTAGACTCCTAAGGTAGCCTGTTAGAAATCATGAGGTTTGATATATAGCAGTGGAATTCTCTGTTACTGGAGTGGGGAACCTTTGACCATCCATATGTTGTTTGATTGAAGCACCCATGATCCCTGATCATGGAGTTCTGTTGCTGGGCTGATGGAATCTAACAACATCTGGAGGACCACAGGTTTCCCAACCATGCTGTACATACATTCGAGTAAACATAGGACTTTTACTTGTAATTAATTAATCCTTTTCAGATTATGTGCTCTCTTGGTTTCATATATCTTTCTATAAGCTCAGAAAGCAACACACCCCCGTGTGTTTTTAGCAGGAACCTTTAGGCCTTCCAAAACCTGGAGGGTGGATTATTGCATGCCAAAGGTGACTTTATTTTCTCCAATGTGCTTCTAAATGTCATTACTCTGCCCTCAACAGAGCTTAATGTAAGGCATATATTGTTCATTAACCTGCTACATTAAGGACAAAGATTAATGAACATATGATAAGCAGTGCTTTAATTTAGTTTGCATTTCAGTAGTGTTGAATGACAAATGGAGATATGTGGGGGGACTTGGATTAGTAAAATTTCTTGGACTAATAGTGTTTACAGATATTTGCAATGCTGACTAGTCTGATCAGTTTTAAATTAAACTTTAATATTTCAGTATTGAATACTGTATTAAGAGAAACAATTGTATTTTTTCAGAGAGATGCCTGTTTTGTGCCCTGCATGGTCTGTTGTCAGGAGCTGGAGTCATGCGTAGGTCAGCAATAAAACAATAGAGCACCCAATGTCAGTGATGTTAACTCTCTATGCAAAGAAACAAAACAGCTTAGTCCTACTGGTCATAGTAACCCTTCCCCGTAGGTCTTGCCCCAATTAAGTAGTTGCGAGGACTGAAGGTCTCTGCTTTCCCACTGTTCTCTAAGATGCTTCCCTCGGTTCCTTCCCCAACAGCCTAAGGCTCCATTGCCTTGCCTCTTGTTGCTCCACGCTCTTCATTTCTCTGTGTATTCTGGGAGACCAGGGAGGAAGGGAGCTGGTCGCAGCAGAAGGGGGAGACTCCCTGGACTCTTCAGCAGCCAGCCTCATCTCTGTCTTCTGGCCTTCCTCCTCTCCAGTCTCTGAATCAGAACTGCTCTCTGCCTCAGCTTCTTCCTTCTCACTAAACCCTGTTGTCTTTTCATCTTCCAACAGCTCCTTTTCCCAATCTGCTCCGTCTTCTCCCTGACTACTCATCATCATCCCCAGCTGGGGAACCTCCAATCCCCTGACTCTGAGCCTTCTTCCCCTGGGGGTTCCCTTGGTGGTTTCCCAGCTGGTGCCTCCCACCACTCTTCTGAATCCAGCCAGTCCATAACATCTGTATACTTCTCAGTCAGCTGATCTAACCTTCAGGACTTAGTTAAACCAAATATTTCTATAATATTGTAATTATGTCTATAAACCGGTATTCAGTAAATTTATATTTGCTTTATCTGTCTTAATATGATGGAGTATAATCTACAAAGGTCAGAATAAACTGGCAAAAAGGTTCTATGTGACTTACTCATACCTGCAAGTAGATCAATCAAGTTAATCATGACTAAATTAAATCCATTGATTTCAGTGGATCCGCTGTTCAATATGGCTTAGTCATATACTATATGAAATATGTATTATGTTACACTTTTCAAGCATGTGAAAGTCTTGTACAAAGAGAACAAAAAACTGTATTTTAATCTTGTATTTTGATTACAGTCTTCCTCAGTTTCCCTTCCAAATTTATGACATTTATTACTTCTAGAAGTATTTTCTGAACACTTGCCTTTGGGCGGGGGGGGGGAGTTATTGGGTTGTTTTTGTTTTGATTATGTATTTTGTGGTTTTGTATTCTGCTTTTATCCTTTGAACAACCCTAAGACCTGTGGGTATAGGGCAGTATAGAAATTTATATTATATTATATTATATTATATTATATTATATTATATTATATTATATTATATTATATTATATTATATTATATTATATTATTATGTTACGTAGTGGGCTGAATAGATTAATAGCAAACTAGTAGCTTTATGTACTAGGGTTATTCTGCAAAAATGTCAACCTATATTTATTTTCATATATTCTGCATCATTTTAAATATACTTTTGCAGCCTTTCATTATCTGGCAACAGTTTTTCAAACTGACATTTTGTTTGTGAGTAAAACAACCATACTTGTGACATGCAAGATGACCCAGATTTTTTCTATTTTTTTTCTAAGCTTCAGTTAAATGCACCCCCAAAAAAGATAATAGGCTAATGATATTTTATATCAGGGGTCACCAGCCCTTGTAGACTAGCGGACAACTTTTCAAATTTTGAGGGTGTGTTGGGCATGCCTGTCACAAAATGGCTACCAGGGAGGGGGCAATGCAAACACAAAATGGCTGTGGTAGGAATTGTTAAAGCAAGTTAAGAAGGCAAGTTTAATGTAGCACTGCTGAGGAGGTATGCCCAATATCCAATTAGGTTTGTGTGCCCTACGCAACCTAGACGCCATGGGCAGAAGGAGTATTAATCAACCTAAACTTCTGCTTATATTTTACATTACCATACAGTAATGTATATTGTGTGGTATGGGGAAGAGGACAAGATACAGGTTCTGAATGAGTAGATGTATATGCTAGTATTCATCTTTGGCTGTCAAGATTTCACATCCACTTCTATGCATGCTTTAAATGCAGCATTAAATCCCACAGTGTTCAATAGGACTTTGAACACGACTACATTCTTAGGGAGTTGAATATGAAAGGGTCCTCCGGGAACATTAAATATGACCTATTTTCATTTCTACTTCAGTTCTGCGTTGTCTGCATGATGATGTAATCATAGTTCCTCATCTTACATTCCAAACAAGAAATAAAGAGCAGGTACCGTTGATATTATACATTTTGGCCTCTTCTGAAAATAGGATTATATTATATAAACATTACTCGCAAATCCCACTCCTGGTTACATAAACTTTAACAGCATCATGATAAATGCAAGAGGCTAACCTCAGCTCCTTCAAAGTCCCCAACATGTGCAAAGAGAATTGAACATGGGGGTTGAGCTATCAACTTGCAATCATCTTTGTTCAAGGGACCACAGTTGTGCTCACTCCTGGTGAATGCATCTGTCATCCTTGTGACTTTCCTCAGGATCGGTCAGATCTCATGCTGAGGCTCATCAGAAATCAAAGAGATATCCTTCACCACCACCTGCCTTTTTCGGGCTCTGGAAATTAGAGGAATGACTCCATCTTTTGCTAAGCTGCCAATAGGCTTCCAAACAGTAAAATATCTCCCTTCATGGCTCACAATGTTTGCAGTGAAGCTGGAGTGACCCCAGAACTCAGTGTGATGTTACAAGTAAGACTTGTTGCTTCCCCCTTACAAAAAGGGCAGAGTTGGTGGCTGCCACAAATTTTGGCAGTCTATGAAGTCTACCCTAGGTCTTCTTTCCAGAATTCTCTGTACATTACAAAGGGCTCAGGTGTGGGGTTTGTGATCACTACACATTAAATATTGTTTGGACACTCGGTAGTATAGTAAAATTCAGTATGAAAACCTAATCACACAGATGCTATTGAATTAATCTTTTCCCCACAGAACTCATGACAGTGGCATGCAGGGACATTTAAATTATGACACTTAGCTATGAAAATATTAGCAATTTCTTCCCTTAATTCTGTTACATCTGCGAAAGGTTATTTGCCTTTTGGGCTTAAAGTGTCAAAGTGTGAACAGAGTTACCACTATACTAGATAGTATTCCCTTGGCTGGAAAACACAGTTCACCACTACAGTGGTAGAGGGCAAGCTGGAATAAGCAGCAGACCTGAAAACTACTGAGGTGGGAGGAAGAGACTTTATGTGCTAGTCAAGGCTAAGAAAATGTAACTACTGTTGGAAACACAAAAAGCTGCTTTCTTTTGAAACATAATTGTATATATTGTTACAGGTATCATTATCCTAACTGATGTAGCCATGCTCTTCATCTTCTCAGCAGTGCATGTTTAATGCCTAAATGTAAAGCTGTGAACTAGTTCACTCAAAGCTTGAGATAGTTATGAACTTAAAAGATTTGTGACACTCTGGATGTTTTTGAGTTGGGAGAATTTTATCTGAGAACTAGTATATTGAAGCATACAGACTGCAACTCTTTTATAAAATGAAAAGAGCAGGTGACAGGGAATCCTTATTCTCCAAAGCCTAGAAAACCTGCTGACTACCATTTAGTTCTCTCACAGCTATTAAATTGTCCTCATTGGATAAAAAAACAGTTTCTCCAATCACATGCTGCTTAATAGGTGACTGCAGTATATGTGCTGTGGCAACAAAATACATAATTTCTGAGGGTTAGGAGAATGGAAGCAATTACTCATGCTTTCTTGACATAATAATCAAGTACAATGATGAGCAACACATGTGCCATTGGATCCATTTTCTTGCAGCCTGGAACCATTTTAACAAAACATGTCTCCTTTTTTGCCACCCCCTCACTTATCTGGGATTCATACCTGCCACAAAATTAAGGTTACTCTTTCCCTTGAAACTTGTCCCTGCATTTTTTTAGAAGTATGTTTTTGAGAGGTTTCTGGTGCCCACCACTAAATCTGGTGAGTAGGCAAGGAGGTGAATAGGTTAGTATTTTCTTCTCATTTTGTTCAAAGTCAGAATGCATGCTAAACTCTGTATGTAATGGCCATGGTATGATTTCAATATGTTGTACAATCCATTAAACTTCTATTACTCATCCCAGTCTCTCAGGATTGATCATACTAGAAATTCAAACTGAAACAGATAGTAATTGCTCAATTTCAAATGTGAATCTATGACAAGATTCTAAATGTGGGAATGAAAGTATGGGAAGTTACAAAAATTAATATGTAGCAAGGGAAAATAAATAATTGAGAAAAAAGTATAAAAGTAGTATAGCTTGCTACTTTTAATGTTTGATTATTTAAAATTTATTATCTAATTTTGCCATAAAACAAAACAATGACAGTGTCTTTCCAGACATGTAAACAAAATTCACCATGACTGAATAAGTGAGAGTCATAAGAGGATTATAGGGAGAGTCAAATGAGGGCAAAACCATGACATGATTACAATGTAGCTTGACTCTGGTTATTTCTGTGTGCTTAAGTTACTTTTCTGATCTGCATGCCCTTCTCAAGGCTAACTAGCAGGCATGCTTTTTTTACTTCCATGTAGAAATAAGAACCACAGTAAGAATGCTGCTCTGTGCAAATGAGCAAGGAAACTTTATTTCAGTTACTGAGAGATCTGTCACCTTCTCAAGGTCAGATGCCATTCCAGTAAATTCCAGTATTGTACTGTAACATCTGGTCTTGTACAGCAGTTTCTGACCTGGAGGTTGATTACTTGGAAAGATCCACAACATGTCTTGTGTTACTCAGGTTCTGGAGCTGGCTTCTTCCACTTAAGAACAAAATACAGTCGTACCTTGGAAGTCGAACAGAATCCATTCCGGAAGTCTGTTCGACTTCAAAACGTTCAATTTCCAAAGTGTGGCTTCTGATTGGCTGCAGGAAGCCAAGGCAACTTGAGTTGGATGAAGAGATGAATAAATGCCAGACAAATTTTGAGTCTAGACAAATTATGATTGTATGTGTGGGGTTGGAGATAGATTTTTTTTGTGGGAGATTGTGTTTATTTCTGTTATTCCCTGCCCCATTTGAATTCCTACATCTATGTCTCACTTTCTATGCTTACTTTAAAAATCATCAGTTATGATTAATGTACACATACATTTTACTTCAAGGCCTTCAGTTTTGCTTTTGTTGAGTTTGCTGTATAGTTTATCATTCAAGAAAACAAAATGTCACATAATCTTGGGATCCATTCACTTGTTTGAAGAGTATCTCATAGGTAACAGTTACTATAATGCATCCATATTATTTAAAATGCATAGATTTAGATTGCAGTACAAATTGTTTAAGATCAGGTTTTATTTCTTGGCTTCATCAAACATCTGCAGTAGGGGAAAATATTTTGTATAGACTTGATGCTTGACAAAAAAATGTGTTTACCTACAGTAGCATCCAAAGGAAAGGGAGAAAAACACTTTCAGAAGTTGGTCATTTCCATAACTTGATTAATAATAAAAAAAATTCCTTCCAGTAGCACCTTAAAGACCAACTAAGTCAGTTCTTGGTATGAGCTTTCGTGTGCAACAGAGCCAGACTGATACCCAGAGAGAACTTGCTGCAAGACAGACCCAAAAAAGAAAATAACATAACACCTCTAGTCATCACATACAGCTCCCAAGTTAAAACAGTACAACGCATCATCAGAGATCTACAACCTCTCCTGGACAATGACAGTTCTCTTTCTCAAGCTCTGGGAGGAAGACCTTTCATTGCCTACAGACAGCCACCCAGTCTTAAACAACTCCTAACCCACAATAATACTACAACCAGACCTAACACGGACACTGGCACCAGAGCCTGCAATAAACCCAGATGCCAACTTTGCTGCCGCATACACCCGGACAACACCATTACTGGCCCCAACAACATCACACATACCATCTCGGGACTATTTAATTGCTCATCGTCTAACATTGTGTATGCCATCAAATGCCAACAGTGTCCTTCAGCTCTCTATATTGGACAAACAGGCCAGACCTTACGCCAAAGAATAAACGGACATAAATCGGACATCAGGAATCACAAGACAGAGAAACCAGTAGGAGAACACTTCAATCTCCCAGGACATTCTATACAAGATCTCAAAGTAGCTGTTTTACTACAAAGGAATTTCAGAAATAGACTGGAAAGAGAAGCTGCTGAATTACAACTTATCACCAAACTTAAAACCATGGAGAAACCTGGTCTGAACAAAGACCTTGGATTCTTATCTCATTATACATGACAAAGCCATTTTTCACCTTTTCACCCCTTGCTTTTTCCTGTAAGACCTATTGCAGTCGTTAAGAGTCGTCAACAGGCTCATCACAGCTATCTGCCAATCACCCATTCCCACCACCCTTCTGAGTAATACCCCTCCCCACCTTCTCACTATATAGAAGGGTCTGGAAACTTCTGTTTCAGTGTATCTGAAGAAGTGTGCATGCACACGAAAGCTCATACCAAGAACTGACTTAGTTGGTCTTTAAGGTGCTACTGGAAGGAATTTTTTTTGTTTTGACTATGGCAGACCAACACGGCTACCCATCTGGAACTTGATTAATAATGAATTTCAAGTGTGAATTTATCAAGTGATTTCAAACCTATGTGTTTAATGCTTCATCTTGTGGCATACTGTATGTTGCTAGCTCTGGTAAGTGTTGTCAAAAGGAAGTAAAATAAAAACTATCAGTGTCTTCTTAAAAATACCCTTTATAATGCAGTTTTCTCCGTTTTTCTTTATTATAGTATTTTAAAATCCTTCCTTGATTTCTATACATATAAGATAATAGTTGCTGGAAAGTGTTTTAGAGGGATTACTTGGACTTTTATTTCTACCAGGTTGTTTTGTTTTGTACTGAAATTGAACTCTTAAAAGAAGTCTGGACACTTTACTAAGATATTAAGACTTTGCTATGGTTACTTGATTGAATGCAGCCATGGGAATGTTGACAAAGCCAAGTTCAGGGGCGGATGTTTCATTTGCAGTGGAAGGTCACAGAATTATACAGAAGAGCTTTCACCAATGGGGGTGTGGAGCTGACATATCTTTGTATCACACCAAACTGTCCTGGCAAAATGTTTCTCAGCAGCCAAGGGACAGTTGATAATGGGAATATAGTGTTTCAAGTTAGGATTATAAACCTTACTCATTAACATTGCAATACAGGCTGTTGGATAAATCTTACAGAATGCTGGATATTTATTCATTATAGTCTACTCATAAAAGTAAGTCTGAAAGATTTGATAATAAATTGTTAAGCTGGGATAATTCTGGATATTAGGGTTCTACACTAAGATTCTTACTTGATGAATCATCTGGCTTTTAAGCTTCTGTACAATTGCTTTAACTAATTGGGATATTACGAGTTTCTCAATATATTTCCTTTTTTGAGAATACTTCAGCATATGTTGCAATTTGATACTCTTTCTAGAAGGGAAGGTTGTTTTTATTTATTTTTTCTCCTTTAATCATAATAGGGAAACAAGCAAGTGTGCCCTTAAACAGTCCCACTGATTTAATCTTCCGGTTAAAGATTGAAGCACTGCTTTACACAGGCCTCCTGTTAAGCCTGGAGTTGGGGGAGGGGGTTGAAAATTCTCCTGGCAGATCTGCTACACTTCCAAGGCACTCATATAGCAATTGCTGGGAAAATCCTCTTCTTCCTTCCTCCAGGCTTAGATGGAGGGCTGGAACTTGTCTATTTCACTCTGTGCTTTGGAGGTATTTAGAATTCTTCTGAAGTAAAGCATGACGTGGACAGGCTGCAACTGTTCTCCTGCGTTCAGAAAAGGAGATTGTTCTTAACCTTGCAGTGTATTTTAGAGGTACACTGAGCACTCTAAAGCTCAGTTTGTTGTCAGATAAGACCCCAACTTCTCCACCATTTAGGTAAGGACAGGAGCCTGACAATCACACAATTTGACTGTAGCTGCTAAGGCCAGTAAAGCTTGTGAACTTTACTATGTATGTATAAAATGTATTATTGTTCTCAGTGCAGTGCAGTAATGGTGTACTTAAATGAGATTTTTGTAACTACCGGTAAATTATTCCAATAGTACATTTTTATACATGGATTATAACTGATACTTGTTTATATATGACATGTTGAATTTAATACTACTTCTGCAGGAGCTGTAATGCATTAGGAAAATTAATTGGTCATATAAAACAAATATTTTATTTTTTTAAGTGAGCTTTAGTTTTGTTTGAATGCACTTGCAAATTAGAAAATGAGTGGGTTGTGGGTTGTTGTTTTTTTTTTAATGCCTGAATAGTCACTTCAGAAATAACCTCTTTCTCCTTTAAAACACATTTGTGCCTACTCTAAACTCCAGAGTACTTTTCCTAGCGGTCCTAAATTCCATTGCTGGGAAGCAGGTGGCAGGACATTTTTGGAAGTTAATACAGATCCTACAAAGTCTATGCATTAGATGTTCATGTGTTTTGTTTCTGTCTTAGAAATGTGACTGAACTGTAGAGGCTTTATTCCTTAATGCTTTATTTTCAAGTAGCATCTGTGGTCCCTTTCCATTTATAGAAGAATCCTTTTCCGCTTATGTGTGGTTTTATAGAGCCTGGAAACTTTCTCTTCTTCCCCACCCCCTTCTTGTTGCAAATTGAATGCTTGGCATTAATTTATTAAGATTCCTTCAGCCAAATCTGTACTTACTGGCTTCAACCACACACAATCCATTGTACCCTGTTAAGGTACTTCCCCTGAATTTATGGCTCTTTAGGGAGTTTCTAGTATCAAGGAATCTTCAGTCAGCTGGAAACAATTGTATAATTAAGAGGCATTGAGTAGATAGAATGGTTCTACATAATTGAAGCAAGCAATGGCATGTTTGGCTATAGATGGTGTTTTCAGCAATTTATTTGTAGGCTTTACTTTTTCTTTTCCCTTAAGTGTCATTTCAAACTGAATCAGCATGGGTGCTTCCAGTAAGTTTATCCAATAGCAACCAGTTCCAGCCTTGCTCTCCAACTCCAACTGGAAGCATTGTATTCATCTCTTGGTAGGACTGAAGGTAGGAATAATAGTGGAAGCATTTTAAGAGAATCTGTTTCTGTTACATTGGTCATGAGAAAGACCACTTTTTGCAGTAATACTGTAAAATAGCAATCTTCTTTTAAAGCAAACATGGCAAAAAAAAATCTGGCTGTACATCTTTGTATCAGTTTGTTTGTTTTTTAACCTCAAAAACAGCAAACTGTAACACACATCTTTATTTAACTGGAATTGTTTATACTGCCAACTCTCTACACACAGCTAATATACACATATTACCCACCCTGTTTGAGTTTATTCAGGGCTGCATCATCTTCGAACTTAGAACTATCTGTTACTATTTTCACAAGGAAAAGTTTAACCATACAACTAACACATGCCTATTTCATTATTAATTTTGACTCTTGAATATTAGCTCAAGAAATATAGCCAAAGTTTCCTCTCTTTCAAACAATTAAAATAGTAATTATTTTTCAAAAAATGTTTTGAGCATTGCAGAAGTTTTTAGTTTTAGGATTTAAAAAATTGAAAGCAAGAGAATTCTATGGATGCTTATTTTACAATTCAGTCAATTAAGTGCCAGATTAAATAGTTTACTGTTTTCCATCTGATAGATAAAATATGAACAGTATCATTATTCAAAATGACTCATAAGTTGCTTAGATAGCCAAATACTAGCTTTTCTTGGGAGTGACTCTTTAAAAGCCATTTGCAATTTCATCCAACTGGCATGTCAGTATTACAAAACAGGCATGGCCGGTGTCAGGACAATAGATTGTTACAGCTTGTATTAGTAATGCCTTAAATGCATAATCTTTGAATCAAAACATGAGACATGCATGTAGAGTATGTTGCCTGTGTTTGGAATGAGTCGTTATTTTGTAGGAGTGGCTACATTTGACCTGGGCTTGGAATATTTCTTAGCTTCATAATCAGTTAATGGTATTGGGGATGTCCAGACATTAATTTTATTTAGTATACAGTGGAACCTCTACTCAGGTATGGAATCCATTCTGGAGGTCTGTTCATGAGTTGATCCAGGTCACTGGTAGAAGCGCTGTTCTGCACGTGCGCATTTGGCCACAGCACCATTTTGCGCATGTGCAGACGACGACGGCCGCTTCTGTGCACATGCAGATAGCAGAAGCTGATTCTGCGGTCGTGAGTTGAATTGTTCACGAGTAGGGGCGGTGGTAAGTCGAGGTTCTACTGTAGTGACTTCACAAGGATGAGCTGTGCAGGGACTGCCAACAAACCTGAATATGGTTTTGACCAAACTATTTAGGTGAGACTTTGTATTTTAATATTCATTTATAAGCAACTTGGTCCAACCCTTGGGTCACATGCCACCTAGCCCTAGAGAGGGATCTTATTTTTTTAACATAGTGGCATAATTTGCCACTGAATCCAAATTCAGTTAAAAAGGTTGACCATACTGACTGACTGTCACAGGACCAAAAGACCTGGTGTAGCATTTCCAGTCATGTCCTCCAGCCCTGCAATTGACAGGTTTGTGTGCAGGCTACTAACTTTTATGGGCTTCTTTACAAGACCATGTTAACTGATGTGCATGTGCACAAGAATTCAATTTGCAGAAGAATTAGTTATTTAATTTTTTTTTTCAAATGAAACTGAGTTAATTGGAAATATTTCATTGAACCCACAACAGAGGCTCATTTCTTTCCTACTAAAGACGCGTGTACTTTTAGAAGTGTTGACAATGTGTCAAGCCATTTGTCTGTAACACTTCCTTGTATATAAACACCATTTGCTGGGGTGGATTTAATCTCCAATAGTATAGGGTATGAGCACCTCTGTAATAAAATTCAGAGAAGACAATTATTGAAAGACAGATTGAAACCAGATGGGCAAGAATGGAAAGTGTGCGTTCTGTATACATTCTGTCTCCAAAAATGTCAGATTAGTGTGACTGTCTCAGAAGACAGGAAAAAGAGCTACAGTAGTAGTTGATATATTATGAGCATCTATCTTTGAATATCTGGTTTGAGACTACCCAGTTATTTTTTGCAATACTTATATCAAGAATTTGTTTTTCCAGTGTAATGAATTCCTGTTTATTGAAATGAGAAGCTTTTCTTGGAAAGAAGTGTCACTGCATGCACATTAATAATTATTATTTAACAACATTTTATGCAACAGTTTGAAATATTAATACTTGTTGTAATTATCAATTGCTGTTTTAGATTTCTGTTACGAAGATTACCGTAAGTGTTTTGACTAGCATATGCTAGGAAGAGGCTCCACAGCTCTCTGCCCCTGGTGTCCCTTCTCTCTTAACTCTGTGTTGGAATTCTCACCATTTAATGTTATGGAAAGAGCTGTGGAATTGCCTAAGTGAGTTTTGGATGAGCTGCAGGGCAGAAGGGGGGGCGGGGGTGGGGAGAGAGAGACCAGACATTCTGCAACCCTGCATTAGAGTTTTCATCCTGGTCAAAAATTGTGCTTTAACTATAAATGAATATAGCGTTATTATTTTTTTGTAGTATGTGAACACTTGAATAAAACAATACAGAATAATGTGTGGGAACAGTACAACACGCTTTGTAGTGGAAGAATTGTATGTTGAATGAGTGTTGTAATTTATATGCGAGTTGTGACCAAAGTAGAGTCTACCAGTGGATGGATGGCATGGTTGCTGAGGAGCAACCATATGTGAGAGCCCAGGAGTATTGAATGAATGTTTCCTGTGCTGGGAAAGCCTTCCCACAGTAGTTCATGCGCTGGTTACTTCAAGACTGGTTTACTGCAGTGCACTCTATATGAGGCTTCCCTTGCACTTGTTGTGGAAGCTGCAGTTAGTGTCACATGCTTCAGCACGATTGCTGACAGGAGTGAGGCTGTGGTAGCAAATAGCACCAGTGCTCAAATATCCGCACTGGTTGCCGATTTACTACTATCCCAGATTCAGTGTGTTACTATTGGCATATAAAGCCCTTAACAATTTGGGACTGGTTTATGTACAAGATTGCCATACCCACATCCATCTGTTTGACCGCTTTGGTCTGCAGAAGTAACACTACAAAACCCGTAATACAGTGGTACTTCGGGTTACATACGCTTCAGGTTACATACGCTTCAGGTTACAGACTCCGCTAACCCAGAAATAGTACCTCAGGTTAAGAACTTTGCTTCAGGATGAGAACAGAAATCGTGCTCCAGCAGCGCAGCAGCAGTGAGAGGCCCCATTAGCTAAAGTGGTGCTTCAGGTTAACAACAGTTTCAGGTTAAGAACGGACCTCCGGTACGAATTAAGTACGTAACCAGAGGTACCACTGTAACTTGATCATTTAGTGTGACAGCACTAAATGCTTAGAAAGTAGAGACAATTTTAATCTGTTTCAGTATTTTAACTTTTGTATGTTATAAGGTAAGGTTTTCTTCTTCTTGATTTTCTTGTTTTATCTTTTTGTAAACTGTCCTGAAGGTTTCTTTAACAGTGAAACAAATTTTATGAAAATAAACTGTGTGTGTGTGTGCACACGCACGCACACACAAAGTACTTCTGTAATACATGCATGTAATGAAGTTATACTAGTATTCATCCTCATTATTAATGAGAAGCTATAATAATAAAACCTGTCTTGCCTTTTTTCTGTATTTCACTGAGAGAGAAAATCTGTGTACATATTATAGCAATGCAAACAGGTGTTCAGACAACTGAAAGTAGTAACATTTCTATAGTTAGTACTTTGTACACTAGCATGCTCCCTTTCACCATCAGTTTATTTAAGTGGAGCTCACCTTGCCCTGAAAGGAGAAGCTGTAATAATTTTTGCCAGCCCAGTTTTTCCTTTCTTACTCTGGGAACAGACAGCCCTTACGAGGGAGAGCAGCCACACCCATAATGAATTCCTCCTTCAGTTGTGGTGTACACACTTAGAACTGCTTTTAGTTGATCTCGGGCAAGGCAAAAAGTAAATAAACCAGACTTGGAAGTCTCCTACCCTTTCCTCTTGTACTGGTTGCTAATGGAAGGGTGAAAAAAGTTTCTCTATTTTTGGAATGAGTTCCCTAGTCAACTAGAAAGAAAGACATTTCAACCTCTATTTGAATTATCATGAACATGTATTGCTCATCTAACAAAAGAGTCCTCAACTTTGGAATTGCTCAAAAACTGTTGGATCCATAAGGAATCAAGGAAAACTAAACTTGCTAAACAAAACTAAAAAATAAGATTATCAGGATATACTGTTACTGTGAGAGCAGAGATGTCTGTCAAATCCTCAAGCCCTGGAGTATTCTTTCAGAGATAAAGTAAATAGGGATGGGGTGTTGCTTAGACATAATGTTTTACTTTCATATTATGTGCTTGCTGATGGAAAATATTCCAAGAGATGAGGAATTAATCTCTTTTTAAAAAGCCTTTTTCATGTTCTTAGTAGTTTGGTTCAATCTTCTGCTTAACATCAAAGACTCATGTCAGACACATAGGCCATTTATTTCTAGCAATAACATCTAAAAGACAAAGTGCAGTTCAAACATTAGACGTGGGTGCTGATGAATCAATCATCTTTTACCCCTGGCTCAGTCTGTCTCTCTCCTAACTAGATGGTTAAAATGGATTGATACTTTCAACTTTTGCCTTTGTTCATTTAAAAAGAGGTTTCCCTCCCCATTCTCATGAAAGTGCTGCATTGGCATATTTGAAGTTGTAGCTGTTTTCATAGTTAGACCCATTGGGCTGCATACTTGGTCTTGCCCACAGGTGTGTATTATACTGGTCAAGAATAATCCCTTTTCAGTTAACAAATCTGTTTTTAGTTTCTAGACTGTAAGACAATGCACAAGTGATGGGGTGCAGGTGTCTGAGGTGTCATGGGCAAGGAAAATTGAAACATATTACAGTGGTACCTCAGGTTAAGTACTTAATTCGTTCTGGAGGTCCGTACTTAACCTGAAACTGTTCTTAACCTGAAGCACCACTTTAGCTAATGAGGTCTCCTGCTGCTGCTGCACCGCCGCTGCTGCACGATTTCTGTTCTCATCCTGAAGCAAAGTTCTTAACCCGAGGTACTATTTCTGGGTTAGCAGAGTCTGTAACCTGAAGCGTATGTAACCTGAAGCGTATGTAACCTGAAGCGTATGCAACCCGAGGTACTACTGTACTTTGACTCCACCCAATTTGCTATGTGAATCACAGCAGGTCCTGTTGTCTCTGCAATGCTGCAAGGAGATATTGAGGCCCTGCCTTCGGGTCATGCTTTCATTGTTGTTGTTTAGAAGGTGGGAAAGAGTTGGAATCCAAGGACATCTGGAAAGACCACAGATTCTCCACCTCTTTCTTGCAGGGTCATTGTAAACTCCGTAATAAGATAATGAACATGAAGCTTTTCATATATTTAAAATTGTAATATATATGTTGCACACTTGAGCATAAGCAGAGATCATAATATACAAATTGCTGTCCTGTTTGAACAGATTTTTCTAATTTGCATTCAGATTAAGACCAGGATCTATATTATTTGGCATTTTGGGCAAATTATACTGTATCAAGAGACAATTTGTGCTGTTATGCTAATCTGCTTAGTTGTTGGAAATCAAGTGGACATTTAATATCTAAAAATAGATTATTGGAGGTCATCAGCTTGAATGTGCATTCACATTCTCAAACTATCCCGCTGTGTAAATGGAATAGTATCCTGAGAAAAGCCCTGGGAAATAGCTGCACACGTGGTTTAGTCTTGAACTGTTGATCTGTTCTCTCAGCCACTCTTCTGGAAATAGAATGTTATCACCAACATTGTCAGGTTCCTTAGGAATGTGTGAATGAACAGGATTCATCCCACCCACACAATGTTAGCACTGAGGTTAGTGTGCAAATGCAAAAACTTGAAATTAGGTTTGGAATGCAATTCATCTGGAGTGGAAATAGCCATGCATTTTATTTTGTTTAGAAAGGCTTTATTTAAACCATTGTAAAACACTTCAGACCGCATTTCCATTACTACTTCCACTGAAACAAACTGAGATTATTATTTCACCATTCACTTCTGCTAAGTTCCCTATCATGACTCCAGCACTTTCCCTTTTGCCCTCTTTGTGCTGGGTTCTGCTTCCAAGCACTGAGTATATGTCTGACACACATATACAGAGTATATACATGTAGATGCTGCTATACTTCTGGCAGATCTGCTGGTTGTTGCTGGAGCCCCAGCATTCCTACCTTCTTGAGCGGCCTATCCCAGAAACTGAAAATGTAGAATTTAGTGGTCATGTAGCAGACCATCTTACCATCTCTTAAAATAAAAGAACCTCAAATATTGAGAAGAATTTATTTTCTATGATGTGTTGTGCTGTGTTACAGTATAGTAAAGATGCCTGTTTATTCCTCCTTTGGACAGTCTTATGGCTTGCTTTAATACAGCGATGGTTAATTTTTTTCTATCTGAGAGCCACATTGCCCCATGTTGAACCCTCAGTGGTGGGTGGGATGAAATGTGAAAATGAGTATGGCAAAAATAAACACACAAATTTGAGGAGCTTGGAGGAACCATAAAAAACTTTGGACACCACAGCAGGGCATGCATAGGAACATTTTTTTTGGGGGGGGGGACCCTCAGATTCTAAAAACTTTTTTAAAAGAACAAAAATATGATAGGTACAAATCTATTGAGGAGACAGAACCTTTGTTAGGTACCCCAGTTTAATACCTTGAAAATTGAGAAATTACATTTCATACTTAGGACAGAAGCATGTTTTGGTGGTGAATTAGCATAAGCAGTTGCAGCAATCTTTGTAGGACAAAAATTCTGTTTTCTGATGTCTTGTTATATATACATACAGTGCTTTTTTTCTTTTAAAAATGTTTAGGGGTACTCTCATTTTGACTGAAGAAAATCACCATTTTATAGTTCAAATCGGGAAAAATAAATACAGTAAACTGACAAAAGTACAAAGATTCACAAAATGTTTAGGGGTATGCATGCCCTGCATCCCCCCAGAAAAATGCACTGTATATATGGGTCAGATATAAAAACTTTTTGATCTTCTACCTCTAAAAAAGCAACAGGAGGAATAGCAGTATCAGCCCCATCTTCTATAATATTTTTATCCAATCCTTGTTTGAAATAGTAACACTGTAGAAACATTTTGGTTGTCCGTCCCCATCCCCCCCCCCCCCCGTCCCCCACCATATAGGAACTTTCACACTTTCCTCCTTCCTACCTCTTGCTAATGATGTTCAAAGGCTCCTGTAATGGGAATTAGATTTTTTCCCCCCTTTGGTTTTCCTGAGTGTGATCTTGTATCAGTTACAGATGCTCATTTTTGTTTTGGATTGGGAAGGTGTGCAATAATTTAACTAAAGGAAAGGCAAGGCTGTTTTTTCTACAAATTTATGTAGTTTAATACAATTTCTGGAAGAGTTAAATGAATCTCATCTAAGTCATATATTTAGTTGAGCTAATGAACTGTAAGAATTGTCATTGCTTGGCGAGAAGTCCAGTGACTTTAACAACTTACAGAATGTCTCAGGAGAATGCTTGTGGTTGCAAGAATGGAATATTCAGTTACATAATCAAGTTATTGTTCATGCCGGCTCAGCTAACTTAAAATGATGAAGAGGTCTGTTTTGCATTCAAGGAAAGGTGAACAGCTTGCAGTTATCTCACTGAACAAACTTGTGTGTAACTTCTATAACCATGATATTTTGAAGCTAATGGAGTTCCTGGGAAGGATAATTTCTGAACTTTTGGCTCTACTTGTGAATAATGACCAGTGATAGATTAAAGGAGCAAAAGTTGCTGCAAGCTGATAAGGATGTCTCTTCTGCTACAGAAAATTTATAGTGGAAAAAAGTCTCATTAACCAAGTGTAGCCTGAAGATGAGAGTCTGGATTGAAAACTGGATTCCACCCCCCTCCACCCCCCTGCCTGAAACACAATTGTTACACAGGTTAATTAGCATTTGAGCATCTCATGATTCTTTTCTTTCTTTTACTTTATATTCTCTACTTATCTTGAGTTTGTGTAGAATTTATTATTTTCTTCTTGCATTCTTTTGATGTATATATTGTGTTAAAATGGAAAATTTCTGTTTTTTTTAATTGTGAAAGATAATAAAACTGAATAGCTTTGTAAATTTGTGTTGCTTTTGACCAGGAGAATTTTGTTTCAGTTGAAAAAGTTGCAGATCACTGTGCTACCCACCTCCTTTTGTTTATATCTTTCATGTTGAGTTCCCTCCTCTCCTGCCATATCTATCACAACTTTTCCAATGTTCCAAAAACTCTTTTTTGCGGCAACTAGTGCTATGTGCTCTTAGCATTGATAAATTATTGAGCTGTGTAGCACAATTCAACTTTCATCTTGCATAGTGCAGAACTGTACTAGAAATAGTTTGTATGTGCAAACCCAAGGGACCTTGCCAGAAATGCAGTTTAGGACAAGAGGCTGAAACTGATGATAAATTAGCCACAGGCAACGTATCATTTTAAAAATTCATTTATAAGATAGATTAGATATCAATAGATAGGTAGATAGGTAGATGATGATGATGATGATGATGATGATGATGATGATGATAATTTATTATTTATACCCCACCCATCTGGCTGAGTTTCCCCAGCCATTCAGGGTGGCTTCCAGTCAAGTGTTAAAAACAATACAGCATTAAATATTAAAAACTTCCCTAAACAGGGTTGCCTTCAGATGTCTTTTAACATCTGTCTTTTAACATATAGATAGATAGATAGATAGATAGATAGATAGATAGATTCTGTATAAGGCTATTACTTTCTTGCCTCAGCCCCATCTGTTTTATAATGGGTAGTTTTTCCAAAAAGGAAGAAAGAATTCCCAGAAATAGATGAAATGTCAACAGAAAAGTTTGAAGAATTATTTAGTTTAAAATATCAGTAAAAATACTGGTAGTAGTCACATCTACTTAGTTTTTTCTAAGTTAATGTAAATGAGCAAATCATTTGGCAATGGATCGCTAGACAAAAATAATTTTCTAAATCAGTATTCCTTGTTGGTTCTGAATCGCTTTTATCTCTAGATGGTAGTACCCTTCAGCTAGTATGAGAGCAGAGAAACAATTGCAGTTTCAATATGAGCAGAGAAGAGAGTGCTAGCTGGAGTTGGCTAAAACAGAAGCATCACCTGCATTTGCTCTGCCCTTGTTAATAGTGAGCATTTGGATCCCTCTCCTTCCTTCACCTCCTCATGCAGTGAATCTCACATGGCAGCAATGCCCATCTGGTGCACACCTTTATTTGAGCTTCATATCTACTGGTCAATCTGCTGTCAATGTAGTCTGCCGTGTTCACAGGATGTTGACAATCTAGTGCAGATATAGTATATAGAGAAAAAGAGATTGGACAATATAGCACTACTGCAAAAAAATTGGAACCTATATCAAAGCAATTAGTAGAACAGCATAATACAATGTATAGCACCCACCTTTTAACACTATGTAGGTGGGCTGCTGATTACCAAACACTACTTGTGATGATTTGATACATTTATCGTCATGACTAATGAGCAGACTATTTGCTTTTGTAGCTGTAGCAATACTATAATAACCTGTAGGTTGTTAATTATTTTAAGGAATCTAATTTGAAAAATGAATGTGCGTTGGTAAATGAATAGTTGGCCTTGAAAATTTGGTATGAATGTATTTCTCTATCCCCTTCCCAGTCATTGGGTGGCAAAACTTGGGATTTTCCATCTGTAAAATGAGAGCAATTATACTCCCTTTTAAAAGGTAGTAGCAAATGAAGATAAAGTACCTTGCCATATAAGTCATTTATACAAATGAAATTATTATTTATACAAATGTAATTACCAGTAAGACTTTCACCTCATGTTCTGCACCAAGCAAGCCACTTTTGAAATTCAGAAGATAAAACACAGAGATCTGTCTCTCAAAGAAAAAGTAATAGGTCTTTTGGTTCCTGGTAGATATGTTTGACAAAGAACAAGTGTGCCTTTTGAAACCAAAGGATTTTTTTTTTACAGTTAGAAGCACTTTGAATCAGCTTCCCTTTTTGACTAAACATTTGGAAAGAACTTGACAGCTGTTAAGGCAAGTAGAGTTAACTCTGAGTATTAGGTCTGAAATGAAATAACTCTGCAGTTTGTTACAATAATGTATAGTTGATTCCAAAAGTTTAGAGTAAGCAGCTAAAGAATTATCTTAAACTAATCTTAAAATCTGTTATAAAATCCTCCCATAATCTCATACTTTTGTCTGTTGAGCTGCCAAAATCTTAGCCCTTAATTAGGCAAACTTCTAAGAAAGGAATGGAAACTTTGCCTGATGGTGAACTGTTGTTATTATTATTTATAAAATTTCTATATTGCCCTTCATCCGAAGATCACAGGGGAGTTTACAATATAAAAACACAAAAATACATACCATAATAACAAACAAAACAATACCCATTCCTCAGTTTAAAAGGACATAGATTATTTAGTTCCAGTTACAGATAGGTAGCCGTGTTGGTCTGCCATAGTCAAAACAAAATAAAAAAATTCCTTCCAGTAGCACCTTAAAGACCTACTGGAAGGAATTTTTTTATTTTGTATAGATTATTTAATTAGCCAAAGGTGAGGGAGAAGAGTAATGTTTTTACCCAACGCCTAAAGATACGCAAGCCTCGCCAGATGGATACCATGGTTGATGGTATTGAAAGTTGCCGAGAGGTTGAGGAGAATTTACAGCAGCCACAGATCTGAGGTCCTGGCTGATGGGATAACCACAGTTTCCCAGGAGGAGGAGGGACTGGCACATGGCAGTCACTCACAGTCTGTGCCTTGTGCTCTTTACCCTGCCTGCCCCACCATACTCCCACCGTACTGTAATCCCACCCCCCCTCCAGCTCCTCTCCTCCCAGACACATCTCCTCTCCCTCAATAAAAGCAAACAACAGTTAGAAAAGTTGTAGCAGTGGCCCTGTCTCTGCTTTGTAGCTGGTGCTGCAGCCAGAAGATGTAAATTGGCTATCACAGGACTACTGCTGTCACCTTCTGGTGCCAGATTGCTGGATGGTGAGAGGCTCAGCAGGTGCAAGCTGTAGGATTATGCTTTCTTTTCTGTTCACAATAGCAAGAAAAATGTAACTGGGTGTGTTGAGTCAGTCAGATTTATGATGGTGAGCTTACTTATCCTGAAAGTAAGCATCAGTGAACTTTGTTCTCCATAGACATGCATAGGATTGCCCTACACAGTTTAGGTAGAATAAAGGCTATACAATATTTTGTTGATCATGGCACATAGTAGAATAAATATTTAATACTGACATGAGCTGAAGGACTGTGGAAAAGAAAACACAAAGCATTTATTTTACTACTATTAAATATAAATATAAAAAATGCAGATGTTGCGCCTTTTTTTGCTTTGTTTGTAGGTGTGATAAAGTAGAAATACATTAAACCTGATGGTTGATTCCCACCCCACACACTAGGTTTTCATGTTTTATTATACCTTTATTCTGACTGGAGGTGATTTTAAGTTTCCCACTTCTTCCTCTACCCTCTCCCAGAAAACAGATGCAGTTAAAAAAAAACCACCTCGTAGAATTGTAGAGTTGGAAGGGACCCCAAGGGTCACCTAGTCCAACCCCCTGTGGTGCAGGATTCTCAACTGAAACATCCAGGACAGATGGCCATCCAACCTCTGCTTTAAAACCCTCAAGGAATGAGAGCCCACCACCTTCCAAGGGAACCATTCCACTGTTGAACAGCTCTTACTGTCAGAAAGTTCTTCCTGCTCTTGCCTCTTTAAAAACTTTCTATATGTGAAATGGTTTTCAAAAATTAAAACTTGGACAGGTTTTTAAATGTTTGAAACAATTCAAATTAACTGGAATGTGGTAATGATTTGGTGGAGTCTTTTTAAATGTTATATCCTCATATTCTGATTCCAAATTAAAATTATGCATTTGGCTTAGTTCCTAAATATACATCAATAGTGTGCTTAAGTTTCATGTTGGGGCTTTTTGCCATTGGAATATTTTATCCAGCTGAAATGTAAGGTGTTTGCTTGTTTGAATATGTAGACCCCCTTATGAGAAGGCAAACTGGGTGAATGATGACTGGATGGAATATATTACTTTGAAATAGTCTTTCTTTCGCCAGACCTTTATTAGGCATTACAGATATAATACAGAATAGTATTAAACTAGTAATTACTGGAGATTTGAAGATAGGAATGCCCCAAACTATATAGTAACATATTCATTCCAGCACCTTGGTGACCTGGAACAAAAGCAGCAATGCCTTTTAAAGCTGTATCATAGATCAGTTAATCAGTAGAAAGGGTCTTAAGTAGTTCAGGACACATACTGCTGCTGTCCAACAATCTTCTTCTTTTTACCTGACCTGATACCATAAAGGAGTAATTGCATGGTTACTTGACTTCTAGAACATTTACACTAACCATGTGCTGTACACATCTCAAAGTGTCTAAGACTCTGCATAGACTAACAGTCTAAAAAACAAGAGATACGAGGGGAGGGGAGGGCCAATGGCAGAGCAAGGAAAATGTGGTGTTAACAAGCATTAATATCTAGTCAGTGCCAGGCTTGATCTGTCTTTGCTAGTGTTTTTGCTTGCATGGCTATAGAGCAAGCACTCAAAAGCTAGAGCAAGTCCTAGAGCAAGCCACTTGCTCTACTAAACAGGAATATTCTGTTGACTTCAGTTGAGTTGATTGCATATTCTCTTCAATTATATATTTTGGAAAGTGGATTGTCTTCCTGTTTGTTTTCTAAATATTTGAACGCTTATCAAGAGATTGGGAGAAGCGCAGAGTGGCTGGGGAAACTCAGCCAGATGGGCGGGGTATAAATTATTATTATTATTATTATTATTATTATTATTATTATATTGTTGTGAAACTTGGCACAATGGTTCCCGAGTAGCGTAACAGTCTTTGTTGCCATTTGGACACTGGGTGCCATTTTTAGGCACAATGGTTCCTGAGGTTGGGATGGGGGTCACTGTTTGGACACCATATGCCATTTTGAATAAACATGGCAAACTGAAACATGACATTGGTGTGACCATGCAGTTTTTGGTGTGTTGGGTCCAAACTCACAAAACTATCCATTAAAAAACCCCACAATTATTATTTTTTTACTAAAAAGTAAGCACTGGACGCTCCTCACTAGTATCCTGTATGTGAGCTAAGACAGAATTGTTTGGACCGAAGCAAGGAAATGTAGCTGTGGCCCATGTAACTGATAAATTACAACACGGAAAACTTTGTTTTTAAAGTGAAAATGTGTCATAAGAATTATCATGCAAGTCTCTCCTGTGTTAACTTTTCATTTCCATTAAGATGCTTGAGACTCATCTGGCTGCTGAGAATTTTTGTAAAATTATTTTATACTTCTTGCATTCTATGTGCTTAAGGCTTTGGCAATATTTAGGGATGGAAGAATTGTTGCGTTATTGTCAGTTGTTTCCAATGAGGAAATCACTGCTTGGTAAAGCTGTTTGCATTCCTGTGGCCTGTGGTATAAGGAAATATCATGCTATAAAAATTCCCAATTATTTCCCTAAGGATCTCTTTTCTAAATCCTTTGATGCCTTGGGGGTGAAATAGAAAACACAGAAAACACAGAAATCTAGTTTCTAAGCCATTAGTATGCAACCTCAAGCTTTGTTAACATATTCTAGTTTTATCTTTATTTTTATAACCCAAGGTCATGAATTGTACCAGAGATGCTTCCCTTAATTTCATCAAACATTATAAGCTAATAACTGTGAGAGAATATTTTTTTACTTCAGAAAAAAGCATGTCGTGCAACTTTGAACGTACTGCACTGTAACTCCTTTGATACATGGTTACTTTTGTATGTTAGAGACAGTGAGAACACTGTGTCCAGTTCGGGGCACCACAATTTAAGAAGCACATTGAAAGCTTGTGGTGTGCAGAGGAGGGTGATCAAGATGATAAAGGGTCTGGAAACCAATTCTTATGGGGAACTGTTGAGGGAATTGAGTATGTTTAGCTTGGTAAAGAGGAGACTGAGAGAAGATATGAAAGCAATCTTCAAATTCTAAATGGTTGTCGCTTATGGAGCAAGGTTGCTTTCTCCTGCTCCGTGGCTAGGACCCAAACCAGGGGCTTCACATTACAAGGAAGGGGGTTCTGACTAAATATCAGGAATAACTTTCTGACAGTCTGATATTGCAAAAACAGCAGTAAGATTGAGACAGCAAATTATGGTTTGTATTCTCATTCCATAATGGGCTTAGGAGATGGAAAGACTTCTCCCTTCCATAGGGAGTCTACACAATTTTTGCTGTTCTTTTCCTGATAATGGTGTTAAGAAAAAATGAATCAAAGATAGTGCCCAGATTTCCCGTACCATTCTCTGGCGGCAAATTTGGGTATTTCTGGATATTTGTAAGGCACATAAGTCTTCAAAAATTGGTGCATTCATTCTGTTTTGTAGTGAAATAAATCCAACATCACACTATGTCAAGTGTTCCATCAGAGCAAGCATTTCAGTTAGACCGCTGGCAGCTTGATCCACCCTCCTCTTGTGTACTGTTCTGGGGAATCTCCTGAACCCCACCACCACCACCACCACCACCAATTTCAGGGGCATGCAGGGGAAAGTCCTTTTGCGCAAGTCCTTGTGTGGGGGCATCCACTGACAGGACTCATTAGTTGGATCCCACCCAATGTCATTTTTAATTTTTAAAGCTTAAATCAGTACAGGTGGCAGCAGAGATTTTATTTTGGGTTGCTTCATGGTAATTGCTATTTCCCTCTACGCTGTATCATTCTGTGACGGGAGCGGGGAGGACTGCGAGTGGGGGTGGACATAATTTTCCACAGAATGTGTCAGAATGAATGCTATGCCCAGGATGTTTTGTGGGGGTAAATGGCGGCCACCAGGACGAAGCCTGCAAAAGTACTGTTCTCTGCATGTGCTATAAAATGGATGGGAGGGGTTGGACTTTGCTTCTCTTTGGACAGGCCATTTGCAGAAACCGTACAAACCTGTTGTGCTGCTTCTGCCTTCTGCAAAGTCAGAATGGTGAGAGATTCGACTGTTTCCTCCTCAGGGTTCTTTGCAGTTTATGAAAAACTTCAGGAGGAGAGGAGATTACTGTCTTGGTGTCCTGCTAATTTGATTTGAGAAGTATTGGCAATTAGAACTCAATGGCAAACTGATTTTACGGTGCTTTTTGAATGTCCAGTTAGGCACTATCTAACCTTACTTTCTAAGAGCAATTTTGATTTGTAATCAAGGATTCGTAAAAAACAAGCTTCATATAAACATTGGCTAAAATCCATTATATTGTTAAATGTGCTGAAGTCCTTTTGATTTCAGTTGTCCATCCCTGCTGCAGCCAGTTTTGAGGAGCCAGAGAAGTTGAGTTCACTTTTCTGAATACCTGGTTGGTTGTTTGTTTGTTTTTTTTTAAAAAAGTCAACAAATACAGTGTTTTTGAGTGGCTGTATTTGCTCATGTAAAGTTATACAGAAATTTACAATCTGTGCAAGTTCTGTCTGGAGCTGACATGCTTTGCTTTATTTTTGTTTGCAGGTCAGAAGGGAGAGAGAACTGTGAAAATAACATCCAGGTAACAAATGTGATTTTGTGGAAATTAATAGCAAGAAAATGAGTGTTTATTTTTTTAATGGATGATTAAGAATAAGATTATACCATTAACAAAGATTGTTAGTACTTCTGAAAATTATTGGTGAATTTAACGCCAACTCTATATGGATATTGGGGGGGGGGAGTTCCATAATTTATTAAGTTTTCAATTTTACATTTCAAAAAAACATTTGGAAACTTTAAAAGATCCAATTACTTCCATTCTTCTCCTTCCACGGTTCATTCTTCATATCATACATTCCTGCATATTTTACTATAACCATTCAAATCAGTTTTCCACTTTTACATCAATCAAATATTATTTACAGTGTTTAATTTATCTTAATGCTGCCAGCGTACAGTTATTTTCCATATATACAATAAACGTTTTCCACTCTTCTTTAAATATATGTTCTTCTTGCTCTCACACTATAGCTCTTCTCCAAAGCTTTTAATTTTTCTAATGCTTTGGGAACACTCTCCAAAGGTTGTTCTAATGTCAACAACACATCTTCAGCAAATGCCCTTAATTTATAGATTCTACATCCCACCTCAATACCTTTAATTTCCCTATTTCACTTTATATTCTGAAGCAATATTTCAAACTCATAATAAACAGTGGAGATGGGGACAGCCTTGTCTCATTCCTTTTTCTACTTGGCATTGGTCTGAAAGAATGTTGTTTACTAATATATTTGCAGATTGATCAGTATAGATTGCTTTAACTCCTGCTAGGAAAGACTTACCTGTTTCCATTTTCTCTAAAACCTTAATCATAAATGATCATGAACTATTGTCAAAAGCTTTCTCTGCATCTAGAAAGATTTAACACAGCCTGTTTCTTACTTCTAGGTACTTTATTAAATTGATTACATTTCTTACATTGTCTTTCATTTGTCAGCCTGGTAAAAACCTGGCCTGGAATCTGCGGACTGACTTAGTCACATGTCGTTTTCAGTCTAATAGCCAGGATTGTAGCAAATAGTTTATAGTCACAGTTCAGTAATGAAATAGGTCTGTAATTTTTAGTCTATGTTAAATCACTGTATTGTTTGGGGATCAGAGTAATGAATGCGTCTTTCCTTGAAGCTGGTACTCCCATCACCAGAATTCTGTTAATGGTGTCCTTAAGTGGTTCTATAAGTGCATCCTGAAACTTTTTATAATAAATTGCAATAAGTCCATCTGGCTCCAGTGCTTTTCCCATCCCATATGGATATTGTTAACATAATTGACATTGCTGCTATTTTTTATTTTTGCTATACCTTATTTATCTCTGTCTATTTACCCAAGCACAGTAACTCAGTAGAACAGATAACTAACTGTTGATAGTGCTGCCTCTTCTCTTCTCTGCACCCCTTTCTACTAACCATCTGTCACTAGACGTTGTGTGTCTACAAATTTTAAAACTTCTGAGCAGTTAATAAAACAGTTTATAATGCATAAGCAGCTGAACCAATGGCTGGGGTAGTGGTGTATGAATTTCAGTCAACTGCATAGGTTGTTTTTTGTTGTCAAAATTTAGCTGAAAAGCAAATCAGGTATACCCTACCTGATTATTGGGGGTGGGTGGGAATTATTATTCTCTTTCTTACATAAATTATCTCATTTGGTTCTGCATGACCTTGGCTTTGCCCTAGTCAAAGGGTGAGCAACCTACTTTCTCTTTAGGATTACTTTCCCTCGGGGTAATCTGTCAGAGGCTGAGTGTAGACTGAATTCAGTCAAATTTACTATTTGTAGAACTCTCCAGTTCACCTGGGTAAAATCTGTTCGTGCATATGACTTGTCCCAGCTATGCAGCAGTTTGTCAGTTGTCCATGACACTTTCTCTCCAGCTGTCATGGCTCATTCCCTAAAAAGATTTCAAAGGCGAATTTCCCATATCCCAAAGGAAGAGGAATTTGATGGGAATTGTCACCCTGGAACTGAAACTGATTAGTAACACACAACTGTCTCCAAACAGCAAATGGTTATTTTCTTCCGCCCGTCAATTTATCTGAACCTAGCAAGCCAGTGTGGAAGAAGGCAATCTGAGAATTATCCCCCCACCTGCATGACTGCAGAAGTCTTCATATACATGGCAATTATCCAGGGAGATTTGTTTGAATTAATGTTCCTCGAATGTTGAGTCAGGGCTTGTCATTTGGTTTCCACAACCTTGGTTGAGCTTGTTAGCCAAAAAATCACAGCAAATATTAAGAGCAGTAAAACCCAAATATCTAGTAAGCTTTCACTTTAGATCAGAAGTTGGAACACTTAGCTTCTGAACAAAAATAAAATTCTGTAGCTGAGCACAACACATTTTCAACACAATTGTCTGTGTAGGAAACAGCATATATCCTGTGTGAACATCCTTATGTGTCACTGGTGCATTTGTGTATGTGTCTTTTACAGTATGAACACAGGCTCTGCATAGATTGTGCACATGGAAAACTGCATGCCATTATGTGCTTGAACCTGAGGTCTGTTTTAGAAATGTGTAATATGTGAAGTGGCAACTAGGAAAATGATTTGGAGCCCCTGCTCTGTGTGCTGTCCATAGTTTAGATATTACTTGTCTCCATTTATGCCTATCCAATAAGACCACCATCTTAAATCCTTCTCTGATGCCACCACAGGTGAGATGTAGCAAAAGATTATCACAGAGGACCTTTTCAGTGGTGCCCCCTGCATCTTTAAAACCATGTCCCCAGAGTAGCTTGAACTTCGTATCATTTTGGCACAAGACAGAAATCATTTTATTTCTCTCATGCTTTTAAATCTGTTAAGGTCCAATCTAGTTTTTAAATCTCTGCCAAATGATTGTATGCTCCTAATTCATGTTAATATTGGTTCTGTTTGATGTATGTCTTTTAAATTGTCTGGTATTTTGATTTGCAAGCTGCCCTGTGAATTTTTGCTAGCGTGGGAATATAAACACTTAGAATGAATAAATAAACACAGGGCCAGCACTTCCACGAGCCAAGCTGAGACAATTGTCTCTGGAAGCGTGGACAGTGAATTGGTGTCCTCTGGGCTCTTTGCTTGCTGGTTGCTTGCGGGCCACCCACCCAGTGAGGCTCCAGTGAGCTCTTCCACCTTCTCCTCTCTCTTGCCTAGCTCTGTTTTTAAACTTGTAACTAACTAGATTTACACAAAATGTCCAGCACCTGCAGCAAAGTGGTGGCAGCACAGGGGTTCCTGGCCAACGTATTCAGAAGACTGGGCTCTGAGTGACAATCCTCTTGGCATTTCCTCTGAGCAAGGTAGAGAGGGGAAAGAGAGAGACCACCAGTGCTGCCACCACTAATGCATTGTTAAAACAAAACAAAAAGGAAATGAGAAAAGTGGAAGGGGATTAGCATGGGCAAGAGGAGTGTGAGGAAGAGGAGGAGCAGGAACTAGGCCTAAATAAACCAGCAATTCAGATACACAGGGATGTTAATGGTACTTTTTGGAACATCCAGGAAGGAACAGAATGGAATCAGGTTGAAGTATTAATGCTATCTTAAAGCAGGAACTACTGGTCCTCTTAAGCAAGGGATGAGGATTCTGGCTCTCCAGATATTGTTGGACCAGCTGTCATTATCCCTGACCATTGACTATCTTGGCTAGGGCTAATAGAAGTCACAATCTAACATTTTGTTCTTCATTCTGATCTTAGGCAAATTTTATCAGAACTGCAAAGGACATTGCTGAACATGTAGACAAAAAGTTGGAAAACAGTACTGTGTGTTAATGTGCTCAAAATTGTGATGTGCTATCTTAAAGAGGTCTGGGAATCAGAATCTGTTGTATGTGGAACTCAGTTTATGATTAAGAGGTAGAACTTAAGTACCTTCAAGTGAAGTGAAAGAATCTTCAGATAAGTTCTGTTTTCCATTGGATACTTTTTTTCCTAATTGTGTGTCTGGGTTGCCTTCTTTTGAGTCTTCTAAATCTTTCATCAAATCCCAGTCAGAAATCTTATGGCCCTCTCTTGACAGATATACATTAGAGATTTTTAGAACTGATTCTGTGATGTGTGGGATCTTGAATTATTACTTGTGAATAGCAATGGTATTTTTTTCTCCTATATTGTTGGTTTGCTTTGATATCCTACCCTGCCACCAGCAGTCTCAAAACAACACACATCGTTCTCTGTGCTCTGTCTGTTTGTTCTCATAACAATCCTATGATATAATGACAGGTCCAAGATCACCCAGGGAACATCATGGCAGAATAGGGATCAGAACCCAAATCTCCCCAGTACTAGTCCAACACTCTTAAGTATCATACTGTCCCAAGGTGTGCTTGCTGTATATTTGCTACAGTTATGTATGATTCCTATGATTTGCTTTACTTTACTTCAGATACCACAGTAAAAACAGGATGTGCTAATGGTGTTATCTACTCTGGAAAGGAAAGAAGTACTGTTTTCACTGTAGCTTCTTTTTTCCTGTAACTTCTTTTTCCTGTTGATCACAGGAAACTCTTTAGTAAGATTTAGTAAGATTTTGCCTGAGTGTTCACAACTGTGCGCTGTAACATGCAAGGAAATGGCTTTGTGTCTCTTCTCTCTCTTTCCCAGCCACTCTTCATTGCTGATTGTGCTAATATATCAAACTATAGTTTTTACTAAAATGATGACATATTGGAATGCTGCCCAGATGCTAGTGCAAACAATATGTGAATATTATCTTCAAGCAACGTGGTAGTTCCCAGTTAAAAATTAACTTAAGAAGGAGTGTGAATTCATGACATTTGTAGATTAAAATAGTGTTTACTTGCATCCTGTACAGTAATGACTTTAACACTCCATCTGAACAAATTAAATTAAAGTTTTGGAAATGATGAAAGCCAGCAGTGCTTTATCAGTGCTCACATACCATTGTTGTTCTTGCTGCTGCTGCAAACCAGGAGGTAGAGGGGGAATGTTAGTGCAGTGCAGCCCTTCTACCTCCTCTTAAGCAGTAACAGACTGGTGACTGGGAGTGGCCGCCGAGACCATATAACACCAGTCTTGAAAGACCTACATTGGCTCCCAGTACATTTCTGAGCACAATTCAAAGTGTTGGTGCTGACCTTTAAAGCCCTAAATGGCCTCGGTCCAGTATACCTGAAGGAGCAGCACCGAGGGCCTTCTGGCTGTTCCCTCACTGCGAGAAGCCAAGTTACAGGGAACCAGGCAGAGGGCCTTCTCGGTAGTGGCGCCCTCCCTGTGGAATGCCCTTCCACCAGATGTCAAAGAGAACAACAACTGCCAGACTTTTAGAAGACACCTGAAGGCAGCCCTGTTTAGGGAAGCTTTTAATGTTTGATGTACTACGGTATTTTAATATTTTTTTAGAAGCTGTCTAGAGTGGCTGGGGAAGCCCAGCCAGATGGGTGGGGTATAAATAAATTCTTGTTGTTGTTGGGTATAAATAAATTGTTGTTGTTGTTGTTGTTGTTGTTGTTGTTGTAATAATAATTTTATTACATTGCATTTTGGAGCTCATTGAAACAACTGCCAAGAAGCTGTTTGGGAGTGTACAAAGCGCTGGTGTTAACTTGGGTTCACCTGCTGTGCGCTTGCTTCTGCACTTTAAAAAAAACTTGTTTCCATTCTTCAAAATAATAGGTAGGCACTTATAACAGAAAATAGAGCGAGAAATATTCACAGCAGAATCCCTTAGTGTATCAAACTTCAGTTCTGTTGTCTGTTTTTAATCCATTTTGTTGGAGAAGGTATTTGTTTTCAAATCTGTCCTGAGCTTTTATAATGGGGCAGGCTAAAAATCCATATAAATCCTAATACCAGTAAAATGAGGATTTGCCATTTTCAGTTAGCATAGAAAAGCTAACTCAAGTCAGCTGAACAAGAACATTGGCAGAGTAACACTATTAGGACCCTTCTATAAAGATAGGTTTGTTTTTGTCTCAACCTATATACCATCTCTGTTGTGTTACGTTCATTATTCCAAAAATCTTTTGTATTCCATTTTTTACTAACAGAGCTTAAACCTATGTTTTAAAGGAAGACATATAGGACTACATAATGCAAGGTGGGACTAAAATAAAGAAATACATAGCTACTGCCCTCAACTGTGTTTGCATAACTTTAGTGTCACATTTTGGTTTTCCTGCACCAGAATATGAACTTTTTGACACAGATTCAAATTGTCAACATCCTTGTCCATGAGGCTTACTATGAGCCAGCCTGCAAAATTTAATTAGGTTAATCTACATTTGTTTGATGACAAATATACCAAATTTACTCTTAACTCTTAACTGACTCTTAACTCCACACGACTTTGTACAATCTTATTACCTCACAAGTATCTAAATAGGGAGTTTCCTAAAGATACTTTCTGGGCAGATTAATGAATTTGCCTAGAAAGTATCTTAAGGAATACCTTTTGAAAACAAATCTTGTGTTTTAAAATATATCAAGTAGCTGTTATTTTACTTACAGCGTCTGCAGAGTGTTAAAATGCTCTTCCTTATCTGCCCAACGGTCCCTCCTCTTTCCAGTACCATACGCAAGCATGAAGGCCGTTTTCTGGCAGCAGATAAATTTCCATATCGCTTTCCCTGTCAGATTCCTGGGCTATGAGATAAAGTGGTTTCATACAACACAAAAAGGAGAAGGTTAATGTAAAGTTCTTGATTGCACTTATGGGTAAGAAAAACTTGGCTATGGCTTTTAAAATAAATTATGCAGGAGTGAGTTCTGGTGGGAGTTGAAATGTTGCTGTTTTTCTCCTCTCTCCCCCAACATGGATGGTGTTTTCCAGTTCAGTTCTAGGGGCCTCATTTAAGGTAAGCATCACAATCTGTTCTTTCCCTTGCACGTTCAGTTGTAGGGTGGTTCAGGTTTAAGAGAATTGCATGTTTAGTTTCTGAGACGTGTTTTTTTCTTAACCTTTTCATGAAATCTTTCTTTAGTTTTGCAAGTGACCAGGGTGGGGTGGGGAGTTATATTTTGCTGTCATACAAGAATTCTCAAATTAGGTTTGAAATAAACCAGAATAAAGGGTTGTAAGAAAATATTCACCCTAATGTTGCAGCACTTAATTCTAAGCTCTTGCCTCCTGCTTTGCTATCTTAGAAGGAACCAACTCAGACAAACTTAAAACAATAGGTTCTCTCTTGTTTTTATAAACTTGTTGGAACGTTGAAATGAAAAGTAACTGTTGGGAAACAAACTTTTATCCCACAAGCCTTCACTTTTTAACCAGCAGAGTTGTAAATCGTCAATGGATATCATTTTTGTTCTTCGCAACATTTTGATATACTTTTATTGCAAACATATCTGTTGCAAACATATTCCAAAAAGAGACTGTATAAATATATTCTCAAGCAATTTTATCAACCTCATTGTGCAGTTTTAATAACATGAGGATTTGAAATATGCATGTGGCTTTAAAAAAATGATATGTTATTAAGAATTTTATTATTTGTGCTAGTGAAGTATATTGGCATGCTAGTGAAGTATATTGGCATGCCAGCTGAAACTGATGTCATTTTTGTAAGCTTTATTCTTTGGATTTAGTCACTGCTGGATGCCTCACAGTTGCTGAGGTTTTTCCTCTGAAAAGTTGCAATTTTTTTCATCCCATTTCCTTTCTGTTCTGGTTTTATGCTGTCTATATCAGAGTTTGGAAATAAATTAAGCTGAATTGATAGTGAAACCTTGGGTGCACCACTAAGTGTTTTATATATGGAATTAATTTTATTGCTTTTGCACATGTAATTGTTTTAATTGTTGACATTTTTATTGTGAAATCTCTGAGATATTTTATTGAAAGTGATTCATAAATTGAATCAAATAAATAAGCAACCATTTTGGGGCACAGTGCTTCTGATCCAGTATAGGTCAGTTTATTTGCCTTTATAAACATATTTTGACTAGCTGCTCAGGCAAGACCTGTCCACCTATTTATTATTTCCTTTTTTCCAAAATTGTGTACCCTTACCTGTTACCATTTTTAAAAGGAGAGCAAACATTCCATCTGCATTTGCAGCTTATGTGTAGGTATGTGCACATTTCTTGTAATACCCTTGTGGTCACTGAAAAAAGGGTCAAAATGTTAGATGAACTAGTTGTAAAAGAATGACAGTATGTATTTTGAGTGTTTTTATGGCAATAAACTTAGGCTTAACTAAAGATCTCAGTGATTCCAGGTTAGTGTAATGAGTGGGTAACTGTTTAGGAATAATAGCCCTGTACTACTTTTGACGCTGGTGGTGCTGTGGGTTAAACCACAGAGCCTAGGACTTGCCGATCAGAAGGTTGGCAGTTCGAATCCCTGCGACGGGGTGAGCTCCCGTTGCTCGGTTCCTGCTCCTGCCAACCTAGCAGTTCGAAAGCATGTCAAAGTGCAAGTAGATAAATAGGTACCGCTCCGGCGGGAAGGTAAATGGCATTTCTGTTAGCTGCTCTGGTTCGCCAGAAGCGGCTTAGTCTTGCTGGCCACATGACCCGGAAGCTGTACGCCAGCTCCCTCGGCCAATAAAGCGAGATGAGCGCCGCAGCCCCAGAGTCGGCCACGACTGGACCTAATGGTCAGTGGTCCCTTTACCTTTACATTTACTTTTGAATAGCTCAGCTATGCTCATGTTTGTCTTCAATATGATCCCAATCCCTTACTCATGGCCTCCCATTCTAGAATAACTCATAATGACTCCAGAGCTACTGTTTTATCCTGACACTCTTAACCATATCAACATATCTTATTTCTTTTCCTATAGCTCATCCTTCCCACCTCTCTCCTCTCTAAAGTTTGTGTAAAGTGTGTCTTGTCAAGTTTAGTAAACTCTTAGTAAGCCCATAGAAAATTTGTGTGTTAGGATTCTTGGTCAGTGGACTATTATTGCAGACTATTACTTGAACCTATGACGTTTATGCTATGGAGTCCTACAGAGCTCAGTGTTATACCCCATGTTGTTCAACATCTTTACTATGTGATGATGCTGGGAGCTGTCACTTAGTGATTTAGTCTGCAGGGATATTAGAACCAACATCAACTGTGATTTCAGCACAGGGTCTCTCTCTTTACAGCAGTAATGGGAATGAGCAAAGTGGCTTTGAGCTTCATATTATAAGATTATGGATTTAAACCATTTTGCATATACATACAAAAACAAAGCTATGTAGACAAAATATGAAACAACTTGTCTGTTCCATTAGCTCAGATACATCAAACACAAATTATATAATGTGCACTAAGTAAAGTGGAAGATATCCTGAGTAGGAACCAGCTGCATACCCTGCTATAATTCAACAAGAGACTCCACACCAATAGCTCCAATGGCCCATATCAAACTAATAGCATGGTGTGGAATAGTGTGGAATAAATTGAAGCTAGAAGACTCAACTCACACCACTGAATTAATTTCACTGCCTTAATTTGCTAATAATGTCAAGACCCCATCTCTCTCCCCATCCACTTGGGGATACAGTATGTTAATGGATAACTGCCAGACCTTCATTGTTTTGTCAACATGAATCCATACCTAAGGAAGTTCACTACTGCTTGCATGTACAGAGAAAACTTGTGTATATTTAGGTTCCCAGAGTCCAGTGTGAATTAGCAGGCTGCAGATAGGAATTTCTTAAGGAAAACAAGATAACTGTCTAGGAAATTGATCTGAGTAAGCCTTCTGCTGCTGAGTCAGCAGTAGTTAGTGTTAAGAAATGGATCAGCTATAAAATGTGCAACTCTCATATCTTCCTTAAAAGTCAGAAAGCATTTGCAGTCGTTTCTGTTTTAAAGACCACCTGTTTCCACATGAAAATGCCCAGAAGTTGAGGTCTTCATCTGAGACCTTTAGAATTAAGATGGGTAGTGACCAGAGCCTTTTCAATTGTGCCACCCTGTCTTTGCAATACATTTCCCACGGAGGTTCATCTGGCACCGATCTAAAGTCTTTTTTGGCAACAGGTGGATATCTTTTTCTTTTCACAGGCTTTTTGATCCTAGTGTTTCAGCTTGGTTTTTTAAACTGAGTTTGATACTGGTTTTGGCTTGGTTTAATAGTTAACTGTTTTAATAGTTAATTTGTTGTGTTTCTATTTTGTATCTTTTCGATTGTTAGTTACCCTTGAGGCCTTTCAGGCTGAAGAGGATTCCGAGCAAATAAATATTAATAGCAGGGATTCGGAGGTGCAGGAGGGGAGGAATCTCAATCCTACAGAAAGTACTTAGAAGTTACAAGCTGTGCGCACATGCAGTGATAAGCCATGCTGCCTAATTGCTCCTGCTTTGCTCTCCCCCCAGCACTAAGCAGGAAGCCTTGGCGTTCCATTTCATCCAAACCCAGGGGTCATGGTTTGCTGCTTCCCAACAAGCCAAAAATCAGCATGCCAACAAACCATTGATTAAGGCTGGCTAGTGATTGTGTCTTATTAGTTTAGTGGTAATGGGAAGCCACTCACACCAGGGGAGGAGTGAAGTGCAGGCAATTGGGTACAGGGATGTTGCTCATTCAAAATAAACTACAATAGAGCCCTAAAGTCCAGCTTATTGTTATATGCAAACATGGCTAATGTTGCTTCTGAAATATTAGAAACTTTTAACACCTAAAGTAGGGTGATGAATGCAGCTTCCTGCTTTGATGTACACTTCAGAAAGGCAATTAGCAGCCGCAAGAGGAATACTGAAATCCATTATCTATTCTAGAGAAGAGATACCATTAATCAGAATGATCAGTTTGCACAGCTATTTAAAGGTTTGTGTTCGTACTGACAAGGGACATATGTATTAAACAGCTAGCTGTTCTGTTACTAAGGTAAAACATATATGTATCTCTGCATATTCATCAACACAGGACTTTCCTTCAAATACCTGGGGTTTTAAATCAGGTGCACCTGATCGTGTGAAGTGGCCACTATTATTATTTCTTATATATTGCACCTTTCTCAAAAGGATTAAACATATCAATACTAAAACAATTCACTGAAAGCTTTTAAAAACAGTTTAAAACTCCTTGAGTGCTAACCAAATACCTTCCTTAGAACACTAACCACAAACACCTCTTGATTGTGAGTTGATCCCATATTTCTTCCTCACTTAAGTACTACGTAACATTGGCATCGACAGACACCTGTACTATTTAAATATACAAAGCATGTGTATTGCTCTGTGATTCATTTTGGCATAGGTCTGGCATGTGCTGTAGTATTTGTTTGTGCTAATTTGAGCTGGCAAGATACCAGAAGCATTTTTTCACTTAAGAGAGTGTGCAGAAGGCAGCACCTCATCTTCAGAGTTTGTATAACCAAAATCAGATATGGTGTTGTTTAATCTGAGTATATTTAGGGCATGATTGATTGACTATGAATAATTGAAGTTCAGGAGCATATGAATTGGACAGTACACTGCCTTTGAACAACTGTATGCATGGGTTTATTTTACCGGTAATCATTAACTGAAGGTTAGTACATGAGCTACGTGGGATAGCAATCTGAGCGGGGGCATGTTAAATGCATGTTCTTGTAAGATGCAATGCATGTGAGAAATTGTGGGCTGAACGGCTGCCTGCAGCTACTAGGGGGTGGTGCGCTATTTGGTAAAATGCACACACTTTGCTTTACCTGTTTTTCTGGATAAGCTTCTGCTTTTATGTCACAGTGTAGGGATACAGAATGTGGAAAGCTCCTGTAGTTAGTTATATGTTCAGCATACCACTGAGAACTAAAATTTACCTTGTGTTTTTCCTGACCAGATATGTTGCGCTGTTCAAAGTAGTTTCATGAAACCAGCTAGCACAAGTAATAGTGTGTGCCATTGATTCTGTTTGTTTGGCCAGCACCTCCTAAAATACATAATGCCTTGGATGACTTTAACATGCCACAAAAGATAGAGCCCTAAGAATGTTTCACCTTTCTTTTGCCAGTAAAGCACAACTGCGGCCACTCTGGGTACTTAATCTGACTGAGCTGGCAGTTGTCCATTGTTATCAAGAGAGTGGGGGAAGGGAGGGGATAGAATAACTTGATCCTCTTAGTCGAGATATGTAACACACGCTGCAGACAGCCCGATCTGGATTTTATTTCTTCATCTCTATGTGATCCAGTATGCATTCCTAACATGTTACAAACAGTTTGTGTCTCTGAAAGCACAAGATCAGTTTTCAGTGGCAACAGCCCCTAAAGGAAACAGACTGATTCCTCCTTGAGCAAACATCTGGCCAATTGTGGATGGAATTAATTGCTGATCTCTGCTGCCTGTGTTTTTCTTCTCTTGTCATTTCCTTTGCAGCTGTGAAAGGCAAGTTTTTAGACCTGAAAGCAGCATGGACATTTCCAGCAGTAGTAGTCTAAAGTTACAAATATTATAGACTTGGATTTAAATACCTCCTGCAAATATACTAATTTTGAAAGCTCAATATGAGATAGGCAATTATTTTGGAAAAAATTAAGTCTATGTTTGCAACACTTTGAAAATTAAGAACCTCTAGTGCGTGAAGCTTATTTCCCTGCAATTAAGGAAAATAATCACCTACAAAGCTGACTGTTGTTTTTATTGCTTTTAACCATTGGTAACATTGAGATAAATCCCAAAAGGTTGATTTAGACAGAAAAGTACATATTTTTATAATGATCAGAATTGCTGTTTTGTCAAAATCATGTCAAATCTTGCTCTTTCGTCATATCACAAATCATCAACTGCATTCAAGAACAATTTCTAACATTTGAAAGGTGTGACAGTTAACCTAATGGTTTACTGCTAATGTCCAGAGGCAAACTGCAGTGTTAACAGTACTTTGTCTCCACCCACATATTTCTTAGTTTATTGGAAGAAATACCTTGGTTACAGTGGTGGAAATTAAAGAGGCCACTTTGTAGCAGACTCCACACACTAGAAGAGTGGCCTCAGTGCTACTCACCCAAGACTCAGCCTGCTGGTTTCCTATTTCATTGGTATTTGTTTATGGCAAGGTACCTGTAGCTTCCTGCCTGTGTCTAAATCATGTGGCTTTATATCACTGTTGAAGTCATCTAGTACCTGGAATGTAGCAAGAGTGCCTGCAAGTATGGACTGATTGTCTGATTCTGCACTCTGGGTTGCCTGTTGTCCATCCCTGCCAAGCTCTGCAATCGCATGGCTATCAGCAGACAAATTTAGAAGCAAATGCTAAGTGTTTTGAACCACAGTTCAGTTTCATGACGATAGTTTCATTCAGTCCATTCTTAGCCACTGTATCGACCAAACTCCACTGTCCACCAAGGAGCTACAAGTGAAAAACACTAAAACTCTTAAGGACTTGATATTGCTTCATACCACCTAGAGGAGCTTGCTGTGCCGTCACTCCCCATCCCTATTTATCCTCACCTTCTTTATTCTCCCCAGCTTATATACTTCAGTGGAAAAGTACAGGAGAAAGGTAGAAAGCAAGAATTATCACAGTGGCATGACTGAAAAATAATAGAGGATGGATTTTTAAAAACACTGAAGTTAATGTTTCAGTGAGAAAGAAAACTGTAGGGAATTGTGGTGGTGATGGGGAAGTACCACCAAGAATAGGGTGGTCTATATTGAGCTTTCTGTTTCAACTCAATGCATGCTTACTTGGATGTAAGCCAATTGAGTTCAGTGTGACCTTCAAATACACAACACATAGAACAGGACTGTCAAAATTCTAAGTACCGTATTTTTCGCCCTATAGGACACACTTTTTCCCCTCCAAAAATGAAGCGGAAATGTGTGTGCGTCCTATGGGGCGAATGCAGGCTTTCGCTGAAGCCTGGAGAGCGAGAAGCGTCGGTGCACACCGACCCCTCTCGCTCTCCAGGCTTCAGGAAGCTATCCGCAAGCCTTGCGAGCCCGGCGGGAGTTGCTGCCGGGCTCGCAAGGCTTGCGGGCAGCAGCCTGCAGCCCGAAGCACAGGGCTCCCCGTGCTTCGCGCAGGTGTCCGCAAGCCTTGCAAGCCTGGTGGGAGTTGCCACCAGGCTCGCCAGGCTTGCGGATAGCAGCCTGTTCTGGGGGCTGGGGTCGGGGGAAGCTCAGGCTTCCCCCACCCCAGCCTTGCAGCTGGGGGGGGGGGGAAATAATTTTTTTTTATTCATTTCCCCCAAAAAACCAAGGTGCGTCCTAAGGGCCAGTGCGCCCTATAGGGTGAAAAATACGGTAAATATTGCCTTAGAAGAATCAGCTATACTTGGGATGTGTATAGATAAACAGGAGTTTTACCTCTTTGAAATCTGGAAGCAATGTTGTCCTAGATTGGCTAAACTGATGATTTTGTATGTGTTTTGTCTTTTATTTTGAGCATAGTTTTACTTTCTTGAGCATTTTATTTTAATATTATACTTGCCATAACCTGACTACTTTCAGAGTCTATAATTTTGTAGGCTAGTTTAATAGGAATATTGACTCTAGAGGATGCTGTCTCAGTGTAACGAGTCTAAGATAATCCACAACTCCATTTCAGTCCCACACTACTTTACCGTCCTGCCAAAGCATCGTGACCACCAGCATTTGACATTCTGAATACAAAAGGAAGGGAGATAGTAGTAATGGGGGACTTCAATTACCCGGATATTTGCTGGATGTCAAACTCAGCCAAGAGCATAAGGTCAAACAGATTCCTCACTGGCCTTGCAGACAACTTTGTTGTCCAGAAAGTGGGAGAAGCAACAAGAGGAACAGCCATTTTAGATCTGGTCCTAACCAATGTTGATGACCTGGTTAGTGGGGTAGAAGTGGAAGGATCATTAGGCGCGAGTGATCATGCTCTTCTGAAGTTTACTATACAGCGGAAAGGAGCAGCCAAGCATACTAGGACTCAATTTCTTGATTTTAAGAAAGCCGACTTCATAAAACTTAGGGAAGTGCTGGGTGAGATCCCATGGACAGTAATACTAAAAGGAAAGGGAGTTCATGATGGCTGGGAGTTTGTTAAGAGGGAGATAGTAAAAGCACAACTTCAGGCAATACCAGTGAGACGAAAACATGGAAGGTGCCTAAAGAAGCCAGGGTGGCTATCTAAAGAACTTTTAACTGAGTTAAGATTAAAAAAGGATGTGTACAAACAATGGAAAAGGGGGGAAACCACCAAAGAGGAATTCAAACAAATAGCCAGCACGTGTAGACACAAAGTCAGAAAAGCTAAAGCACAGAATGAACGCAGGCTTGCCAGAGAGGTTAAAAACAACAAAAAAGGCTTTTATGGGTATGTTCATAGCAAAAGGAAGAACAAAGAAACAGTGGGGTCACTCAGAGGAGAAGATGGTGAAATGCAAACAGGGGACACAGAAAGGGCTGAACTCCTCAATGCCTTCTTTGCCTCAGTCTTCTCCGATAAAGAAAACAATGCCCGACCTGAAGAATTTGGAGCAAATGATTCAGCAGAGGAAACACAGCCCAGAATAACTAAGGAGATAGTACAAGAATACTTGGCTAGTTTAGATGTATTCAAGTCTCCAGGGCCAGATGAACTGCATCCAAGAGTATTAAAAGAACTGGCAGATGTGATCTCAGAACCACTGGCAGTCATCTTTGAGAATTCCTGGAGAACAGGCGAAGTCCCGGCAGACTGGAGGAGGGCAAATGTTGTCCCTATTTTCAAAAAGGGGAAAAGAGAGGACCCAAATAATTACCGCCCAGTCAGTCTGACATCAATACCAGGGAAGATTCTGGAGCAGATCATTAAGCAAACAGTCTGTGAGCACCTAGAAAGGAATGCTGTGATCACCAATAGTCAGCATGGATTTCTGAAAAATAAGTCATGTCAGACTAACCTGATCTCATTTTTTGACAGAATTACAAGCCTGGTAGATGAAGGGAACGCAGTGGATGTAGCCTACCTTGATTTCAGCAAGGCATTTGACAAGGTGCCCCATGATATTCTTGTAAAGAAGCTGGTAAAATGCGGACTTGACTATGCTACCCCTCAGTGGATTTGTAACTGGCTGACTGACCGAACCCAAAGGGTGCTCATCAATGGTTCCTCTTCATCCTGGAGAAGAGTGACTAGTGGGGTGCCACAGGGTTCTGTCTTGGGCCCGGTCTTATTCAACATCTTTATCAGTGACTTGGATGATGGACTCAAGGACATCCTGATCAAATTTGCAGATGACACCAAACTGGGAGGGGTGGCTAACACCCCAGAGGACAGGATCACATTTCAAAACGACCTTGACAGATTAGAGAACTGGGCCAAAACAAACAAGATGAATTTTAACAGGGAGAAATGTAAAGTATTGCACTTGGGCAAAAAAAATGAGAGGCACAAATACAAGATGGGTGACACCTGGCTTGAGAGCAGTACATGTGAAAAGGATCTAGGAGTCTTGGTTGACCACAAACTTGACATGAGCCAACAGTGTGACGTGGCAGCTAAAAAAGCCAATGCAATTCTGGGCTGCATCAATAGGAGTATAGCATCTAGATCAAGGGAAGTAATAGTGCCACTGTATTCTGCTCTGGTCAGACCTCACCTGGAGTACTGTGTCCAGTTCTGGGCACCACAGTTCAAGAAGGACACTGACAAACTGGAATGTGTCCAGAGGAGGCAACCAAAATGGTCAAAGGCCTGGAAACGATGCCTTATGAGGAACGGCTAAGGGAGCTGGGCATGTTTAGCCTGGAGAAGAGGAGGTTAAGGGGTGATATGATAGCCATGTTCAAATATATAAAAGGATGTCACATAGAGGAGGGAGAAAGGTTGTTTTCTGCTGCTCCAGAGAAGCGGACACGGAGCAATGGTTCCAAACTACAAGAAAAAAGATTCCACCTAAACATTAGGAAGAACTTCCTGACAGTAAGAGCTGTTCGACAGTGGAATTTGCTGCCAAGGAGTGTGGTGGAGTCTCCTTCTTTGGAGGTCTTTAAGCAGAGGCTTGGCAACCATATGTCAGGAGTGCTCTGATGGTGTTTCCTGCTTGGCAGGGGGTTGGACTCGATGGCCCTTGTGGTCTCTTCCAACTCTATGATTCTATGAATATGAGTCCAGGGATGAGCATCTTAAATGATGCTCCACATTTTTTTGTGTCTATTTTTCTTTTTCAAACTAAGATTAACTGAAGCAGAAGTTTGAAACTGCTCGTGTTCTTTCATTCATTACACAATTACGTGCACGTATTTGTGTGTCCTCCCTCAGCTATCTCATATTAAGTGGTTTTTGGCAGACAATGAGAGTTATGGAAACAATTAAAATTCCTATGAAACATTGTCTCACTTGTTTATTTGGAAGAGTGGGTGGTGGTTGGGAAATAAAGGGCAGAGCCTTGCTTTAAAACAAAAGTAATTTGCTTTGGAGAGGACTTTTTCAAGGAAAAAATGTCAGTGTCTTGTATAAGTTTTCAGCTTTCTGTCAAACTGAGCATTGACAATACTAGGTCAAACACATTCAAAATATTCTGACAGGCAGTGATACAGTACTGATATGTAATTGGATTATGGTTTAGTGTAGAAATGAAGTTTAAATGCTCATTAATTTCCTACGGATAAAAATACAGAATAAAGCAATGGTTTGATCTAATCATACTTGGTGTGTGCAGTGTTTATTCAGAAGAATCCCCACAAGCAGGAGACCTCTGGTCTCCCCCCCCCTCTTGGTATACATGAGTACCATAGAAATAGGAAACTGTGGAGCATGGAAATGGGAGGCAGGAGGGCAGGTGTCTTATTTTTGCCCTAAAGCAGGGGTGAGGAACCTGTGGCTCTACATGTATTATTGAACTCCAACTCCCATCAGCACCAGCCAACATAGCCAGTGGTCAGTGATAATAGGAATTGTAGTCCATCAGCACTTGGAAGGCCAGAGACTTTCCACCCCTACCCTATAGGGATCTAATACAGGTACTACACCCATCATAGGACTGGATTAAGCTTTAAATGTACATATCAAATATCCACTTTAGTTAATATAAGCACTCTTGTTTTTCTTTTGGTTGTACTGGTTTGATAAAAAGGGTTCTGCTACAGTTCATTCAGCTACAGTTGATGGACTACTGCCTGGATGACTTTTTGTTTCTTATTACTATTAGCTATATAATAGAACCTGCCCATAACTGATATCATGATGGAAGTATTTGCTCTGATTAAGGCAACATATTCTGGGACTGATATGAAAATTTGGACAAAAATACATATGACATTACTCAATTTTGGCAAGTTTTGAGGATTGAGGAGTTACCTTTTTAAGTATTAACAAATTTGTTTTAAGTTTATAAAAATACTTTTACAAATAGTAATTAACAACAAACCATACTGGCTGATACTATCTCATGTATCTCAGTCCCCTTACACATCCTAATGAATGTTCTTGTCAAATCTAATCTGATTAAAATAAATAACATATATCATTGTATGATATTTAAAATAATAAATAAATAATAGAAAAAGTAAAATTTCATGGGTAAGAATGTGAAATCAGCAGGTATGTTACTGCTATCTTTGCTAATGATCAAGAAATGTACGCAAGATTCTTTTAAAAAACAAAAAAACCCTTTGATTTATGCACTTTTCCCTAAACTATTTTCTCATGCTTTGGCAAGTCTTCAGCCAAAGTTGTAATGATGATGAGATAACACTGGGACATATATAACCCTGTTCTCATTTTCTGTGTAGGCCAGGGGGCCCCAAACTTTTTTTAAAGAGGGCCAGATTTGATGAAGTGAGCATGCATAAGGGCCAACCAAAGTTGTTGAGCTTTTTTTAGGCCCCTGCGAAACAGACAGTGCACCTACAAAAGCATTATTAATACACTCTACTGAATGTATGGAGGGTAGGTCCTGCAGGTGCATGCATTCATTGACCAAGTATGTTGAAGGTGTCAACAGCACTTTCTGTTGTTAGTACTTGACTTCATGCACTGAGGAGTATACTCAAGAGAAGTGAATTCTGCAGTGACTGCAGTAACAATTCGAACCAAAACACATTGGTATCATGGGTCTGCTAATTGCCTTTCCTTTAAGCTGGGTTGTCAGGAAAATTTAGAGTTAAACTAGAAATTGGATTCTGGATAAAGCATTCATTCAGTCTGAGTTAGATGAGTCTCCAATGGTTTTGGCAGCTATAAATGAACAGGTGCAGCTGTGAGGAGACTGATGGCTAGAATGATTGGAGGGAGGCAAGATCACCTTCACTTAAGTGACAAATGAGAATGCAAGGAAAAGGTATCATTCCATTTGCCTCTACACACCATGAGAAATGCGGTCTTCACTTTTTCACCTGGCTATACTATTCCTGTGGGACACGGGTGGCGCTGTGGTCTAAACCACAGAGCCTAGGGCTTGCTGATCAGAAGGTCGGTGGTTCGAATCCCCATGATGGGGTGAGCTCCCATTGTTTGGTCCCTGCTCCTGCCCACCTAGCAGTCCGAAAGCACGTCAAAGTGCAAGTAGATAAATAGGTACCGCTCCAGCGAGAAGGTAAACAGCATTTCCGTGCACTGCTTTGGTTCGCCAGAAGCGGCTTAGTCATGCTGGCCACATGTCCTGGAAGCTGTCTGTGGACAAACACCGGCTCCCTCGACCTATAGAGTGAAATGAGCACCGCAACCCCAGAGTTGTCCGCGACTGGACCTAACAGTCAGTGGTACCTTTGCCTTTATACTATTTCTGTAGTGAAGTAATGAAACATTTTCTGCCTCATTTTGTAGCACACCTCATTGTGGGAGACAAGGTTGTGCATGTAAAGACAACTTTAGAAAGGGAAAATCTAGTGAAGTTGGAGGGAAAAGAACTAGGAACTTCATTCCTCCCCTTATGTAATCTAAGAATTCCATGAGGAAAGGGAAAATTATAAAGTCCTGTCCCATCTCTTTTGCTACATTCCTGATAGAAATTGAGCAGTCTGTTTCCACTTCATATAAGTGAGAGAGTAATGGTATTTACAAAGTAGGTTAGAGAGTGAAGCAGAACACGTATGAGTGAATATGAATAATGAAGCTAAGTATTTTGTATGTGATAAAAATTACTTTGTAAGCTCCACCCATCCCTGGATTTCCACCATATGGCTTTTTTCAAGTGTTGAAATTTTGAATACTGTACAGAGTATTCAAGGCAGGAGAGCACAAAATGAATAATCACTCTTGTCTAGACCACCCCATTTTTTGCTATTGGGAGGGGGGCTGTCATAAAGAATCAGCCAATACTAAACCCTTTTAAGGTTTTGAACTTCAGATATTTGAAAGAGAAAAGGCACATTGCATATAGGTGCTCAGCAAGAGCCAATTACTGCTTACCCGAGGTGAGTGAACAAGTGGCAAATTATAAGGATATCAAGGTTTGGCATCTCAGAACAACTTGTTGATACCATTAGACAGTTTCATCTCTTTTTATGTGTCATACTGTGAGTCCAGGGCAGCTACAAATGCCCAGATTTGTTTTCATTCACTATTTGAAGCAAGGCAATAGTGAGAATAGGTAAAGGTAAAGGGACCCCTGACCATTAGGTCCAGTCGTGACCGACTTTGGGGTTGCAGTGCTCATCTTGCTTTATTAGCCAAGGGAGCCGGCGTACAGCTTCTGGGTCATGTGGCCAGCATGACTAAGCCGCTTCTGGCGAACCAGAGCAGCACACGGAAACGCCGTTTACCTACCCGCAGGAGCAGTACCTATTTATCTACTTGCACTTTGACGTGCTTTTGAACTGCTAGGTTGGCAGGAGCAGAGACCGAGCAACGGGAGCTCACCCCGTCACAAGGATTTGAACCGCCGACCTTCTGATCGGCAAGTCCTAGGCTCTGTGGTTTAACCCACACACACCTCTTAAATGCCAGGAGTTCCTCTATTTGGTGGGAGAGCAAATAGGCTAATGTTCCAATGGGTCTCTTTAAAACATCAGTTGGCAGGATGCAATAGACTTGCATCCAAAACTCAAAATCTTCTTTTCTGTGTGTGTCCCTCTAGGCCCATATCATTGTAGCTTTTATGTAAACTGTATTCATATTTATCAGAATTTATGATAAGGAAAACATTTACAGTGCCTTCCAAACCCTCAGATAACAGAATTTGTAGACTTGGCCAGTGCAAAGTACATGCTTTCAACAGTTTTGTATAGTAATTTTGTCCGCAGAAAGAGCTCCACCCTTGATCTTTACCACATGTATTATGAAGAACATGATGAAAAAGAAGGGTCACCTCCAGGGCAAGATTTCTTCAGCATTGCCATATGTGATCAGCTTCAGTTTCCTGTTTTAGGGGGTTTTTTTATAAGGCAGTTGGGCAGCTGCTACAGTCTGTTGGAGGAAGAAAATATAGTGCTTTTCTGCTGTAGATTTCATACATTTAGCAAAAATATTTTGGTCATGCTGGCTGGGACTGATTGGGAATTGTAGTTCAACAATAGTCCACAAGGTTTTAACCTCGGCTCAAGGGATATCTTATTGTTTACACCTTGCCAAAATAAATGTCACTATGATCATTGGTTTTGTACAGGCAGAGCATGAAGTTCATAATTTAGACAATTACAGAGTGACTTAAGATAGGAAAGAAGGTAATGAAGGATGGCTCAAACATATTTGGAATTCCTAGAGTAAACAAATGTTGAATGAAGTTTTTTATTTGGAAAAAAACCACCCTGAATTTAACCTTAGGGAGACTTCACTGTCATGGACATTGTAAATAAGGCTTTGAAATGTTAAAATGTTGCTAAGCATTGATTAAACATTTATTTACTAACTGTATAGCAAATAAATACTTGCATGTTTATGGTATGTAATTTACCAGAATTGGATGATAACTTGTGATCTGGTAATTCTGCTCTTCGAGACATCGTGGCATGAACTTTGTGTAAGAGTGGGTTCATTCAATAAAAAAAATAAAGGAGCATTTAAAGAGCCTTTTATTCCACCCATAAAGATGCTTTGTGCTGTAGCTGCTGTGTATTTGACGGACCAATTGGGGAGAGACACAGCCAAAGACTGTTTTGAAGCATATTTCAATGCTCTTATGCTAAAAACTATGCCTTCATCTTTGGTTTAGCAATGTGAATGGTAAGTTTAAATTTGTGTGAATTATTCTATTTCCTCTACAGGCAGGGTTTCTATCCATGCAAATCTCTTCTCTTGCAAATTGTTTTTTTCCTTCTATATTATTGTTCATATTGGGTTCTTGAGGGGATATTAGATCTTACAATTTTGAAGTGTTTGCAGTTAGTCAAGAGTTTCATGTGGTTGGACTTGGAGCAAGTTTTAACTTTTAGTATGTAATCCATGCTAATGATTTTCTGCATTTGTGGTAGGTGGACACCTGTACAGATAATGACAGTTTTATGTACAGTAATGAAATATTTGGGTATTAGGATGGGCTACCTGTGATAAAATGACCAATTATGGTGTTAATATACATTACATTCCTGGAAACAACTTCAGCTTTAGCCACTGGATGATATAGTAATAGCAATGTCGCTATAGCTGCCTCCAGTTAAAAATCTGTGTCTTCAGTTCTGTGTTTTCAACAGTAAATTACGCTATGGTTTCTTCTGAATACTAAGGGCATACAAATGATAAATCATTAAATCTAAAGGTATATAGTAAGAAGAAAATGAAGCATGTCTAAAACTAGAAATAGACACAAATTGATCCAGATCTGTAAAGTGAATACTTCTGTCTTCTAAGCAGATTCAGGCATCGTGTTCAGATCTTGCCTGAAAATTCTGTTAGGCAGTTGTGCATGGGTTTTGTTGGAGTTATAAACTGCCTGGCTGTGACATGCTATCTTATCATTATACTTCCTGGACAATTGGAAGAACCCTGAGTTCAAAATTTCAGAGGTAATCCTGAAATCATTTCAGTTGTACCTCCTTGCTAATTATTTTAGGATAGATACACTGTGCTTCTATAGAGAATTGTGAGCTTCAAATATTGAAGATTATGACCCTGTAATTGTTAACATGGTCCTTTATCCAAAGATGAAAAAGTGGTGAGCTAAGTCTCTGATATTGCCAGAGCTGGATGACTCTAGCAGTACAATCATATGCATGCCTACCCAAAAATAAGTCCCACTGAGTTCAGTAGAGCTTACTTTCAGATCAGAAGGATTGGATTGCAGCCTAAGTATCTTTTCAACCTTATAAAAGCAACATATGCTCAAAATCTTTAGGATCTTTTCTGTTCATCTTCACTTACATTTTGGCAAATTTTATTAAATCTACCTTGTTTCTAACACACATTTTTAAATTTTGATATCTGAAAGTACCTGCATCTCAGTTTTGATATAAAACAAAGCATTGACAATTGATGCTGAAAATTTGCATGTTTTCTTGTGCTCTTTCTACATTTTAGTCCTATAATCCTATTCCTTGCTTCATTGAATACTGAAAATGACATATATTGACATGACATACAATTCTCTGTGATGTCCAGGAAACAGAATGAGAAATGAACTTTAACCTGCCATCCTGCCAGCAAATGTTCATTGTTGTAGAAGCAGAAATTCACTTAATGTTAAGGATAGGATAGTATTTAAGAAAACAAATCAAAAACCAATTGGATTACATGTATTGAGGTATTTGATTAAGTATGATTGCCAAAGAGAGGTGCCCAGAATGAAGGGCTTCTGCATAGTTTTTATCAGCTATGATCCTGGTATGTGGTGAAATACTCAGTTGACTAATTGTACCAGGTGACTGCAAATTATTTGCAAGCAGCCAAGCTATTTTGGAATCCTGGGATATATAGGCTATCAGAACTTTTTCATGTGTCCACAGTTTTTGACTATCTTTTGTAGCAGAAAAATCATGGTCACCTGCCCCACATTTATTGTAAGAGAGAACCTGTGCATCCCTTTCTCTGAAGGCTCATATTCGTGTGAGAAAGGAAGACACAAGGAAGCTTGCCCTTTCAGCTGCAACATTCCAGGTGCTTTGGGTCCCCTGTAACAAAGGAAGCTGCCCATCTCCTTCTATCATAGGGAGTTTGCTCTTCTGACTTTTGCACAGCCAGGCACCTTAGAAATACAGTGGCCAAACACCTCCAGCCTTCTTCCAGACTGCTGATCAATTTCTGGGCAATTGGTGGAGAGGGTAAAGTTGCATTCAGTGTCATTGTGTGCTTGTTAAGAGCATTATTGTGATGAAATGGGATCTCATTGCAAGATAGTGGCAAAAAATAAAATAAAATAAATCACCTTTTTAAAAGGAAGGTGGAGGAGAAAGAGAGAAATTGTGTCAATTGTCAGTGGTTTGGACTTGGGAGTCCCATTCCTTTTCTAGAACTGAGAGCTTGGCTGAAATCCTGTGATACACAGTGGGAATTCACTTCCTGTCAGGAAATGCTGTTTTCAGTGTTTTATCTTGTTGAGGCAACCATGAGTGAACAATAGGCTATTAAAGCTTTAAAATAACAAGTGTCATAACTAAGCCAATATTTATTTTGTTCACAGTACTGTCCTAAAAGAAAGTATTGGCTGGTTTTTAGAATGGGTTAAGTAATTGGCAGTTGTATTGAACTTAGGGTCTGGCTATTTTCTAAATTTTTTTTAGCCAAAAGCATAGTGCTATACTTAACCTGCAGAGCTTCCTGCCACTGTTTCCTGTAGTAAAAGAGACAAAAATAAATGTACTAGTTTTAAAGGTATTTCGTATTCAGAATGCTAAAATCACTTCACTTGAAAACCTGGCACTCTAAATGCTTATTGAAGAACCTAAAAATGTAATTCTGAGGTGGTGTTTTGGGTAATATCTACTATTCCTTAAGGATATAATGTCTGCCAATTTCAAAGTACAGTATTAAAATTGTATTTTACTGCAATATACATTTGTCATAGTTAAACTCTAGCAATTAAACCATTCAGAATGAACGTTCAAAACATATAATCTGCCTCCTAACATTACATGATTGCCACCATTTTGTACATATTATAATTTTTAAAAAAGATAAACCCTGGTGTCAAGTTAGTCCTTTCTCCTTAACCTAGTCTTACCTTGGACCATGTCTGGGAAACCTTTCTTTAGGCAGAGGGCCATTTTTTTTGTGGCCAACCTTCCAGGGCCATGTGCCAATGGTGGGTGTGGTCAAAACAAAAGTGGGCATAGCCAGCATAGACAATAGGTGGGGCCACACCACACTCTCTTTCAGCACACACTGTACATGCAAACAGTACATGTGCACAGCATGCACACACACTCTACATTTACGCATACACTTTTCATGCAACAAGAAAGGTGAGAGAAGCAAAACTCTGCCCACCTTCTTCAGCTACTGCTTGAAGTTGTGGTTGCAGAAGAGAGCACTTTTGCACTTGGGCTTGGGCAAAGGAGAGATGGGTGACCTCATCCAAAATGTTTTGTGGGCCAGGTTCAGGCTACCAGTTCCCAACTCTGCCTCAGATTTTAGATTTTGAAAGGGACTTGTGTCTGTCTTTTTCTGTTAAACTTTGCTTCATACATGCTTCATACATCCTTACTTAATGACTTGTATGTATGAATTACAGATAACTTTCATGTTTCATGTTTTATCATAATATCTGATGTTAACAACAGTGTAATACTTTCCACTGGAGTATTTCCCCAAATACTGCTTCTAGACATTAATTTTTCAATAATATAGTGGTGTTAACTAATGCGATGTACAGTGGCACCTCAAGTTACAAACGCCTCAGGTTACAAACGCTTCAGGTTACAAACTCCGCTAACCTGGAAGAGTTACCCCGAGTTGAGAACTTTGCCCCAGGATGAGAACGGAAATCGTGTGCCGGCGGCGCAGCGGCAGCAAGGGGCCCCATTAGCGAAAGCACGCCTCTAGCTAAGAACAGTTTCAGGTTAAGAACGGACCTGCGGAACGAATAAGTTCGTAACAAGAGATACCACTGTACATGTATATGTGAATCATACCTAGACATATGTCTGAGTAGTATGCATAATTGTCAATAAGCTCTAGGTTACACCACGCAAGTCTCATTCTGCAGGAATTTTGACTGTGCACTGTGCAGGCATGGATATCAGTGGTAGTGATTCCAGTGACTTAAAGTGATACCTTCACCAACTTAGAGTCACTGGGATATTTGTTTGTATGCCAGATGGGCGGGGTATAAATAAATTATTATTATTATTATTATTATTATTATTATTATTATTATTATTCACACCAGTTTGCTCAGGACCGCTTGCATAGATGAAAAACATGTATTGTGCAAAGTGACCCTTTGAATACCCTTCTGTTACTGAACCTAATTCAAAGGCTGTTCAAATCAATCTGTTGCGTTAATTTGCTTGCCATGACTACCTAGTGACATATAAGTGTTCAAGTTTAAAATCTTTCTCTTTAAAATCTTTTTTGTTGCTGAGGAAGATGAGTGACTGGCAGGCCTTCGCTGTGTTGGACACGATGGAAGTAATTAGAATTTCATTACGTGGCTGGCACTGGCTGTTGATCCTCATGGGTTCTCACAAAAGAATTTCTGTTCAGAATCTAACATAGCTAGAAAACTCATATGTTTGCAACCAGTTTCCATAGCAGCTTTGTAAACTAATGTGAACAGGCAGAAGGCATGATTTCATAATGGCGAAAGTTCTCTGTTCTCTCAGTGTTGCAAAGTTTGTACTTCTGATTCTACATAACACAGGATTTTTCTCAACTCATAGCTAAGCTCACCATTGGTATGCCTGGGTGGATAAACTGTAATGCAAGAAAAACACGAATATTTTTCAGCTGAGTAGATAATCATTTTAGTAACTTCCCACACCTTCCTTTCATGAGCCTTAAGTCCATGCCACTATTATCACGCCAAGATAAAAGTTCCTGTTGAGCAACTTCAGATGGCAAACAATATGTTTATGATGATCCTGAAAGTGACAAGTTAAGTGATACTTTGTGGATCTTACGTGCAGCAACTTCTGTAATCTTTTGCATGCATTTCAAACTGTTATCACAGGCTTAAAATATTGTTTCTCTTCAGCTATCAGCAATGCAATAAATTGATTTTCTGAAAAAAGTTAAACCCATGCATACCTGGAGATACTTTAAAAAGTTCAAAGCTGTTTCATGATTAGTCTAGACAGATATATTTTGTTCACTCGCGGTACCTGAGCCTTTTAATTTATTCCCCATTTTCAGTGATTGAGTGGTTATTATTATATCACAGAAGGCTTGAGAGGAAATGGGAATGCAGGGCTGGGAACGGGGGGAAAGGATTTGATAGGCGGCATGCAATTGGAACGGAATGTCATGGATGTGAAGATGAGAGAGAACAAGGTGAGGTGTGCACAAAGCAGCAAATAGAAGATAAGCACAGCCTAGGAAAGGAAGAGTGCAGAAAGTTGGAGGCCAACAGAGGCATGTGTGAAAGCAACAGGATGCCAAGGAAAGCGGCAACTATGAAAAAAATACTGAAGAGTTGTTTTGTGAAGGCAACTGTAAATCTACCGGACTACAAGTTTTCTGTGCTTCCACTGATACAGAGCTGCCAGGATGTTGAATGTTCTGCAGCAAAACTGAAACAGCTAAAATACAACAAAAAGTTATATGGTAGCTGCTAGGCTTGGTCACATGATTACTACAGCTCTATTATGTGGTGGCAATGGTAACTTTCAAAGTGGTTTTTTTAATAAAAAAAAAAAGCAAGGGAAGAAGACTGTCGAACATGGTTAGGCAAACTAAGGCCTGGAGGTCGGATCCAGCCCAATTGCCTTATAAATCCGGCCCACGTACAGTCCGGGAATCAGCGTGTTTTTACATGAGTAGAATGTATCCTTTTATTTAAAATGCATCTCTGGGTTATTTGTGGGGCATAGGAATTCATTCCCCCTCCCCCATATAGCCTGCCCCCCCAGGAGGTCTGAGGAACAGTGGACTGGCCCCCTGCTGAAAAAGTTTGCTGACCCCTGCTATAGAAGAAGTTCTAGCCTTGGAGACCACAGTATAGGTTAATACTGCCCCTTTAAGACTAGTTATGCCACTCCCAACAGAGTGACTACTGCTTGTAGCTGATTGGGGAGTGATACAGCTCAGGGAGGAGTGCTTGCAACAGGAACTACTCTGTATGTGTGCTGAACATAAAGAATATTGGCCTGCCATGGCATGAGAATCATTTGAGAGCCACCCATGCCACAGGACAATGACATCATTGCCTGCAGGAGGCCACAACCAGAAGAAGCAAAAAGAAGCTCTGACAGAAAGGGAATTTAGTGGAGGCACTCCAGGAAAGTGCAACGACATCTCTGTTCCCTTTCCCCATGTAAGAAAAAATGAAGCACATCTATCATTTTACCTGATCCCAGGGCAAGGAGGAGCTACAAGCAAGAATTCATTGCCTGCGCATACAGTAATTTTCACATGTAACCCTCAGTTTTGTACACACGTGCATTGTTGAGAGCAGCAGCAGGGCATCCAAAATCACACCTTCACCAGGAACCCATAAACCCTCTGGGTGGGTCTTCAAAGTTGGTGGGGTGTGTACCTTTTGAACTTTACCACAGTTGCAGCCTAATCCAAGGCTGAAATGTTGCATGCTGCAGCTAAAAAAGTAAACAGTTATCGTCTGGACTGTTCTGCAGAATATGGTAACACTGCTATGGTTTCTGGATCCACTCTATTTGTTCTTGATCACTTTAATCAGTTGGTGAGGTGATAACATCCCTACCCCATGAAAATTGTCTCTGTGTAACGTTTAATCCTAATTGTCTTTAAGAGTCCTGGACAAGCACTTCCTTTTTTTCATTTCAACAAATATAAAGGGGTTTTGTCTATCTTCTCTCTCTTAAAAAAAACCTGATTGTACAATTGGAAACTGGCTTAAAACAAAAGGCTTCTAAAGGCTTCTAGAGGCATTCACTACGAAATAGTCTTTACCCCTTCTTCAGTCTAGGAGACAGACTTTTTATGTATTGCATCCAATGAAATATTAGATGAATAAATTAAGATGTAGTGATCTCTCAGACAATTTATGTTTGCCAAGTGAGATATGAGCAGTTTCCTGGCTCCATGTATACAGATGTTAACCAGTTTAGTGACTTAACTCATATTTACTCTCATTAACATTTAAATCTCTTATTTCCATCACTTCATGGACATTTATTGTCAGTGAAGCTAGTAGTCATCCTCCTACATTTATCTGGAAATCAACTTTGAATTGTAAACAAGATCAGTATGCTTTGAAATCATGCAGTTTAAATTAATGAAGATCACTTATACAGTGTAATTGCTCTCCTCAAGTTTGAGCATCAAAATTAGACCAGTAAACATCTTTCAGTAAAAAAGTCCTTCAACAGTTATTCAATTTTGTGGTCATTCCAAGCAAATTACAAAGAGCACAAGCCAATTCTAGGCTTTACATTACTTCATTGTCCTCAAAAGAAATTTTATTTTTCTTAGAAATTTTGTTGTTACTGCCTTGCAACAAATAAACCACAGTTTAAATAAACCTTATGCCTTATGGTTTGTTTGTGGAACTAGGTCTGTTGTTGGCTTCCTGATCTTACGTGTGGCTTGGTGTTATATGCATAGGCAGGCATTTCTTTAACTATGGTTTAAGTGTGGTTTGTTTTATCACCCTACCCAAAAAGTAGCGGAGTTGCTAGGCAAGAGCAGCTGGAAATAGAAGCTGCACTTAGCTCTTCTTGCTGGCACTTTTCCTGAAGCTGATGTCCTGATATAAGTCAGACTTGCAGATATTGCAGCACACCTGCTTGGCAAGCACACATGCACACCTTCTCTTGCTACTACTTAACAGCATAGCTGGCGGTGCCTGCAATATACATTATGCTTCCTAGAATCAAAGGATAAATTCACAGTATTGACTGATAGTTTTGAAGGAGGGGGAAGTAAAAAAAAGAGTGGATGCCAAGTGGAGGAGTGGAAGAAAAGGGTTAAATAACTAAAAGCTACAAAGGAGAATGGATGTTGCTTTCTTTGGGGAAGGGTAAAAAGTAGCTGTTTGACAGCTGCCCAAGACTCAAAGATGATGATCACATTTCTCTCTCTCAGCTGAGCAATGGAAAGGGAAATGACATAATGCCAGCAGTTGGGTGCCACAAAGGCTTAAGGAAGACCCTATTAATGTGAAATTTACAGTGCTTGCATATTGTAGCAAGAAATCCTGATTTCACATATATGCTAATGAATTCTGAACTGCCAGTGACTGACCAGGAACGAGACCCTGCAGTATTAGTAAATAGTTTAATGAAACTGCCAACCCATTGTGAAGCAGCTGTGAAAAAGGTTGATTCCATGTTTTGAATCATTCGGAAAGAGTCAAAATAAAACTGCCAGTTTCATAATACCACTATACACATCTATGATGCAACCACACTTTCAACATTGTGTAGTGTTCTGGTAAGCTCACTTCAAAAAGAATATTCCAGAGCTAGAAAAAAATTCAGAAAAGGGCAACAAAAATGATTAAGGGGTTGGAGCAATTCCCATATGAGGAAAGGTTAAAACATTGGGAGCTTTTTAGTTTGGAGAAAAGGGAGTAAGCAGTGGGAGGCTAGATAGAGGTTTATAGAATTATTCATGGTGTGGGGAAAATAAATAGCAGCTTTTCTTCCTCTTCTGTAACGCAAGAGCCAACAATTTGGGCTATCCAACAAAACTGCATTTTGGAAGATTCAGGATAGAGTACTTCACACAGTTGCGTAGTTAAACTAAGGAATTCACTCCCACAAGATGTCATGATGGCTTCCAAAATGGATGGTTTTTTAAAAAGCATTAGACAGATTCATGGAGGCTATGTCTATCAGTTGCTACTAGCCACCATGGCTATGTTCTCCCTTCACTGTCAGAAGCAGTAGGGGAATCAGAAGTGAGGAGATTGCTGGTGCATTCAGGTCCTCCTTGCTGTCTTCCCATAGATATCTGGTTAGCCATCTATCTGGTTATCTATCTGGTTATCTATCAAAGAGCAGGATGCCTTTGATATGACCCAGCAGGGGTCGTCTTGTGATCTTCTACAGAGTTCTGGAGAATTTGAAATCTTGCACACTATTTTGTCACACTTTTGTTGACCTAATAAAGGTTTTGCCTAATGCTAATTTTAGAATAATATAAGGCAGTTCCTTCATGCTGGGCTTTAATGTTTTTGGCTAGTTCTTATCAAGGTCCTGTCTAAAACTTTGTGAACTTCTGTCTCTGCTGCTGATTATCAGTTCCATTTTTCTCACTAGAGCATATGGCTGACCTTCAAGATGGAATAGACTGATAATGGGAAGTGCTCACCAGTTGGCACAATTTCAGACAACTTGATAACCTTTTGACTTCTTGATAATAGCATTGTTGACTTGTAAGAATTAAAGGTTAGCCTTGATAGAATGTGGACAAAGAGGAGGAGCTGCGATGGCTTGCACTAGGAAAAGGGTTGGGCACATACTACAGCAGTGTGGTGCAAGATCAGTTGTTCATGTAAACATTTGTAAAATCTACCAGTTGCTGCATGTCTGTCACTTGAGTTGCTCGCCTTCCCAACTTTTGAACCTACACCCAGAGCAAAGAGGCAGCTGTTTCTCCTCTTGACATTTTTAAGGATAGGCAAAACTGCCATAAATCAAGAATGACTTATGATATGATATGAATACAGTGTGTGATTCCATACTGCTAAAAGTAATCAGAGAAATCGTGATCTTCAGAGTTATTCCCAGTAGAAAGAGAGGTGTATGTGCAAAAGAAAAAAGAAATTCCTGATTAACTCCCTTCACCTAGTATTTGCAGTAGTATATCATTTTTGTATCTCAACAACAAATGGAAACTTTTTCTCCTGCTGCATAAGGAAACTTTGGAGCAAACCAAAAGAACAAATCTTGGTTGTGCAAAAGAAGTTGGGAGCCTAGGAGGTGCTGCAAGAGAGGAAATATTTACAAACTTACAAACTCTTGGCACTTAAGAACACTCCGTATGATTAAAACCAAATGTATTGTACAATTGTTTCTTTTACGTGTCATGGTTATCTCAGTGGAACCATAGAAACAGTTTACAGCTCATAAAAAGTAAAGAAAATAGTTCCATGACTACAAGTTGATCCACAGTGAATACAATAAATTACACACAACTGCCAGCTTATAGTAAATAAAGAATATCCCTGGCCAGTTATGTTGCTTTGTAATGATGAGAAATTTCACAATGCTGTCAGATTAGAAACTGGTATTTTTTAAAATATCTGTCAAGTACTACAACAATGTGAATATTTCAGTTTTAAGTTCTAAATGTTATCAAATATGGTACGCAGCAAGTTGGTAACATTCAGAATCACCATGGGGTTTTACCCACTTGCTAAGGAGGGGGTGACCCAGTCCATTTTTTTCTTTTTCTTTTCAGCTGATGTTTGCTTTTGTCCAAGCTGAATTAAGTATAGTGAAGATAAGCTAGGTCATGAAAACCAAAATTGAAATTGCCAGTTTCAGTGCAGCAGTACCTAGACTGCCAAGACTGCAGCAAAATCTTTCAGACCAAGCACAGAAAAATGCTGTCATCTGTGAAAAGCTTTTCAAACCAGTCCCCCCCCCCCTCAAAATAAGCATTCTTGGACCTTCAGATGCCTCATATTCCTCTCACATCACAGAATTGATAGCCATGTTGTTGTTTGTAAAATAAGTTTGAGCTCTTTGCTGATCTATAGCACTGCCCTCATGATTTTCTCACCCAGGATGTCTGTGCTAGCCTTGTTAGGGGTGTTAAAAAGGGGTGAAATTATGTCTGAAAAGCCATTTTTTAAAAGCCATTTTTTTGTTCAGATCAGCAGAAAAAGAGGTAGTGTTTACTTCAGTCCCATATGGTTCCATCTATTTTTACAGATGGCTTTAATGTATTCATAGTGTTCAAATTTTGTATTATAATGATATTTATTTCTTTTTTTGTGCATCACGACGCAGGTGGCGCTGTGGGTTAAAGCCTCAGCGCCTAGGACTTGCCGATCGAAAGGTCGGCGGTTCGAATCCCTGCGGCGGGGTGCGCTCCCGCTGCTTGGTCCCAGCGCCTGCCAACCTAGCAGTTCGAAAGCACCTCCAGGTGCAAGTAGATAAATAGGGACCGCTTACCAGCGGGAAGGTAAACGGCGTTTCCGTGTGTGGCTCTGACTCGCCAGAGCAGCGATGTCACGCTGGCCACGTGACCCGGAAGTGTCTCCGGACAGCGTTGACCCCTGGCCTCTTAAGTGAGATGGGCGCACAACCCCAGAGTCTGTCAAGACTGGCCCGTACGGGCAGGGGTACCTTTACCTTTACCTTTACAATATTTTTGAATTGTGACTGGTTTACAAGTTCTTTAAATAAATGGTAAAATAATATATAAATGGATTCCTGTTATTTTGCTCAATCTGTTTGTTTTTTTCTAGGAGAATGCAAATGAACAAATAACCAAAAACGCCAGCTAGAGGATCAAGCACAATAATAGTGTCAACTCTGAAATAATTCAGTTGGGGGAATGAAAGGGTAGCTTTGTTACATGACCATACATACCTTTGTTATGAACTGCCTATTGTTGTTGTTGTTGTTGTTGTTGTTGTTGTTATTATTATTATCATCATCATCATCATTATTATTTCAGTTTGTTACCTGCCCTTCACCTTAAGGTCCTAGGATAGGTTACAACTATTTAAAATGCAGCTTAATGCAGTTTAAAAATTTACAGTTAAAAATACTGATGTCTTTGCTGCCCATGACTCCTTTGGGAGGGAGGCAAGGATATGAATTTAATAAATAAATAATAAAATAATATTGTGTGCAAGATGGAACCCATAATAGAAGTGCTGTAGGTTGGCACACTAACTTCCCCTTTGGGACTAGCCATACAACGAGGAGCAGACTCATAATATCACCATGCTTCAGTTAATCTAGCCAGTCCAGGATAGTCAGATCTATGGTAGCAATGGCTGTTTGAGAGGGCCAGGAGAATCAATAAGGTCTCACTACCCAATCTCTCTTCTAGCACAGGTAATCTAATTAAGTGAAAAGTATGAAGTCAGTGTGTGCTATCATGCTTTTTCATGTGTAAAAAAGAATAAACTATTTTTGTTTGCTATTACATATGCATGTTTGATAAGTAGTAAGTTCCAGTGAAGGAGCTGCTTCCTAGTAACCGTGCTTAGGACAGCAGCATTTCTATAGCATCTTAAAGGACTTATTTATAAACCTCCATCTACTATGTAGAGTGTACTTGAAGGGAATTGAATAGCCACTTTATTTTTATCAGGCAACAAGTGCTTTCAGGATTTATGAAGTAGTTCTGTATGTGTTTGCAGAGCAGCTAACATGGAACACCTTTGTAGTAGTAGAGCTAGGAAGGCGATTGATTCTTGTTGGGATTAGTTGGCTGAAGCTAATATATAAATAGTAAGACTCAAGTTCCATTATGCAGGAAATCAAGAATCTCTATTATTTGGGTGCCAGCTGGAGATGAGGGAAACAGGAGGTTACCAGAGAACAAAACATGCCTGCTGACACATCCCTTCTTTGCTTAACCTGTCTCTGTGAACAGTTTCATGAAGTAGTTGGGAAGAGAGCAAAGTACTTGATGGTTGATGCTGGAACAGAGTTCCTGAAAGCTTGTCACCTGATTAATGGCTGTTTTGTAACAGTATGTGCTGCAGTCCCGATTGTTGGAAATGTTTGCCTGCTTTTGTTTGCTCAGCAGGCACCAAAGCTTAAAGGGAATCTTTTACCCTGGAGCGAAGTTGGTGAAGGAAAAAATGTAAGGGGGGGTGGGGAGGACCTATCACCGACAATGTTCAGTTTATGTGCTGCTGTAAAAGAATTAATATTGCATCAGCTCTGATTTTGTTAGATACTCTCTTTTTTGCACAATTTTATGTCCCCTGCTGCCACAAGCACCTTTGTTGTTCTTCTGCAATGAAGTTACAACTAATAAGGCTGTGAGCTGTGAGTCTGGGGTTTAAGAAATGGCAACATTCCAATAGTCTTGGTTGACTATTGTGAATGTAAGTTCTAAAATACTATATTCTAAAAGGTTAAGGAACGTAATTCTTCAATTATGAAAAGCATGCTTTTAAAATTCCAGATTATAGTTTCTAGTAGCCTTAGTTTCTCAAGCAGCATCAATTTGTAACAAATCCAAAATATAAATGTAGAATTAGTGGAACATCTCTTCCTGCTATGATTTGGCATCCAATCATGCTTTTGCAGATAGTATGCGTATTGTATTAACTGCCTCCAATTCCCCCTCCCCTTTTCAATGCTGTGCAATTTGTCCGGTCCCTGAACTTCACTGGAGCTTTTAGTAACCAGTGACTTTCATCATAATCAGGTTGCATTCCAAAGCAAGAAGCACAAATGGCGGGTGGGAGTAAAAGGAATATACACTGTCAAAAGGAGAGCATCATTCTTGTTCACAAAATATTGTTCTTTACTGCTATGCTGTTAAGGATGAAAACTTACCTTGCCACTGTGTTCAAAACAGCAAGCATTTTAAAAATTATTTCACTTCAGTTCAGAGCTTGGGGTAGGGTAGATAGAGGTAAACCCATTCCCCTCCATGCAGAAACACAGGCTGGTTTTTCTGGATGCTTTGGACTTTAAGGGATATTTAATTTCTCCCATTCCACTAATATGCTGTGGCATATGGTACTCTAAAGAAACTTGCCCATATTGGGAGTCAAATAACCAGAAGCAGGCAGGTTGTAAGGGTTATGGATCCAAATCTGTCCAGGTTGTTTTCTACTTCCTACCAGGTTGGGGAGCCCCTGAAGTTATTTGTTTATTCATTTATTGATGTTTGTAGGTCAGCCAGCTGCAGGAGGGCAAAGTATTAACCCTGAAGACAAGACCACCATGTAAAAACTGCCTATTTATGTAACAGAAAAAGCAGTTAAGTATTAGTATTCAAGCCTCTGTGTCCACCCTCTTGTTTACAAGGGAGTTTATGCCACCGTAGATTGGCTGCAATCCAGTAAGACAGTCCCACACATACAAACAGAGTTTTCCCGTTTTCAGCAATGGAAGGGGAGATAGCTCTGTGTATTATCCGGCTACGTTAGAAATGGTATTGGGTCACTGGAAAGTGGTCGCTTTTTCAATTCCTCTATGCAGTGCATAGAGTGCAACGATACTTTACAGGCAGGTTCTTGTATAGAAAATCACTTTGATCTTGTTTGTGTACAAACTGCAAGGTGGCTATTATGAACTGTTATCCAGTGTGGTATTCAGCCACAAACTGAAAATAAAAAATATGTGAACAAGACTTAAAAGAATTTTGAAACGCATTTTCCTGTTCAGAGCAATGTTCTTTAACAATATTGATAATATCATGTCTCACTTTCTCAATAGGTTATTTAAAATTCAAGCTATATTTTAGTTTTATCATGGGGGGCATATTTAATATCTGTGTCACAAATACATAGCTGGGGAGGAAACTGCCCTATGAAGGTGTTCTAAGAAACCTATTTACAGTCCAGGGAAACTAATCATGTGGCCCTCTGAACTGTTTTCAGTTTAAGACCTCTTCAGGACTTACCGTATTTTTTGCTCTATAAGACTCACTTTTTCCCTCCTAAAAAGTAAGAGGAAATGTGTGTGCGTCTTATGGAGTGAATGCACGCTGCGCAGCTATCCCAGAAGCCAGAACAGCAAGAGGGATTGCTGCTTGCACTGTGCAGCGATCCCTCTTGCTGTTCTGGCTTCTGAGATTCAGAATATTTTTTTTCTTGTTTTCCTCCTCCAAAAACTAGGTGCGTCTTGTGGTCTGGTGCGTCTTATAGAGCGAAAAATATGGTAGGCACCACCTGGTGGTCTGTTGAGATCTACTGGAAGCAATTAAAGTGTTACCAACCCAAGCCAACATCTGACTCAGAAGTGATGATTCTTATACAAGTGTGTACCTTGCAACATGACAATTAGAAATTACATATTACTGTGCTTTTCCGTGTATAAGACTATGGTTTTTTTACTCTAAAAGAATGTTCAACATCTGGGCTCATCTTATACACGGATAGTATCTCCCCCCATTTTCTTAAATCGGAGTCCAAAAAAAAGGGGGGCATCTTATACATGGGGGCATCTTATAGACAGAAAAATATGGTACATTGATGGTTCCCCAATGTTGCCTTGATTTACTAGCCAACTGTTAATTGTGATTGCAACTGACCAGTCCCCTCCTTCCCACTCCTCAAAAACACAGTGATGTGGTGGAGTTGGTCTTTCACTTAGCACTAGGCTTTAGAGCAGTGTTTCTCAAACTTGGGTCTCTAGCTGTTGTTGGACAACAGCTCCCATTATTTCTGACCTCTGGTCCTGCTATCTAGGGATGATAGGAATTGGTAGTCTCAACAACAGCTGGGGTCCCAAGTTTGAGAAACACTGCTTTATAGAGAGGCAAAAGTAGTATGACTCTTCCTCACTGCTTCCTCACTAGGCAATCCCCTAGTCTTCCCCTAAATTCTGTGGTTAAATTCAGAGTGATTGAAGAATTACAAGGATCTTTTTTCAGTTTGTGCTGAGCTTACCTAGCACAAAGATCTTCCTTACAGAGTTTTTTTGCAATACATAAAGAACTTATGGGAATTTTGTGGGGAATTTTGTGCCAGGCCAGAGGGGAGAAAGCTAATTGTCAATGAAATGCAGATTTTAGATTGAGAACCAAACAGATGTGAAAGATACTTAGGACAAGATTGACTGAGGTGGCCCTTCTCAGTGATTGCTAATTTGCAGTAGGTATTTCAAACAGCCAAAAAAGTTCATGACCCGAATAATCAACATTTGGTATGCCTAAGTCTTTTATATTCCGACCATACTGCAAGTAGAAAGTGAATGGATTGTCCTAAATTGTTGTTTCATTTTTTGAGCATTTTTCATCTGGCATGCCCTCCAAGTGGTTTGATTAAAATGAATATTAGATTTACAGAAATCCCAAGATACAATTAAAACCAACAATAAAGCAATGACAATAAGTATAACATATAAAAGGCTGGGAAAAAAAGTTCATCTGAATCTTAAATCTTGATTAATCGTACGTGATTATATGGATGTTGACTTTTAAGTGATTGATGTCCTAAAGAAATCACATTAAATAAATAAAAATAAAAACTCAGAAGCTAATAATCCTTTTAAAAGGCATGAAAATGTTCATATTGTACAACCCTTCCCCACCCTTGATTGCTCTTTGTCATGTCACAGGATTCTAAATCCATGTCTTCTCTGTAATTGTCCATGCTTATAAGGTCAATTTGATGGCTTGTTCTTAAATGCCATTAAATCTCTCCTGGCTTCTTATTGTTCCAGGTGAAGAGAATAATCCAGATTGAAGCATGAGTGCCGAGACCAGCCAGGGGGTAATCACAACCCCTCCACCCCCCAGCATGCCTCACAAAGAGAGATATTTTGACCGCATCAATGAAAATGACCCTGACTACATCCGCGAAAGAAACATGTCTCCTGACCTCAGGCAAGACTTCAACATGATGGAACAAAGGAAAAGAGTCACCCAGATACTGCAGAGTCCTGTGAGTATATTTTAGGGGGGTTGGGGTTGGGGGGAGAGACAAAACAGTGTTTCCTCATTTGCAGAGACTTGTATTGTTATGTCTTCATTTTTAAAATAATGAACATGGGAGAGAAACTCTTGGACTACATAATAGCGAGAAAGAATAACTCAGGACTGTGTAACATTTCATGAAAATCATCGATGGGTGGTTTGTACAGTATTTGTTTGCACAGTTTTCATGTGTGAACAAACAGCCCTTTATGCGGAGTTTGGCTCTCAACCCCCCCTCCTTTTTTTTTAATTCTATGCTTCATTAACACTGCACAAAAGTAGCTTCCCAGCTACATGGCATTTGATTGCTGCTTAGACACAGGGAAGAAAAGGGAAGTCACTGCCCAGATACAAACTATTGGGACATTTACATGCAGATCGGCATTCCGCTCTTATTTTGAATTCTGTACTTAAAAGCTGCCTCAAATGCCTCCATGTGATTTGGTTTGTTGGAAAAGGTAAACTGTATTTTACATATCATTAAAATAATGTTTTAGAACACCAGCTTAGCGTACACTTGTTTGTGAGTTCAGTGCATCTCATAATTGTAGTTAAAACTGTCAAACTTCTTCACGAGTCCAAAGGAGATTGTAATTTGTCCAGAAACTATAACAACCCAGAATAGAGCTAGTTTTGCTTTTTATAACCCATGTCTGCTCATAAGTCTGTGTGCCAAGGAAACAGGGCCAGTCTACAAGAAAGCAATGGACAATCCATTTAGGCAATAAACCCATATTCATCAGATTGCATCCTAAATGGACAGTGTGACTCCATGCTACTGGCTTTTGTGTAAATATGTTTAGAATTGCAATATTAAGGTAGCATCTCTATGTAGACAATTTGAAAATGAAACTTCTGTCCTGAGCTAAAGGATAGGTGTAGGTGTGTCTGCACCACTTTTAACTTCAGTATGAAAACGTCTAAAGCTAGTAATACAAGTTAATCCTGTACGGAAGATTGGTGTAGGATTTATGCCTGAATGATAATTGAAAGGCATATGTTCTGCTTCCTCCAGTTTCTATATTATTCAAACCAACTATTAGTTGTAAGGTTCTGGCTTTCATGGCTCCAAATAAATTTCTAAAAGGGTGACTTTGCTATGTGCTCCTCATTGCAAGTTCCAAATAAAACAACTAGTGGCTTAAACCTACCATGGAATAATTCTGTAGCAGACTCATCCTGCTCCAAACCTGTAATTCAGAGGACTCAGCATGCTAGGAGAAGCATTTTTAAAGGCTGTATACAGCTTAGAAGAGCTCCTAGTGAACATAAACTGAAGACAACACATACAAAGTTGCTTGTATATGGGCTAATTGGGAAACTGTGTTTGGTAGGCTGTGTCCTTCAGAGGCAGAATAGTGGTCCAGGGGAAGGTGATGATGTGTGAGTTGGTGCGAAGTGGGCACTTACAGTGGGATTTTATGGTTTGGACTATATCTGAAATGTATACACTACTTTTTTTTATTCAAATACTTTTTATTAGATACTGCAGAGCTAAAGTAAATGTATTGTGCTATTCAGTGAGGACTCTTACATTTAATTGGTCGTAGCAAAATTCTACATTTTTTTTAAAAAAGTAGAATTTGTCTACATGAAAGGAAAAACATGGGCACCTATTTCAGATGTGATTCTACATTTTCCATTTTAAGTGTTGCTTTCCTGTGAAACTGTCACATTCTGTTTTTTTCTGTATTGCTTTTTTCTACCTTTATGTGAAATGTCTGTCAATACCGTAAAAACATCATTCAAGAATAGTTTCATGCGACCAAAACTGACCCTAAGCTAATCCATATACAGTGTCAGCCTGGAGCCAATATTATACTTTGTGAATTCAGTAAACATATGACATGACCAGTTCTGTCACTGTGGAACAGAAATCCTGTGTAAGACATAGCATATACTTGTCATGTGCTTGCTAAATATACAAACAAACAAACAAATAGGTAGCCCCTATCTTGAGTCAACTTCAGTTCTGTAATGCTACACTAGGAAATGCATGCTGTTACATAGTTTATTTCATGGAGTATGCTCACTAAAACACAAACTATCACTACAGCAAACAACTTGCTCTAATAGGATAGTTGTGCTGGTGTTTAAACAAGAGAAGGAACTGTGGTTTTTATATTATACAGTAAAGTAGACCCACAACTTACGCAGGGGATCATGCTAAAGCCAAAATTGTGTATCATCAAAACCTATTGGGTTTAAAGGTGGGTAGGATTGCCAAACTCATGTTTCCCAGAACCCCACCTCTTTTCTATTTATTTATTTATTTATTTATTTATTTATTTATTTATTTATAATTATCATGCACATAAAGCACACAAGTTAAATGTCTGCAAATTGTGGGCTTACTGTACTGTCTTCACTGTTGTGTATAAATAAGTACATGTTTAATTAGTAGTATCTGTGCTACTAATTTCAAAGGTGCTACTTTACCAGATGTCCATAATAATGGTACTCGTTGGTTAGTGTCTGTCTTGGGAGGAATGCGCCTTTCAGGGTGAAGTCAAACTGTTGGAAGGTTGCAGGGTCTTCTGGCGTAGCTCCTGAGGACAGAATACACATAATTAGAAAACTCGGCAGTGAATGCATGAGTGACCAGTGCAGTGGAATCACTGCTTTGTAATAGGCTTAGCACACTGGTCAGTTGACTACCTATTGTTTAACATTGATCAAATTTTGTTGAATATTCTGTTCCGTCACCTCTTAGGTGGGCCATTGCCATTTTAAGAGAACAGGGCAAACATTTTCTAGAAAAAATAGCAATGGTTGATCCTAGTATTCTAGATAAAAGCCAGAGAAAAGAAACATTCACATTAATAGAAACAGCACCAAACGCTGTTAGCTGTTATTATTCACATTCTCTCTCTCTCTCTCTCTCTCTCTCTCTCTCTCTCACACACACACACACACACACACACACACACAAATAAATTTAAATGTTTCACAATAACGGTATTAAAATGCTATAAGATAAAATGTATTTTTATTGTTCTGACACTTGACCACTGTTTAACAATAATTGACAGGTCAAATGCTGTTCCTGGTTCTTTGGTGCTACGTAGCAAATCCCTGATCAGGTGCTCCTGGGTGTTCCTGATCTTCTTGGTGAAATTTGTTCAGCAGTTTGTGTTGTTCATTTTGATACTGGAGTAATGTTGTTTCTTTTGGTATTTGGTGTTGGAGGGTTTCCTCTTAGCCTTGTCATGGTGACCATAGCACCTCATTTTTGTCCCCTTTTGATCATATCAGAATTGTTTCTGCAGCTGTGAATAGCATTGCATTTTGTTTACCTGGTATTATGGGGAAACTGATGCTGCTTTAGGCAGTGCACAATGCCAGAAAGCTCTGGGTAAAAATACAGAACAGGCATTTGAACCATCGAGAGAAGTCTTTCTGAAGCACCGAGAGAATGACTGCTGTGTGTTGAGGTACTGTTGCATAGAACTATTGAGTCAGAGATAGCAGAAGTAAGCCACATCATTGCATAACTGTATCATACGCACAAATGTAGTAGAGCAGAAAGAGACTTCCCTGGGTGGGACAGATACTTCTGCCTGGGTCAATGTGTGAATAGACAGATTAAAAACATTTCGGGGTGAGGTAAGGAAATGGCAAATGGTTTACATCTGTAAGTAGTTAATGTTCCTGTTAGCTTTTTTCATGTCAGTTAAGGTCTATTTGTGTGTGTGTGTGTTGCATGAAATAGTGAGTGAAGAACTTTCAGTTAGCTCTAATTTTATATTGGCTAGTGGGAGCTGCTTATCAGCAGTTTCCAGACATGCAGAGCTTGAGGCTAGTATTGCTAATGTAGTGGTACACTATTGGCAAGAATTCACTGGGCTTCCCTCCCGCCCCATGTTCCTAACCTCACCTTCCCCACATTTATAATAGTCTAGCAGCTTTAATGATATTGCAGTGCAGATAAATTAAGACCCCAAACCATTAATTCCTTCAGCATTTTCCACTTACCACCCCTTATTTGTGGTTTCCCCATAGTTTTATGTAATAATACAGTATAGCCAGTTATAGAGACATTGTGTAGTTTTAAAAAACTAAATCCAGATGTATCACAATATCTAATATATAGCTTCATCCACTGTTGGGGTGCTTTTTTTGGTTGTTGATGTATAAAATTCCTTATTGGGGAAAATCTGATCACCTGGTTGCTGTCAGTTCTGGTTTCCCCAAAGCATTTTGTAATTGAGTTAAGTCTAGAGTGAGAGACTAGGGTGATGTCTGCTGTTTCCAGAAACTCTTATGTACTATTATAAAGAATAAAAATAACTTCCTGGCCTTACATTGCAGCTCTTAGCATATGTATTATGACACAATAGCGCTCAGCTCAAAAAGCTTTGTAGAGTGTCCTGCCACAGTCAGCTTCAAAGACAATCAGACATTCAGCTGTTCTACACTATATGCTCTAATATGAAGCAAATAACATGTTAATTAGTAAAAACCATAGTGAGTTGGATCCCCCCCCCCCACACACACAACAAGCACCATGGAATTTAGCTTAGTTGGGTCAAACATCCAATGAGTCTTCCTGTTTGAAAAAGTTGTCTTTCTAAGAATGGCTTCAGGTAGGAATGTCCCCAGTATTTCATCAGCTGCTGTTAGGTTTGCACTAATGGTTACCAATACTTGGTTAAAATAGTTTTGAAATAAATGTGTTGCATTTCGGAGTGGGACGATCAAGGCAAGAAGCAAACCTGTGGGGGAGTGGCATTGGTGGGAGAAGATAGCAGCAAAATGTTACTCAAAGTAATCTTCAACTCCCACTCTGCTAGAGTTCAAATCTTTAGGGGGAATTGTGTGTGTGTGTGTGTGTGTGTGTGTGTGCGCGCGCACACACACACACACACACACATGGATGCATGCTGCTTTCATTTCCTAGCTCTAAAAAAAATCCACAAACAGGCACTAGAGAAAGTGCGACCCAAGGCTATTTCTAGGCATGACCCTCTAGCTAGAGTAGCTGCTTGACATAGCCAGCAGGTGATCTGTTTGTCGCTGACCTCCATGACTTACATGGGGAACAGAGTAGTACCCTTCTTTTTCAACTACTAAGCATCTTCTGTTCCCCTTTCTCCTGGCTTCTGATACAATAAAGCAGAAATAACCAGAAGTGCATGCAGTCAATCCATACAAAGCAACGCTAAATTGATGTAGTTGTTCTGAAGTTCAATACAGAGATTTCAGTTCCAAAATATTTCGAACTTGTTTTAAAAAATGAACTACTCTTTAATAAGTAACTATGTTGGATGGTAAAAAGAACAAACCAGCTGCTGATTCTTCTTGACAGATATGTCTTATATTTTCACAGGCTTTTCGGGAAGACCTGGAATCACTAATTCAAGAGCAAATGAAGAAAGGCAATAACCCAACTGGATTGCTTGCCTTACAGCAGATTGCCGACTACATTATGGCAAGCTCTTTTGCAGGATTTTCTTCATCTCCTCTAAGTAAGTGCAATTCATAATAATTCTTTCTAATAGCTAAAATGACCTTTATAGAGAATGCCTATCCTTGTTCCTGGATTATCTTATTGAAAACCTGATCTTGATAAACTGCTGATAGATTCACTTTTGCTTCTACTGATTTCTGTTTGTGATCACATATACATGTATATATGAGATATCAAAAAGATCCAGTGTTCTGCTGCATACAAGCAATACCACTCCCTATAACCCAGGTAGCCAATGTACTGTCCTCCAGACGCTTTTGAACTACCACTTCTATCAGCCCCAGCCACAATGGCAGTGGTCAAGCATGATGGAAGTTGTAGTCTAGCAGCATCTAGAGGGCCACATTGCCTATCCCTGCTTTAACCTGTAGTTTAGATTTGGCAAATATAATGCTTTCTTTTAAAAAGAACTGCTATATTAACAGCTATTTATTTTATTTAATTGTTAATTGAGGTAGTAGGAAAATATAAAAAGTGACATTTTGTTGTGAAATTCATCTTCAGGTGGTGTTTCAAGTACCTGCCTGTGTCACCAACTTGGTTCTGCCTTCTCTTTTGAAAGTCAGAAAAAGTCAGAAAAAGTCAGGTGCAAAGTTCAGTAGTTTAAATACTAAAAGTTGTTGGGAAGGTAATGGAAATAACCGCAATGTTAGCAGTTTCCAGTTCATTCTAAAATGTGACTATATGGTTGCTTTGAAGAGAATGTTCTAATGGTTTTTTTATAATATAATTTAGGCTCTGGATTGGTTACACCTATCAATGACCTTCCTGGGATAGATACCACTACATATGTAAAGGGTGAAAAACTTACTCGTTGTAAATTAGCCAGTTTGTATAGGCTGACAGATCTGTTCGGATGGGCACACCTGGCCAATTCATATATCACAGTAAGTACCCTGAAGTCAGCATTTCTGTTACTTCTTTGCATATAGAAAGGATATATCTGAGCTTTTCAGCCCTATAAATTTCATATTACCCCAGGATTAAACATACAGTTTTGTTAGCACCACAGTAACCTTTTCCTCTCAATTTCCAGGTAAGAGTAAGCAAAGAACATGATCATATTCTTATCATTCCAAGAGGCCTATCGTTTTCTGAAGCTTCTGCCTCCAATTTGGTATGTACTAACATAGGGAATAATGTTATGCACTTAATTATGTTGAGAGTTTTGTTCTGTTTCATTTACTGTTGACCCAAAAGGACATTTCAGAACCTTTAGGGCATACAGGCACACCCCCACCCACCCCACTTAGGTATGTTCTACTCACACATATATTCATGGAGCCAGGAAAGGAAGGAAGGAAGGAAGGAAGGAAGGAAGGAAGGAAGGAAGAATCGTACAAGGAAATGGCAGGAGAGAGCTGGAGAGTCATCGTGGCTTACAAGCAGACCCTCCCCAGAGCCCAAAGAGGATGTCAGTGAGGGCGGAGGAAGCCCCAAAGATATCTGAGGTGCAGCAGGGCTTTATTTCGGCTGCTTAGCCTCCCCACCCAACAGCTGATGGGGGGGGGAGTAGCGCAGCAGTAGCAGGCCCTTTACTGCTCATTCTCCATCCAGCCCCAAAGATTCAACTGGATTGGACAGAGAGGTAGAGAGCAGGGAGAATAGGCATTTAGTGTCTCTTTAAAGGGGGTTTCACACTTTACATGATTTCACTTAAGCGCTCAGGGGCCTGGAACATGGCCCCTGCATGTGGGTCAATGCCTGTATGTGCCTAATGTTTTTCTTTGAGCAAACAACCGAAACAAAGGTTACATTTTTTTTCCTCAGTTGCTAAAACGCGGCTACTTAATTGTAAGTGTCAATCTTCAGGTTTCTATTTAGGTTTATATTCCCTTTCACCTGCAGCTATCTGCTGAAAAATCACTTGCATTTTTAACCAGTCCTCTGCCGAAATTTATCTGCTGCTTCTTACCATATAATCCTCCTCCTTGTTCTCTGTTGTCTCTCCCACTCATGTTTATGTCTGATCCTGTGCCTCTTAAGTACCTTAAATTAAACTTGGCTGTTTGTATCCAGGTGCGTATAGTGGAAGAACATGGATGGAGTGACCCAGAAAGCCTCCCTATACCTAAAAAAATACTCCCTTAAGCAAAACAACTCCTATTTGAGACAGTCTCCTTTAGAAAAAGGGTAGCACACCCATCCCTGCCACACAATTTGAGCTTGGAGTTGGCACACTGAACAATTTCATCCGTTTTATTGGGAAATAGTATTTTTCCTCGCTTAAGCCACTGTTAGGAAATTCAACATGTATCACACTGAAAATGACATAATCAGAAGTGTGATGGGAATCTTAATGGGTTCCCTCATTGCAGCTGTTTGCTTCCCTTCCTACTTATTTGGTGGCTGCAACAGCAGGGAAGTCTCTTGGAGGCTACATTCCCTATCTGGCATTTTATATGCTGTGATGGCAGCAAACCAAGTGTGAAAGTTGGTACCTAAGTCCATTGTTTTGATGTCAAGTGTCCTGAGGAGTGTCCTGGAAGGAAAGAGCCTGAGACTGTCTTTGCAGCATGCAAGGTGACAGGGAAGCACAGGTGCTTGACACTTAAGGCTTGGTAGTAATCTGAGCTATAAGAACTACTTTTATAGGCACAGTATTTGCTTCATAATATAAAGGAGTATTAAGAGCTTGCCAAATCCATATTTGCAAGCAAGGTAATTTACTAACTACAGCAGCATCACTATTCTCCTTCTGAGGGTTTGTACTTTTTTCTTTAATGTTTATTAGACAACTGAGAGCTGAGGTACAACAGAGCCGACTGAAATGGCTTTAAAAATACCATATCACACTCATTTAAATCTTGTAGTAATTCTAACACTATACTCCGTGTTTCTCCTGAGGAGCTATAAAAGCCAACCTATGTTCCTTGGTTACTCTCAGTCAGGCTGAAATGTAATTAGTGGTGTTTCTCTGACTTGGCTTTTCAGGTAAAAGTAAACATACTGGGAGACGTGGTTGACCAGGGAAGCACCAATCTAAGCATTGACAGTTCAGGATTCAGCCCTCATGCAGCCATCTACTCCATGCGCCCTGATGTTCGATGTGTGATCCACATACACACTCCAGCAACAGCAGCTGTAAGTCTGTTCTCTTCTTAATGTGGCATAAAGATGTTCCAATAGTACACCACAGGACTGACTGAAGCTCAGGACTGATTTGTGTTGAGAATCCTCGAAGCTCCAGCAAGTCTATTAATAAGTTGTTGGTCTTCAAGGTATGGATCAACCAGTCTTCTGACATCTTCTCAGATGCTTACAAATTTAAACAGGCACAAAAACAGCCTGTTGTTGCCATTTGATTAATTCATCTTGAGAATAACACAAGTTGTATAGAAGTGCTATACTTTGTGCTCTTTTATTTCTCAAATTATTGAGTCTGCTTTTCCTATCAAAGTAGCTTTATTCCTATTAACTATAATGTATACAATACATCAAAATGTATACAATATGCATACAATACCAGCAAAATTAAGTCTTCAGATCTACTTCAGATACACACCAATACTGCACACTCTACAGATTAAAGATGAAAACTGTTCAAGGATCAAAGCAGTAAATATAACAATAATCTGTATTTTCAGGTTTTGCATTATTAACCTTTGTTAAGTTTGACACCAAGGAATCTCATTCAGCTATTATGCTATGCATGGCCATTCAAAAGCAAGGCAGTAAAGAAGATGTTAATGGTACAAAAATTTAAATTAAAATGACCCATCAGATTGATATAAATTAATTAATAAAATACATGTATTAATAATCAGTTAGAATCATAGAATAGAATCATAAAGTTGGAAGAGACCACAAGGACCATCGAGTCCAACCCCTTGCCAAGCAGGAAACACCATCAGAGCACTCCTGACATATGGCTGTCAAGCCTCTGCTTAAAGACCTCCAAAGAAGGAGCCTCCACCACACTCCTTGGCAGCAAATTCCACTGTCGAACAGCTCTTACTGTCAGGAAGTTCTTCCTAATGTTTAGGTGGAATCTTTTTTCTTGTAGTTTGGAACCATTGCTCCGTGTCCACTTCTCTGGAGCAGCAGAAAACAACCTTTCTCCCTCCTCTATGTGACATCCTTTTATATATTTGAACATGGCTATCATATCACCCCTTAACCTCCTCTTCTCCAGGCTAAACATGCCCAGCTCCCTTAGCCGTTCCTCATAAGGCATCGTTTCCAGGCCTTTGACCATTTTGGTTGCCCTCCTCTGGACACGTTCCAGTTTGTCAGTGTCCTTCTTGAACTGTGGTGCCCAGAACTGGACACAGTACTCCAGGTGAGGTCTGACCAGAGCAGAATACAGTGGCACTATTACTTCCCTTGATCTAGATGCTATACTCCTATTGATGCAGCCCAGAATTGCATTGGCTTTTTTAGCTGCCACGTCACACGTTGGCTCATGTCAAGTTTGTGGTCAACCAGGACTCCTAGATCCTTTTCACATGTACTGCTCTCAAGCCAGGTGTCACCCATCTTGTATTTGTGCCTCTCTAATTTGAGTTAGGCTCATCCAGACTCAGTATTTGGATGAAACAAGCAAATTATTATAGAAGCATCAAATTAACAAATAGCTGCATGTACAGCACAGCTGAAAAGTACAAAGTTTTCCAGACATTCAAACAACAAAACAATACTATTGATAATAAAATTAAAATGTTTGAAAACAACCACAGCTAATAATTTCAAGGTTTTCAGGTACATGTATTTCAGCCATCCAATGCCTAGGTAAATGGGAATGTTTTAAAATTCCTCCCTGAATGTTAAAATGAAAGCGACAGATGTAGCTAACCAGGGAAAGTATTCAAAAACTGAGGAGCCCTGTATGATCAGCACCAATCAGTACTGAGCAGTGTGCAGAAGCAGCATCCACAAAGCCCCAGTATCGTTGATAGTTTAGACCAGGCTTCCTCAACCTCGGCCCTCTAGCTGTTTTGAGACTACAATTCCCATCATCCCTGACCACTGGTCCTGCTAGCTAGGGATCATGGGAGTTGTAGGCCAAAAACATCTGGAGGGCTGAGGTTGAGGAAGCCTGGTTTAGACCCTTGCATGCTAGTAATAACACTTGGAATAGGGCGCAGGTCACTCACTGACAACTAGTGCAGCACTTTTGGGACTGGTAACACATTGTCCCATCAGGCTGCCCCACTTAACCAGTCTTGCAGCCATGTACTACACTAGCTGCGGTTTCTAGACAGCTTTCAAAGGCAGCCCCAGTAGTCCAGATAGGAGGTGATTAGAGCATTGACAACTGAGAGCAAATTATCTTAGTCCAGAAATGGTCATAACTAGTATCTAGTGTTTTCTTTTCATTGGCAACGAAGTTCCTATCTGCAGAATAGAGATGGAGGCTATTTTTTGGATTCATTCTCTTCTATGCCACCCCCATCGTTCTGCCCGGTTGCTGAGGTCCAGCGCCGAGGGCCTTCTGGCGGTTCCCTCATTGTGAGAAGCAAAGCTACAGGGAACCAGGCAGAGGGCCTTCTCGGTAGTGGCGCCTGCCCTGTGGAACGCCCTCCCATCAGATGTCAAAGCGATAAATAACTACCTGACATTCAGAAGACATCTTAAGGCAGCCCTGTTCAGGGAAGTTTTTAATCTGTGATATTTTAGTGTATTTTTGGTTTTTATGGAAGCCGCCCAGAGTGACTGGGGAAACCCAGCCAGATGGGCGGGGTACAAATAATAAATTGTTGTTGTTGTTGTTGTTGTTGTTGTATTCTGTTCTGAAGTATCCTTTGATCCTCAAGAACAGGTTTTGGGATGAGAATGATCGGTCCTATGGGCTGAGTATGAATATGCAACATTCACACACACACACACACACACACACACACACACACCCTTCATTGGCAGAAACATCTGTTGGATGAAAGAGCTTTGCATGAGTAGAGGGACACCATTAAATACAACCCTTGGTCTTTTTTTAGAACTCCCCATTTACTTGAACTATTTAATTCTGAAACCATCTGCCTTGTCCACATTTGCTTCAAAATCCATATGCTGGCAATCCATCCATAAAACTCCCACAATCTATTGATAGTCTGTTATCAACTAGGTAGGAATCCTTGTTCTCCTGATTTTCAAATAGTTGCAAACTAAAGTTATTAAACAGGTACTTTCAGTGTCACTTGAAAAATTAAAGAGTTTTCACGTTTGTTCCATGTTACAAGCATTATTTCTTTGAAACAGGTTTCTTCCATGAAGTGTGGTATACTTCCTATCTCTCAGGAGGCTCTCATTCTAGGAGATATTGCATACTACAATTATCAAGGATCTCTGGATGAACCAGAAGAAAGAATTCAACTCCAGAAAGTTCTTGGGCCAAGCTGTAAGGTATTCCACTCTAGTTAATGTTTTTGTTCATGGTTTCTAGTCTGGCTCAGTTTCTGTCACTTACAAGTGTCTCCATTCCTTAGGTGCTGGTCTTGAGGAACCATGGAGTAGTAGCGCTCGGAGAGACATTGGAGGAAGCTTTCCACTACATCTATAATGTGCAAATAGCTTGTGAAACACAGGTGAGAGAGACAGAGAGATGTGAAGCACTTTAAATGCTATATAAATGCTGGCTTCTTAAAAATATTGTCTGTGTGTGTTTTAATAGGATGCTTGCTACTAACAGCTACTTACTGGAAATCCAGGAGAGAAAATGAAATCTATGTTTAACATATACTAGGAACACCAACAGTGGGCTGTACACAGAAGTTACACAGCCCTTGCCCTAGTATCTAGTAGTGGGTAATACACTTTGCAAGATAGCTATCATGTTTGTACATGTTAACATATTGAAAAGAAGAATATTAGCATGTATTTTCTTTGCAGAAAATTCAAGAAGGCTACATATTCACCCTTCAAATAGTACTTGGAAAAATTTGTAATTACTGAGTCCTTTATGTCACAGGTACATGCACTGGCTGCAGGCGGCGTAGACAATCTTCTTATCCTAGACTTGCAGAAGTATAAACCTTTCACACACAATCTGGTAGCATCTGGAGGAGGAGGAGTTAATATGGCCTCTCAGTTCAAGTGGAAAGTTGGCGAACAGGAGTTTGAAGCACTGATGAGAATGCTGGACAACCTGGTGCGTTCATCTGTCTAATCTATAAGTTCTCAGTACTTTGAACAAGTTGCTCCCCATGGGATTGTTCCATAAGAAATCCTGCTGTCACTTTTTTCCTGTAAATAAGACACCTGAAAATGAAATATCAACATAAAGGTTTATAAGCCAACATTCAAGTTCAATTTATATCCAGGCTCATGACAAACTCCTCCCAGACAAACCTCAAGAGGTAAGCAGAGTGCAAACCTTGGCTACAGCTTCTGGTTTCTCTGGAGTGACACAGACCAGGAGCTTGGGTTCAGATATAACACTAAGCTAAACCATGGTTGAGCTCTGAGTAGCCCAGTGGCAGCAGGACTGAGGAGGAGCTACGTGGCAATGAGTTTTCCAGAGAGTATCCACACACTTGTGTGTCCATGCTTAACCATAGTTTTGTTTAGCATTACATGTGAACTAGAACACACTTGATTGGCTAAGGTAGTGAGGCAGTGGTTTGGTCTATAATAGAAAATCTCTGATCTCCTACCCACTTTTTATTTATTGGTCTCTGCTATCTCTGTATAAGGATTTACTCACTTTCTGTGGGGCCTATGATGTGGAGCTACTGTGCTGCCATACCATACTTGTTCTGCAGTCTTTTTAAATAATTGTTTGGCATTTAGTGTTAGGATACAAAGGTGTTGAAACTGTTAACATATATTGTCACAGTTTGAGTTGGGATGGGGGGGGCAAGGTTGAAATTTCCACTTGAAAATTAATTATGTTTTAGGATTAATTTCATGCCAAAGATTTTATTGTCCAGGCACAGTGTATAAAAAATTTTCCCCTCTTGCACAGGGTTACAGAACAGGCTATGCTTATCGACAGCCTCTTGTGAGGGAGAAGCCCAGGCACAAGAGTGATGTTGAGATCCCAGCCACCGTGACTGCCTTTTCCTTTGATGACGATTCAGTTCCAATTTCCCCTCTCAAATTCCTAGCACAAAAGCAGCAGCGGGAGAAGACAAGATGGTTGAATTCTCCAAATACATATTTGAAAGTAGATGTTCCTGAAGAATCCCGGAATGGAGAAACAAGTCCCCGGACTAAAACCACAGTAAGCAGCTCCCTAGTGATGGGGACAGAATATACCAAAAGGGGTGGGGTGGGAATAGGCCCATACAGTGACCTGTATGATAGAAGTTATGATTCTGTGGTGGATTCCATGAATGCGCTACAACTTTGAAAGAGCCAGCCTACTTTGAGAAACAAGGAAGTGCAGATGGCATATTTTGACAGCAGTTCTGTCAATAATCAGACGGGCAAATGTTGTCTCCATCTTCAAAAAGAGGAACCCTTCCAGTTCTATGATTCTGTGTTGTGGTAAAAATAATAGTATTCTTGTGCACTGTCCCAGATATGGCATTTTATTATCTTCAATTCCTTGCCAAGTTCAAGGTGCTGGTTTTGATGCATAAAGCCCTATATAATTGGAGACCAGGATACATGAAAGATGGTCTTAACCCTGTGCTCTGCAGGTGAAGGCCTCCTGCAGAAACCATTATCACTGGATCTCCATCCTGCACAATGCAGGAATTAGGCCTTTAGTGTGACAGCACCTACACCTTTTGGAATTCCCTCCCTGTGAATATTGGACAGAAGCCATCTCTGCTGTGTTTTTAGCCCCTGCTTGAAGACTTGCTTTCTTCAGCGAGCCTTCCCCAGTCTGCATCCGTATTGGATTTGTTTAAAAAAGTTGTTTTCGTTTTTTCCAACCCTGGGGTCCTTGGGAGGAAAGACAGGATATAAATTTAATAAAATGAATAAATAAAATGAATAATTTCCAGAGCACATGTATGAAAAATAAGTATTATGCAAGGCATCCGACCACAACATAAATTCAACTTTAAAAGATCAGCTCCACCCAGTGGTGGCTTAACAAATGCAACAATGCCTTGTAGTTTCTATCAGCAATTTTCATTATGAGAAGTCCTGCCTGAAAGGAACGATAAAAATACCTAGTTAGGAGGGATAGTTATCCAGGTAATTAAAAAACACAGTGGATGTTCAGTCCTTCATCATAGTATTTTTGGCAGTGGAAGTACTGTAGCAAGTATCCTTGCTACGTCAGTATTCAAATGTCGGTCCTTTTCAGGTACTTAATTAAAAATACCTAAATTCTATTCAAGCTAAAGGACCATTACACATATTAATATCCTTATGAAATGATATACTGAAAAGCTAAGTGGCATGGCAATGTATTATTATTAGGTCACTTGGATAATTTAATATAAACCCCATTGTCCTGAAATGTCCCCTAGCCTTTACCAGCTACTAAATTGCAATATCCTCGCTTCCAATAACATTCTTCTTTATTTTTACTTTTCTTTCCAAGTGGATAAAAGCTGAAGATTCATCTAAGCTTAGTGGAGGAACTCCAATCAAAATTGAAGATCCAAACCAGTTTGTTCCGATGAATACAAATCCAAGTGATGTACTGGAAAAGAGGAATAAGGTAAGGCAAGGCAAGGCAGGTTTCTTGAAGACAAGCTTATTTGCTTCTTGAAAATAATCAGTACCTAACTTACTCTGCTTGTTTGAGAAGCATTAAAAACTGTTCAGTAACATCTAAAATATAATACAATATTACTGGTAGCTTAAAAGTAGCTTTAAGTGCAACAGGAACTTGCTAAAATTGTCCTTAGTTTGGTTCTGAAAAATTGCTTTTAAATGCTCATCGAAAACCATATTTTGATCAGAAGAAAATTGTTTAAGATGGAATTTTCTTCTGTGCTATTTTTAACATTACACTATTTGGGAGATTCCTTCTTTTTTAGTTTTTAGAAAGAGCTAGCTGTTTCCACAAGAAATAGCCTGCTGTGGTAGCCAGAAACCTCACGCTCTTCTGCCTGCTTGTTTCCCAGTGAGCCAATGTATTTAACAATGGCAATGAGGAATAATGACAAGAGGCTCTTTGTAAATGCAGACTGTTGGCTGCTTTCACTCCCCAATTCATTTTTCTATTTTCATACTCATTTAAGCTCCACCCTGGGAAATTATTGTCCTGCCAGATACAAAATGTTTCGTGCAGAAGTTCTGGGAATTTCTTACTTCACATCTGCTTGTAATCAAAAGAGTTTGCCACTATCTTGAGCAAGTCAACTTAGTTCAGAAGAGATCACTCTTTCTTGGAAAAGATCAGTATGGCAGTGTCACTCAGACATTGGCTTAGAAAAGAATTATCTGTTCTAGGCATGCAACTTTCTCTGGCAAACTTGAGGTAGAGGAGTGTCAAAGTGGGAAGCTATGTTTCAGTTAACTTTCATTGTGTCCCTAGTTGTGCACTGTGGAGCTGTATTGTCAGTGCAGCTTGGTGCAACAGGAGATAGAGAATCATTACAGAGGTTCTATCTCGATTTACACGTACTCTACTGACAACATAATCAGCAGCATTGCAGTTCACAGAGGAGGAGAAATAACGTTAGACTACAGCAGTGCTGAGGCTTGACGTTGAAGCTGGGTCATAATAGATATTCTGGAACTAAAGAAGAGCAGACTGATAATTTTCCAGCTAAGAGAAAATTCAACACTGTAAATGTATATGTATTGCCTGAGCACTCCCTGCTTTTTAATCAAACTTGCTACTCTTGATTCCTAAATCTAACTACTGTATGTAGAAAGGAAGACTAAAACACCAGGTTAATAATGGCATACAATTTGGATATAGATAATATTTCATGTGTGTTGAAGCAAAAATGTAAATACACTTGACATTGTCATTTTCTAAAATGACTTTGTAACCATTTTAGAGCAGATTGACTAGAATGAAAACAAATAACAATAAAGTACTAGATTAACTATAGTATTTGTTTTCTGTGACCCATATGAAGTTTGAGATTCTTGATACTTCAGTGTGTTTGTGAAAAGGCTTTTCAAAACCCTTCTGCTTTCCCCCCTTCCAGATTCGGGAGCAAAATCGGTATGACTTAAAAACTGCAGGTCCACAGTCTCAGTTGCTTGCTGGAATTGTAGTGGATAAAAAGCCCAGTGCTGTAAGTGTTACCCATTGTCTGAGTTAAGCATATAACATCTAAAGCAGGCTTTCTCAACCTTGGCCCTCCAGATGTTTTGAGACTACAGTTCCCATCATCCCTGACCACTGGTCCTGCTAGCTAGGGATCATGGGAGTTGTAGGCCAAAAACATCTGGAGGGCTGAGGTTGAGGAAGCCTGATCTAAAGCATGTTCAGCATTTAGTCACACCACATTTTATATGATTCTCTCCTTGCTTTTGTAATACTCTTCATACAAAGTAGAAGCAGGTTTTAAAGCCATGAGTCCTATTTAAAATATTTGTAAAGAGTTTTTTAGAGAAGCAATAATTTATGTTATGTGATTTTTCACTGAAGATAGGATAGTTCCCCTGTTTTCATCTTAACTATAATACATACATGTATTATGAGATCAGGTACACAACTGCTATGGAATTTGTAGGATTCTTTAAAAAACAACACTGGCCATCTTTAAAGTTTGTTTTGACTAAAACCTGGTATTGATTAAAGACCCTTTCTGTAAGTTCACTAACCTAGTAATTGAAGCAATTACCGTATATTTTTGTCTATAAGATGCCCCCTAATTTTGGGGACTCCATTTTAAGAAAATGGGGGGAGATGTATAAGACACCCCCAAATTTTTGACATTATTTTTTAGGGGGGAAACCTAGTCTTATACACAGAAAAATACAGTAGCTCAGTTGGTAGAGTGTGAGACTCTTGATCTCAGGGCCATGGGTTTGAGCCCCATGTTGGGCAAAATATTCCTGCATTGCAGGGAGTTGGACTAGACGACCCTCATGGTCCCATCCAACTTACAATTCTATGTTCTGCTGATGGTTTTTGAAAATGCTGCACCCCTTTCAGATTCTTACTTTGAAGGATCCTATCAACAGCAATAGGCTCATTTGTAATGGTTTAATGTGCTTGTTTTTTGTATTGCCTTTCTTCCCTTTATTTTATTTTATTTTTTTCTTCCAGCCAATGCAGTTTGAAGAAGATGAGCATGCCCCACCAGCCCCTCCCAACCCATTCAGTCATCTCACTGAAAAGGAACTGGAAGAGTACAAGCGGACAATCGAACGCAAGCAACAAGGAGTAGATGGTGAGTGTTCTGATAAACTGGTGATGGAAAATATTCAGGTAAAGATTTAGTGAAGTTTAAAATGATTTTAAAATTTTAAACTAAGAGCCATTACATTAAATAATAACAATGGCAGCTTCAATAACTCCACTTTTTAAAGGCCTGAATCTCTTCTGGCAAGAATTTATCTCTCACAACTTCCTTCTCTGTAGTGCTATGCTGTGTTATGACCAGTAAAATATTGAATGTTATGCTGCCCCTTTGAATCTACTTGGATCAATAGATATTAAAACATGAAATGAATCAATGTGATTTGTAGTTCTAAGGGAATCTAATCTTGACTTGATCAGGGGTCACTCCATTCCATGGAGCCAATCCACGCATGCTCAGTAGTATTGAAAGCCATAGAGAGATCAAGAAGCAGAAGCAAGATTGCACTCCCCTTGTCTTACCGTAAAGGCATCCATCAGGGTGGCCAAAGACAACTCAGTCCCATGGCCAAGCCTGAACCCAGATTGGAATGAATGTAAATAATCTGTCCTCCAAGAATGCTTGCAGTTTCCCAGCCACTGCACTCTCAACCACCTTCCCCAAGGAGGAGAGTATTTACAGCTGGCCAATAGTTGTTCCAATCCAAGGGGGCCAGGGCAGTTTCTTTAGGACTGGCCAGTCATCTTTTTTCACCCTTCACCACCAAACCCTTTGAACATGCTATTTTACTAGGGTTGCCATATTTCAAAAAGTAAAAACCAGGACACCCCAAAAGTTGTTGAGCTTTTCTCAGAATTGTCTAAGATCCTCCAGAAAGTGCCACCTTTCAGAAATTCCCCCTGGATGTCAATTCCACCTTTGAAATCCTGGTAATGTCTAGAAAAATCCAGACATATGGCAGCCCTAATTTTACTCTCACTGCTTCTAATAGTCTTGGGTAAATTTTTAAACTGGACACTTGTTAAATTTCATAGTCCTATAAAGGGCTTATATGGAAAGGAAGGATGGCTTCTGTTACATAGTTGTATTGCTTTCTCATGTTGCTGTTATAAGTGCATGTCGGCATCTGAAAACAAAGGATTGTGTCCTTGCCTTAGAAATTAGTATCAGGACAATAGTACAATCAGCAGGGTAAAAGGTAAGTATCTTTGAATCATAAGAAAAAACAGTCTGACAGTAGTATTTTCTCTTGTCTTCAATCTTGATATTATTGCTAGCAAACTTCTAACTTGCCCATTTCTTATTTTTGAAAGCATAAAGATTCAAAGGTAAAAATATTGCATTACAACAAACTTTTCCACCCATCTTCATTCAAAGCATCTGATAAGGAACTTTAATTGCTAATTTGCTGTTGTCTAACACTAGCATTTTCAGCACTAACGTTGCATAGTTTGTTCTGTCTATTTTGTATAGTAACCAACATATGTTTGCATGGAATACTTCTAAATAATTGGGACCATCTAGAGTGTGTTATAATCTACTAAGTTTGGGTTACTAATAGGATGAAATTAGTATAATTATATGTGTTAACATTAGTATAATCAGGTCAGTACTAGTGAAGTTGCTTGTGTTTTGTATGCACTAACGTACACTGATCTCCTTGCATTTATTTCATTTTGGCATGGCTTTTACTAACTCAAGCTCTTGTCCTACAGATGCTGATCAGGAATTATTCTCAGATGACGGGTCATCTGTTTCACAAATTAATTCTCATACTCAGTCCCCACAAAATGTCCCTGAAAAAGTAGAAGGTATACAATGTAATGTCCTATGCAGTATCGTGAGCCTGTTAGACCTTTCCTTGCCAATTGCTTTTAATTACTTAGATCAGGAAAGGAAAATATAGCCATCTTGCCAATATGTGAAGACTATGATTTATGTTCTTGAGCTACATCTTTTAAGAATCCTTCTGGATTTATCAGAAGTTTAAATCCAATATCTTCTCTCTAAATAGGGTAGGTTTACCTATAATCTCTGGGACGCAGGTGGCGCTGTGGGTTAAAGCCTCAGCGCCTAGGGCTTGCCGATCGAAAGGTCGGCGGTTCGAATCCCTGCGGCGGGGTGCGCTCCCGCTGCTCAGTCCCAGCGCCTGCCAACCTAGCAGTTCGAAAGCACCTCCGGGTGCAAGTAGATAAATAGGGACCGCTTACCAGCAGGAAGGTAAACGGCGTTTCCGTGTGCAGCTCTGGCTCGCCAGAGCAGCGATGTCACGCTGGCCACGTGACCCGGAAGTGTCTCCGGACAGCGCTGGCCCCCGGCCTCTTAAGTGAGATGGGCGCACAACCCCAGAGTCTGGCAAGACTGGCCCGTATGGGCAGGGGTACCTTTACCTTTACCTATTATCTCATTCATTCTTCAGAACAGGTCACTTAGAGACAGTTTCAACGTCATGTTGATCTCCTGTTCCTGCAACAATTTGTGTTCGTATCTGTCAGGGACTCAGCGGGAGCGCAGGGAGGAGAGGAGATGGAAAGCGAGGGGGAGCAATCCGAGGGCAGCGTAGGAGAATATGACAGCAGCCCGATAGATTCCATGAGCCTCTCCAGCGAATCGGAAGATTCACAGAAGGGGGCGCCGATGGGCAGGGCAAGGGGCGACCCAAGGGGGACACCCCAGAAGCAAGGGGCCAGCGGGGACTCCCAGAGCAGCAGTTGGAAATCAGGAACAGCTTCCCCACCAGAGCGTAGTGGGGGGGGGGAGTCCCAGGTGTCAGAGCCCACATATGCACCACCAGCGAGAGAAGAGGAGTCAGGGTTGACCACGCCTCCATCGGAGAGCGAGTTAACGGTTAAGAGGAAAGTTGCAGGCTGGGCGCGCGCGCTAAGTTCAAAGGTACAGGCGAGCGGCACAGAAGGTAGCCCGGATAGGGAACCAGGTCCTAAAGCCCGCCGGAAGGAGGGGCAAGAATCGTCAGGGTCAGCGTCAGAGGAGTCCAGGAAGGATGAGACCCTAGCGGGCAGGAGGGCCCAGAGGAGAAAGGAACTTAGGAAGAGGTGGAGCAAAGCGAGAGTCTTAAACTGGTGTGCAGGGGGAGGAGACTCAGACAGGACTTCGCCGGTCTAAGGTCGGGACGTAGAGCTGCACGCTGCGGCTTTAAAATGGAGACTGAATCTCAATAAAGACTTTTGTACATAACTACAGCCTAGCGTTGGTCCTCTGTGAGCTGGGACCTGGAGGCAGCTCTGACAGTATCATTTGGAGAAAGCACTCGCATTTCTTTCCCAGGATTATATGTGTGCATTGGCTCATAATACAAGGCTAACATAACAGTCTATGATTTTGCTCTGTTGGAATTGCCACTGCATCACATTCTGTTCAGATATACTGTCTGTAAGTGTCCAGTTGTGACTAGGACGAAGCTGAAAACCTTGATTCCACACATCCTACAATTAAAATAGCTAATGAGTTACATGCTGGCTTGTTTGTTCAAATAAAACGTGGGGCAAGAGGAAAACACCGCTTTGTAGATTATTTTGCCTGGGAAAGTGGGATATAAATACCTAAACAAAAACAAGATACTAGTAGAGGAAGGAGGGGAGCTTTACTAGTTATTCTCTCAGTGTCCTGATATGCTGCTTGCATTTTAGATCTGTGCAGAATTGCTGCATAACCATCAGTATAACAAAGAGTAAAATGCCTCCGTTTGCTTTCTCTATTTTTTTACAGAAAATGATGATTACCAACAGGATGCTAACCTCGTCTCTCTGGAGATGCCGGCTGTTGTAATGAATGGCAAAGAAGATTCACATGATGTGGACGAGGATCTTGCACACAGAGTCAGCCAGTTAACCACTAGTACTGTAGAGAATGTGGAGATCACCATTAAGGCCTCTGAAAAAATTGAGGAGACCCTTTCCCCCGAGGGCTCTCCTTCGAAATCACCATCAAAGAAGAAGAAGAAGTTCCGTACTCCATCTTTCCTAAAAAAGAACAAAAAGAAGGAGAAGGTGGAAGCCTGAGTGCAGTTCATTCCGAGGCTACATTGCACATTTCAAACCCATGTTTTAGTTCACGTTTTAGTCACGTTAGGTAGGGTTGTGCAGAAAAATGGGCCTTAACCTAAAAGCAGAACTGGAAAATAAAATTAAATAGAAACAATGTTATGTTAATGAAGCAAAGAATTCATCTCTTAATTAGTTGGTGTAAGAATTACTATGAGGGTTTGAAATACTTAATAGGTCCACCACAAACTAACACTGGCAGGTGTTCCAATATAGCACTATTGTAATTTCAAATACCCTTATGGTTACACATGGAGAGTTTTCTCAATTAGTAGACCTTCAGCACAGTGTCACTAAGGTAGCTGTTGAGTTATCAGATAATGTTGGTTTTTTTAATCTACTGCCTCACTCTGTAATTGGATGATACTTCTTAGTATTGTGATTTTGACCATAGCAGTTGTTTTACCCCTGCCTCATAGGGTGCTGTTCACCTCACCTTTTCAACCATAGGTCATTTATGATACACTGGCACATAATATTAAGAGGGGAAAACTGTAAAAGGAATTGCATTTGGAATTTTACAGACTCTGTAAAAATTGCATTCATCGATAATAACTTTTGCCAAATACTTCATTTTAGTAAGATATAATTTTTGAAAACTTTTTTTATTCTATCAGTTGGGGGGGGGCAGGGAGAAAGCCCTTATTTTTCAATAAAGGGGATTTTATACGCTTAACATTGATAACTTAGTTTAACTATGGCAAAACAGAAAAAGAATTTTATACGTTGAAATTTTTGTATACCACTCAGTATAAAGTATTATAGGCATGTAAACCAAGCATTTAACAATAGAATGTATTTAAGGATGCTTGGTGTAGAGTATACTTAAATATAATTCAGGAATCCAGAACCTCTGATTATTGGGTGTTGAAAGCGTATAAACTTAACTGGATTCAGGTTTAAATCTTACTGTATTTTTTTCCTCATGGTATTGCTGTTGAATGAAGAAAAATAAACTTGCTAACATATGGCCTATCCAGGAGATCAGTTCCAAGTATGTCCCTTAGCCATTCTGCGTTACTTCTGCAGCATGTCCAACTAAATTCTCAGAGCAAAGTCTTGAGGACTTACTTGTTGGTCAAGATAAAGCCACAAGGGGTTTCTTTTCCTCTTTGCCTTGAGACACTCAGTTGCAAGTCCTCTGTGAGCTCCCTCTTTGCAGATATAGAGTGCTGGTACCATGCTGACAGAATGTCAAGGCCATCGGGTGAAGAGTGTAAAACTCATGCAGCTACATTCCGGGAGCACTCCAGTGGCAAAGATTGCTTGTTCGAGTGAACATTGCCACCCAGGTGCAGGAAAATGCAAAATGCCCATGGCAAAAGTGCTTCCACAAGGGATGGAGTCTAGATTTTATGCAACAGCTTAGAAGCAACTGCATCTACGTTGCACTATCAACTGATCCTCTGGAAAAGCCCACAACCAAATGAAGGAGACAAAAACCGAAAAAGGGAAAGTGAAATGGGAAGAATAAGGGGTTGGAGGTAAAGAGAATAGTAGCTTGTGGATTATTTTTCATAAAATATATGGTATGGATTTGGGGGTATTTTTTATTAAATTAATGGAACAGCCGTTTCATATAAAATGTATAGGCTTTCATATGGAGTGCCACACGTTCTCCCCTTGCTATCATTGATTTTAATGGGATAATTTTAATCTGAGTTTTGCCTTCTCAAGGAATCTTAGATCCAATTAGTCAAGCGCTATAGGCGCTGATCCTGCCACTTGCTCCTTTTTGCTGGTAGCTTTATTTTGCTTTGAAACTTCAGAAAGAAAAATTCAAACCTGTAAATACACGCTAAACATGGAAATTTGCCTAGGGCCTTTAAACTAGCCTTTGTTCATCAGTAGCCACAAGAGCAAATACACCTCAAATATCAATGTGACTCCCAGATTGCCAGTTGAAATATATACCGTATATAGATTGTTAAAATATGGCTGGGTTGTGGTTTGGCATGAAAAAAAATTGACTATAGCATGTTGCAGGGCTGGTTAGCTTTGACTGTGTAAGTGTGAAAATGCAGCGCTGGAGTGACTCTGGAAACGATATTCTAGATATCTCAAAATACTGGAATCAGTGTGTTCTTTTTAAAAAAATAGTGGAAATCTATAAGTTGCTTAACTTTGTTTATGTTCTACATTTTTGTGTTGTATTACAACATATGTAGAAACAGTAACCTGTGAACTATGCTTTTCATAACTTTTAAAAAATATATCTAAATGAATGCAATGTGCATAAATATTTTTTAAAAAATGCAACCGTGAACTATTTGCACCTTTTTTTTGCTAATGCCTCTATTTACTTGCTTTGGCATAAAGAATGAGCCAGCCAACTCTGTGTCCTGTGGAAAAAAATATATAAATGTTGTTGGAAATTGCTCATAGATGTAATGCTAATTAATGTTAAATCACAAATAAACAGTATTTTAAATAGATGGATTTTGGAAACTAACTTATTCACAGCATTTCTCAGCCTGCATAACCTGTAGGCTTAAAGCAATCATGTGTAGCAGAAGAACAGGAGCTGTATAGTTTAAGAATAATAACTTCTATTTGAAAATAGAAAATGAACTCCAAAATTACCATATGGCAAACACAAATATGTGATTTTTTCTCTACTGAGTTTTATCCTCAGAAGGTCTAGAACTCTGTAATCACATAATATACACGGTTGTTAGGCTAGAGTATTATAAATGCATATCCCTAGTCGTGTTTGTAGACTTCTACTTGTCCATAGAGAAACTTTAAAAAATTAGGCAGTGTCTGAAACAAGGAGACTGTTGCAATATGACTTCTACATTCGTAGCAACTGATCCACAATTGCTTCTGCTTGTTTGTGTATACACTCTCAACAGACATTAACCATTCAGAGCAGTGTATACTGTCAATGTCATAATTATTACTGTGATTTAGTCCTGTGTACGCAGTGCAAGGCTATACTTCTTGTTGTTGTTTGGTCGTGTCCACTTCTTCGTGACCCCATGGACCAGATCACGCCAGGCACTCCTGTCTTCCACTGCCTCCCGCAGTTTGGTCAAACTCATGCTGGTAGCTTCGAGAACACTGTCCAACCATCTCGTCCTCTGTTGTCCCCTTCTCCTTGTGCCCTCAATCTTTCCCAACATCAGGGTCTTTTCCAGGGAGTCTTCTCTTCTCATGAGGTGGCCAAGTATTGGAGCCTCAGCTTCACGATCTGTCCTTCCAGTGAGCACTCAGGGCTGATTTACTTAAGAATGGATAGGTTTGATCTTCTTGCAGTCCATGGGACTCTAGTATAGCAAGGCTATACTACCAATGTCCATTAGGTGGCATCTGCTCCCTTTCGCATTTTTGTGTGTATGTGGAATTAATCCCTTGAAAGACAATTAGCAAGCTGCTTTCAAAGAAAGTATTTTGGTGGAGGCTCTGTGGGCATTATTCCAGCTGCACTTCAAACAGATGAAAGGGAACAGCTGGCTTTTTTGGACATCTATGTTTATCAGCTCAGTTGGAAACCCAGAAATGGAATGTTTATCTCAGAGGATTTCCCCCACTTCCCACACACATGTACACATTTTCCTTAAAATCTTTTAAGAATATTATGCTTGCTTTTGCAAACTGTATTGGGTACCAGAATATATCTTTTTTTAGAATGTTATACTCGAGTAGATTATGGAGCTATCACATATAACAAGGCAGATTTATTCTCCATTTTAGGACCGCTTCAATACAAAGTTCTTGGGTGGAGACACTAACTGAATTTTTTAATGTAGAATCTGCATAAAATACATGCCCCTGAAAGTGCATGTAGTACACACTTGCTGGGCAGCCCTTTGCAGTGGATACTTGCGAGCACATATACATTGGGTGAACATGCCTGTATATACATGCTCACAGCAAATGATGTGATGTTACGTGATTATAAACTGCTTTGAAATCAAATTCACATGGAGCAGCATGTAAATCTTAGAGCTAACTATGCAAATCACACATTTTAGATTTACATACAGGTTCCACATCAAACAGTTAAGCAAAGCATTTTAGGTCAGGGTGTTTAAAACAAATGGGAGCAGAATGGAGCTGAATATTGAGAGTGCTATAGACTATCTTTTAAGAGGCAGCATAACCTAGATCAAAACATTCCTATACATTGCCATAACATGAAATAAAGAATTGCAGGATTATTGATATTATAATGTATGCCAAGTAGAAGGATCCGTCATACTGGGACAGTTTAAAACAAAAGACTGCCCAGAACCCTATGACTCTTTACTTCTTTTTTGTTTTATTTAGATACTCCATTTATTGTATACATCATCACATAATATTAAAGCCTCTTTAAAAAATCAACAGTCCTCTTTCTGAAGACATCTTTACAGTGGTACCTCGGGTTACATACGCTTCAGGTTACATACGCTTCAGGTTACAGACTCTGCTAACCCAGAAATGGTACCTTGGGTTAAGAACTTTGCTTCAGGGTGAGAACAGAAATCGTGCTCCGGCGGCGCAGCAGCAGCGTGAGGCCCCATTAGCTAAAGTAGTGCTTCAGGTTAAGAACAGTTTCAGGTTAAAACGGACCTCCGGAACAAACTAAGTACGTAACCTGAGGTACCACTGTAGTATGATGTAAGTTTGGATCCATTCATGGAAACAAATGGATAGTGTTTGGTATCCTTAAGTCTCTTCCCATCCCACCCCCCAAAACAGGCATAGGTAAACTCGGCCCTCCAGATGTTTTGGGACTACAACTCCCATCATCCCTAGCTAACAGGACCAGTGGTCAGGGATGATGAGAACTGTAGTCTCAAAACATCTGGAGGGTTGAGTTTGCCTATGCCTGCCCCAAAACTTACTGTGGTCTGAAGTTTCATGGGCCAGCATTCACCTAAGTGGGACTGCACCATTCCATGCTCAACTTTCAGTTCTTCCCACAGATGCGTTTGAGATGGGTGTTGTGCGTCTTGCAGAGATCAGCTGCATTGAATGACCAGATCTGGTTGCTCAATGCTGCCTCCTTGCAACTTTCTCAGAAAAACTCAAGATGGCTCTTCTGCGATGACACCATTTGCCTCAGCTTCGAACAAGATTTCTTATTTTTCTGCTTTGATGACCTATAAAGAAGAGTTGTGTGCAACTCAAAGGCTTACATTAACACTTCATATGCTCTGTAGAGCCGACATAACTACTAATGGTTCTACTCACAAGGTTCAGACCTAGTTCACACATAATGCTAGTCTATGGCTTATTAGACCATGGCTTAGTGTTAAGTGTGAACCCTGTCCAGTGACTTAGCTAGGATTTCTGTACTGAAAACACGCTCTGAAGCCTTTTTTTTTTTTTTTTTTTTTTGCTTTTTTAATGGCTTGGTGCTATGTGTGAACCCATCACCCTTCCTTAAGCACAAGATAATTTCTGCATGGTTAAAAAAATCATGGCTTAGAGTTATATGTCAACCAGGCCAACGTGTGTGTAAACATCAGATGAATGTAAAAATCTAGCGACTGAAAACTTTGCACAGCTTCTGTCTGTGAGCCTCTCACTCCACCTCCACTCCCAGCTTGTTCTCTGGAGGCACAGAATTCGATGGATCTGAATGTTCTGAAATTGCAGGATGAAAAGAATTGACTAGTCAGTGTTGAATTGGTTCCCCCTGCCTTTTTTGGACTAGATTCAGACTATGTCATACTGTTGCCCTGCAGATGTTGTTGGTCTGCCAACTACCCCCAGTGGCCAGGGCTGGTTGTAGTCCCAAGAACCTGAAAAATCATCTCACCTCTTACATACCCAGTCGATAACTTTGTAGGTGAGGGCCTCCTGCAAATAACTTATCAGGTGGTCCATTCTGCACAGTATAGGAATCGGGCCTTTGTTATGGCACCTCTCCTTAAATGTTAGACAGGCACCATCTCCGTTGTATTTTTGTCACCTGCATTAGTATTGGAATTGTTTTAAAGTGGGTTTATTGTTGTACAGTCGTACCTCGGGTTAAGTACTTAATTCGTTTCGGAGGTCTGTACTTAACCTGAAGCTGTTCTTAACATGAAGCACCACTAGCTAATGGGGCCTCCTGCTGCTGCCACGCCACCGCAGCACGATTTCTGTTCTCATCCTGAAGCAAAGTTCTTAACCCAAGGTACTATTTCTGGGTTAGCGGAGTCTGTAACCTGAAGCGTATGTAACCTGAAGCGTATGTAACCCGAGGTACCACTGTATTGCTTATTTGCTGCCCTGCGCTCCTTTTGAGAGGAGGAATGGGATATACATTTTATTATTAATACTACTACTACTACTACTACTACTAATAATAATAATAATAATAATAAATAGCTAGAGGGACAGGTTAGTCACCCCTGCTTTAGTCCCATTCAAATCAAGTGGATAAGGTACTGATGATAAACAGTGGCTAACACAGGCTTCGTACACATTACCAACTTCAAATTCAACTACACTGTTCTTTTTCTTGACACTAATCCAAGCTGATGGAGGGCGGGGACACATCAAAATGCAGTATTTCGTAAGAAATGACACAATAGATACAGATTGTGGCTAACGTGTGAACACTCTTTCTACCCACCTGTGGGTGTGCACCGGATGCAGAACAAACAGAAGTAGACACAGTCATAGTTTTTGGATCCAAGTTTATCTGCTCCTACACTCTTTATTGGGACACGGGTGGTGCTGTGGGTTAAACCACAGAGTCTAGGGCTTGCCGATCAGAAAGTCGGCAGTTCAAATCCCTGTGACGGGGTGAGCTCCCGTTGCTCGGTCCCTGCTCCTGCCAACCTAGCAGTTCGAAAGCACGTGAAAGTGCAAGTAGATAAATAGGAACCGCTCCGGCGGGAAGGTAAACGGCATTTCCGTGCACTGCTCTAGTTTGCCAGAAGCAGCTTAGTCATGCTGGCCACATGGCCCGGAAGCTGTACGCCAGCTCCCTTGGCCAATAAAGCGAGATGAGTGCTGCAACCCCAGAGTCGTCCATGACTGGACCTAATGGTCAGGGGTCCCTTTACCTTTAGCTTTACACTCTTTATTCCCCACCCCCAGCTTCTGTCTGGTGAAAAATAAGTTGATATGTTAACCAAGCAGGACACGGTAGTAGCCAAGCATGCTCCCTCTGTGTGGGAAAGAGAAGATTGGATGCAGCCAGGTGCCACTTGTTGAAGAAGGAAATGTTAGAAAATAGGCAACCTGTTGAAATGTATAGAACACATATCTTACAGATGTTGATGTATCTATTGGTCTAGTTTTTAAAATTAAAAAGCTTCTTCAGAATTGTGGAATCCTCAGCAAGGAATGAAAAGGAAAAATTGTGTATATAGCCTTAATGGTTTTTCCCTCCCCCCCCCCACCCTGAAAACATGGGTGAATTTGTGCAGTGAAGATTTTTGTCTCTGCTGCTGCCCTGTGAACTGTCCCAGGAAGGCTTTTTGCCAAGTTTCAGTGGGCCTCAGGCAGCAGCTTCTTGAAGTTGGAATGTTTCCCCCCCCCCCTTTTTTTGTGCACAAAAAATACCTAGAAGCTTTGTGGGTGATACCTGAAGCCAAATAGCACTCATTACCCTGACGGTTATTTATTAGCATTTATATTAAGGCTGGTGGCTGTGAACCACACATTAATAAACACCCTTTGCTATTGAATAAAAGTGAGACTTTCAGTCCTTTGGCTCTGCTGAAAAGCAGCTCAATGTGGAGAGAGCAAGCGCCAATCACATGAATCTGGTTTTGAAATAAAGTTTAAAATACAAAAAAGGAAGCCTATCCTACAACAATAACGGCTAATTAAATAATACAACCATAATGCTAATTAAAAAGGGAGATACTTTTGAATATTTTCTGTCCTCATGGGCAGCAAATAAATATTGGTGTGGTTATAGGGTGGTTGAAGGAGCAGACTGACCTTCATGGAGAACCTGAGCAGGAGAGACAAGGATTTACCATTGCATTCCACGCCCAGTCAGCTTGTACCAGCCATGACTGAGACTATACATTTCCCTTTACTCTGCATCCTATACAATCCCACTGCTGCTTTCTGAATTTATGTATGCCTTTGGCCATGATCCATATCTCTCTGTATCTATCTAGCCATTTCTTATGAAAGAAGAAGAGCCTGGTGGATCAGACCAGTGGTCCATCTAGTCCTTTTTCTAATGGTGGCCAACCACATGCCTGTGGCTTAGACTCCTTAAGGCCTTGGATCTACCGGTAGCCCCACCCTGAATGACCCCATTGAGGGCTTCCCTCTTGCTTCCTCTGCTGGCATTCTCTGTCTGCTGGCCATCAGAGAGGCAACAATGCACCTTTCTACTACCTGCCCCTCTGCACTCAGCCATCAACAGGGTAAGTGGGTAGGATCGTACTCAAAAATAGCCTGAAGAGAAGCTTGAGGGAGTGAAAGTCATTTTGTTGCTGTTAGATGTGTGTCAAATACACTGCGAGGACAGCAGTTGACGTGGGGTAGGGAAGCCACCTGCTTTGCAGAAAGCCAGAAGTATCACCCACTCTTTTCTTCCCACCCTTGTTCACAGCATTGCAGCAGTGAGTATAAAATCAGCTTCCCAAACAGCCTTCTGTTGGGCCAAACTAATCATGATTTCCACTGTGTGAAAATTAAGTTTGTGAGTGAGAGTCGATGAACAAGACAAAGGCTCCTTAGATCATGGATGGGGTACCTGTGGCCATCATCCCTGACCACTGGCCATGCTGCCTGGGGCTGAAAGACTGGAGGGCCACAGCTTCAGATACCAGGTGCCTAACTGTGAAGGAAGACAAGAGGATGGTTATCTTGTCAGTATCCCATTCAACCAGGAGAATTTACATTGATCCCAGCTGTTTTCAGTTGCACCCTGGCCAGTGAACATTTTTTGGGGGGAATGAATGCTGGAGTCAAACAAAAGGAAGCTCTGTCTACTCAATGGTAAAAAAGGTTTTTTGTACATATTTAGAACTTCTGGATCAAAGGTTCTCTTCATTTTCTTCTATCACTGAGACCTGGTGTCTTGTTTTGGTCTTTGTTTTTCAGAGATTCACAGTTAAGGGAAAGGAACCCTTGACTTGCATTGAGTCCAATAAGACATATTTCAGAAGAAGCAGTTCAGAAGAACCATTATGTACCTAAGTCAGGGTTGAGTGAATGCTAGATTGTAGTCCAAAGTCAAAGTTCAGAGAGTCCTAGTCAAGAAGGACAAGGACTTGAAATCAAAAAGCATGCAGTCAGATTTGAGCAGATGATCAACTCCCATGAGCATTGCAAGAGGGGAAAGTCAGGGCTTGAGTTAGAGCAGGGGTCAGCAAACTTACCGCGCCTCGGGCCGGTGTCTCCAGCGCCAATCGCACAGAGTGCGGGGGAGCGTGTGCCCATACGTGTGCGCACACAGTATTTCCAGCGCACTTCCAGGTCAGAGGAGCATCAGAAATAGCTTGTGCGCATGTGCACAGGGCCTCCTCCGCCCTGGATGTGCACCAGAAATAACGTGCATGCGCACAAGCCATTTCTGGTGCTCCCCCGACCTGGAAGTGGGCAGCCGCTGGTAAGAGCGGGGGGTGGCAGGGGTTGCTGCGGGCCGGATAAACGGGTCCCTCGGGCCTTATCTGGCTCGCAGGCCTTAGTTTGGGGACCCCTGAGTTAGAGCAAGGCAGCCCACTGAGCAGTCTGTGCAAGTCAAGAAACATGAACCCAGACATGAGCCAGCACAAGAAGAAGGTCCCAAAGTTGAAAAGAAATGAATGCCTAGCTACCTCAGCTCCAGGAAAGATGGCTGTTGTGCTCAGGTGGCTGCTTGTTTGATATAGATGCCTCTTAACAGTCTGTGAGCACATCATGCACTTGGTAAAGCTAGGTAGGTTGGTCAGTGTATGTCATATTAGGTTCCGTTATGGAAGAAAGCTGAGAAATAAATGAAATTAGCACCCAGGGCCAGTAACTAATGCAGCAGGAGATGGGAGACAGAACTCCGAGTGTGATCCTTTCTGCTTGTGTTGAGTGACTGAAGGCTTTGATGCCATGCAGTTCCTCATTCAGGATAACTTATTTATTGGCTCTCCCTTGATGTAACACTAACAAAGGGACCTTTGAAAGCATTGCACCAAAAAGGCAGTAATGGTGGGCGCAGTTTCTCCTAACTTTTAGAGTCATTTTTAACACCAAAATTTGAGGGAAGGTTTAAAGATTCACAACTCTTTGTGGATTTCTGCTACAGGGTGTCCTGAACCCCTGGCCTACCTGGTAGCAAGTCACTAAGTTCAAAGTCCAGGGGTCAATCCATGCAAAGGTCAGGAAATGAAGTCCAAGATCAATCAAAGTAGCTCATTACAGGCAGGTAGTTGTGTTGGTCTGCTGTAGTCAAAACAAAATAAAATAAATAAAATAAAATAAATCCTTCCAGTAGCACCTTAGAGACCAACTAAGTTAGTTATTGGTATGAGCTTTCGTGTGCATGCACACTTCTGTTTCAGTGCTATTGGAAGGAAATATATATATATATATATATATATCTGATTGCAGCATCTGGGCTTGATGAGGCAGATGACCCTCACCTGTTCCAAGCCTCCTCCAGCTGAGGAATCACAGCCCTCTTTCCAGAGCTAGTGAGCCCCACCTGGCCAGCCAGGGAGCTGGGCTGTGGGCTTTTGCCTGCCTCAGCCTCCAAAAGCACCCCTCCCGTTGCTCCCTACACCTCAGAGCCCTCTGTGTTTGTGGCTCTGGTGATGAGTCCTACTGCTCTGGATCCAGTGCATTGACATCCATCCTCTAGGCATCCTCTGTCACTCTGTGAGTACTTCCTTCCCCATCCCCAGCTTGCCCTGGTGTGTCCCAGTCCCGGCTACACCCCTCGCCAGGATCCTCTTCCTCCTCCCCATCGTACTGCCAGTTCAGGACCCATAGATAATAGCTACCACTACAAAGAAATGCAGAGTCTTCTACCAATGGAAGTTTGCAATTTGCTCAGTGGGGAGGAGGATTATCTTCTTAGAATAATTCCAGGTGTGTGGAGAGACGATGCGCTAGATAGAACAGAAGTGCTGAACCTGGGCAGGCTATACAATCAGAGCAGCCAGCTTCTTAGACTATGTCTTGCATGCTACATACAGTGCCAGATTCAGAGGCTGTTGCACAAGATGCCATCAGAAGGCTCTGCTCCTCCTTGCCCCTGACCTCACAACGCTAAGCCAGCTGGGGCCCTCACAAGGGAATGGCTGCTTTTTTGTTTGAGTTTATAACTTTAGTCTAACAAGTTGCCTGCCCCAGGCCTCAGGCAAGCTCTGCATGGGCCTGCCTCTAGGTAGTACACTGGTACCTCAGGTTAAGTACTTAATTCGTTCCGGAGCTCCGTTCTTAATCTGAAACTGTTCTTAACCTGAAGCACCACTTTAGCTAATGGGGCCTCCTGCTGCTGCTGCGCCACCGGAGCATGATTTCTGTTCTCATCCTGGAGCAAATTTCTTAACCAGAGGTACTATTTCTGGGTAAGCGGGGTCTGTAACCTGAAGCGTATGTAACCTGAAGCGTATGTAACCCGAGGTACCACTGTAGTAGCAAGCCAAGCCTCTCTGTCATCTGTAGCTTTTAGAGGCTGACATAGATATCTGCATGTGGAAATTCTTCCTTATCCCACTCAGTTTTTACCATGGATCGCCTTAAGTTCTATAAAAGATGAACCATGATGCAGCATAGGGAGATAGTTGTGTGGGGAGGGGGATTCCCCCCTCTACATGACACAGAAGCCCTTCAAGCTAGACCTCTTGAGTCCCAACCCAGCTTTGACTTTATAGTCTTCCTTTTCTGTGCATTATGCTGGCAGGAAGCCAAGTTTCATTTAACACAGAACTTTGATGGCATAACACAGTTAAGTAAAATGAGGTCGTGATTAGGGCTTGCACAAATGTGTCTCCCTCAGAGGCGAGCATGCAGTTGCTGAAATCAGCAGGCAGAGGCACCGTCTTAAGGTGACACTTTACCTTGGGTGCTTGACTGTCCGTCTTAAGCACAAGAAGTCTGCCCTGGCTAGATAATGCCATAGGAAAATGTATCAACTTTTATTTACTGTTCAGAACTTTTATTTTTTATTCAAAATGCTCATACTCTGGGTTTTCTTCATGATACAAGCCACCTTACAAAAATAACAAAATCCTTTGAAAACAGTGATGGACAGAAACAGCAATTAAATAACCATTAAAGCCCACTATGATAATTTAAGAAGCCAGAGTGGAAAACCAGAGTAAAATACAAGATTGATTGTAATTAATGTATGTTGCGAAGCTATAGGATCCTGTCTCTATAAAGGCCAAAAGCCTTCCAGAATACAGTGGTACCTCGGTTTTTGAACGTAATCTGTTCTAGAAGACCGTTCAAGTTCCGAAACGTTTGAAAACCGAGGCGCAAAGGGCGGTCTGCAAATTTACTGTACCTTTCCGTGTATAAGACTATGGTTTTTTTACTCTAAAATAATGTTCAAAATCTGGGCTTGTCTTATACACAGATAGTATCTCTCCCCCCCCCCCATTTTCTTAAATCAGAGTCCCCAAAAATAGGGGGCGTCTTATACATGGGGATGTCTTATAGACGGAAAAATACAGTAATTGCTACAATATGAGAACATCGCAGCTGCAGACAGTCAGCTTGTTGACATCATGTGATATGGCTAGCTGTGGGAAAGAACTTTCCCGGAAGTTCACAGGCTGTAAAAGTCTTTGTGACGTGTGTAATTTGAGACCTTCCTCTTGCGTATGTACAGGAAGTTTGTCTCACTTGCTAGATGAAGTTTGAAGTGGTCAGACATGATTTCTGTAGTGCTGTAAAGTCAGAAATAAAAGGATGTAAATAGACGTTTCTGACTATCTCCTTTCCCTGCTAGGGAAGCAGAAGGAGGGGGGGTGCATTTACCCACGCTGGGAAATGTTGCCTATCAAAATCTCCCTGGTCTGTCCGGGATGTCAGCCAGAGGAGGTTACCGGAAAACAAGCTCCGAGAGCAGTGAGAGGGGCCAGCCTCTACAGAGGGGGCTTGTTTATCAACAAAATACAGTAATTGAGAAAATTGAGCAACACTCAACAGAAGCTGTTCGACTTCCAAGGTGCTTTCAAAAATGGAAGCATTTACTTCTGGGTTTTCGGCGTTCGAGTTCCGAAACGTTAGTCAACAGAGACGTTTGAAAACCAAGGTACCACTGTAGCAAGATCTTAATACTTAATAACAAGGAGAAGGACAAGAGGAAACCTCTCTAGGTAGGGAGTTCTAAAGTCTCCCACTTGAGCCAACCAAACATGGCTTTGGAACTGATAGAACTGATACTCCATAGATGGTCTCATGGTCCCTGTTCCAGATTACCATTAGGGCTTGCCCAAGATGAGTCCTGTAGCACAGGGCAGCTAATGTGGTGGCTTCCAGAACTTGTGGGCTACAGCTGCCATCCTCCCTGGTCACTGGTCATGCTTGCTGGGGCTGAGCGGAGTTGGGGTCCACAGTATCTGGAGGGCACCAGTTTGGCTCCACCCACTACTCATGGTATGTGAAAGCTCTACGGTGGGCTTAGGAACTAGGGCACAGAAGCTTTTCAGATTTTTTTTGTCCTGCTGCCCCATCTGTCGCCGTGCCCAATAACAACTCTCTGAAAGTACCTCACAAATGGCACTCCAGAGGGGGCCATTTAAATTTCTTGAAGCATCCACTCGTATACCATTTTGCTCAGAAGAACCTTAGCTCGAGAACACAAAACATACTTTATGTGGCTCTGAAGTGCTTTGTGGGGGCAATGAATTGTGCATGCCCACACTAGGCACCCTTTGAAAGCAGCGTTAACTGCCTTGGATGGGGCATTGCAGGTCAACCAGGGCAACGTCCCATACGAGGGAACCCTCTGTTTATATGCCTCTCTGCTTCCCAAGAAGCATGTGCCAGCTCTGAGGACATGGCTGTAATTTAGAGCAGGGGGAACGTGAGCCAAATCTATGCATGCCTATGCAGAGTTTCTTGCACAAAAAGCCTTCTGTCCAAGAATACATCTTTAGCACTATTATTACTAATTATTGGTTTCCTTCTCCCCCTTTAGACTTTAAAAGGGGGGGGCTATAGGGATGGGGAAGATTATCCTTGCTTATAAATGTGTGAAAATGGCTACCAACTATGGAAAAAATGAAATAAAAGCAATTAGTAGCTGAAATGGCTGCTGGCGTAGCCACAAAAGCTTTTCAGTCAAATTGCTTCTTGGCCTAACAGTTTCTGTGGCTAACATTCAAGTCCGTTTCTTGAGGCTGGCTCATCTTTATCACACCATCCTCCTTTGGAAGAGGTTTGTTAAAATGGTCTGGAGTTTAAAGAGGATGGATTTGGTTGTCTCAGACAGTGCCTGAGCATGTCAGGTGGAACCCAGCCCTCCATTTTATTCACTGATCATAAATTAGTTGCAATGAAATTGGGAAAGTTACTACCACATTCACCCTGGTGTTACTGCGTTCTTCAGGCATCAGCCGATGGGCTCTTACTCTGGAAACATGTTTTGAAGCTTGAATCTCTGACCTAGATCTCAAAATTCCTGTGGTAACGTATGTTTTGGCACATAAACACATTTGGACTCTGCTGAGCAAGGACTTTGCTCAACTCCAGCTGGGTTTTTAAATGTTTCTTTAGCCGATAGACATCTTTTCCTGAAAAGAAATCCAGTTCCAAAATGAAGGAAAACCAATTGTACAAGCAGAAACCTTAATCTGGTCTTTATTTTGTTTTTTTCTAATTAAGAGAATTATGCATATTTAATTAGTGTAATTCTGGCAGCAGAATTGGCCTCCTGTCAAAATCTATTTATTTAGATCATTTTCTTGCCCTAAAACAAGGAATCAGGACAACCATTAGGAAACAAAGTAGCAAATCCTGGCAGTAAAAAAACAATACCATAACATAAAGGTTATCTCTTTATTTTTGTTACCTTGAACTAGAAAAAGAAAATAACTGGCCAGATGTGAAGATCTTATTAAGTGCCCATTTTGTAGATTTCATCTTGGACAAACATACTTCTATTGTTCCTGGAAAAGGGGGGATAATGGTCAAGGGATGGGCGGCAGATTTGTCTGCCCAAAAGCCCTCTCCATCAACTTCTGCTACTGGTGGAACAAAGAAGCAGGTCACTTTCAGGACTCTAAGATGGAATCCAAGCAAGTTAAACATACTTAAGTCAACTGAAATCAGCTCCATTCTACATTGTGTTGGCTGGCAAAGTAAAAAGTAGGTGTAAAAAGGATAATTCCTTGGATGACAAGATCCAAGTTTGAGGCAAATACTATTTGGTGAAAGAACAACAGCAGAGATTTTAAATCGCAAAATATACAGCAAAGTAAAGCATGGAAATAAGCATGGACCTTTACAATATGTATTTCCAAGTGAGTTCCAAAGATAATACCCTCTTCCCCCAACATAAGAAAAGACCACACATTTAGTAAGTTAAAAACTGTTTACTTACCAAATCTCCAAAGGTCAGGCTCATTTTCCATACATCAGTCAGAAAGGTTGCACAGACGGTGAAACTTCATTTAATTTCAAAGTGGTGAAGCTTCCTAAATTATTGGTATGGGAAGTCAAGAGTGACTTGTGAGAGCCAGTTATAGATAGGTAGCCGTGTTGGTCTGCCATAGTCAAAACAAAATAAAAAAATTCCTTCCAGTAGCACCTTAAAGAGGTGAGAGCCATGCAGTCTGAGCTTGGAGAAACTGGCTAGCACCTCCTCAAACACTGAGCTTCTCTGGTAGTCTGGGGGGGGGGGGGTAAACAAAGGCTTGATTACCTAGTCTCTCTCAAAGTAATCTAAGCCTGGCAGGACAGCTTACTCTATGATCTTAACTCCTTAATGCATTCGTTAGATTTAAGCATGTTGGTTATATGAGGCTGGTCATCCCACAAATTGGACTGTAGAGTTGGTCTGGTGCATGATACCTTCCTCGACCCTCATCCCATAATGCCTTCGGGTGTCTGTTCTCAAATCAATCCTTCAAAATGCAAAATGTCCATATGTTCAAATTTTCTCTTATTTTCTCTCATTTGTTTCGGCTAAGAACTCCAGGGACCCTCAGTTGTCATTTGTTAGTTTCTCCCATACTTGTTCCTGTGCTGCTCTTTTATATTAGCAGAGAAACAATGAAGGACAAAGAGGAGAGAGGAAACTTAGGCAGCAGAATACCTTGGGCCATCTCTGGCCAGAGGTTGGCCTACTTCTCACCTGTACACCTGAACCTTTTCCCAAGTGCAACAGCACCCTGCTTTTCCCGTGCCCAAAGAAACTAGAGAAAAGCCAGGCAATGCCACACACAACATCCCCCATTACAGTCACCAATAATAATTATTTTTAAAAGTTCTGCAGATGGTCTCCCTTTGCCTAGTCCCAGCACACCAATGAGATCACTCCACTGAGCAACGACGGTCCCTTTTCACCCAGACCTATGAGATCATCACCATCTCTTTGCTGCGTAAAATGATCACAATGGAGCTTTTCATGAAGCACGAAGCAGAGAGGGAGAGGAGGTCATCGAAAGCACCAAGAGGCTGGGATTCTTTTTTAAGGTCAGGGACCTTCTAAGGCTCGAGTTTCATGGCAAATGTGTTGGTGACAGAGTCCACTCACACACACACACACCACATGCCATCATTGTCATGAGGCAGCTTGCTTTTCTTTTCCAGTGTATTGAGGCCTGCTAATTGACAGTTGGTAAGCATGTCTCCAAAAGCCAGGGCCATGCGTGTGTGAGAGTTGGAAAGGAGTGCAAGGACGGTGAGGGAGGGGGGGAAATACTCTGAAGCGGCAGATGGCATTCTGCCACGTTCTCAAAGAACGGCTCGCCTGCGTGTCTAGCTGTCTGCTTGAACCTTACCACAAAGTGCAGACTGGCTGCCCAGACACTCACAGACAAAACCAGTGTGGCAGGGAGGAAGAAAGTGGGGAGGGGGAGGTTGAAGCCTCTCACAACATGGGGCTTCGCTGAGCCAGACAGAGGGGCATTGCTCCCTTACTAACCATGTGGTACGTCAGGTAGAAGTGTATTTAAGAGGACCGAGGGTAAAAAACAGCAACATACTAGTCACGGGAAACTGAGTTTGTTCTGGATGAGTTAGGAATCTGTTTTATCTTCCCTTGAGCATTATTCCCCATTGGCTTTTTAAAAAAGGTTTCCCCTTCTCTTCCCCCCACCCACCTTGCCCCTGCTGCTTACATTTACATCCCCCTTTTCATTTTCCTCACAGTAAATAAATGATGCCAAGGAGTTGCCCAGACTAGTTTTCGGCACGGCATGCATGCTAATGCCCTACACAATGGAGCAAAAGGGAGAAGATCTAGAATTTTCTGTGCCAACTGCCACAACGGGACAAGGTAGCTGAGGAGAATTCAGCTCAGCTTTATGCTGCTTTCACTTATTGGACTGAATCATAGAGTCCTAGGGAGGAGGGGTAAGGGCTCATCCACTCCTTCACTTGATCTGTATTTTGATCATATTGTATACTGATTACTTTTTCTCAGGCCCAAGAGCTTTTCTCATTATTCCATGGCTGGGCCTTGCAAAACTCTGATCTTACCTGCTGAATCAAATCTTATCAGAAACGCAGAGAATCTGAAGAGAGATTTTGCTTAGCCAAGCTTCAATTCAGCAGGTAAGATCGAATTTCTGCATGGCACAGCCACGGAACAATAAAATTATGTAATTATGTGGTTACAGTTATCACATAATACTCTACATTTGTAAGAAATGGATATTTTAGTGCGGTGGCAGCTGCACTTTGGAACTCCCTGCCTATTTTGACATCAGGCAGGTGCCTTCACTGTACTCTTTGCAACGTCTGCTAAAAACATGTTTTGCTTAGGCGAGCCTTTCCAGACCTGTAGAACATTGACATGTGTTTTAATCTGGTTTTCAGCTTATCATTGATTTTAATTATTTTGGGAAGGTACTAAATTGTTCTCTCTTTTTTGCTGATTATTTTGTTGCTTTATTCTTTTTGTATTCCACTTTGAGGTTTCTTTTACAATCAAGTGATAAATACACTTTATGAAATAAATGAAATGGATGGATGGAGGAAAACTGACACACACTAAAAACACACCAGACAATATAAAATATATTTATTCTCCATTCCACATTTAGCTCACAGTTGCATGTTCCACAGGAGATAAGTTGCCCGTGTTAAACTGCCTTCATGAATCAACCACCTCAGGTTATTCACATCAGCTAATAGCTAATAGTGGAATCAGTTCAGATATTTAGCCTTGAGTTCTCAGGTATGATTTCTTGGTAGTGACATACATACATGTGTGAATGGGGAACTCTAACACAGCAGATGGTGCCTAAATATCTGAATTGCTACAATGAACATTCCTGCAGCCCAGACATTTTTTGACCCTTTCTCCTTGCCTTTAAGTGCCTCACTTCCACCGCGGCTCCGATGTATCGTAAGAAAATAATTGCCAGGTTGAAATGTTACCTTCTCTTCCATTATTTGGTAACATAATATTACTTACACATTGTACACAAGTGTATAATCAGATCTTTGAACCTCTAATTATATTCACTTGCCATTCCGCTTCATCCTGGACTAAACCTTAGGTACCACTTTTAAAATGAAAGGAAAAGCGATGGACTAAAAAAAGCAATGCCTTTTAAAAACTAGAGTACAAAAAAAAAAATGGCAGGTTGTTAGTTTGGGTGTGTTCATAAGGAACTACAGGCACTCAACATTAGGTGGCATGTGCAGGAACAGAAGATTTTAGGCACCACACAGCCCAGGTCTGAAACCTCAGAAGAACCTGAGTCTACATGGGAAGGGGTGGCATGAAAGCTGCCAAGATTATCAATAGACTCGTGCCTCAGCGTCATGAAAATAATATAATGCCCATCATGTGACAGGAGTGCAAGTCATTAGACACACACACCCCTCTTGTGTTCTGGTGCTACCTCTGAATGGGCAACTTCAATGTTCGCTCCTTGCTTCTGATTCTTTAAGCCAGACAACCCTTCCAGTGCAGGGCAATCCTCTGACAGCCCTTTAAATAGAGAAGAGAATGTATTTATTTATTTCAGGTATATCCCACCATCCCTCCAAGGAATTCAAAGAGGCATGCAAGCTTCTCCTGTTCCTCATTTTATCCTATGAGGTTAGAAGTTTTAAAAGTGACAGGCCTAAATCCTGGGTCTCCAGGCCCTGATCCAGCACTCTAACTGTTATGTACTGAGTTGAATAGGATCCAAAATGCAGCAGTCTGATTGGTCCTAGAACAATAGGATCCAAAATGCAGCAGTCTGATTGGTCTGCAGGAGCCACCCAATCCAGCTCCAGATGGAAGTGAATCCACAATCTGATTGGCCTACAGGAGAATCCCGGAATTAGCCAATCACATGCAGCCCATTGTGTAAATAATGTATATAAAGCAGATACTTTGGGGAAACTTTCATTCCTCCTTACCACTATGAGCTGAATAAAGAGCATGAAATCCACTCTCGACTCTGAGTATATTTCACTAACCATTATACCACAGTATAATGATTCCAGGGGTACCAGGCACACTTACTAGGGTCTGTATTCCTTTTGGACAAAGTGGCACAGCAGAGACTGTGGTGTCTTTATGATACATGGTGTGTATATACACACACACTTCTTTTCGTGTTCTTTGATCAAATGAACTGCCGGGGGCGGGGGTTCAACACACCTAAGCAGGCTTTCCCAACTCTTTGCCATGTCCACCCCCATTGCCCACCCCCTCCACACACACCAGAAGTTGTGCTTGAGGTTGGGCTCTAATGGCGTGCAATCAGACACAGTCGTGCAGCGGAGGAAAAATTTGAAATATCTGTGAATATCTGTGTGCTTTCCAGAATTGCATTTCAGAGCACATACCTCAACAGGCTTTAAGAGTCTAGCAGAATTTGAGATGCATATTGCTTGTTATATATAAAAATATATTACACACACATGATGACTTTATTAATATTTAATACATTTTAAACATAAGCATATGCCTTATAAAAGTATATGCAGTGCAGGAAATAATTCCATTTCCTCTTTTTGAGTAATTATGCCAAACTTTAACCTGTTTTATAAAGCTAGGCAATGTATATAGTGATGTGAGATATTATATATATATATAAAACTATATAAATATATATCTAGTTACATATGTACTTTTATATCTATATCACACGCACATGCACACACACACACACACACACACACACACACACACATATATATATATATATATATATATATATATATATATATGACACATTCTTAGTGAGTATCGTTGAAAACCATAACTAAAAAGTTATACTTGATATACCGGTACTGAAATGTGTTTATGCATAATCTGCTCTAGTGTATGTGTGTAAAAATATGAATATGTATGTGACACAAAGTTATAATTATGTGTTTTCTGATGGTGTAGAATTATGGCCCCTTGTTAGCGTCTTGCCCATGCTCAAAAGCAAGATCGGACATTCACAGGAGCCAGCATGCATAACAGGTTAACAAAAGATATAAAATTTGCCCAGAAAAAAACCAACCTGTTCTACAAAAGAGATCAGAACCTATAATCAGGGTGTCTAATATAATCTCATCTGAGCTGCCTGTTGATCTTACTAAAAGTTAGTGGGAAAGCTCAGCAACAAGAGCACACACTTTGCTTGTAGATAGTCTCAAACTCAATCCTTTGGCTAATGTGCTGCACTTGGTTTGATGCAGGCATGGCCAAATGTGGCCCTCCAGCTGTTTGGGGACTACAGTTCCCATCATCCCTGACCACTGGTCCTATTAGCTAGGAATGATGGGAGTTGTAGTCCCAAAACAGCTGGAGGGCCACGTTTGGCCATGCCTGGTTTGATGGATGGGATCTCAACTTGTTCAGGCACGGCCAGCATCACTGAGCACCTAGCAAGTGTCAGGTGGTAGGTCAAAGGTGCTGAGCCCCACTTCCCATACTGGCATTGCTACAGCTTACCTGGGCAATGCTGGGGTGGGACGGTGGTGAGGTTGGGGCTGTGAGGATGCCCTAGCTAGAGTGCTGGATTTGCTCCACCAGCATTTCACACAGCCATGACCTTGCCACAGCCTGGTCCAGGTAAGCTGCAGCAACCATAGTGTCCGGAGGGCAGCCTTGCCCAACTTGCCACTAATGCAAGCACCAGCTGAAGCTCTCATCCCCAGTGGCAATCCCTGGCCCATATGCGAGAGACACGTCTGGTTTTGCCGCTATTGGTGCACCATGGTGTTGCTTCTCTCTGCACTCCTCCCAGCAGTCATTCCTTCTCTGGTCAACAACTGGATGATGACAACAACAAGTCAAAAGGGGCCTATTGAGAATCTCTTTCCCAAGGCTTCCAAAAACCTGTATGTGAACTACTGAGCAGCAACCTCACTTGATTAGCACATTTGTATTTATTGAGAATAAATACCATTTGGTTTTCTTACAGCAGATCCCATAGCTACTTGCTCAGAAGTAAGTCTCTGAGTTCAAAGGGGCTTACTCCCAAGTAAATGGGCCTAGGACTGCAGAGTTAACACCGAATGGGAGCATGCTTCAGACGTGGAACAATGGTAAGCAAACAAAATCAGTGACTCTCCCTCCCTTCTTTCTCCAGGCCTCCTCCCCATCTAATGGCTCATGAAAGAGGCTGAATTTAAAATGGTTTTGCTGGGCTAAGAAATCATTTCACAAAGTAGCACTTGGCTGAAAATGTGGCCACGTTTCTCTAGCCTGTAATTGAGCAAAGGTTTCATTTCCTCCCTGCTGACTGAAGCCTGTGGCTCCATGACCGGTAGAGCTGCTCAGATGACAAGTGCCACACTGACAGAATCTTTTACACTTTGCCCTTTAGACTTGCTGTGAGCATAGGTAGATGATAAGGTGGTTAAAAACGCACCTGAGCCTCATCTAGATCTGCAGTTGCCAGTAGCACAGCAGCTGTTATGGAAGATTGCCCTAAAATTGCCCACCTAGAGGCAGCCAAAGAACAGAGACCTCTATTCTGCAAAGAACTGGAAACCCACAAACGTTTACACTTGCTATTATTAAAAAAACAAAAAAACCAACCCATTGCCACCAAAATAGGGTTCAACTTGCTTGACCTGATTGCCAGTAGCCTGGCTAATTGCTATTCCTACATGGCCAGTTTTAAAAGAATAAGTTTGAGTGTTGTTGCATATGTTTATATGCATTAACATTTGCTCACATCTGCAAATTAGCAAGGCCCCAGCATTTTTCTCTGGCGCAGGTGGAAACCCTCGAGCCTTGCTGAAATCAAGCAACACTCAAGTAACATCTTAGTTGCTTTTATGAAACTGGGGCTTGGGCTAAGGAAGTTGTGCTCCGTTTGTATGCAGTGTGTCTTTGTGTCTTCTAGACTGCAATACCATGCACATTCGCCTGGGAGTAAGCCCCATTACTGGAACTAAATTCTGAGTAAACATGCCACAACTATGCTGTCAGAAATGGTTTTTACACTGGCTTTTAGCTTTGTGTGAAACTTTGCCTGTTTACTAGGCCTGTTTACTCTTTTTTTTTAAAACCCACTAATAATAATAATAATAATAATAATAATAATAATAATAATCTGATTGGATCCAGTGGCCTGCCAAATGCCTCTGATAGTGAAGTCCTACACATGGCTGCTCAAAAGTCCCATTGGGTTCAGTGGGGCTTAGTCTTCAATGAGCCATCATGGCCTGCAGCTATTGCTAGACCTATATTCCATGAATTTATCTAATTGTTGCTGGTTTTTTAATCTTGATAAACCATCTATTCTGAACAAATCAACACTAGAGCAGGGCGCCGGTTCCTGGGGGCAGAGTGCTTTTGAGCCATTCTTGCCTCCCCTCCCCCATGTCCCCAAAGTGCAAAGGCAAAGTGCCGAGCAGGGCATGGCTCCAGAGGCTGACTCCTCCTCCTCTTCCTCTTGCTGCTGCTGCAGAGCAGAATGAGTGTCTAAGTAGCCTCCTGCTGCTGGTAGTCCCAAGAGGAGGAGGAGGAGGAAGAGGAGGAAGAGGAGAAGCCACTGCTGTGTTTGGCTTCACCACTGGAATTTCTCAATAGAATGTTCCACACATGCTAGACTGCAGAGTTGTCTTAGAAGGATAGTCCCCAATTTCTGTAAGATTTGGTGTTTTCTGGAAAGTAAACCTGAAGCTCCTTATTATTTAATATTTCTAAAGCTGGGCTTAATGGGAGGGATCACTGCCAGTTTGCTTTATAGAAAAGGTAAAGGGACCCCTGACCATTAGGTCCAGTTGTGGCCGACTCTGGGGTTGCGGCACTCATCTCGCTTTATTGGCCGAGGGAGCCGGTGTACAGCTTCCGGGACATGTGGCCAGCATGACTAAGCCACTTCTGGCAAACCAGAGCAGCACACAGAAATGCTGTTTACCTTCCCGCCGGAGCGGTACCTATTTATCTACTTGCACTTTGACGTGCTTTCGAACTGCTAGGTTGGCAGGAGCAGGGACTGAGCAACGGGAGCTCACCCAGTCACGGGGATTCGAACTGCCAACCTTCTGATTGGCAAGTCCTAGGCTCTGTGGTTTAACCCACAGCACCACCCGCATCCCATAGTTTGCTTTATAAATCCATCCAAATAGAAGGATAGCATTGTGATGGTAGCTTAGCATAATTCTTGGGATGGGGCAGGGGGCTTATATTAAAAAGTATCTGTCAGAAAGGAAACCCTCTCCCCCACCTTGATCCATCACCAAGACCATCTAGGTTAATGGCTATCATCGCATCTCATAGCAATGAATTCCAAGAATTAATTATGCACTGCACAACCAAATTCTGTTGCATAAGCAAGTATGTGTCATATAATCAGCACCCATTGACAGAATGGTAAGACCACCTGGTTTGATTTTATTTTAGCTTGTCTTCTGTGATTAACAATAGCAGCTAAACACAATACAGGTGTTTAAATGAATTGGAAAACTATGTGAATTAGCAATTGACCAAGAATCTGATAAAAAATAAAACCAGTAAATACTGTTCCCTACAACATGGGAATAATAACATGCTAAATACTTGCTTCCTTTGGCAGAATGTTTTGCCTACCAAACCAATTGTGATGCCCTAGAAGGGATCTGCTCCAATTTTCACCTGAAAAGGCTCTGAAACACTGCTATAAAATAAAGCTGTGTTTGAGGAAATGGATCCCTTGACTGAGTGCCCCAGAAACATGGCAGCCTAACAGACATAAGATATTGGGGGACGGTAAGAGATTCACTCCTAAATAAATGAATGTGCTCTTCTAATTATACTGTACAGTTCCAATTTGTATTTGAGGAGGACATTTCCATAATAACAAAGCTGGAGCCTTTGGGCGCTAATGACACAGATTGGTCCTGAGGTTTCATTTCTTTGTTACAAAAGTCCTTCCAGTAGCAGCACTTTGATGTTGGACAGCATGGCAACGCACTCTGTTTGTAATACGCATTTTCTCCAGCTCTCCACAGTGAGTCTGAAATCAGCTCACTAGCTCCAGTTTAGACTGCTGCACTGTTTCTAAGGCCTAGATTCCTCCCTCTTTCTTCCTCTTCTTTCTTTTTATCTTTTTCTTCAGGACCACACATATCAACCAGTAAGTGTTTCTCTGCTGTAGAATAGGAGAGTCTGCAAACAACTGATAAGTTTGATGGCCTCAGCAGCTGCTTTTGAAAAAGAAAAAGAAACCATTTCAAAATAATCTGGCTTCAAATTCAGATCATGCTATAGGAAGAGCTGAACCATTGCCTAGAGTGGGATTGGATGAGGGTAAATAAACTGGTAAGACAGAGTTGGTGCCTGGTTTATAGGGAGTGGGGTAGCATTTCACCTTGAGGTCTGTAGGTTCAATCAGATCTGTCCTTGTCTTTAGGAGCTCACGTGGCCTTAGTGGCATTAAACCCCTTTCATCAGCTAAGGCTGGTGCACTAGCTGTGACCTCGTCCAGGCAGAGATAACCTAGCCACAATTTTTCATGTTCCAGTGACACACCTTTTAGAATATTACAAAACTCAGTCTATGGGGCTGCCCTTGAAGATAGTTCAGACAGTACAATTAGTACAAAATATAGCATCTAGGTTACGTACCTGGCATATGGCACTCATCTTCCCAGCCTTGAGTGAGTGCCCTGGGTCCCAGTCCATTTCCAGGTTCAATGACAACCCCTTCACCCCCTGCCTGGTTATCGGTTTGTTTTGTTCTTGCTTTTATTGTGTATTTTGGTGTATTTTGTGTTTCTGTCTTATATTGTTATGCTGTGAACCACCCTAAGATAAATAAATAATAATGTCAAATGCTGGCTTTAACTTTAAAAGCCCTAAATGACTCTGGAGCAGGGTCCCTCAATAATTAGTTTCTCCCTTGTGTGCAGGTCTCTTCATCAGAGGCCCTTCTATCGCTCCCACAGATGTGAGGTGGATTGTGACGCAGGACAGAAACCCAGACACATCCCATAATAAGCCATTGCAATGTATTAAAAGGCACAACCTGGAACCCTGGCAAACTTGAAATTGCCAATTCATATTACACTGATGTTTGGTGAAATGTACAAAATTTCACGAGAGCCTAGAGAGGGCAGTGCAGAAAACAGATATATTATCTTCTATTGCCAAGCAAGAAAGACGCAGATACAATCAAATACAAATGCATTGCAATATAGTCCATTTATAAATTGTTTCCCATAGAATATCTCAATGCAATTTCACAGTAAAAATAATTCCAGATTTTAAAAACTATTTCAAATCCAATACAGTTATCCTGTTCATGCAAGGACTTCCACTCCCTCTCCTCTCCCCATGTACCCTTCTGCCCCCCAAATCCACTCTGAAGGGTTGAAGGAGCCCCAGGGCAGATTTGAGAATGTGAAGGGCAGGAGGGGAAGTTGCATTGTGCAAGCAGAAGTCATTGCCCTACAGGGATAGATTTGTTGAATCTAACACGCAGACAGTGATGAAAATATATATGCATCTGTGAACACATGCATTCTGTGTGCGTGTGTAGATTACTAGATTGTGAAACAAGACTCTTGGCTGATAATCATAGCTAAACTAAAATTGTTCAAATAATCCACTTCCCTTCCCTTGAACAATTGAAGTGAGCAAAGGGACAGGAAATAAGGAAAGGTCAGATTTGCATGCTTTGTTTGTTTCCTTAGATTTTCCATAGTTGTGGAACTGAATGTCCAGCATTTGAAGATCAAGTTCACCCTTTAGGCTTGCAGTTGCAACACTCTTCAGAATAAGAACTCAAATGGGGCCTTTGTAAAGAAATAGATATACACAAAACCCTGCTCTTGAGTGATGTCAAATGACCTCTCTACCCTCCAGCCTAAGCTGCTTTTCCAGACAGTGGATCAATCACTGTATTCCTAGGAGTGGTGTAAAATTCACCTTTTAGCAGACAGAGTTTGGCCCATCTCACTAGGGACCCGAGCCGTGGACACTCAGAGCATCATTACATCAACCTAAGAGGAGAGCAGATTCCCTCTGCAGTGTAAAGAGACACCAAACTATTCATTTCTCCTCTCTTTCTCTCTCTGTGTCAGTTTAAAACCCTTTAATTCATTATATAGTACTTTGCAAACCATAAACAACTTAAGAAGGAATACTCTTCCTAAAAAGAACTTGGCCTCACCCAAACAAGTGTCATGGAAGACTGACTTAAGAGTAAGTAGGCTAGTCAAAGTGATTTGTCAATCTCGGCTTTAATGTGCAAAACATTTTCTAATCCTCCTGTCATTCAGCCTCCCAATAGTCTGTCATTCCCATTTTCTCTCATGGGATGCTGAACTCTGAGGGCCAAATGAGATGTGGCAACAGAATGTATGAATCTCTCTCAGCTCTCTCTAAACTTTTGGAAGTAGCAGCCACTGTGTGTGTATGTGGAGAGGGGGATTGAAGTCAGGACTGCAGCATAGGGGAAGAGTATTGAGAGTTTTTTGCCAGACAGCATCCTGGAACCCACATAGGTAGGGCATATGTCACCCAGTTCACTGCTCTTAATTGAAGTGCTAGGAACGTGATGAAATCTGTCTCACATTGAATACAATGGGGCTTTGAGGAGGGGGCTTCACCTTTCGCTGGGTTGGACCCATTATTTCTTTTAAAGGTGTGCATCCTGCCTTTCCTTCACTTGATCTCTTAGTTGGCTTGCATAATTATAAGCCTGTATAAGCAAAACAAGTGAAAAACAAGAACAGACACACAATTATTGTGAGAATCACTGTACAAAATGGCAGATCAATCAAATGCATTCTGTAATTACCATCAATCCATGGGAGGGGTAATTTAAAAAAAAATAATCACCAGGCACTTAAGGGATAGAGAGGTGGGCGTGGGAAGGGGACTGAGACAGGTATGTTTGCTTAGGGAGTTTTCATTTATTTGTGCATTTATTAATGCATTTATTTATCAATTTTATATTCCGCCCTTCCTCCCAATGGAGCCCAGAGCAGCAAACAAGTGATAACAACATCTTTAAAGTCACCCAGCACCCATCTTGTCATCTTTCCTGTCCTGAACAAAAGCTGTGTGTTTTGTTTTGTTTAATTGCCCCCAGCTTTTTAATGCTTTTACATTTAAACCCTTCCTTACTTGGGTGTTTGTACCACCAGTGCTTTTTTTCTGGGAGGACACAGGGGTACGCATACCCCTAAACATTTTGTGAATCTAAGTTTGGCCCCATTGAGGGGCAATATTTCAATATGAGTGGGAAAATGAAAGTACCCCTAAACATTTTTTTAGAAAAAAAGCACTGTGTACCACTGAGCTCACTGGCAGTTGCTACTTAGTATGCCTAGGGCCTCGATGCACAGCTGTGATCAAAATCTATAATCCTTTCCAGGTTTGGTATTCTGCATTATGCTTTCGTATCATTAGAGTGTTTTCTTTTTGTTTACTACACAAACCTATTTTGTTTGAAGCTGTTTCCTTGATGGAGATAACAAGGTGCCCTGGGAATACCTATCAATCCAGCAGGGAAGGTGTGGAATAACAGTCACAGAAACACATAAAACAAATGAAGGCTTAAAGGGGCCACAACAGAAAAGTCCCTGTCACTGGTGGCCATCCACCCAGCCTCTGAAGAGGGGTGGGAACTGGAGAAGGGCCTCAGCGGATGATCACAGTAAATACACACGCTTGTGCCTCCACATTTGCTCAAGTAAGAGATCATCATGGCCAATGTACTGTCCTCTGAATCATTTGCAAGCGGACTCTTTAATGGATGTGTTTACCTATGCCCTGGAAGAGAGGCAACTGGACAGTTGGGAAATCAAAGCTATTTATATTATGTTGCTACATTTTTATCCTGTTCCTCTTGGTCAGGGTGACATGCATGGCTTTCCCCTCCCTCTTCCATCCTCTCAACTAGGGATTGGGCAGAAATTCGATTCAGCATCTGAAGGGGGTCTTACTAAATTCGCACTTTCTGAAAAAATGCATGAACTGAAACACAGCCATCCTTCAAAATCCACCCTCTCCCAGATTTTATAGTGCGTTTTCTCCAGTCAAGCAGTGTGTACAGAAAGGGTAAAGTAAATACACATGCTAGTGAAAGCAGTGAAATGACTTTAGATGGGGGAAATATTTATGGGGGGTTCCTTTTGGGGGGATTCCCTGCCCCCCAGCCCTAACTTGAGCTTCCAGGAATTGAATCTGAGATTTTCTGCATGCAGGGCAGATGGGCCATCACTCTGCTATGGCCGTTCCCATAGAATATCTTTATATGGTGAACTTTGTTTAGAGTTCTTAATCTTCCGAACCTCTTTCCTTTTCATATTGTTTTTCTCAATATTGTTGTTCTGTTAGGATGTAGTTTCAATGAACATTTTAATTTCTGTAAGCTACTCTGAGTAACTGAGTTTATTAAATAAATTGGACAGGATTGAAAACTTTGAATACATAAATTAAAAAAAAAAAGAATTACTTCTAAAGAACACCTGTACCTTATTTAGACCTGTTTTCATTCAGACATATAACAGCACCATTATACAGCAATATATGGCAAAATCTGCAAAGGCTGAGTTTATAAGGTTTTATTCATTTCACATTTTGATAGGAATTTAACTGCCTCCCTGAATGGACAGCATTTGCTTCTACATTCTTAAGGGCGGGGTGTGCTTCGTGTTCTTCACAGTATTTGAGGATGAGTCACAGAGAATGAACTACCTATCACTCTCTGAAAAGGAATTTCCTTCATACAAAGAACTGAGGTCAATCTGTGATGGAGGGAGAAGCCAATAGATTGTAGATGGGGCATAAAAGTAAACTTTAGTTTCCACAGCTGCCTTCTGGCAGCCTGGTTGTGTAAATGCATTTTATGGAGCAAATAGCAGCTGTTGACCCCACTGCAATTAAAGCTGTATCTTAAGCTAGGGCAGAGGTAGAGGCATTCAGCACTGTCTTTTAGGTTCTTGCAAACCCTGTCAGATAGCCTTCCCCAACCTGGTGCCCAGCAGAGGTTTTGGGCTGGGCAGGGTGGGAAATGCTAAATAGTGCTGCCTGCTGTGTGCCAAGGTATTACAGCTACCTCCACTTTTTGTACTCTAACTTTCTTCAGAAATGTCCAGTTGACTTAGCTTTCATTGTTTAGTTTTTTTAAAAGAGTATGGGGCCCCTGCTAGCATGGGGCCTGGTACATGTGTATCTCTTGCACCTCGCCGTTAGCAGCCCTGAACATGAGTAATTCAAAATTTCTCTCAGTGAAACAGTGAGGTCACATCTGTGCCATACATTTAAAGCATTCTTACACCACTTTAACAGTCCATGGAGAAGCTTGGGAATGTAAAGTGCTGGGAATTGTAGCTCTGTGAGATCAGTGCCAATGACAAGCAACAATTCATGGAATTCTTTGGGAGAAGTCATGACTATTGAAAAGATATAAGAAATTTCTGTTTCAAATTTGTGAGGTTGATGTGACCTGAATGTCAGGCACTACACTACAGGGCGTGGGGGGGGCACCACAGGGAGCTGTAGGAAGCACCGAAGTCTTTAGTGCAGTGGCTGCTGTGCATCTGGGGTTGGGATTCTGGGTGGCAGGGGAGCTTGTGGGCTTGTTGGTTCCTTGGTTTTTCGGGTACTGCAGTGGGGCGGAGCCACTTCCAATCCCTGAAATCAGTGGCTGCCCTAAAAAACTGAGGCGGACCTACCTCAGTTTCCCCTCAGCCAGCCCCCACCTGCCTACCCCGCTACTTACAATCAGTCCAGGGGGTTTCACTGTCTGTCAGCTTCTTCCTACTTTGGTCTCAGTGTTAACTCCAGGGAAGGGGAGGGGGTAGAAGTAGAATTAATTGACTATGCCTCCCATTGGCTCTGGTTCCACCTTCTGTTGGGGCTTGAAGCCAGACACCCAACTATTCCCCAGTGCACACCAGCCACCACTGAAGCAGGTGGAGGGATGTGTAGAAAGGCAAAACGGACAAACAGATGAAGGGGAGGAAAGCACACAATGAGAGAGAGAGAGGTGGGTGGCAGAGAGAGAGCTCGAGAGAGAGCTCTAGACAAACTCCACCTACTGCTGACTATAGCTCCACACACTCCCAGCACCCAGCCCTTGGCAGATCCCTGCTGAGAGAATGTGGGCCTTCATAAAAAAAAATTTTTTTTTCATGTCCAAGGCAAAATCTAGTGTGCTACTTCATAGCTTCTTTACTGGCAGCTCAATATGCAACATTTATTGACTTAATTGGCCAACAGTAACTATGGCCAGGACAGTCTAGTGTGGCTGCAATTTCCTCTTGTCAGTAGGATGTTAATTAACCAGCCATTGGCTCTGTCAGACACTGCACCTCAGGCTGTTATGGTATTCCTGCTCCTGTACCTAACTTGCATTTCCTCTATTTTCAGAACCTCACCACGTCCTCTTCACCTTCTGGGCCTTGGCACCTGCCCTTCAGCTTTGCTTGGAACTTAACCTAGTTCAGATCTACTGCCTTCCCCTGAAAAAGGGATATATTTGCTGTAATTACTTGCACAACCTTTTTTGATTCTATATATCTGAGGTTCCACTGAAGCTGCTTGGTTCCCAGTTCCTACTCTGCTGGCGATTATTGACCATATTGATGGATTAAGGCCAGGGATGACAGATTGCTTCCCTCACCCTGAAAACTCCAGGCTCAGTGACAAAAAGACAAACGGTGAAGACACTTTTTAATGTAATTCCTTCATATTTTGCCAGTGTTTTGTTCCTGTCCACATTTGGCCACAGCTGACTTTTCTCCTTTGCTTTTACTCTTCTCTGTTTGTAGAATGTAGCTTGTAAAACTTTTAGCTGGGCTCTCTAAAGCACCGTGTATATTGATAGTACTCCAAGTACCAGAGAGAAGAAACAACCAGGCTAACTGTCTCCCAAAACTATGACAAAAATTAAATAGCCCGATGATGACATCACTGCAAAACAAACAAGGCCACCATTTTAATACCACTCATGTTGAATGCAATGAAGATTAACAGTATGTTTATTGCTTTTTGAAACAAACAAACAAACAAACAAACAAACAAACAAACAACCCAGGTTGGTCTTTTCTAATGGAAAGTTGCAAACTTTACAAAACAGATTAAATTTGTGGGGGGAAATGTACAAAGATTTTCGAACAGAAGCAGATCCAGTACAGTGGTACCTCGGGATGCGAACGGGATCTGTTCCGGAGCCCCGTTCGCATCCAGAAGCAAACGTAACTAGCGACGGGACGTCTGCGCACGCGTGCATCGCTTTTCGCCGCTTCTGTGCATGCGCGTGACGTCATTTTGAGCGTCTGCGCATGCGCGAGTGGCGAAACCCAGAAGTAACACACTCCATTACTTCCGGGTTGCCGCGGAGCACAACTTGAACGCACTCAACATGAAGCATATTCAACCCGAGGTATGACTGTACTCTATCTTCTCAACAGCTGGGTCACTGTTGCCTACCAGGAACGGTGGGGCAGTAGGGAGGTCAGAATGGTGCAGATGCACCACCAGAATCAATCTAGCACTCTTCTATGGCACCAACCTCCCTGCTGCCTCACCTCCCTCCCAGTAAGCAACAGCAACCCACCTGCAAGGAAGCTAGCTTAGTGGCTCTACCCCAGCTGATAAGTCGCTTCTGGATTTGAATGGCTGTAGCCCTCCAAGGAAAATAGATGCTTTAAAGATGGGCTGGTAAGAAAGCACTGTCATTTTTATGAAAAGCTTGGAAATATTCTTTGTACCCAATATTCACTCGCTTCCCGGAATGGCCTCCTAGAGGAGGTTCATCAGGCCCCAACATTTCATTCTTTTAGGCTAGGGATGGGGTGCCCTCCAGAGGTTTTTGGTCTACATAACTCGCATCAATACTGACTGTTGGCCATGATGTCTGGGGCTGGTGGGAGTTGAGTCCAACAACATCTGGAGATAGCAGGTTCCCCAACCTTGTTTTAGGTGCTTGACTAAACCATGGCTCTTCCAGAAGGCTTTCAGTTGATTGTTCCTCTTGGCTTTGTTATACTAGTTATACTACGGCTCATATCATTTTATTGGTGATACTTCATCATATATACATATATGTGTATTTATGATGTGTTTTGAGGTATTGTGTGGTTGCTTCTATATGTTTTCCAGTGCTATGATATCATTCTTGAAGATGGAACAAGTAGAACTGTACACGGTCTTCCAAATGTGGCCACACTGGACAGTTATGTAGAAGCCCAAGGGGTCTGGCAACTTTATTTTCAGTGCCTTCACTCACAATATGCTAGCTACACATAACAATGATAGCAAGATAAAGTATGTCTGAACTGTTACCCTCTCACTTTCCTGTGTTCAAATGGCATTGTTTCCATCCTGCTCACTTTTCAAATTCCGTCTCACAGGATTGTCATGACATGATTGCTGCAGTCAGATAATATTACAATTGCACATAGTGAATATATATATATATTTTTTTAATGGAAGACACAAGATTTACCCACCCGGGAAGAATGGCAGATGAAGTTGATGGACTATATGGAATTGGTGGAAATGACTGGCAGAATCCGAGACCAGGGAGAAGAGTCGGTGGAAGAAGACTGGAAAAAATTTAAAGATTATTTACAGAAATATTATAAAATTAATGAATGTTAGAAAAATGATGGAATGAAATTATATGGCTTTAGCAGAAATGAGGAATTAGGTATAGACAGATTGTAAATGTATTAAAGGGAAAAAACAAGGTTAGAATATGTTAAGATAAATTACAGGACAGAAAACAGAGGAAGATGGAAAGGAATTGCTGAAGCAGTTACAAAAAGGGAGGTGTGAGGAGGTCGCTGAAACAAGTGAACAAAAGTTATGATATTGAAATTATTGGATGTGTTTTTAATTGTTTTTGTTTTTAATTCAAAGTTTTAGGGTTTGGGTTGTGTGGTGTTTTTGTTTTTGTTTTTGTATTGTATTGTATTGTATTGTTTACGGTAATTCTTTTTCTTTTCTTTTGTAATCTTTAAACTGCTAATAAATATTATTTTTTCAAAAAAAAAAATTAACAAATAAGCCATTGAGTCTTTCATGATTTTAGTCAATTGTATGAATGAGAATTCAATCCATGAGCTCTTTGTTGATTTACACAGGTTGGCCCTGTAACATCAAGTTTCAAGATATTACGGTTATGCAACAGTACCAGAGTCTGCACTTTTCCCTCACAATACACGTGCATGCATGAACACACATCCACACTTGCTACAACTTGCAGTTGAAGCTGAACTTAACAACAGAAGCACATGGTAGCATTTGAGAGTGTGGCACTTACAGTACCAGCTAGTTTCTGCATTTTAGAACACATCGTTCTGTACTATTAATCCATCAAAACTGTCTGGAGTTGTAACAAAGACACCACTTTATTTATTATAGCACTCCCCTAGCAACATGTTCTCTGTGGAACCCAGGCCAAATCTACCAGGCCTGATCTATCCCCTACCTTAGTGTGTGAAAACTAAGTGCAATGATATTTACATCTGCAAAAAGCTAGGTCAAGTCTTTAGCAGCATTGAGACTTTGCAGTTCAGTTTACAATGTTTTACTTTAATAGATTTACTGCTCCAGGCCACATTTGCATGGTTTTTGACCAAGGCCCAGTTCAGATGAAATGCTGTATGCACAATAGTTTGTATTATAATATACTAGCAGAAAGTGCCTCGTATAGCCCAGCACTGCTAAGGAGGGGGGCGGGGGTGGGACCAGTGCAGTTTTGAAATCAGTGGTTAAAATCAAGGCAGTTTTGAAAGATTTAGTCCACCATCTTGATTAAATACAGAATGCAATTGCACCCAACAATAGACAAAAATCTCTTTGATCTCAGGAACCGTCATGAAAAATTTACCGTCCTTTTTCGAATGAAACCAAGTCCAGCAGTTCCCAGACCACTCACGGGGCAATCTGAAAAAAGAGATCTGGTCACAGTCCAAAGTCAAAGCACAAGAGACAAGGTCAAGGAACAGTCCAAGGTCAAAACAAAGGCCAGCCAAAGAGCTGGTACAAAGACATTCTGGCATTCTTTGCCAGGAACTGGGAACTTTTAACCAAGAAACTTTAGAGTCCCACCCACAGCAAAGTTGCAGACCATCTGGGTTGCATGAAGAGTTTGGTCTACTTGTGACAAACAGCTTCCCCACAAATAGTCTTTTACTCCTGAGGAGTCCTTGTTCTCCAAATGGGCACTCTAGTATCTGGCATCTGAATGGGCCTGCATATTTAGGTACTGGTGGTCCCCAGATTGGGTGGTGGCTTAGCCTCTGATTCTGTTCAGGGACCCTCTGTGTCTTGTAGAGGAGGTTGGGGTACTGTGACTCCTGAGAGACCTGTATCCCCTACTGTTCATTTTCAGAGTCTACTCCTCTGTAATGTTTGCTCTGGGGAATGCCAAGTGTTCCTCTGAATAGGGTTCTTCCAGCAGCAGCCTAGCGTTTAACTTATCTTCAGAAGTCTACAAATCAGTGTTGTTTTGAAAGGATCAGTAGCCCATCTTGATTCAAAATGGTGTCCAATGGTATCCAAAAGCCGTTCCTCAGCATCAGGAACCTTTGTGATAAATTGGTGGCAATATTTTCAGAGATGTACAAATCAGTGCAATTTTGAACATTTCTGTCTGCCATCTTGATTCAAAATGGCATGTGATGATATCCTAACTGATTCCTCTATCTTGTGAACTGATGCGCCAAGTTTGGCGACAAAATCTCAAGAGGGGTCCAAATAAGCGCAGTATGGAACGTTTCAGTTTGCCGACTTGATTCAAAATGGCATCCAATATTCAGACAAGCAGTTCCTCCACCAAGGGAACCCTTGTGCCAAATTGGATGGCAAGAGGTGTCCGAAACACAGAGAACAGATGGACAGAGAGACATGTCAATTTCCAAAATATGTAATAGATTTGGGGGCTACACAATATTTTGTTATAGGAAGCAGAAAAATCAATGTCTGTTTATTCATGTTAACCCTTTTCCTACACAGATAAAATCATAAATGGTTACATAAAAAATAGTACCAAACCTCTGGCTCATGTTATGCATCTGAATGGCAGCCATCTATTCTCTAGCAATTAAAAGCCGGTCATCTCTGTAATATGCATTTTAATATAACCATTGTATTGGGCACACTTGTTTAAAAAGAGATAACGAAAACAGTGAGCTTTTGATATATACTTCTGGAAATATATATCTAACTTCAACACTGTAATACTTATTGTAGAAGATATAGTTCACTCACTGCTGAGTGAGGAAATAGTCCACATTAAAAGGTACATGAGGTGAAGACTAAGGTAATAGTGGTCATAGGTAATTTTAACCATGGTCCAATTTTAATCTGGCATCAGAATCCCTCAGTAGGTAATTCTAGTATTTGTTTTAGCACCTCTGATAGAAAGGGAACATTGGTGTCAGAAGCATCCCTTAAACCAGGGATCAGGAACCCATTTTAGCCGAGAACCACATTTCTACATGGGGAACTTTCCAGGGGCCACATGTCAGTGCTGGGTGAAGTCAGTGGCAAAAATGGTCAGAAGAATGGATGTGACTCTTACCTTTGTACAATACGCTACATGCCAGCGACACAAAACCCAGAAGTTTCTACATATACTAACATTTGGAACATGTGCAGAGTGGGGCAAACAAGACCATACTGGGTCTAAAAATCAAGCCTTATGAGGAGCAGTTGAGGGAGTCGGGGATGTTTAGCCCGGGGAAGAGAAGACTGATATGATAGCCATTTTCAAATATCTGAAGGGCTGTCACATGGAACATGGAGTAAGCTTTCTGCTGCTCCAGAAGGTAGGACCCAAACCAATGGATTTAAATTACAAGTATGGAGATTCCGACTACACATTAGGAAGAACTTTACAACAGAGCTGTTTGACAGTGGAAGAGATTACTTCAGAAGGTGGTGGACTCTCCTTCATTGAAGGTTTTGAAACACAGTTTGTTCATCTGTCAGGGGGTTGGACTAGATGACCCCTAGGGTATCTTCTAAATCTACAATTCTGTGATCCTATTATCACAGTTGAATGTCACCTTTTAAAAATTGCTGTGCCTGTTTAAAAGCATTTATACTGTGTACCACTTAGCATTTCGGAAAATCTCTAAGCAGTGTACAGCTTGAAAAACAAATATAGAATGAAAACATTAAAGCAAAAACACAGCCTAAAAACCAGTTAAGACAGCAACATAAATACACATAAAAAGCACACAAAAATGAATTGAAACTCCTAAGATTCCATGATGTGAAATGGGGCATTTTGATCATTTGTTTTAGTAATATTTTGCCAATAAAGCAAATCAAAACCAGAGGACAAACTAGGAACCAGACCCAGGAAACAAGAACACGCCACTCCTCAGGAAAACCTTGTTTTTCAGGTGAGGCATCGCTGGAACAGGAAGCTTGTTATAGTAGTCCTTTCTGCCCAGGAAGATCCCATGGCCAGCTTGGATGGGCAGTCAGTCCAGGGTCTGAAGGTACTCTACTTAAAGAAAATGCTGCCTGCAGTTTAGTGATTAACCACATGGGGCAGCTGCGTCCAGCAGCTCCTGACAGTGCAGCATGAGAAATGATGCTCACATCATATGTGTGTTAAATTACTGAATTTCTGTCTTTCATGTGGTAGTTCTGTGGTAGTCCTTCCTGATTATTGTTTATTTCACAATCAAGACTAAGTTGTTGCACAGTTGTTCAGCGGAACTGTGAGTCTTCTCCACAGCAAGTTCATCTTTTGTGGGGGAAATAAATTTCCTTGGTCTTCAAACTACAAGATCTTATCAGTTGGGAAATGTAAGAGAGAGAGAGAATTCAGATGTGGGGATTATTGTGTTAGTTTTTCTGCTTATGATGCCAGTGTTTCTGTCCCAGATTTTAATATTCCTTTTTAAACAGCATACCTGTGGACTTTTAAAAAATTGATATACCATTGTCATGCTGTGCTACATTTCATTCACACCAATAGGAAAATTCAGTGTACAACATCCTCCTGTTCCCATCCCAGTTTTTTAAAAGCATTTTATATTTATGTTTCAATTTTTTAGAGCTCAAGTGTTCCATGTACAACTCAAATAAGCCTTTCAACATTTAGGAATAAGAGATGTTTGTCCTTATTTTATAGCCATCTACTGCCATTTTGTAAGCCTTTTCCATTTTTTTCTCTTCTGTTTCAGTTGTGGGCTATGTCAACCACTGTTTACACTGTTTCGGGTTTTTTCAGAATTATGAAAAAGAAAAAGCAATACACCACAGGTATAAGTTTCTTAATGATTATGTGACTTACACTTGAAATGACAAAAGGAAAAGGTATGTGTTGTTCATTAGAAAATGAAAAATAATATGTTATAATTATTTCCACTTTTTCTAGACACCCTTTGGCTTAACCTTTATTCCCAGTCATAATGCAGCTTTATGTACATCATGTAACTCCATTTCCTCAAGTTTTCCCCTCCCAACCTTTGTACTGCACTTCCCTCTCCCAGTGTTTGACAGAGAATCAGACTGTAAGCTCTTTGGGGTCAGGGAACCTTTTTTGCCTATATAACACTGTGCAGGGATAATATGTGTTTTATTCCAATAGGGGTTTTATGTTTTTTTAAAAAAATAAAATAAAAATGTGGTTGAACCTCTGCTCAATCCTTTGAGTAAAACAGAGGAAATAAGAAAGAAAGAAAGAAAGAAAGAAAGAAAGAAAGAAAGAAAGAAAGAAAGATGAACTCCCATTTTTAATAGACAAGGAAAAAGACGAGCACTAGGACCTGCCCGGAGTCTTTGAATCAAGAGGTCCCTTGATTCATTCAATCTCTCCTAGACATACACACACACTCTCTCACACACACTCACACAAACTGCAACAAGAGGAGGAAAGTCGGCCAAAAGGGCTTTAAAAATTTCAAAGTTTCCATTTGCAGAAGCAATGGGGAAACGTGGCAGGCCGAGGAAGGAATTCAAATGTGAAGAGGATGCTGTGGAGCCTGGCGTAGGGCAGCCGCGGCAGCAGCAACTGCCAGTGGCAGATAATATGTCCAGGTGCCCGTTCAGTGACATTTTCAACACCAGCAGCGAGGACTCCATGGAGAAGATCAACACTTTCCTACAGAACGTGCAGATTTTGCTGGAAGCAGCCAGTTACCTGGAGCAAATCGAGAAGGAAAACAAAAGTAAGTGGAGTTTTGGTTATGTTTGGTTCCTTCTTCTGCTGCTCCTTAAAAAAATAAAAAATAAAATAAAGAGAGCCAGGCATGTGCGATGACAACAGAAAATGAAGAAAATCTTCATGAAGATGCAACAAGACAGAAAGAGAGAGCCGGGGCTCCCAGATCAGGCTAAACTCTCGGTTAGTTTCACCCTTACAACCACATCCCAGCAAATATATACGGTATTTCTTTTTTAATGCACCAAGAGATTTCGATTTTTTTATTAAAAAAAAAAAACCCGATCGAATTAGAAAAACATTGTTTTTGTATAGTTCTCTTTTTTTAGAAACAGAAACAAAGCAAAGCCACAAGCCGTGCTATCCGTAAAGTGACCCAGAACAATGTCATCATGTTATATTTGCATCTTTGTGGCATGTTTTTCTGAGATCTCCCGTTCCCATAAAAGACTGGTAATGTGTCAACTAGGGGCTGGTGTGGAGGGAGGAGGGGAGACAATGCAAAACAAACTTTATGCTCGGCTTGTAGACAAACGGAATACTTCGAAGATTTAAGCAGAAAGGAAAAGGAAGGAGGGAGCTTGTTTATATTTTTAAACTCTTGCACTCCTCCCCCTCCCTCCTCCGTCCAGAAACCCGAGCCGGATAATAAGTGAAAAGGGAACAAAAGCGGGGTAGCCAAATAGAGAGAGATGTGTATTTTTCTCCCCCTTCCCCCTCTGGTGGAAAAGGATTTGCCCCAGCACCCCTCCCCCCTTGCTAGCGTCGCCGTCAGCGAAAATAACAATCCGTCGGGAAACGCTCGTTTGCAGCGTCTTCGCGCGGGGCTCCTAGAACAATAACAAGCCGGGGATCGTTTTAACCAAACCTCGCTGGCGTGTGATCTACTGTACCAGGAAGGTCAGGGGGGAAATAAATAAAGCAATGCATCGCGTCAGCCCCTGCAGTGGGGAAGAAGGGGGGGGTGTTGAAATAACTCGCTCCCCTTGGGTTTAAGTTTATTATTTGCATCTTGCGAGCAGTCTCTGGGTTGTGCGTTTGTTGTTTCGGCCCCACGGACAAAGTGGGCCTGACGGATCTAGCGCTCCCCCCCCTTCTGTCGCCCCCGCGCAATCCCCCCGTGTAAATTTCCATTGCAGCTCAACTCGCTTAGCCTTTGTTGATCGCTTTCTCTCTCTCTCTCTCTCTCTTTTTAATGAATAAGTGGATATGGGTATTGTTTCCGGGAGGAGGACGGAGGGCGAAGACTCGACAAAGCCTCCCCTCCTCCTCCTGGTCGTCGAGCTTTGCAATGGCAAAGGCCTTGCTGTCATCAATGGAAATATTTTTAGAAGGCAGCTCGTTTCCTTGTAAATCCTGTTCCTCCTGAGTCGCCCAACCAGACTTTTGAGGACTCAGGTGGAGGGACCTTCGCTTGACACGGCCGGATCGCACAGGGCAGATGAGCTCAATTAATGGAGCAGGATCCCCCCCCCCCACCTTTCCCTATCTTTCCAATAGGAAGTCACGTAGGCAAAGAGCAAAGTAGCCAGGGTGGGGTGGCGCCCCCACGAGGGTGGGGTGGCGCCCGCAGTTCTCTTTCTCGGCAACTTGGCCCGTGTGGGACCTGTCCATGTCTCTTGGTCACCTCCTTTCATTAGTGCAGGTGAAGGTGGTGTACATAACTGGGTCAGGCTCGCCTCTCTCTTTCTGAGCTTACAAAAACAAACCTGCACCAAAATACAGTATCAGTTTCCCTCCAGAGAATTTAAAAAACCTCTTCCAAGCTTTCTAAAAAGACCTCATCCAGTGCCAAAGAAAGGGAGAAAACAAGGGATTACATCAACGCAGCAACCTACGCATTGTCTTGCTAGTTCTGTAGAAGTAGCCCCGCCAGTTATCTTACATGGGTTGTCGGTGCTGACAGTAGTTGAACTCAAAACAGTAATTTTGCTTACAGCGGAAGATCTGCGTGTTGTTAAATGTTGCTGTCAGTTTAATGGTTTATTTTTATATTCTCTTTGAATCAGCAAGGCATATGCGGTAGGAACACTCCTCGCCTCCATTATGTCCTCCTCCTACAGCCTTATTTATTTTGAATTCGCCAGGTGTCTCCTGCAGGAAGGCCTATATAAATATGAAACTTAATGTAAACAGCAGCACTCTCATTAATGCGAACTTTTCGATTATCCCGTATTTTTGGGGACGCTCTCCAAGCTACTTGGGTAAATGGAGAGGCGGCGGCAGCAGCAATGCACTGGCTTCAGAAAGCAATACAAGTATTCATAACGCCTCCGTGGAATAACACTGCAGTCCCACTGGACCCGATTTGAAAGTCTGTGGGGCTGTCGGTTTGGTGAGTTGTAATCTCCTCCAGGGAAATCACGTGCGCGTCCCCCACCCCACCCCTTCGGGGAACAAGCATCTTTCTCGGTTTACTCTGGATTTATCACACCTAGTGCACGGTTAGAAAATGCTGAGGAGCAGATGCTGGCTTCTCTTCTCTCCACCGCCTGCATTTGCAAACAACAGTGCTGCAGCCCCCCCCCCCCCGCGCATGCAGCTCTGCTTCACTAAAACTTTTTAAAATGCGCTTATCCAATGCCATTTTGTACAACTTCTTAAAAAAAAACACATACACACAAACAAGGCGTGAGGACTTGGGCAGCGTCCACGCGCAGCCCCCGCCTCTCTCTCTCTCTCTCCCCCCCCCCCCGCCCGAAGTTTCATCAGCAATGCAAACGCCGGGGCTGCCTCGGCTGCACTCTGATCCGCCTGGCTGGGTTACAGTATAATCAGCCCCGGCTCCTCCTCCTGCTCAGAACCACATGGTTTCCACATGGAGACAAACTCCTCTCCTCTGATTGGCCCCGCTCTAACTCGGAAGGCGCGGCTATCCCGGGCCTCTCCGCCAATGGGGGCGCCCCTTCATCCCTATGACGTCACGCGTTGCTGAGCCTGGAGATCAAGGGGAGGCGCCTGCAGCCGAGAGGGTGTCCTTGTTGGGAGTTGTGGTCGGGTGATGTCATAGTCTCCGCTTAAAGGGGCCGGCGCCCTCCTCGCCAAGGCGAAGAAGCGCAGCAGCGGCAAGGGCAGGAAGGGGTGTCGCGAGATGCAGCCTTTTCTCCTGCCTGCGCGGCGAGGCAGAGAATGGCAGAGCCCCACGTAAAGTCCTGCAGGATTGCAAAGCAAGTGATGAAATCCTTTATCTGGGGGGCGCCCTGCTTCTCCCGAAGGAGAGCACGCTCAGGCCGCCCAGAAAATGCTCCGTGTCCTCCTTCCTTGGGGCACAGATGGGGCGGGTGCTTTGCCAGGCAGTAAAAGTTATTTCTGTTTGAAAGGCTTTCCTCTCTGTTTATTTTTCCACCAGCTGGATTTATGCCCGTCAAGGTACCAGAAACTCATAGGCCTCAATAAAAGATTGGAAGTTTTTTCCAGGATGTTTCCAGGCTTCTGTCGCACTTCGCTTTGCTTTTGCATTTTTGGCACATCAAAGGCTTTGTGAAGCCAGTGCTCTACCGTAAACCTTCGTGCGGAGGGCAGGCGCAGATTTGCGCTCACCTCTTGTTTACTAGCTGCAGATTGGTTTTGCCATCCCCGCTCCCCGCCCCCATACGGACCAGTAAATAGGACTTTCGGGAAAGCCGCAGTTTCTTTTAGGATATATATATATACAATGCAAATTAAATCACCTTGCAAAGCATGGCTTCTTTGTGATATGTAGAGAGACGACCGTTCCAGTCCACTAAAACAACAGTGTGCAATTACTTTGCAAAATAAATAAATGCATAATTAAAGGCAGCGAAGAAAGAAAAAGTAACTCTGACTTAACATCAATATTATCATTTCAATTTTTTATGGCAGGTTGCACTTGGCTTGTGCACTGTCTTTCCCCTCCCTTATATAAAATATTTATCATTTTCACTTTTCTAGTGCCTGTTTATAACTCACATTGGAACAGGAGAGCTCAGTTCCATTTCATCTTCTGATTCTCATACACCATATGTCATTGTCTCCCCACGCAGGCTACTGCTTGAGGGCAATATTTGCATTAATTTTATAAAGCCCAGCACTGGCATAATTCACAATAATGGTAATCATCATACTAGTTTAGTTTATTTTGCAAGAAGCATAATACTTGGGCATGTGTTTTAAACAAACATCTCAGGCCTAAACATTTTTACAGAAAGGAATCCCCAGTTGCAGGACAAGATCATTGTAACTTCAACAAATACAAAGCACCCATAATGGAGAGAGAAGAATATCTGTATTTTAAAAATGTTTGATTGAGAGAGGCATTGGCATTACTGGCTGCAAACATTTAAGGATATATCCATATGTTCATTATGAGATGATTGCTCAAACCTGAAATGGGTTTTTTTTTTAGGTTAGCAATACAATAATAATTATACCCTACATGCTTTGCTAGCCAGCCCATCAGCATATCAGTAAGGTCTTTTCACCCTCTTGGGAGATTGTCTCAAGATGATTTTTACATGACCTTAATGATTTCCAGAAGGGAAGCCACGTTAGTCTGTTATAAAACAACAAAGAGTCTTGTGGCATCTTAAATGACTAATAAATGTTTTTATTCTGTGGCCCACATAGTCTGTAGCCCATTACAGCTATTCCTGTAATAAATCTGTCAGCCTTCAAGGTGTCACAAGACTCAGTGATCTTTCTAAAAATGTGGCATCATCAGAAGCGCTACTGTGGTGCCACTGGTACATCAGTGCTAGTCTCTGAGCTTTGTGGCTTCCATGGTTGATAAAAAGTTGGACCACATCAGATCACCATGGCTCCTGCTTCTCTTTAATCCCCCAATGTCTAGAAATGTGCTTTACATAATGATTTCTGCAGCAGGAGTATTTTGCTTAAATAAATGGTATTGACACCCCTCCAACATAATGAAAAATGTTTGGAGGGCCCCCCAAGCTGGAATCCTTGATTCTGCAACTGCTAAATGCCAGCCATATAGCCTTTTGGCTGACAAGTGTCACCAAAGTTTCTTTCTCGTGCATCCTTAAGACCAGTGCTATAATTCTGTAGTACAAATGAGCCATGGAACCTTCTGAGCATGTGTACATAAAGCATAGAAGTAAGACAATTCACACAAAAGCCACATGGACTACAGATAAAGCAAAATAATAACTAAGTGATTCTTAGCCATTGTACCATTCAACAATAACTCATCGTTTCCCAAAGATTAATCCCAAGATTAAAGTCCACTTCATACGTTGTAATCTAGTGTCAGCCCATGTGGGAGCTATATTGTCTGAAAGCTGCCATCCACATGGTTTGGCTTCAACATGGGGATTCTTGTAGACTGTGTGATGGTCCTGGCATACATACAGTTAGGTTCAATCATGGATGAAGTTAAGCATTTTTCAGATGTTACCAACACCATGGTCCAGTATATATGCAACTAGCATCTAATTGCAAGGTTTTTTGGGGGGAAGGATCTGTTTTTTAAAAAAGAATGTGGCGTGATTCCCCACCCCTACTATCTTTACAGATTTGTAGCGGAGGTTGTGGACCTTATTCTAGTGCAAGAGGTTTCCTTAAATTTACCACTTGGTGATTTTTTCATCAATAGTCATAATCCATAGCTGACGACAGTGAGCAGAAAAGGTTTTTGCTTTGCGCTACAAGCTCTGGTAGCTAGAGTGGTTCCTCAAGAAGTACCATGCCTTTCCTGCTTTTTCAACATTATGTTATGCTCTGTTTTGATTTCTGTTCTAAGTGCTTTTATGTGTTTTGAAAGATTTAAATCTTTGCAGTTTTCTGAAGTATTTGCTTAAAAAGATATTTCTAACAGGACTTTTGGTGTGTTTGATGAGATTTTTCATAACGAGGGCTGGGTGAAGTGTGTGTGCCCATGATCAATCTTAATTGCAAAGTAATAATAAACATAATACTATTTTATGATTGTTCATTTCCATTTTGTTTTCATTCAGATTGTGATAGGCCATAACATATACATCAGACTTTCTCAACCTAATGCCCTCTGGATTATTTTGGACTTCAGCTCCCATCAGCCTTAACAACACAGCCACGCATCAGGTTGTGGGAGGCTGATCTATATTCTTCAGGCATTGGTCATCATAAGCATGTAGACTATGCGGGATAAGGAACCAACCATGAAAAACTGTGCCAGCATTAACTTGGTGCTAATATAGCAGAAGAAAGTTCCTACAAAGGTCACATTTGCTTCTGGAAATGCATGCATATGCACACATCACAACAGTGGATTTAAAAAACTGACAACAGGCATACAAAATAAGGCATGGATAATCTAAAACAACACATCACAAGCTTAGTAGCAACGCAACAGAAGGCTTCATAGCAATGGCGCAGCTAGGTGTTGTTGTTTCTTTTTTAAAAAAATAATAATCCTGAGATTAATACCTTTACAGGGCCCCCTGTACATTTTTTGCTGTTTGGCACCCAGGACTTCTGCCCTGACAGCCCCACTGCTGCACAGGTTTAAATGCAACAGAATCTTCTTTTTAAATCCTGGGCTTATACCCCTAAGAAGAGAAAGAGAACAACTTCTGAGACAGAGAGAGGGAGGGGGTGGAGAAAGAGAGAGAGGAGACAATGTTCTGTGGACTTGGTCAAAACAACACAATGATCAGTATGAATAAACTTTTTAAGACTACGGGGACAGAATTAAGCATATTTTCCCCTAAAGAAAGAATCAGGAAATGGTGAGAAAACAACACTAGGGCAATGCATGGAGAGACAGTCTTTATGTATAGTAGCAGAACAAGTCAGTAATGGGGTAGAGTAGCAGAATACTACAAAGCCAACCAGCCATGGTCCTCTATATTGGTGTACCTAAGCATACATTTAAGAAATTAGCAGATTTACACTGTGGTCAGTTGGATGTCTGTATGCACTCCATGTGGAGGTCTGCCATATCAATAAGATTTTAGCACCAACCCCCCTTTGAGGCCATAACAGATGAAGTAGCCCTGAGGAAGGAGCTCCAAAGACCCTCTATGAAGAGCACTCAACCACTGGCATAGCCCCATGGCTATTTTTCATGTTTGTGAAAATACATTGTGTGTTCCCCAAATTAACTATTTAAAGATTCATTTTGCTATGACAGAGGTAGAATGATAAAATAAGGACACACATAGGAAATAAGGTTGAGTGTCTGTGGCATTCAGCATGCATTTAACTAAACGCTTTTGGTCTGTAAGCCGTTTTTGTGCTGTTCAAAGAATATATAAAGAAAAGCATTGTTTATGTTCTTTTATCAGAAGCATCTCACTTATTCTGTACGCATCAGTCGAAGTATTAATTTCTAGTTGGTGGTAAGTTGCAAGTGCTGCTATTAGAATGAGGTAGCATAGTCCAAGTTCACTGTAGCTTGAGTTCATTCTCTTTATTGTTTTTCCTTGTATGTATGAAAGTGCTTCAACTTCATCTCATCCATTATTCCCTTTTCCTTTTTTCTTCTTCACCATGTATCTGCAGTAAAAATAAAAAAAATAAAATGTCTGACCTCAGTGTAGCCTAAAGGCTCAGAAACCAGATGGCAAATAAAAAGCAATCTAAAATGTATTATTTTAGATCACATAATATATAAGCCTCTCTTGCAATTTGGATGAGGATGAGAGTTGACTTGCTTTTCTGAGCATCAGGAGTTGGCAAACCTGATTAAGAAGGCAGATAAATGAAGGGTTTAAAGGAAAGACCACAGGAATGTGTCTGCTGCAGCAGAAGGGCAGGCAGGACAGCGAGGGGCAAAATTGTTTTGTTATCAGAATCCAGATGTCATGCTTAGCTTTCACAGTTGACCAACATGGAATGAACTTGATACCTGCAGAGGTGCTACGCACTCTTCTCCAAATCACTTTGCTTTCCAACGGGCCACCAGGAAATCATTTGAATCTCATCCATGCTGCTTTCTGCCCTTGGGAATCACTAGTTGCAAGTACACTGAAAGGTTTTAAAATTATGCTTTCCTCGTTTTTCTGCTTGTCTAAGAATAAGGCAGGTTAGCAATTGTAGTGGTTTCTCGTCCTTTTTCCTCTGGTCCCCCTGATAACACTGAACAATATGTGTGTGGCTGAAGCATCCCTATGGAACGCCGCTGCAATATTATTCTCAGGTTAAATGGGTATCTGAACAGTATTATGCATTTATGTGGACTTTGAGGCCTCCTGCTGTTATAGCCATAGAGGCTTATCTTGGACGTTGAAGCATATGTATCATAGACCCAAAGCAACAAACGGAAAATAGTGGTGGAGTGTTTACACATATATTCATGGTAGTGGAATTTTGTTATATCCTTTGGTATCAAGGGTAAAAGATTACACACAGGGTGCACAGCAAACAGGGGACACAGAAAGGGCTGAACTCCTCAATGCCTTCTTTGCCTCAGTCTTCTCCGATAAAGAAAACAATGCCCGACCTGAAGAATTTGGAGCAAATGATTCAGCAGAGGAAACACAGCCCAGAATAACTAAGGAGATAGTACAAGAATACTTGGCTAGTTTAGATGTATTCAAGTCTCCAGGGCCAGATGAACTGCATCCAAGAGTATTAAAAGAACTGGCAGATGTGATCTCAGAACCACTGGCAGTCATCTTTGAGAATTCCTGGAGAACAGGTGAAGTCCCGGCAGACTGGAGGAGGGCAAATGTCCCTATTTTCAAAAAGGGGAAAAGAGAGGACCCAAATAATTACCGCCCAGTCAGTCTGACATCAATACCAGGGAAGATTCTGGAGCGGATCATTAAGCAAACAGTCTGTGAGCACCTAGAAAGGAATGCTGTGATCACCAATAGTCAGCATGGATTTCTGAAAAATAAGTCATGTCAGACTAACCTGATCTCATTTTTTGACAGAATTACAAGCCTGGTAGATGAAGGGAACGCAGTGGATGTAGCCTACCTTGATTTCAGCAAGGCATTTGACAAGGTGCCCCATGATATTCTTGTAAAGAAGCTGGTAAAATGCGGACTTGACTATGCTACCACTCAGTGGATTTGTAACTGGCTGACTGACCGAACCCAAAGGGTGCTCATCAATGGTTCCTCTTCATCCTGGAGAAGAGTGACTAGTGGGGTGCCACAGGGTTCTGTCTTGGGCCTGGTCTTATTCAACATCTTTATCAATGACTTGGATGATGGACTCAAGGACATCCTGATCAAATTTGCAGATGACACCAAACTGGGAGGGGTGGCTAACACCCCAGAGGACAGGATCACATTTCAAAACGACCTTGACAGATTAGAGAACTGGGCCAAAACAAACAAGATGAATTTTAACAGGGAGAAATGTAAAGTATTGCACTTGGGCAAAAAAAATGAGAGGCACAAATACAAGATGGGTGACACCTGGCTTGAGAGCAGTACATGTGAAAAGGATCTAGGAGTCTTGGTTGACCACAAACTTGACATGAGCCAACAGTGTGACGTGGCAGCTAAAAAAGCCAATGCAATTCTGGGCTGCATCAATAGGAGTATAGCATCTAGATCAAGGGAAGTAATAGTGCCACTGTATTCTGCTCTGGTCAGACCTCACCTGGAGTACTGTGTCCAGTTCTGGGCACCACAGTTCAAGAAGGACACTGACAAACTGGAATGTGTCCAGAGGAGGCAACCAAAATGGTCAAAGGCCTGGAAACGATGCCTTATGAGGAACGGCTAAGGGAGCTGGGCATGTTTAGCCTGGAGAAGAGGAGGTTAAGGGGTGATATGATAGCCATGTTCAAATATATAAAAGGATGTCACATAGAGGAGGGAGAAAGGTTGTTTTCTGCTGCTCCAGAGAAGCGGACACGGAGCAATGGTTCCAAACTACAAGAAAGAAGATTCCACCTAAACATTAGGAAGAACTTCCTGACAGTAAGAGCTGTTCGACAGTGGAATTTGCTGCCAAGGAGTGTGGTGGAGTCTCCTTCTTTGGAGGTCTTTAAGCAGAGGCTTGACAAACATATGTCAGGAGTGCTCTGATGGTGTTTCCTGCTTGGCAGGGGGTTGGACTCGATGGCCCTTGTGGTCTCTTCCAACTCTATGATTCTATGATTCTATGATTCTATGCCCTAATTACACAAAGTATTAATTATTTAGACATATTTATCAATGCACATGTTAGTGACAAGCAATGCTTCAGAAAGTGTGACTGACATCCAGCTAAGTAATACTTGTAGAATTGTTTATTTCACTGGGTCTGCTCTAAGTATGATAAAAACAGGATATTGCCCAGCGTCTCTGAAACCAAGTGTGGTTATTTCCATATATAAAGTTTGGGAAAGTGTTTTCATAAGAAAACACTTTTCTTTCATTATCTTAAGATAAACCAGAGCCTGCTTCTTCAGTTTGGTGTGTTGACAATCTGAGTTTGTGCTTATGAACAGGAATTTGCTATGGAGGTCTTTCCTTGGATTAAGGATCTTGTTAAGAGATGGAAGGGGTTGGGTGCTGAAGTGGCCATTAATAAGATGTAAACAGCCCCTTTCTTAAAAGGTCAAGTGGGAAGAGGCAGCCCATTGGTGTCAAAGCTGCCAATTGGCATGCAGTGAAAGCCAAAGAATAAACTGACAAGGACATCATTACCCATAAAAGGTGCTCTCTTCTTCTCCCTGACTGTGACCTGATCTGTACTTCTCGAGGGTACTCTGACTTTCCATTTGATGGTTACTTTGCTGTGGTGTGTGTCTTGTGATATGAGAGGTTTTTAACAAGCTGTCACAAGACTTTCCAAGGAAATGATGAGAAGTTCATTTAAAGGGGGGGGGGGCTGCATTATTTGCTGTGGTTGATGTTTACAGAAGAAAGCTCAACCGAAAAGTTGATGTGAGAAGTAAAATTCCAAAATACCTCCGAACAACGCCCCTCCTCCACAGCCTAACTGTGTTTTCTGGGTGTGGGGAGAAATATAGCACTTTTGCTAAGCAAATTTTACAGCCATTATTTCCTTCAATCTCAGAAAACTCCTAAAATGGCCCAGCTTTCCAGATGAGGAGCTGAGCTTGAAAGGCAATTGTTTACATACAGTTCCTGGGAGGGGGGGTGTTATGGATTAGTCAGCATCATGAGACACCCTGATGTAGCTTTGAACCTTTCACTGATGGCACAAACATTTTGGCAGATAATTCCAACTCACTGGATTGTTGTTGTGAATCTAGCAACCACACCACAGTGTAATTTGCCTATAGAAGAGGGATGGGCCCTCCAGATGTTGTTGGACTCCAGCCCCATCAATCCCAGACATGGTTACCCTTGGTTTGGATGGACACTTTCACTCAGTCCGCACCTTGCATCTCTCAGGTCTGCGTCATGAGATGTTGAACCGTGTGCCCTGTTACGGAAAGCCAGCATGTTGGCGATCCAATCCCTATGATATGAGAACTGAAGGGAAAGGTAACAGTGAACACTTTGACAGAAGACTGTTTTGCTCATTTAGTAGGAGAGTGACTTTCTGCAGTTAAGACCCGTCCTAGAAGACAGTCATGAAACTGGATGGCATTCACCTACAGTCAGTTTTACAGGGTACTAAATGCCATCTAATTTGTAACCCGCTCTTCTGCCAAAGTGATCAGACAACCACCCCACCCTTGATAACATTTTTTCTATGCATTGTGATAGGTATTGTGATAGTTTGCCGTGCCTCATTGGTGAGATCAACTTCTATGTGTTGGGGTGCATAGAACCCAATGCACTTTGGCTCTTGCAACATGATGTGCAGGAAATAGGGCACGGGAAATAGGGCACAGGTTCATGCCAGTCTATGTGCTCATTAGTGCATGCCAAGGGGCAGGGCCAGATGGCACAATTACATTTGGCACCTGCACACAAATAAAATGCTATCTGCACAAGGCGACAGCGGTGGGGATTCCCACATGGTCTCCCTTCTAAGCACTGCTCAGGACCAAACCCTCTTAGCTTCATCACTAGAACTCTTCACGGGCCTTCATATTTTCTGGGCTAAGGAATGCAGACCAACATTTGAAAATCCTAATCAAAGATATAGGCTGTGTACACACCAAACATTTAAAGCATCCCCTGACAAGAATCTTGGGAACTGTAGTTCCCTCCTTGAAGTGCTACAACTCCCAGTACCCTTAAACTACAGTTCCTAGGATTATTTGGGGGGGTGCTTTACATTTTTAGCCATAGTTGTCTCCTCCCTTGATGCCCCCAACACTTGCTGAAATTATAGACTTTTAGAAGGGGAAAGGACCTTGTTTGTCTGGAGCGGGCAGTAAGGCATGCACCAACAGTGATGTGCTTTCGGCTCTTGTTGAAAACTCACTTGTTCTCCTAGGCCTTTGAGGCTCGTTAGTATGAGCTTGCTGTATTTTAGTTTGGTTCTTTGGGTGGTGTCATATTTATTTTTGAATTGTAATGATCTGAATGGCTTTGCATTTTATATTGTTGTGGGTTGCCTCGAATGTTTTGAATAGAAGGTGGCATATAAATGCATTGAATAAATAAGTATTTCTCAGCTCAAGGGCTACATGCCTTCATGGACAACGCTCCAGGAGTTGCATGCCAGTGCTGGGCAGGGCCAGCAAAAGCAACAGAGCAATGGACTCTTACCTTTGTTCAGCTGGGTACTTTCCTGCAATGAAGATTTATGACATTTATACCCCGCCTTTCTTCTGTCATGAACCCCAAGGCAGCTTACGTGTGGTTTCCAGGGAGTCACCCATCCACGTGTCTACACACAATACACTGTGTACACAGTGTGCACCTTTAAAGCACATTCAAAGCACATTCTTATCTTCAAAAAATTCTGGGCACTGTTTACCCCTTGCAGAGTTAGAATTCCCAGCAACCCTCAAACTCCAGTGCCCAGAATTCTTTGAGGGAAAGAATGTGCTCTGAATGTGCTTCAAAGTTATTAGTCTTTTATCCAGGCACACGAGATGGACACATTCCAGCCAGGCAAAAGCGCAGGACTGGAGTGTAGGCTTGGAGAGCCTTATATAGCTCCTGGGCCCAAGGCTTCCCACCCTTGTAGGGGATCTTGTCCAAGCTCCTGCTCCATGCAGGGCACAGTCCTGGGTTGTTTTGAGTTTGCCCAAGCCACATTCCTGCAGGTATGTTAGGAGCTTTTTATGAAATACTAAATAAATAACTAATTCACTTGCCCAGGATCCTAGAATTGCACAATCCACTTGTGATTCTTCCTTTACTGTGTACCCACTATACTTTTAAAGAACATTCAAAACACATTTCCCTACTTAAAAAATAAAATAAAATCTCCAGCTTTGCTAACATAAGGATTACTGCATACTATATTTCTTTGCTTCTTCCTTCTGTCTTGCAATTAGAGCTAGAGGCATGCCTGAAGAACTGCTAGCGTTTATATTTTTGCAGAGACAACAGCTGTGCTTCTCTGTCCCTACAGTTTTTGGGACAACCTGAGATCCTTTGCATGAAGCCTGGTCTAAATTCAGTGGTGTAGCGTGGGTTGTCAGCACCCGGGGCAAGGCAAGTAATTTGCGCCCCCTAACCCGTGGATTTGCACCCCCTAACCCTAACCCCCAGATGTTGCGCCCAGTGCGGCCGGCCCCCCCTGCACCCCCCACGCTACACCACTGTCTAACTTAATTAAGGCTGCAATCCTATGCACACTCACCTGGGAATAAGACGCATCAAACATAGGAAGTCTTACTTCTGAATAAGGAAACATGCATAGGATTGTCCTGTACTTCTGCACAGCATGTCCTCCCCATCATTCTGTCTTCAACTATTACCAGTGCTTTTTTTCTGGGGGGATGCAGGGGTACACATACCCCTAAACATTTTGTGAATCTAAGTTTGGCTTCACTGAGGGGCAGTATTTCAATATGAATAGGGAAATGAGAGTACCCCTAAACATTTTTTTTAGAAAAAAAGCACTGACTATTACAAATTGCAGACATTGTCTTTCCATCATGTGCTCAGCAGTTCTGTGTGCCCCCTTCTCTCTCTCTCTCTCTCTCTCTCTCTCTCTCTCTCTCTCTCTCTGTGTGTGTGTGTGTGTGTGTGTGTGTGTGTGTTTACTATCCAGTTTGCTGAAGAGTTTAGATCACCTGAAAAGCTGGCTAATTTCTTTATGGCTTTTAATTTGTTCCTAATAAAAGTATGATGTTACTCTTGCTTTTGTGTGACAGTTTATGTTGCATTTTTTGTTAGCCTAGGTGGCTCAGTTTATAACTTCTAATGTTTTTCTTTTCTTTGTTTTTATTTGCTGATGTTTGATTAGCTGAATTTTAATCAACCTGCAGAACAGGTTAGTTCAATCTGGCCTATTATTGCATTTCTAGAGTGGCAACAATGGCAGCACCAATAAAAAGGATGGGGGGGGGCATAGAAGCAGAAAAGTGGACTTCTGAAATTTATTTCTATAACAGGATTTAGATACTTAATGATCCAAACCTGTAGGCAGCTTACCTAAAACATCTACATTAAAATTACCAATAAAATCAGGTGTTTAAAAAGGTTAAGCTGAAAAAATTAAAAACAGAAATAAAACCAGCACTTAAAAATATGAATTGCAAACTAAAGTTACATATTAAAATATGTGCCTGGGTAGCTTGTTAAACAAACAAACAAACAAACAAACAAACAAACAGTACAGCAAAAGCTCTTGCCTAATATCTATGAGCAGGGAATTCCGAAGTGTACATGCTGCCACACTGAAGAATAAAACATGAGGGTGAGAGTGAGCTTTCTCCTTACATTACTGTGGTACCTCGGGTTACATACGCTTCAGGTTACAGACTCCGCTAACCCAGAAATAGTACCTCAGGTTAAGAACTTTGCTTCAGGATGAGAACAGAAATTGTGCTCTGGCGGCATGGCAGCAGCAGGAGGCCCCATTAGCTAAAGTGGTGCTTCAGGTTAAGAACAGTTTCAGGTTAAGAACAGACCTCCGGAACGAATTAAGTACTTAACCCGAGGTACCACTGTATATTGAAGAGAAATGACAGTATTTTTCACATTAACACTCACGTCCTAAACCTATTTTCTCTTAAGTAAGGCTGCAATTCTAATCCTGTTTACCTGGAAGTAAATTCCACTGAATTCAATAGGGCTTATGTATAAGTAGCCATTGGTTAGGCTTGTGCTGTTAGTCCAATTGATTTTGATGGAATTAGCTTTCAAGTAGTAAGCCTGCTTAGGTATTCAGCCTTCTTTTAATTTTCAGTTGATTATTTGGGAATAATCTGAATATGAAAAGTGCATCTCCTTGAAATAATTACAGGGGTCTGGCAAAGTGGTAGGGGGTGGGTGAAGGAAAGGACCACTTGTGAGAAGGGTGCATGCTTGCTTTCCATCAACCGTTCCTCTGCTCCCACCGATGAAATAACCAGGGATCTTTGATCACCAGTCAAAAATTAAAATACTTGATAACGCTTCAGATGACGCTGGCCAGCAGCAACAAACCACCTATCAGACTGGCATGGAGACAAATCAGCCCTCCTAAGTGGGAGCCTTTCATGCAAACAGAGTGGGCAGTTCTAGGCTGAGATATTCCTGTCCTGATAAGACTCCAGAAGCTGAGATTTGGCAGTGCTGATTCTGAATACGTTTGACCTTGTGCTTTTTACACCACCTCGGGTGGATTAACAGCAGGGTCCCCATCCAGACTAACCCTCCTACTACCGCGTTTTTACCGGACAGCTCTGCCACATAGGGAACATGAGGTGAAGGATTTTCGTCCAATCAAAAATGTGTTTACTTCGAAATAAGTCCCACTGATCTCAGCGAAACTGACTTCCGGCGTCTGCTCGAAGAGTTGCAAGAGCAGAATTTTGTAGTTTTGACGGCAGGCATTAAAATGCTTTTAAAAAAATAAAAATACAGTAAAAGCAATACAGATCATATGCAGTCTTGTAATGTCACCCCTCCCCATACACACACGTTTGTGTCACAATTCCGTGCACACTGACTTGAAATCAGTGGCGCTTAATCCGAGTAGACCCAGATAGGCTCTGGCTCGTAAAAGCTGTTCTGTGCAAGTTAGGGGCTTAATTTGCACAAAGTGCGAGTGACACTTGAAAATGCAAGCGATTTCCTTCAACGAGCGTCTTGGCGGAAAGAAACTCGCCTGCATCACTTAAAAGGTCTCACTGAGCCTAGATCTCGAATTGTGTTAAATAAACGAGGAAGGGGCTTCCCCCATTTCTGCCCCCCCCCCAAAAAAAAAATCGCAGGGGTGCAACGGGAAGGAGGATGGACGAATGAAGCCAGCCTGCCTCAGCGATGAACGCCTCGCTGCTGTAGCCGCTTTCGTCCAGCCACGAAAGGGTGCGCGCAACGCGGAAGGCAAGAGGCTTCCCAAAATGCCATTGCTATTGCTGCTCCCGTGCACGCTCCCCGCCCTTGAAGGGGGAGCGCAGGCAGGGAAACTACATTTCCCAAGCGGCCCCGCGGCAGAGTCTTCTCATATGTGTGTGTGTGCGTGCGCGTGTGTGAGTGTCCCCTCCCCCCGCCTCCCATGATTTCTAACCAGAGGTAAACAAACTGTGAAAGAGGCAGGGACCTACAGGATCTGCTGCAGGAGGCGGAGAGAAAACGGCCGCCAGATCCCAGGGAACAGGGCTTGGACCATGGATGCAGGGGCAGCCCCGAGGTGGAGAGGGAAGGTGTAGGGTCAAGGGAAGGAGCGGGCAGCGGCGGCGAGCAAGGATGCAGGACTAGCGGGGCAAGGCTGACGGAGAGGTCGGAGGAGGGATCGATGGTGGGACTCGGCGTGTAGGGAGGGGAAGGCGCGGGGCAAGATCGGCGGAGAAGGGGGGAAGAGCACCCGAGAGCCAAGGATCAGGACTGGGGGGTCGCGGGCAGGATCGGTGCTCCTTGACCAGGGGATGAAGAAGGGGGGTAGCAGACTGAGCGCCAGGCTCTCGAGGTAGGATGTGGGCAGGGTCCAGGGGCAACTACGGCAGGAGTTGTTAGATCCTCTCCATTTCTTGGTCTCGCTGATCAAACTTCCCGGAGGCATCAGAAGGGACCCCCCAGCCCCTTAGTACCGCCTCGCCTGCTCCCCTGTGCCCGTCCCCTCCCGGTAAGAGGAAGCAGAGTTGTTGCCACCCTTGCTGTAAAAGGGGAGAGCGGGGAGTCCTTCCTCTCAACTCTCCAGGAGAAGATCTAAGAGTGCCCAGGGGCTGGCAAGCGGCCTCATCCAGCCCAGGGGCTATGGAACGGGTGGAGATGATTAACATCCAGCGCCTTCTGGAGGCAGCTGAATACCTGGAGCGCAGAGAGAGAGGTAACTGGATTGAGGAAGGGGGTGGGGATTGGAGTGACACGTCCCCCATAAGGGGGAATTGTTCTCTCTCTCCTTTTTAATGAATGGGGTGTTTGGGGAGGGCTTGGGGGAAAGGGGGAGGGCGAGCAGGCTCACATGCTGTAGATAAATAGGGTGGAGAGATGCCCCCCCCTCAAATGGCAGAGTCTAGGCAGTGCTGGCATGCCATCCTAAGCATTTGCCTGCTATGTTCTGGGCTCTCCCTCGGACAGGTGGCTTGTTGTCTGTAGCCTCTGTGTCCCGCCAGAGTTCTTGGTGGTTTGAAGCCACTTCCTGAGGACTTCTCTCTGGGCTCGCTGAAGCTTCCTGCCTAAGTCCATGTGTCCTTGGAACCTACTGTTTTGTTCCCTCTTGACTGACCCTTCTCTTTCCCGTTTGCTGGTGATTTCTGCAGAGTGTGAGCATGGTTATGCCTCGACCTTCCCCTCCATGCCAAGCCTTGGACTGCAGGACCCAAAGCCACCGCAGAGGCTGAGCCGGGCAAGAAAGCATAGCAGCGGAGGGAGCAGCACGGGCACTGCTAACAGGTACCAATTGCAGGGAGTAAAAAAAAAAAAAAAAAAGCTTTTGTGATCCTTTGTAAGCCCATCAGGCACAATAGGCTGTATTTTGCTTGCAACTTCTGGGATTCAGTTTCCTTTTCTCTGCGATCTCACTTCCTCTCAGTCCTTGATAATCTGTAGGCTTGTGCCTTTTAATAGAAAAATTTCCCAATATGCTGTTGTGGTAGCTGGCTCTTTAAATCCAGCAGAGCGAGCTGGCTATGTAATGCCTCAGCTTCTGCAGGTTGTGCCATGCTGCTTTTATGTAATTTTCCATCCTTCATTCTCACTGAAGGCTTTTCTAAGCAAGGATGATTTTGCTCTAGGGAAACTAACTTTGGTTTTGAGCCTGATCCTATGCATGTTACCTCTGAAATGAGTCCCACTGTGTTCCATGGAGCTTATTCCTTGGTAAGTTTGTTAGGATTGTAGCCTAAATATTGTTTTGGAGAGTGCATACGTACCTGCAGTTCTAGATCTAGCTGTATTTGCTGAAACATTTCCCTAAGAAATTATAGGTGCCCCTTGATGTACTTTGCTTTGTGTTACTTCTGTGTAGTAGTAGTATGACCACATAATACAAAACTACCTACCACTATGTGAATGTATTGCTAATAGTGTAATGTAGAAACCTGCTTTGTATGCCTCATGTGGTATGCATTATGCAGTAGTGAGTTGTCAACAAGTTCTTGCAATCTTTTTTTTTTAAAAAAGAAGACCTGCACAGTTCTTTTCAATAAAGATAATATTTCTGAAGCCTCGTGGACTGCTTTAGTTGGAAGGTTTCACTTGTAATTTGATTTTGGTGGTTGCATTTTACTGAAATAAATTCATTCTATTGCTCTCTGTTGAATATACTTAAACCAACTTGTCCAAAGTTACCCAAGTGGCGCGTAATCATTCACTTCTTTAAAATGTTTGTGTTTGTGTGTATTGAAGTTAATTTAGAATCCATTTTGTAGAGACATGAAGTTATTAAAGCTAAACGATGCCCTCAGAATTAACCATATATAATGTCAGAATACCACATGCACAATTTCTGCATAGATGCCATTTTAGTTGCATGATGTGTCAAACAACATGCAGATTTGCCTAAAAATAATTTTGCTGGTTTGTTCCCCCAAAAGTCGCAGGAATTTTGTCCTGGGTTGTGATAACAGATAATAATAATAATAATAATAATAATAATAATAATAATCCAAGGAAGACCCTAGATTTAAAAGGACAGGAAGTGGACAGACTTTGGAAGGGATCCTTGGAAGGTCTCAAGGTGGTTCACAAGATAAAATTACAATATAAAAACCCAAAATACAAAATCAAAATATGAACAAAAACAGCTGAATAACCACCCCAAAACACATAAAAACAGTTAAAAACAATTAAAAAAACCAATTAAAAACAAGACACAATTGAAAAGCAGTTTAAAAGAATGTAAACAGTGGTCTTTGCTGGGCAGCAGCAGTCCTTTTGTAGTCTATCAGGCCTGTCCTGGGCCTGGTAGAGAGGCAGCAGCAGCACCCCCTGCAATGCAGGAACATGCACTGTCCCTTTTCAGGTATGGGGGTGGGGGTGCAAGGACAGGGAATGTAAAACATAGCAAATAGGGGTAAGTGGAAGCTGCTGATGGAAGGAGGGAAGGAACCATGAGTAAAAGGAAGCAAGGTGTGAGGTGAGAGAACTGCTAAAAAGACAGAAGAGGCAGAGATAAAGAAGGCTGAAAATCTAAGAGCCCATCTTTTTGCACGCTTATTCAAAAGTCAGTCCCATGAATACAAGGAAGGTTACTCCTTGGTTTGTCCCCCTCCCACTTCCAGAGCTCTGTGGTCATAGAATGTTCTGGAGTAAAATCTTGAGCAGAGTTCATGGGCATAATTGGTGATGAGTTTTCAGTGTGCTTTCTGTTTTCTTGATGGCATTTCTGTTCCTTCCTGGTGTTGACTTTATTGGTGGGGTGGGAAGGACTCAAACAGTTCTAAATTGAAGAGCACTTCAACATACAAGCCTGTGTGTGGTTAATATAAAAGTGTATTAATAGGTAAGGAGGGCTGAATTTAGAAGAACTGTTTCTAACTGTTGAGGCCTTCGCCTATGTTTTCTGAATCTCCAGCAAGCCTCAAAGCATATAAAATAATGTTCAGGGAGTGTTTTTGTTCCAGGAAGAGGAATTTCACTTTAGTAAAGCTGGAGTAATGATTACTTCACAACTTTCCTTACTTAGTAGGGTAAATGTAGTATTTGACACCATTTAGATTATTTGCCATGAAGAAGCTGTTGTTTTTCTGTGTTGGCATCAGCAGTAGGACAACAGGGGGTATATACTGAGTATATATACTGAGTATCAGGATTCCCAGCACTGAAGCATTCATTATCACAGGAACTTCATAAAAAACAAACAAACCCTGTGGGCTGGACAGGCATAAAACTAAATTTATTTTTCACCAGCCTGCTTCTAATACTAGAATTGCACTGGATTTGTGGGTAGGGAGAATCATGATTTGATGGAATACAGGGAGTATTCAAAAATTTAGTTCTGCTTGTCAATGTGCACCTTTTGTTGTAAATAATAGAACCTACCATTTTAGGTTCACATGACTGCACCATTTGCACGAGTCAGTGTGGCTGTCCCTACCATGCTTAGTTTGGCCTGCACTCTTCCCTTAGTAGTGCCATGCAGAATTGTGTGCTGTATTCTTCATATGACGTATGCTATGCTGTGCTTCTACCAAGCTAACATGGTAATTAGCAGGGCATGAATAAGGTGGTGAATGAAGCAGGCTGGTGAAAAATCTGCCGGTTTCCATGAGATGGAGGTATAATTTTGTGGCCCCCTACTTGTAATTTATTTTTGCTGTGGCATTTCCCCTGAGCATTGTTTGTTTATTTGTTCTGAAATTTTTGACTGCTTTCATACTTAAAAAAAAAGTCTAAGCAGTGTTCAACATGGTGCTTTAAAGCATGGAGCTGTGCCCTAAAACATAACATGAGAATATGACCCACAGATACAAAAAGCAGGATAAAAATGTAAACACATCAGAGGGGGAGAAAGATATAAGAAGAAAAAGAAAAGAAAAGAAAATCAGGAAAGGCTGGGGGGGGGGCAGAGACGTTTTTAATAAAGTGCCTAAAGCAGGTAACTGACGGTGTCTTGAGGATCTCAGAATAATCATTTGGCAATGTTCTCCATTGGAGATACCTGAACTGTGAAACATCACATCATAGTTCTTATAGTGCCTGTAGATTATGGGGTTCTCTGCTTAGCCTAAGTAGCAATGGTTATAAGAAAATTAGTTTCCATTTACAAAAGGAATGCTGATATTCTCTGGGTGCTGCATGTACAGCTAGATTCCAGGCCAGAGAACTGGCCTACGACTGCATTCACATGTAATGCTAAGCTATGTTGGCTGTTTTTGTGAAACCCAACTGCTCACAAATTGCATGCAACCTGAGCGCTCCTGCTTTGCGTCTCCCTTCCAGCAGCAGGGAAACAAACCATGGAGCATCTGGTTCAGCTTTATCTCTGCACCTGCAATCCTGGACTGTTTGACCCATGATGACTGCAGGTTCAGACACAGCTTTAAGCCAGGCAGCTCGTGCACGGTATGGTTTAGCTAACCATCCTTAATGGTTTAACCTTGTATGTGAATGCGGCCTTTGCTTTGTTGGGTGAAACCTCTGCACGTTTTCATCCCCTACAAAATATACTCTTGTCGCGTCCTTATTCTGGACATTCACTATTTTAATGCTTATTTGTTGTGAACGGGGGTTGGGGTTGGATTTTCCGTTTTCTACACAGATGTCATTTTGTCCCATTATAACTGAAGGGGTGGTTAACACGTCTGCTTGCCTAGCAGTTACTCATTTCAGCCTTGCATGCCAAAGCAGTGCTTCCCCATGTACTGCTCCTGAACAACTCTGAATTGTTTCAATAGGACTTGTGTGGGAGTGGAGTCTGGTGGATTGCAGCCTCGGTGGCTCTTCAATAGCCAAAGCATTATTGCATGAGCAGGAAATCAAGAAAGCCGCATGCATGCAGACGGATGCTTTTTCCAACATATAATCAGGTTAATGAAGTTAAAATGGTCTGTTGTGTAATCCCTCAGTCTAACAGGGTTCATGAAAGGATACGGCAAATTGAGGCTGAGAGCACTGGTGGCTGTTAGTAGGCAAAGCCAGGAGGTGCAGCTTCACACCCAGCTTGTGTAGGAAAGTGGAAGTGGACAATTTGGAGAGAGTTGCCCTGTAACAAAACTTGTGGCATATCTGAAACACCTAATACAGTGACTTGATGCTGAGTAAGGTAGAGTAAGTAGAGTGCTATGGTATTTTGGTCTCTAGGCTTGACTATTTGTGTTGCAATCCAATTCATGCTTTTATTTTTAGAAGAGCACGTTTAGCTGTCATCATTGTGGGAAGATGTTCGTTAAAGGGACAGAAGGCAAAAGTGGGCCTTGCTAGGATTTAAAATTAAGGTTTGTGAGGGGACCTCTTTCCCCTTGGCTCCTTTTCTCTCCTTATACCACCAGGCAGGGGCCATATCCCCTATCATCCTTTACTAGTCCTGGCTCTGCCAAATTAATTTGAACTGTATGGAATTTCCTTCAGAACCAATGGTGCAATATTAAGCATATTTATAGAGACATGGCATTTCTGAGCACGGAATTTGGGTCCTGTTGATTTAAGACTTGCTCCTAAGTAGACATGCATGAAGATTGGCTTCTAGCTTCTAAACAGCACAATCTCCTTTGCCAAAGTGGATATTGTAAGTTAAGTGTAGATCTAACCCAGACTCCATGGAGGGCATTGCATTGGTCTATAACAGAAAATAGAGAAACCTATTGAGAGAATAGGGACGCAGGTGGCGCTGTGGGTTAAAGCCTCAGCGCCTAGGGCTTGCCGATCGAAAGGTCGGTGGTTCGAATCCCTGCGGCGGGGTGCGCTCCCGCTGCTCGGTCCCAGCGTCTGCCAACCTAGCAGTTCGAAAGCACCTCCGGGTGCAAGTAGATAAATAGGGACCGCTTACCAGCGGGAAGGTAAACGGCGTTTCCGTGTGCGGCTCTGGCTCTGGCTCTGGCTCTGGCCAGAGCAGCGATGTCACGCTGGCCACGTGACCCGGAAGTGTCTCCGGACAGCGCTGGCCCCTGGCCTCTTAAGTGAGATGGGCGCACAACCCCAGAGTCTGTCAAGACTGGCCCGTACGGGCAGGGGTACCTTTACCTTTTATTGAGAGAATGAGTAGCTCAATAAGGTCATGGGGCATACTTGGTTTTTTTTTTGGGGGGGGGGGGGAACCTTCATTCATACATTATACAGTATCAAGAGATTTTGCTGTATACTATGTGTATACTTGGTAAACTCTGTAACTATTTTCAAGGACAAATAGTCCTAAATGGGGAGCGGGGAGGAAACACTGACCAAAATAAATCCTTCCATACTTATGTATGAATCAGCCACTGAGGGCAATGTTTGGCATCATGCTGTTCTACTCTTTCAAAGAAGATATCTGAAAAAAGTACTTATTTTGGAATATTTTTGTTCATCCTGAAGACATTTCTATGAATGTACATGCAAAGTGCACCCAAATTTCTATACTTCCAGCCACACTGTTTTTGAATGTCCAGGGCCTGATTTTAAGTAGTTTTAAGTAGCGCTGATGGCGGGACGCAGGTGGCGCTGTGGGTTAAAGCCTCAGCGCCTAGGACTTGCCGATCGAAAGGTCGGCGGTTCGAATCCCTGCGGCGGGGTGCGCTCCCGCTGCTCGGTCCCAGCGCCTGCCAACCTAGCAGTTCGAAAGCACCTCCGGGTGCAAGTAGATAAATAGGGACCGCTTACCAGCGGGAAGGTAAACGGCGTTTCCGTGTGCGGCTCTGGCTCGCCAGAGCAGCGATGTCACGCTGGCCACGTGACCTGGAAGTGTCTCCGGACAGCGCTGGCCCCTGGCCTCTTAAGTGAGATGGGCGCACAACCCCAGAGTCTGTCAAGAATGGCCCATACGGGCAGGGGTACCTTTACCTTTTAAGTAGCGCTGAGCCAAAATGGGAGATGAGCACTGAGTTTCATGAACATTTTATTTCTGTGAGAAATGTGCCTCCCTTTTCTGGGCAATTTTGCACAGCCCTTTGTGAAAGGGGTATGAAACTCCTTGCAAGGTGTTAGGTATGTAGAGGTGGGGAGGCATCCCTGTTGCTGAGGCACAATTGCTGCTCCATTGCAGCAGTTTAGTTACATGTAGTTGATTTCGTTAGGGCAGGATAGGGATGCACATCTGAACATAGTTGTACACAAGGCTTATTGTGACAGCACTCACTGGAACCTCTTACTTTGGCCGTCCTTAGCAGCCATTTTGTGATGGTACTCAAAGTACTTTTATCAGTGCAGAATATGCATACCAGCATCTCCCTTCTTCTTCTTCTTCTTCTTCTTCTTCTTCTTCTTCTTCTTCTTGCATAGGAGTATCCTATTGAAATCAGTGCAGTGGAGATGGTTAGTGTCTGCATCTGAATCCATATTCTTATGTGCTGTCTGTCCTAGCTCATGTCGTGCAACAAGAAAAGGAGGGACATTTGCTGTGTAATAATGGCATATGATGAAATTGCCTAGTGAAGCAAGTTGGGGACCAACAGCCTGGTGGCCTGAGCTTTAGGCATGGATTCTCTCTTTCCTTGTTCTCCTTCAGTGTGAGGGCAGTGGGTAAGCTTCCTTTGCCCTTGCTGAAATCATCGTATGTTCAAATATGGCTGTGCGATGACTTCATTCTGTTCACAGTGTGTGATCCCTAGTTAGCTAGAATTGCATAGTGAAGAAGCCCTTCATACACACACACACACACACACACACACACACATATATAAATAATAGGAACAATGGCAATGAACAGGCATGGAAGAAGGTAGGAGGTTTCTTGCAAACTTTTTGCCCCCTTCAAAATGCAGCGCTTGCTTTTGAAATAAAAAACATTTGTGAAAACATGGCACAGCACTGTTTTTAGTGTCATGTTTCCCAGATGAGCCCTGAAGCTCTTTGCAAAATCTAGGCCCAGTCAGAAAAGTCAATTGCTGTTTTGCTATGTTTAGGCAGTATACAATTCAGTGGTTTCAGTTTGTAGGGTGTGCTGTCCCCCCCCCCCCCCCCCCTTGTTTAGAAAGAGAATTGGCAAGGCTGCTGGCATTTTCTTAAGAACATGCTGTGGAGTGGCAACACAGAACATAGTGATAATGTTACACAAATAAAGTGACTTCCTTATTGCTGCTAGCACCATTAGGGGATATGAAAATCTCTTATGTAGGATTATTTTATGCAAGTTTAGTTAGAAGTACTGTATTTACTCGAGTCTAATGCCCCATCAAATCTAACACACACCTCAGTTTTCAGAACCTTGAAACAACTAAAAAAAGTTGGCAAATGTAAATGTGCCACCGAATGTAATGCACACCCTAATTTTAGCAACATAATTTGGCCAAAAAAGGTGAGCATTAGATTTGAGTAAGTATGGTAATTCTTACTGATTTCAGAAGTGCTAGTTCACATTTAAGTGTACAGTGGATTTGAACCTCGATTGATTTTATTGTAGCCACTTATAACCCATCTCTCAATTCAATAGATTCATAAAGTGGCTTATAAAATAATGGAAGGCCAAAAAATTACATAATCCATAAAAATAGTAACATAAAATGGCAACATAAAACAGTGGCATTGTTGTTTGTTAAAAGCCTGGATAAATGCATATGTTTTGGTTTGATATATTTTTAAAAGCCAGTTACCCCCAAGGTCCTGATCCTGCAAATGTTTTCATGAATTAAACTGCTGAAGTTTCTTCTCTGATGTGTTAAGGCTTGCACTGCTTATCTGATAGAATATTTTTGTCTGTAGAAATTCAGGATATTTTTGTCTGCATGAAATGAGGCATATGGACACTGATTATCAAAAGATCTTTCCAGATTGTTTTAAAATTTATTCATGAGGATCATCATAATGGAAAGGTCCTCCCAGATCCTTTGCTCTATACTTGTTTTGTTGTAATGGATTTGGGTTTATTTGTTTTGGTTTTGGTTTTACTCCCAGAAGCACCCCTTATTGGTCTGTTTCAGGTTTTAATTCTGATTGAATTTCTTTTTCTTCTGTCCTTTTTTCTGTTTTAGCCCTTGATTTCTGGTAAATTAAATACAGATGTTATTGAATCATTTTGAATTCTGTAAGGGCTTGTTCATCCATATCTCTCTCTCTCTCTCTCAACCTGAGTACTCAAAACTACCAGAATTTAAATAGCAAATTCCATGTGTTGTGCCATCAGTTGTGGATGATTCATGCCCATTTAAGTGGCTGGGCTTCCCTGCAATAAACAGAAGTGGGGCCCAATCCTTTTTCAGTCACCATTTCTGTGCACACTGCAGAGAAACCGAACCATTTAAATGCCCAGGTACCGTTTAGAACTGATGGCATGACTAAAGTAGTTTGGCATTTTTAAAAATGTAGCATGTGTCCACATTTAAAAAGTAAAATGTGAATGGCTCTGAAGCTGTGTTTCCAAATATATATTTGCAGGTGCGTTTTATATATGGTGCACACGAATGTGTCACTGTTGTGTGCAGTGTGTCCCGAGTTCATTACACACGATTGAATTCTGACAGATAACTGAGCCACAGTATACAAGACGAACGTGATTGCAGGTGGCATTGAGATGCCAGCAACCACATGGGGTTGTGTGCAATGTCAGCTGTGCTGGGTTACTCCTGATTTTATGGATTTAGAGATCTACCTTCTGACTCTTCTCTTCCCGCCTCAATGTATTGGAGCTGTGACAACGTATGTAGGATGTAGGCCTCTTAAACTCTTTTGCAGGGCTGATATTTTTAGAATACGCATACCACATACATGGGATGTTGTCCAGTACCTGGTAATATCTAGGAAGTGCAAATACTTGGGGATAGAGAGAGTTTAATTATATGTGCCAGATTTGTGCGATACAAAATACCTGTTTTGCCTGAACAACTATCCCAGAACCCTGTGGCAAAGGAGAGGCTTGCAGTAGGCGATGCTTTTTGACAGAACTGGGCTGCTTACTTCTGCATGTACATTGTTCTTCCTGTTTGGCCAAGAAAATAGGGGTGGTGTATATATTGTGGAACTATATGTTGGCTCCTTTCACTGGATTCTAATCCAAATGAAATCCAGCTTGAAAGCACGTGGATTTCGGCTGCTGCCTAACCAGATGGACTTAATATTTTGGTTATGCAGCAAGATGACTTGGTCTTTCTGTTATTCTGAGACTTCTGAAGCTTAGCGACTGCTTTAAAACCAGGTGCCTCTGGAGAACTGCTGAGCATTGCTGGCTTGAGGAAGCTGATTTGGTGGCCAAAAGTTTACCCATAGGAAAGATCACGAATGCATCCAGTGTGGTGTAGTGGTTATAGTGTCAAGCTAGGACAAGGGAGGTTCTGGTTTAGATTCCCATGCTGCCACAAGCTTGCTGGGTGACGCTAGGTTGAATAATAGTGGCTGGCCCAATAGGATTGCCATGAGGAGAAAGGAAGGGCACAGGACACCCTGTACTGCCCTGAGGTAGGATGGATGATATATTTAGCCCCAAGAGGTCCAACATGACCTCCTTTAAGGTTTTATTAGCTACAGAGACCACAGCTTTCCTGGATGTCTGTAGACTGATATTCCTATCAGGCTGGTCGTAGGAGGCCAGCTGTGGGAACCGCCCCACACTTATCAGAAAGGGAGCTGTGTATTTCTTAGAAACTGAACACTGCTGTTGCTAGGTTTCTGGAGGAAGAGTTAGCACTATTTTTGTGGCTTTAGGTTTGTGCCTGCTTTATTGCAATCCTGGCTTCTGCTTCTACAGACTTTAATGCCATGAGATCTTTTTGCTGGAAAGGACCTGCAGGTCATCTAGTCCAACAACTGTCCTCTATAGCCAAATGTTCCTAATGCAGTGGTGCTCTCCAGATGCTGTGGACTACAACTCCCATCACCTTTGAGCATGCAGCTGATGGGAGTTGTAATCTGAAATGTTTTGAGGGTACCATCTTGGCTACTCCTACCCGAGCAAAGCACTCTGGTTGAGGACAGCAGGATCCAAGGTGCCTAATGAAAGAAGAGGTGCCTCTTATCTTTAAAGACTATTAGCTTTTTTCAAGACAGATAGTTAAAAATACACACAAGGCATGGTGAACAAAATTCCTTTGGAGTTATCACTGGTCTGACCCTGGTGATGTGTACATTCTGAGCATGAAAGCAAGCTTCAAGGTACTCTTGAAGTTGCCCTTGCAGTTTAGAAATATTACCTAAAGCCTTTTGGAATATGTGGATTTTATGAAAAAGTGTCTTTTCAACTTACCAGGTTATGAAAATATTGAAAACTGCCCTCAATAAGATACAATAAGATACTTTATTTTATCTATAAAGCTGAGCAATATGTTTGAGTTGTTTTGTTTTTGTTCTGTAACTTTTATTTTATTACTTGTTGTTGTAACTGAATATTGGTTTATATGGATTAGTAACATTGAAAATGAAACACACACACCACAAAAGTGTCTGAAATATTGCTCAGGCCTCTCTAAACCTGGATCATAAATATCTGATACAGACACCTAGCTCTTTACCACCACCACGTCCAACCCTGATTTTTTTAGTGTTGATGCTATACTTTTGTGTCTTTTGGCCAGAGCTCTACAAACGGCATTGCAGCAAAAGTGCCACAGTTCTAACAGACATAGTTTGATAACCGCCATACTCAGAAATGTTCGGTGAAATAACTGCCTGATCTGGATCCAAATGTAGATTACTGATAGTTCTCCTGGTTACTTTCAAATTCCAGACCATACATATTGTTGTCATTTAGTTGTTTCTGACTCTTTGTGACCCCATGAACCAGAGCACACTAGGCACTCCTGTCTTCCACTGCCTCCTGCAGTTTGGCCAAACTCATGTTGGTAGCTCCGAGACCATACATATTAATCCATTTCTAATCTTGATTCCTTGTTGGTTTCTCAGTGCTGAAACCTTTGGCATATTCTCTTTCTGCTCCTGTGTTGTAGTGATTCCTAATGGTTATGACAAAACATTTTGCTGGTTGGTTGAGTTCTGCAATATTTCAGCCTTGGCTCTTCACTACCTTCCAAGCTCTCATGGAGACAAGAAGAAATCATGCTGCACATGTTATTATTGTAGAAGAGATGAGCTGATTGTGATGTAAAACCTGGGGCCAACCTAGAGGTGACTGCAACAGTCCCTTGCATTTAAACGTGGAACTACCTCCGTCACGTGCAAAGATGGAAGGAATCTCATGGAATGGAGAAGAATCCTTGCTCCACCCAGAATGTCTCTCCCTGAGCAACTTTTTACGCCTCTGATCCCAGCAGTAACCTTGGCTGGGTGAAAAGCACTTGGAACTTGGGGGGGGGGGAGTTGCAGAGGGGGTTTAGAGCCCCCTCGCACACATTGCTTTGCTGCTGTAAAAATAATGTTCTCTTTGCCTCCCACCTTCCTGTGACTGAGGTAGCCCTGTGTTTGAATGCACAGACTTGTTGCTATCATTCTGAGTTTGAGTCTTGGTACCAGGTTTCAGCAGTGGGGCAGTGTGACTCCAGTGGAAGGCTAGGGTCTGGAAGGTAAAGGTAAAGGTACCCCTGCCCGTAGGGGCCAGTCGTGTCCGACTCTGGGGTTGTGCGCTCATCTCACTTAAGAGGCCGGGAGCCAGCGCTGTCCGAAGACACTTCCGGGTCACGTGGCCAGCGTGACGAAGCTGTTCTGGTGAGCCAGCACCAGCGCAGCACACGGAAACGCCGTTTACCTTCCCGCTATAAAGCGGTACCTATTTATCTACTTGCACTTAGGGGTGCTTTCGAACTGCTAGGTGGGCAGGAGCTGGGACCGAAAGACAGGAGCTCACCCCGCTGCGGGGATTCGAACCGCCGACCATACGATCGGCAAGTCCTAGGCACTGAGGTTTTACCCACAGCGCCACCCACGTCCCTTTAGGATCTGGAAGACCTGGGCTCAAATCTAAACTCTGCTATGAAGTTCAGCGGGTGACCTTGGGCTAGTTGCACATTCTACTTCAGCTTCTTCACCCTATGGTACTAAATCTCTTTTTTTGCTGGAGCATATTTTTAGGTTTATTCTAGTGAGGGCAGACCAGTGAAGAAGCATGTGACTCTATTAGGATGCAGGTACATTCTGACTGGATTCTAACTATCACTCTGTGACTTGACCTATGCCTCAAGTTAAAACATAGCTCAAGCTCAAACCTGCCCAATTGCTTCCTCTGCCATTCTGAATTATAGCTTAATATCATTCCTCCCAGGGCGTGATCCAAAGGCATATGATACTACAATCTTGCTGGTCTTAAGTCAGGTCTTTGCTTAGATGGGAGACCAATCGCCTTAGGAACCCAAGTTCCATCATGGAAGAAAGGCGGAATAATAAATCGAATAATAAAATAAATCTTAAGGAAATATAAATTCATCAATACAGATATTTAAAATCAATTGACATGTCCAACCAATCCCAAAGGTCTTGGCACCCAGAAACCAAGCGAAGAAACATTGTTTGAGATGGGCAGTGAAACTGATCAAACTGCAAGTAATTTACAGTACTGTGTCAGTTTTTATTTCAAGTCACATTTATTTGTTCTAATTGAAAAAGTGAACATGGAAAAACAAAGGCTGGGTTATTTTCACACATTGGCTTGATTTTAAATGGCCACTTTTGACATGGAAAAGACATCACTAGATAGCAATGGCCATATGAATTGTTTCCCAAGTATATTTTTATAATTGTTATGTTTAGAGTGGCTCTGCCATCTTAGTAGTGTATAGAAATAAAAATAAAGACACAGGCAGTGCCCATGGATGTAACATTTTAAATATAAAACACATGTAGTGACACTCCAGTGAATTTAAATATATGTAAAGAGAATCTTGTGAGTTGCAATCAGTTTCCAGGATTGCTTGCTTCTCCTACAAGAGTTACTTTCTATGCCTCTGTAGGGGTTAACTTTGGGTATTCATGAGGCTGTATTTCTAAAGGTCGTTTTTCCATTCCCTGGAACAACATATTTTATTTAAATAAAGAAACTAGGTTAAGCAGATGTATTATTTTACACTGTCTTGGTTGTGCTGAGGACTTGACGTTGCTTAATATTTCAATAACTTACTAGTAGCAAAGGTCTGGGTTAGCAGTCCTGCTCAAAGCATTGCAATTGCCATTTTGCAAACTGGCCCTCATACTCTAGTGGGTGTATTATAGTCATTGGCCCAGATAGCACATCATATGAAACCATGGTTTTCAACTACCTGTGGTGTAATTTGAATGACAAATGTGCTGGTGCATTCTGTTCAGATGTTTCTGCAGGGGTGGTCCCCTCCTCCTGCTCTTGCCATACCGCAGATGAAAGAAGACTGAGTTTGGATTGTTGTTCAGACCAGGCTTGTGGATTGTTTTCTTCAAACAAACCATAAGCAGTAAGCCCAGAACAAACATTGGTTATCACTCAGGATTTCTTTGGAGGAAAGAAACTATGAGCTCAAGTCCAGGCAACACAACAATCCAGCCTTCTAAGGAACACCACAGGAACTTTTGAGCAGAGTTCAAAAGTACCCTACTCTTTGTAGCACAATAAGTTATTTGGACGAGTACACTACTCATGCACGTTAAACCCGTTCTTGTTATCAGATTATGGTTTAATGTGATGTGTGAACTGGGCCAATGTGTTGTATGCCTTTTATTCACCAGGTTAGGTCAGGTCTGTACATTTAAATAACCTTCCAGGACGTGTTGTTCCAAAACACGACTTCTCTTGAATTCCTATTTCTTTCAACGAGTCTAGTATAGCAGCAGAACTGTGAATTATGTCCCCTTCCCTAGGCTTCTTAAGTTCATCAGTATGAATGTGCAAAGAAGGCTGTTGACTCTATTCTGTCTTGGATTTTGCAGTTTACAGGGAACGTCAACAGCAACACAGGTTTATATGGGGAGACGGGAGAGAAACAGCCTCATTGTTCTGTTGCTCATATGTTTCTGCATGCTGCCTTGATGTGAAAAGATCTTTAGCTGCTTTGATGTATGAATTGTTTTAGAAATGTGAAAGTAAATTCCTCCTTTGTAATATCCACTTTGGGGAAAAAAGACGATGGTCGGTTAGGTTACAAAGAAGGGCGGGTAGAATGGGTTTGTTCCCTAGTGCCGTTCTGCAAACTGTTGTGCAAAGCACTAGGGGAGACCTTGCTGCACAAAGTACCTGCAGCTGCAAAGGCATTATGCAACGGCATGCCTGTACACTGTGTACATGAAGCTCTCCAGTGCATAGTAAATATTTCTCTGTTGCAAAGCTTGTTTTGCAGCAGGGTTTGGGGGATTTCAAACACCTTACTTGCCAATGTTTCCCAGTGAGGAACTGCATATAACCCAGCTGTTAGGACAGGGATGGTGAACTTATGGCCCTCCAGGTGGTTGCTGGACTGCAGCTCCTACCAGCCCCAGACAAGCACAAACAGCTACAGAGGATGATGGGAATTGTAGTCCAGCAACAACTAGAAGCCAGAAGTTCCCCATCTCTGTATTGGACTGTGTTTTGGGCATGCGAAAAGAGGCTTAAAACTATACACAGTTCAAGATACGAAATCCAGTTGGGAAAGAGAGAGAGTTATCTTGTGCAAATGGAAGAACACCTCTGGATTTCACTTCATTGTGAAATGTTCTGCCAAGTAGGATCCGATCTTGCTTTGAGTGGAAGGGCACCTTTGGATCCACATGAGTCTTTTTGAAGTTAAAAGAAGAAGAAAAGCTCATGCCACAGTCGTACCACTCCTTATGCAGAAGGAGATCCGCATCCAGCAATCTTCCTTCTTCCTTTCTCTCCCAGGCTATGCTGTACCTGTGCTACGATGGCTCATGGCCATAATTTTTACAAATATTCTTGGAAAAAAATAAAAATTATTTTTCATTAAAATCATCATAATGTGCCCTGTGACCTTCAGGTCACTCATCGGCTTAGTTTTGGTAACTCTGCAATATTGGGTGTTTCCAGACCATTCACTGGGCCTTTCTCCAAGATGAAGCATTTTAAGCCTACACCCAACTATTAGGACTATGTCAGGCTGGAGGGGAGTGGCTTACCCAAGACATCTGTTTGTGACTGTTCAACTATTACCTTAAAGACTTGCGCTAATTAACTTTGCACTGCCTGATACTTTGTAGTAAGGAATTGCAAATGCTGTGCAGCCTATTTTCTGTCAAGAGGAGGATTCCTTAGTGTGTGTTGGGGGGGGGGGGAAGCAGGGAGGTAATCGATCCATGTCTGTGTGTGCATTTGCCCATGCCAGTGACAGAGGTAGAATTAATGATTGGCAAAGCCAGGGACATGCCTTCTGCACTGGTTAATCCAGAATAAAGATTGATTTGCTTCAGTTTTCCCCATGGCTACATGAGGTTTGAATTACCAGTCCTCTGAATTTCAGATTTCGAATGAAATTATTTCTTTCTGATTTCAGTGTGTTTGGCGGGGGGGGGGGGGAGAGAGACAGACAGACAGACATCCACACTGTACATTTAAAGCTCATAACTTCCCACAAAGAATCTTTAGGTTGTTAAGGGTGCTGGGAATTGTAGCTCAGTGAGTGGTAAACTACAGTTCCCATGATTCTTTAGGGGAAGCCATGGCGTGGATGACAGAAACCTACCAGTTTGTTCTCAGACAGCTGGGGGGAGGGGGTTATTGTGGGGCCCCCATTTCCCACCTGTGTTCTAAAGTAAGGGGTCAGCATCGAAGAACCACATAGCCTTCTGAAATGGAGGCAGCAGAGTATAGAGCAGTGCCACAAAATTCAGCAAATATACAATGATGGAATAAAGCTTGCTTTACTGAGGGAGTAAGCATTATGCTGAATTGTGACTAAGAGTGCTTCCAGATAGGAGTTTATTATGGAATTGGTGCTGCTCATGTAGGCAAGGCTTGGTTTTGGTTTTTGTTCTTTTTTTTAGTTTCCACATGACATCATTGCCATTAAAATACTGGTCCATGCTTCAAAAGTAATAATAATAATAATATGGATCTCCCCTTACTATAGAAAATCTGATAAGTAAAAGCAACCCATTAAGACATCTGCAATTACAGCTGGTATGGAAGCTTGTTAGCATTTTGGGGTGTGTGATTTGGGTGGGTGGCTTCTAACACAACACCCCTAGACTTCCATTTGCTTCCCAGTTGAGCACAATGTAACCATTTTCTTCCTGGTAGCTCAAATGATATGAGTGGGCTTATTTCCACCAACTGTGTGATGTTGAAGGCACATCTGAATTTCAGCAACCTGATTAGGAAAGGCTGTTTTTCAAGATCTCTCTACTGTGTGTCTGGGGGGGGGGAGGTATGTACCTCTGAGACTATGGGCTCCTCCACATTTACCTTTTGCCCCACACTTTCTAGGTTTTAAAATTAGATAAAAATATTTATCCCTCTTGTGCAAAACCTTGGTACTAAAAATTAGAAACAAACAAATGGAAATGTCCACCCTCCCCCACAAAAAAACCAAAAACTACAAGTCTCTATTTTTGCTTATTGTGAAACAAGATAACTAAGGCATTTACCTTTTGCCCCACACTTTCTAGGTTTTAAAATTAGATAAAAATATTTATCCCTCTTGTGCAAAACCTTGGTACTAAAAATTAGAAACAAACAAATGGAAATGTCCACCCTCCCCCACAAAAAAACCAAAAACTACAAGTCTCTATTTTTGCTTATTGTGAAACAAGATAACTAAGGCTTGCAACATTTGCTCTTGTGCACTTCCTGAGAATTGTTTATGAAAAGGTGTCCTGAATAGAAAAGGTTTGTGTAGTTTGTGATGTAGAAGTGGGGCAACAAACCCACATGGGTGGGAAAACGATGAATACGCAGGATTGAGAAAACTGGGGTGTGTGGAAGCCAACTACTCACACAGAGAGATTGTATCTGAATGACCCATTTGTGATATAAGACCCCAGTCTGGAAACACAACTGCGTGCAATTGAGTCAAATCTGGTAAACAAGAATAATAAGAATTGGAACCGTTTGTGCTGTTCTACAGCTAATCCCTTTTCCTCATCAGATTTTAGCTCCACTTCTGGCTAGCGTTATGTGTATATGTAATAAGGCTGCTACTTTGAAAAACTGTGATGTCCTGTACCAAAATCGTCATTTGGGCAAACATTTCGTCCCTTCAGCCTCACAGAAATTCTGTAAATGCTGTATACAGTATTGAGGCTCTTTTCTCTGCCTTTACCAAAATAGAAATAAAAATGGAATTAATCTGGTGGTCATGTGGACATCCATAAGGAATAAAATTCTGCTTAAAAAACCAAAACGCTAACTAGGATTCAGACTGCTGTTCACATACACTTACCAGGGAGTAAACCCCTTCAAGAGAGTGGGGCTTAGTTCTAAAAAGACACTTAGAGGAGTGCACTGTTAGCCAAATTCTGTCTAGCTTACAACTGAGCGATGGTTATGCAACCGCACAATTTAGTCACAGTCGTGGGCAATACTTAACACATGAGTGTATACGATCTAACAGAAAGTCAGGATATTACTCCATTGAATGATTATAATTTTTAGTTTAGAGGCAATTATGAGTGTACTTACTACGAGGAAGCTATGGAAGAAATGGCAAAGATTTCTGAGGAGAGAATTCTGATTATACCACAAGTTACCAAGGAGAAAACTAGATATATTTCAAAATGCTTTCTATTTTAAGGATTGTTCATCGTAATAGTCTCACAGGATATATTTAGAAGCGGCAGAGGTCCCCCCCTCCACCCCCCTTCCTTGTCTGGGAAAATTCATACTACTTTATGCCAATATGGTTATAAATCACATAATAAACTTTCCAGTTTCATGGAAAAATGGCAACCCTCTTCAGCTTTGGTGTCTGATAGAAGGAAGATAAGTAATAAAGAGTCTCCTGTGTGAGAAGAAATAGGGAGAGCCTGCTGTTTTAATTTTGTTCCCAGCGGTGGGCCGAACTTTGTTCTTTCAGCGCCAACCTTCATGACTGGCTTGATTATAATGTTGGAATTCAATCCCTTGCATATCTTTGGGTTTGGAGCCATTAATGGAGTCTCCAGGAAGAGGGAGACATCTCCTGCAGGAACATAACAGTAAATAAAACTAATAACACACTGGATTTACACGCAGTAATTTACACACAGATTACTCTGAATGCGTAAGTTCACAACAGTGTCAGATTTTATTTCTATACCTTTAGATGCTGCTGCTTGAAATACAGTTCAAAGGAATTTCGTTTGTATTTCTTGGGACATGGGAGAACTGTAGTGTCTCCCACCCCTCTTTCATTCTCATTTAATAGTTGAAATGCATGTATTTTAACACAGTGCACAGTCCAAAGAATACAGTGTATGAATAGGAATATGATATGTGTGTGTGTGAAATTTAAAACTAGTTGTTCCAAAATAGAGATTAAAAGGATGTTTATAACATTCTGATGACTGCTGGTTATTATGGAGACAACCTAAGAAATGGGTAGGGGTGCAGCTGTGTTATACCAATGAGCTCAAACATACATTTAATGGCTTGGTCAACAAAATCTCAAAATGGTGGAGAAGAATTCTTATGAGAACGCCGGAAGGATGTGAGTTCTGTCCTCTCATTTATTTTTTTTATTATTTCTAAGTTTCTGCATAGCATGTGACAATAGGGTCCCATTGTTTTTACATTTGATTTTACTCCAAATGCTCATACATCTTTAGGCTAAAAAAGAGTTCATTGACTGTTGCTGGTTTTCTTTTTACACTTGTGCATTCTGCTCTAGGCTTTGTAATAATTTGCACAGTGGGAGAGGAGACAGGCATCTGTCCATCAGAACATAGGAGACTATGCTTCTTAGAACCAGCTTCCAAATTCCTGACAATATTATAGTTAGTGGCTTATGCATGTAGCTATCCATTCAGTTCCAGGTTGAAGGTGTGAGTAATTCAGATTAATCTTTGTGTATTCTACTTGCCCAGCAAAAGTTGGCCCTGTTCACCAGTTCCCCTACCCTTATTTCTTAAGAAGCTTCTGATTTAATAGAGGAATCGCCATTGAGTTTGGAACTACTGTAGTTTTGAAGTCAATTCTATTGTCATTAGGATTCTCTGCAAGGATCTTTTTTAGATGTTGATAGTTTATAGGAGTGCCTTTCCCTATATCAGCCTGCCCCTTTCTTAAGATCAAAGGAGTGTCTTCAACATGTCCTATCACTGGGGGAGATGTGGTATGTGGTGATGCAGAAGAGAGCCTTCTCTGTGGTGGCACCCTGTTTGTGGAATATCCTGCCCTTAGAAGTGAGATTGGCTCTGACAATATTTTTTCACCAGGTCAAAACCTATTATTTGCCCAGGCATATCATGGTTTAGTTGCTTATTAGCCTGCTTTGTTATTTTTATCTCCCTCTATTTGTTTTGAGGGTTTTGGTGCTTGTTGTATGGTGGTTTTTAAAGTTTTGCACCCTGGCCAAGTATCTGTAGATGAAGGGTGAGTTATAAATATTTTTAATATATTAAAAGGAAATAGTTGGCCTTCAACCAAGTGTGATGTCAATTGGCAAACAAATGGATATTTCTTTCTATTCTTTTTCTAAGCCACTCACCTCTTATTTTAAGTTAGTCTATCATAAAATATACATGCTGCTCTCAAATTCTTTTATGTCAATTTTTTTTAAGTCATAGGATCTTGTTGGTTACGGTTAGCACTTTAAATAATATAGAGTTTGATGGGATCTAAACATTCATTGTCTCCTGCTTCCGTTATGCTATCCATGATGTAGGCCAATAAAAAACAAAGTTTGCAGTCTCATTAATACAAAGGGCCTTGGAAACTTGCAAAATTGCTCAAAATAATTAAAACTTCCGTAAATTGGCTTGTTCAGGATGACTTATCCTGAGTTTGAAACCTCTTCCACTGTTTCAACTTCTGATTTGTTTACGGGAAGAAGTGAACAGATGATCAATGGGAGCTGAAATATGATCTGAGGAGCCTCATGAGTACAGTGGAACCTCAGGTTGCGAACGTGATCCATGCAGGAGGCACGTTTGCAACCCACAGTTTTGTGTCTTCACACGCACGTGACACGATTTGGCGCTTCTGCGCATGCGCAAAGTGTGATTTAGCGCTTCTGTGCATGCGCAAGCACTGAAACCCAGAAATAACCTGTTCCGGTACTTCCGGGTTTCGGCACATCCGTAACCCGAAAATGCGCAACCCACAGCAATCGCGACCCAAGGTATGACTGTACTCAGGGCTTTCTCCCAGATCTCTGTTTTCATCTTGTGGTAACTAACCTGTGTAAGCTGTATCATAACTCTAAAATTATGTGGGCCACGCTGCTTCATACAGGGCACTAGTGGTGGCTGAAACAATGAGCAAGTGAAATGAATGAAAATCCCAAGCCTTGAAAACCGTTGGTATAATAAGATCTAGAGCTCCAAATATTTAAACAATAATTAAGGACCTGTACTTATAGGGTCAGTAAGTACCGTATTTTTCCGTCTATAAGACGCCCCCTATTTTGGGGGATTCCAAATTAAGAAAACATCCCTCAGCACTACCAGTGTATAAGACGAGCCCCAATTTTAAACCTTTTTTTTTGTAAAAAAACCTAGTCCTATACATGGAAAAATACGGTAGTTCTTTGTGTGCATGGTTGAATGAGCTGCTCTGATCCATTGTAACTAATAAAGAAAAACTGCTCACAATTTAGGGGAATTGGCTCTTGAAGTTATAAAATGGCTAATCCTTTTCTTCTTGGTTTATCTTCCAGATCTACGCACAACGAACTAGAAAAGAACCGGTAAGTTACTGATAAACTGTCTTCCTGAAAATGCAAACTTTTATCAGTGTGTCTAAATGTTAAACCCTTCAGCTTTCCTCTGGTTTGCCCTGGCAGCCTGGAAATGCCACATTGCACCAGGTGAGTGCTTTTTTCAAAACGGAACAAAACAGCATGCGCACACAGACACACACACACACAAATCCGTGCAAAGATCTGGAAAGAAGAACTACCTCTCTTACCCTCCCCGAAATGCAAAGAAGTGACCCATTTTTGCAGCTCATCTGTATGCATAAGAAATACTGTTTCTCTTCTCTTTGCAAACTGAAATCTGATTGGGTCAGTGTCCATACATGAGGTTGCTAGGGTATCGGATTTCTCAGACACTACATGTTAAGGCCTGTCATAATCCCTGCCTATTGCAGGGAAATGGCATTGTCCAAAGGCTTTTAAATCTGGCTAGCCATTGCTCCTCTGGAGTGGTGCTCTTGTAACGTGCTTCAGGATGCAGCCCGCTTATCCTTGAGCCCAAGTTTTTCAGCAAGCCATGCAGTTTTGTTGCTTGGCTAGCTCTACTCTATGACTCATCTCCTTTGTAACAGGAGTTAGAGTAATATAAATACTACTGAGACAACAGGGACTTAGTTCACACGCAGATCGGGTTATGGCATTGCTTTCAGGATGCTATCATTGTACCCAGGCTTCCTATTTATAAACGTATCTTCAGGATTGGGGAGGGTGGGTGTAGGGAGGCTGGTTGAATCACTGTTCCCAGGCTCGCTGATATGGTCCTGTGGAAGGGAAAACCTCTTGCATGGGAAGGGGAGACTTACTCAGACCGCCTTCTGAATCCACTGATAATGAAGAGGGGACCTCAGGCCTGGTACTCCAGTGGGACCCAACCACCGCTCTGTCTGGCTGTTGACCACACCCTTCACAAATTCTGCCTCATCAACTCCTTGAACAGGTGCGGAAAACCCATTTGCCCTGCAGATGTTGCTGAACTACAACTACACCAGCCCCAGCAAACCTGGATGATGGTCCGAGGTGATGGGAGTTCAGCCACATCTGGAGGGGCAAAGCTTCTCCACACCAACCTCTGAATGTCTTCTGCCTGCCCTCGTACTCTGTATCTTGCTTGCCTGGGTGGAGAATAGAGAGGTGGCTGTATGAGTGTGGGTAGAAATTAGCTTCCTGTGCAAAGGTAAAATTCACCTTTGCTGCCTTGCTCACTTTTGCCTCAGGCCCTCTCCACCCCCAGCATGTGGCCCTCTGGTAAGGTGCTCAGATTGGAGGCCAACCCTCAGTCTGAAACGGGTTCCCCCCATGCCACCCGCAGCAGGGGCATTTCCAGCTTAGCATCCTGGCTAAAGACACAGCCACAACTCTCTGGCTGGAACAGCAGAAGTTAACGTGCTTCCACAAAATCAAAAGGTTCTGTGTGCGCACCAGCGTCCCTCTGTCACAGCAGCGCTTTGTAGTTTTTGTTTTGGTGTCCTGCCTTGTCCCCTGACATCGCAAGCCTGTTCTTTGTGGGTTTCCTGTGTATGTTTACTTCCTTCTGCAAAGGGCTGGGGGCTGGGCCCGTTGTTGTTGTCTTGAGCTGAGCTTGCAATTTCAATTAACGATAATGCTAAAAGTGCACACAGCTGCATGCTTTTGAGACACCAATAGTTTTGTGAGGGGGAGGGGATTTTAGAAAGGGGGAAAAACACTAGAGGAAATTCTGTTAGGTCTGTGGGAATGCAAAGGAGGTCAAGTTCTGAAAGAAAACAGGGGAGGGAGCAACAGATGCATAGGCACAAAATCAAATGGGAGAAGCTGGGCTTTATTTTCTTGCCTGCAAAGGGCCATCTACCACAATGGGAAGGATTCAAGAGCCCTTTTTAATGCATACAGGTGTACAGGGGTGGGCTTAAAGTGGAGAAGTGTGTGTGTGTGTGTGTGTGTGAGAGAGAGAGAGAGAGAGAGAGAGAGAGAGAGAGAGAGAGAGAGAGAGAGATCCTTTCATGTGTTCAGTGCAGAGGGGGCTCTAAACAATTTTCAGTTGAATCTGGATACGCTCTACCCTGTGATTGGAACCCCTATACAAAGGGAGGCTTCTGGGCATGCTCAGTTGAATGCAGCCAGAATCTCCATGGGAACCCAAGCGTGGAGAACTTCAGGCCTCTCTATCTGACTTTTTAGGCTCGGCCCCCAGGTCACACCCCTGTGTGCCCTCTACACAGTTTTCACCCTTATGCATTGTTTTGAATGCCCAAAGAGGACTTGGGAAAGAGGTAGGCAGATGAGGAAGATACCAGCTGGACTGTATCTCTCTCTCTCTCCCTCCCTCCCTCTCTCTCTCTCTCTCTCTCTCTCTCTCTCTCTCTCTCTGTTACAGATAGGTAGCCGTGTTGGTCTGCCATAGTCAAAACAAAATTAAAAAAATCCTTCCAGTAGCACCTTAAAGACCAATTAAGTTAGTTCTTGGTATGAGCTTTCGTGTGCATGCACACTTCTTCAGATACACTGAAACAGAAGTCACCAGACCCTTCTGTATAGTGAGAAGGTGGTGAGGGGTATTACTCAGAAGGGTGGTGGGATTGGGTGATTGGCAGATAGCTGTGATGAGCCTGTTGACGACTCTTAACAACTGCAATAGGTCTTACAGGAAAAAGCAATGGGTGAGAAGGTGAAAAATGTGTGTGTGTGTGTGTGTGTGTGTGTGTGTGTGTGTGTGTGTGTGTGTGTTCCCCACCTAAAACTCTTCTGCTCTGTAGGAAGAATCCTGATGAATTGTTAGATTTTTTTTTGGAAAATATTGCTAGTGTGATTAATGAATCTTTCTTGCTAATGAGCAGCCTCGTATGCTGAATGGGTACTCATAACTGTAATAAATGAATAGGTGCTACGGGCCACGGATTGAGAGAAGGGGTACTGTAACACTGTTGCTTATCAAAAAAAAGGGAACATCACAGGAAAAGAGGAAGTACCCAAGTTGCAAAGAACTGATATTAATCTTTACAGAAGTCACATCCATGCCACACCATATATTTAAAGCGCTCTTGCGCCACCTTAGCAGTCATGGTTCCTATGCAATTGTACCTCTGCCAAGGGGTCTCTGAACAACTTTCAGCCTCCTTAACATACTACAGTTCCCAAGATACGTTAGCAGCATAAGAGTGCTAAACTGTGATAATTAGCACAGGATACTTCTGAGATCTCGACTTCACGATGTATTCCTAAAAGCTACTGGGGGGAATAGTCACAATTTTAGCTTTTTGCAGGTATGCCTAAATAATGCCCTTTGTCAGTATCTTTATTGCCCCAAAGGACATACAGTGGTACCTCGGGTTACAAACGCTTCAGGTTACAAACTCCGCTAACCTGGAAGTAGTTACCTTGGGTTGTGAACTTTGCCCCAGTTTGAGAACGGAAGGCGGCAGCGGGAGGCCACATTAGCGAAAGCGCACCTCAGGTTAAGAACAGGTTAAGAACGAACCTCCAGAACGAATTAAGTTCGTAACCCGAGGTACCACTGTATAGGAGACTTAATGGTGTAGAATTTAGATTTATCACGAGGAACATGGTTGCCTTGTTAAAATTGAACATCTCCTTGGGAGGGGTGGGGAAGAAAACTCTCTGCTATTTCGTGCATTTAAGAAACACATAGTCACAGTGCATTACAATTTATAGATCCCTATTATGAGCCAAGCTGCTGTATGCTGTGTTTCGGTTTCCTGTCAGTGGGTTGGAGACAGGGCAGGAAGACTGAAATATGCAATGTGGGGAGAAGTTTTTGCAGCATAGTGAAGACAATGACAGGCTTAGGACCGTGCTTGTGCTGGTGGCGACCTGGAGCTTCTGCCATCCTAGTACAGCTAAAGAGCTGCAAAGCTGAGCATGCCGCCATTCAGGAACCTCACATCATGTATTGTTTACTTTCTTAAACTCTTCTTGTTTTATTTTCTTTGCCCTTCACAACAAGATCTAAAAATCCCCAGTGTGTGTTCTTTATTCTCTTTTGTGTTATGTCAGCAGCATTGAACTTGAGACGCTTTTAAAATTAGTTTTGCCCGTTTTTGGTTTCGTTATACGCTGTCCCTCCATTACGTGTGTGTGAGAGAGGGGGAGGGAGGAAGCGAACACAGTAAAATGGGAGCAGTTCCCTGAGGTATGATTCCATGTTTCCACGTAAATATTGTAGTCACAGAGCAGGATCCGGTCTCTTTGATCTTTCCCATCTGCCAGCTCCCTTTTAGCAAGGGTTAGATTAGGGAAAGTTCCATGCAGGTGGCCCCATCCATATGGCTGTGATATACACAAACATCCTCTCTTGCAACAGCAGAGGATCATGTTATGTGGTTCTTGCACTGTTCTGTGTTTGTGAAGGAGCTTTAGAGAATTTAATCTGGACTTTCAGCCTTCAGAACTTCTAACTGTAAAAGCTCAGAGCAGGTTTGGAGAGGACTGGTCTTCTCAGACTTATCTTCCATTTTGCTTTCAATGAATAACCTCCTTCACCCTACTCCTGAACACTGGCATCCAACATTGCCCTAATGTTTCAGAGCAATACTTTGTCCCCTATTCTAGTCATGCTCAGCTATTGAGAAAGCAGTCTGGGTTCACTGTAGGTTCCCACAGCTATATCACTGAAGCAAAGTGCTGCTTTTGGGTTGGTGGCATTTTGCTTGAGGAGTAACTTTTGCCTTCACTTGAAATGCGTTCTTTGTTTTTATATGTTGGATGCTTACAAGGATATCAGTGGGCCACTAGCAGGATAGTGATTGGCTCAACACCTGAAGAGTGCTAGGAAATAGGCAGCAGGTAGTGAGGTGTTGGGGTGTTTGAGGGA